>NC_090021.1:103578123-104214790 GCF_037176765.1 Anolis sagrei | reverse complement strand
TGGATGGGTAACACCATTCAAGTGTGTTTGCTTGTTTCTTATCTCACCTTTCTCTCAATATATGATCCAAGGCAGCTCACAATCTGAGCTGAAGGAAAATACAGTTGAAATTAAGTATTTGGTGTTAAAAAAAGTTATGATGAATGTTGCACTAGATATATTGGAGGTTCTTCAAGGTTGTTCACTCGATATCCTTCAGGTTTATTTTTTTTAATCAATATATTTCTAGAAGTTTATATGGAGGCCTTGCTACCCCATTTTTCACTCAAATGGATGAAACTATCATTTTCAGAAGATGGATTTAACCTTCCAGACTTGAGTTTGTTTTATAAGGTGTATCTTCTGACTTGTACAAAATATGATTCTATTCACTTAATGATGTGATTTCTGCTGTCGGGATGGCCTACAGTACTTATTTACAGTTTGATACACGCAGTCCTGTTAAACTATCTCTGGAGCAATCCAATTGTGAAGACTGTGAGTAGAAATGGATTGAATGTAGGATTTATATTTTAGATTAACTGATTAGTCCAGAACCAAAACTGTTGCCTTTCTTAGTATTGCAGCCTATAAATCACTATTGCAATTTTACAACAGAACCCCCCCCCCCTTTTGCTGCATGAGTCATAAGCTGAATACCTTAATCATCTTTGTAGTGCTGGAAACATTAAGCCTATCTTTAGATGAAACTGGAATCAACAAGCCTGGTTTATACATATTTGTCATAAAGTATTAAATCTGATTTTAATGAAATCCTAGGGTTTTCTTCATCAAATGATTTACATCTTACTGAGTTCTGGTTCAGCACTCAACCACTTCATTATGCTGGTACTGATATTTTGACTGAATTCTAAAAAAACATATAAATATATTTTTGATCCCACAACACAAAGATATTTTTGACCCCACAATACAGTCACATTGTGATCTCATAAGCTGAACTGGTAAGTACTTACTGGATTCAAACAAGCGCCATATAACTTGACAATATTAGGATGGTTCACACGTGAAAGCTGTCGAAGCTGAAAATTTAAAAAGTATCATTTATTGAAAGGTTAATTCTGAGGTTGTTTCTTCATCCTTTTTTCATTATTAAGTCATATCTAATGTTAAACTAGGTTTGATGTTACATAATAATATTCTGCTTCCATATGGGGAAATATCTGCAGTTTACTCCTGCTCCCAGCTTTATTTCCTAGAAAGATCACATGGCTACAATAGAAGATAATAAGATTGCATATTTAGAAGAATCATAGCCTCCTCAGCACACATTTTCACTAGGCATGACTTCTACAATGACCTCCTGAATGTGACTCAACATACCTACCCTTTAATACATTTCTATTCTTGAATGGTAGTTTATAATTCCTACTCAACTAATGCAAGTATTCATTTTAGTATGTATTAGAACTGTATGCAAGTTTCCTTCTAAATCACATTTTCCACATGGGAGACCTGTCCTGCTTTCTAAGTTTTCTGTTCACAGAATTTAGAGGGAGACATGCCAGGCAAAAAAGTAGAGGATTGAACGGAGAATGATGGCTTTTCATCTCACATGATCTTTATGAATAAAAGTAATACCAAGTCATGTGCTTAAAGATCTACGTTGGAAAGGTGCAGTGTGACCTCTGTAGTCTTATACAGATGACTGGTTAGTACAGTATATACATGAGTATAACTCAACCCAAATATAATCTGAGGCACCTACTTTTGCCACAAAAAAATGGGAAAACTTGTTGACTTGAGTATAAGCCTAGAGTGGGAAATGCAGCAGCTACTGATAAATTTCAAAAACAAACATAAAAATAAATACAAATAAAATTACATTAATTGAGGCAACACAAGTTTAAATGTTTTTGAATATTTACATAATTAAAGGTAAGACTGTCCAACTCTGATTTAACCACTATACAAACTTCTTCAATGTAAGTATGCTTGTGGGCTCCATCGCTGCCACTTGTCCTCTGCCTCCTCCTCCCTGGCCAGCTGGCAGAAGGGAGGGAGAGGAATGGTGGTAGCAGCGGCAGCGGCATTGGAGCCTTGCTTGCGGGCACTGCTGCCATCTCCACTGCTCATCCAGCTGGCCAAGGGGAGGGGGAGTAGTGGCAGCAGCGGCACCAGAGCCTTGATTGTAGCCTCCACTGTCACAGCCGCTGCTCATCCTGTGCTTCCTCCTCCTCCCTGGAGGGGGAGAAGCAGTGGTACTGGCGGAAGCAGAGCCTCGCTTTCAGACCCCACTGCCGCTCATCCTCTCCCTCCTCCTTCTCCCTGGCCAGCTGGCTGAGGAGTGGGGGATGAGTGGCGGCACTGGCAGCACCGGAGCCTGACTTGTAGGCTCCGCTGTCGCCACCACTTCTCTTCCTAGCCAGCTTACTGAGGGGAGGAGGAGGGGTGGCAGTAACAAGGCTCCACTGCAGCCACTGCTCCTCCTCTTCCGGCCACTCCCCATGGAGGTGAAGGCCAGTTGGCTTCAGAGCCTCACCTCTGCTGCCCAGCTTGACTTGAGTATAAGCCGAGGGAGTCTTTTTCAGCCCCCAAAAGGGCTGAAAAACTCGGCTTATATTCGAGTATATATGGTACTTTTATCATATTTATCCTCATGGCATAATTAGGAAGTATATGGAAATCTTACATACAGCCCACCACTCATGATGATCAACAAGTCTAACCAATAACCCACTGAATTTAATACATCAGCTAGCCAAGGAACTCAGCAACATGCAAGTCCTAGATTCAAGCTCAATCCATATATATTTGGACTGGTTCAGCTATGACTGTAGCTGTGAATTGTCTCTCCGTTCATTGAGTGAGGTTGCAGCTGAAGAGATGGGATAATTGTTGGAATACTTATGTACAAGGGGATTTCAGCTGGGGCCAAGAATAAGTCACTTAAATCAATTCACATACTATATTTATCTCTAAATATATAAAGCATTTTGTCATATCTTGTCATATCATCTTATGGGATAGTTGTTATTATTATATTTTGAATGCTGGTTTATAGTGAAATAAGTAACAAATATGATTTAATTCCAAAGTCGAAAATGTTTTTATCTTGGGTTTTTGATGGAGTTTTAGTCTCGAAAGGACTCAGTAATTTTATTGTTGGCAGCACATTTGAAATTGCTTTACAAACAGAAAAGTAATAATCTGTGTGTGCTCACTTAGGGTATACCATTTTGCCTCATTTACTTATCACTAGATAATTTCAGGAGTCTGGTGGACAAAATCAAATGAATTCACTTCCTAATAGTTTGCATTTCTCTCGTATAAAAATAATCAGCTTTAATGCAGCTTTTCTCAGGCCAACACAAATTCTTTTGAAAGGTATGCTTACTAAACTCCCAGTGGTGGTCCTAATAACAACTATCAGTATTGGTTTATTAATCCAAATGTTATTAAAAAGAGTAATCCGTGGAATGCATGGGAAACCATAATCCCACTTTCTGTTCTGCACATGCAAGCATGGATCAAGGAACTGAAGCATACAATGTTCACAATCCAGCCCACAAGTCTTTTGCAACTGATATCCCCAGCCAGTGACTGCAGAGTATTATTGAATCTTTGAGTTCCTTGCACTGGAATTTGCAATCTGGAAAGCTAGAAAACTGCGCTTTGAATGCTTGTTTGGAAATTATCAAAACTGGTAAGAAATAAATCTGTTTGTACATACTTTTCTTTGACCCTGCCTTCAGGTGAAGGAGTCTACAGAATTCTGTTATTCAAGATAAAGGGAGTTTACAGAATATCCATACGAGAAAAGGAAGGCTCCAGTCTTTAAAGGTGTTGTAGAGCTTTCCGATATACAAATGTTGGGAGTATTACTGATAACAGACATTGGGAAAGTCATTTTTAAGACTCTAAGTCAGCAAATCTCCTCACAGCAGTGGCCAGAACTGTATCTGCGGAATCGGCAGTATCACAGCAGTGTCCATTCTAGGAATGTGATCTGACTACTGTGATATCATCATCTTCTTCATCTTTATTTCTTACCTGCCTCTCTCCATGTCAGAAAGGAACAGCAACATATTCAAATACAACATGAACCATCCGTTCAAAACACATAACATTATTTAAAAGAACATATGCATTTTAAACAAACAGTATATAGTTAAAATTCATAATTTTAAAATCATACAGATTTTGCTTTTGTTTGGTTGTATCCCATTACTGTAATGCATGTGAATTTGCCCTTGAAGAATATTCAGTCAGAGACCTTAGCTGATCCAAAGACTGGTTGCAGGGAGCACACCACTCTGCTAGTGGCCAATCTCTTTCCAGGTGCAATTAAAGTCCTATTTATGATCCATAAAGATCTATAAGACCTAGGTCATATCCAGCCTCTATATGACCATTTCTTCCTGTATGAGCCTTCACAAGTTCTAAACTCTTTAGTGAAGGCTATTCTTTTTCTCCCACCACTCTCAAAGGTATATTTTTTATAGAAACAGAAGAGAAGCTTTTATCTGGTTATTTTAAAACTATACAACTCCCTTCTGAGGATGGCTCCTTCCTGCTGAATTTTTGTGTCAAATGAACATCTTTTTGTTTAGTCGGGGAATTACTTTTTTTTTATAGTGCTGTACTATTTATATTATTTGCTTTTAAATCAATGTTTTACATAATTTTAATTCTGTACACAGTTTAATATTGGGTTGTTGTAGGTTTTTTGGGCTGCTTAGTATTATTTCAATCTTTTTTTAAGCTCCTTTTTGTATTCTGGCAAGCCCATTGAGTCACAATTTTGGCAAAAAGGTAGAAGATTAATAAAATAAAAATAGAATAACTGAACACACCTCCATAAATGTAGAAAGCTACTGAAGCACAATCCAGAATCAAATCTAAGAGAGCATTTTGCGATAGAACATTGTAGGCTGTTTTCAGAGTCTACATCATTTGCTGTACTTGGGTGCATTGTGTTTTAAGCACAACAAGAATATTATTCCAGATGTAGCAGACTGATAGATTTAATTAAAATACATTTCAAAGCAAAATTATACCTCTACTATGAAGGCTTTTCTTTCAGATTCACTTTCTATTTGCTTAATGGCTACATCTTTCCCTCGCCATTTTGCTTTGCAAACTACTCCAAAGGCTCCTCTTCCAACAACCTAAATAAAAAGAAAATTAGAAACATTGAGAAATTATAATTCCTACAATTCTGTTCTTAACATCACAAAAAGACAGAGTAAAATAGATCTCTACATTCAATTAGTCATGCACCTGTTAATTACCACACATTACTAATAGGGTGTTTCACCTGATGGATCTTGTGCTAGCTTGTCTTGAATAATTTCCACACTTATTTATTTTTTTATTTATCAATCAATTTTATATACTGCCACTCCCCGAAGGCTCGGAGCAGTTTACAATATACACATGTGATACATTACATATAAGATCAAGAAAAACTTTTGATCAACAAAATTCAAATGCCACCGTAAATAAATAAGTTTTACAAGCTCTACGAAAAGCAAGTAAATCTTGGAGATTTTGTTTGTAATCTGCTGAACAACAGATGCTTTGTGTACAGTAATCTCTTTCAGGGAAAACATTTTCATTTGTGCATTGTTTCCAGGACTATATGTGGGTGCAAGAGGTGGTAAGAAGAGGAAGAAAGAGGAACTTAGAAAATAACCTTGGAGTTATGTGTTCCCTTAGCCAGGAATATGTAAGGAGATGTTCAAGAAGATCACATTATCCACCTGAACACATGCAATATTACATGCAAGCATACATGGGATCTGAATTCGTTGCATCATCTAAGGATAGTGCGTCTCTTCTGAATGAATGCTTTGAGGAGGTAACAGGGTGGACTGGAGAAACAACCAATCTTTACACGAAGGAGATGCTTACAGTTAAGGGTCCTAATCTGGGGTTGGAGGTGTGTCATTCAGTCCTGGATGTATACCCTCTGAAAGGCTATGTTCAGAGTTTGGGAGTACATCTGGATCCATTATTCCAAAGAAGGGCCAAATAGATGTGATGGCCAGGACTGCTGACCATCAAAACTTTTGCTGTTAATTGTGCTCCTTCCTGGAGCTGGGGGACCTAAAGATGGTAGTGAACACACAGGTAGCTTCAAGGCAGTGTGTAGGACATTGGTCTATCTTTCAGTATTTCAAAGTGCAAAACATGGCAGCCAGATTAGTTTCTGGTGCATCTAGGAGTGATCATATTATACCTATATTAAAACCAATCCACCATTTGCCAATGAATTTCTGAACAAGTTACAAAGTATTGGCTGTTACCTTTAAAGTGGTATATAGTTTGGGTCTGAATTACTTGATAGTATCACTTTTTCTATATAATCCATCTTGTATACTCAAGTCTTCTGGGGGAAATGTACTTTGGTCAGCTGAGACAAGACTTGCAACTGTGAATCTGAGAACTTTTTCATCAGACACTCAGCAGAACATTTATTTTTTTATTGCAGTCCAGTAAGTAACTCTTTATCGTTACGTTACCACTGCTATCCCTAGTATGCCACTGACTAATACAGGGAAAGGATCTTTGGTTATCTGTATCTCTGATCATCACAATTCTAAATAGACTACGATGACTGGATTCCCCATTACCCGATACACCCACAATCAAACAGCATGGCGGACACTACACACAGATGCTCTGGACTGGTACAGAGAGAGCGATTCCCTCAACTTTTTCCTCCTCAACTTTTTCCAAACAGTTGCTAAGTTCTAAACTGGCTTCAGGCCTGCAGAAAAAATACACCCTGTTTCTCACGTCTAATACCAACTGAATCAGTCCAAGTGCATGCCCTATGCTGGTGTTTAGATCTTCCAATATGGCAACATAGCCCTCTCCTCTCCTCCTCTTGCATTCACACTGACTCACTTTCTCTTCTTGGTTGTAACAGAATGGATGAAGTCAAAAATGGTAACTTGTTCAATAACTTTTAAAATGTGCTATCTCTCTCACACACTCATTCCCCTCCTTGATGGAAGCTCCTATGCTCATCACTAACAGCATTTCAACTCAAAGAAGTAGCACAAGGAAGACTTTCATGTGACTCTTCCACTTCCACCTGTCTCCTGCTCAGACTGAAACAAAAGATGTTAGATTGGAAACCGAAAATCATAGCTCTGTCTGCGAGAAATGAAATGGTACACCATTCCAGGTCCTGGTAACAACTAGCTACGGTAGTTATCAAAGCAACTTTTCCCCTTCTTTCCGAGCACTGAACCAGCCTCTGTTTAAAGTAAACTTGAACACAAGTTTGCCAGATCTAATTATAAAACTCATCTCCTTTGCTGCACAGGCTAAAGAGATTCAATCACAGAGGACATTATTTTCACTGACATCTCATACAGAACTGTAGGTGTTCCTTCAACTGAAGCGTAGCCAGCTTTACCAACTTGATGCTCTTGACATTCAAATAAATTCAAGAAGATCATTTCTTGGATGTGTTTGATCAAGGATGTTGGTCTCCAAATCCAAGACTGACAAGGTGTTAATCTGAAACTGGAAGCTGTTTTTGCTCCATATGCAAGACAAGCAGCTTACTGAGAAATGATGCATCTACAGCTTGAGATGAAATGTTCTTTGTATTTGATTGAGTTCCATTTTCACACTTTTCTGCCATTACAAATTCCTACTTTATTCTGTTATGAATTTCATAGAACAGTGTTTGTGATATTTTGCCAGCAAACTGGTAGAGTACAGCTTATCTTTAAGCACCAATGAGCACACATTCAGGCCAAAGCCAAGTATTGACATACATACTGATTCTCTTTTGGTATCTCACAGATGGATGGAATATTTAATAACTACTTGCACTTTTATAGGCAAGAACAAAAGTTGATCAAGGATGCAATAAATAAGTATGTGTCCTACCAGCAATGTACATCTAGTAGTTACTGACTGGCCATTTCATTCCAGTCTTTCGTTCTTCATAAGAGGAATTTTTGTTGTAAATTTCTATTTGTTTTCATTGTTGTTAAGTCAGTTGTAAGTGGCAGTGGGTCACAGGCTTAAGGACAGATGAGGGTAGGTCCAAATACTTATGCTTCCTTATGAAATAATAGCTCAGTCAGGGGCTCTGGTACATCCCACGGCCCTAAGTTCACTGCTAATCTAACCTGAGTTTCATAAATGCATATCTTGTGCTGGTCTGGATGTCACATAAAAAGAAGCATGATGGTAAAAAAAATAGCCTCGGGTTTGAGAAGTCAGAATAAAACTCACTGCCTTTCATTATTAATTATGCTGGCCAGATGTGATGGGAATTTATGTGTAACAACAAGTGGAAGACTGATCAATTCCTATCCTTACATGAGAAAAAATGGGAGAACTGTCAGCTATCATGTCCATTTGTGTTCATACTCGAAACCAATGGTTTACTACAGTTTTCCTTCACTTATGTGCAACTGAAGTTCCATAAATGTAGGATGCTAACACAAGAAAATATACCCATAGGCTTTATACTCGCTCCCTTCTAATGCCTTCCGTCAAGAACTCTCTGGAATATATAAAATGATGTAGCCTAAGGTTGCTCATGACTAACATAAAACAGGTTTTCAATTATATTCTATGTGACTACAAATTGCCAACCCTCCAGTTAAAATATAAAGATATACAACATACCACTTGAGGTTGCTTTGTTGTTGCTGTTGCATGTGTGCTTCCAAGTCATTTTGGGCCAATGGTGACCCTATCACATGGTTTCCTTGCCAAGATTTGTTTTTCTGCCATTGACTGGGGGCCCTTCCACGCAGCCCTATATCCCAGAATATCAAGGCAGGAAATCCCACATTATCTGAGTGTTCACCCAGATAACCCAGATCAAAGCAGATATTGTAGGATTTCCTGCCTTGATATTCTGGGATATAGGGCTGTGTGGAAGGGCACAGCCTTGGTCTGAGGCTGAAATAGTGCTCTAGGTCATTTTGTGGGTTTAGTGGTCAAGTGAGGATTTTCAGACCCTGGCCTTCAAAGTCATAATCCAAAATTCAAAACACTACATCATGTTTGCTTTGAACACATCGCTTGAAAAATAACTAAACCTGCTGTAGAAAAACAGCAGTCTCTTAAAAAGTGTGGTTGAAGTCTTTCATGGCTTTTATTTGTTTGATGCATACCTTTAGGGAATACTCAGGTCCTTTATGTGAGCCAAATCTCCACAGGTTACCCTGAGATTTAAAATTAAGACCAGGTTTCTGGACGGGCACTTGAAAAAGTGTATTGGTTTTATTGTTTTGTTATATTTTACCTCTTGTTTCTCTACTCACTAACTGATAAGAAGTGACCCAATAATATCCCTAAAAACTTCATACCTTCTACACTGCCATATAATCCAGATCATCAAAGCAGATAATCCAGATTATCTGCTTTGAACTGAATTATATGAGTCTACACTGCCATATAATCCAGTTCCAAGCAGGTAATCTGGATTTTATATGGCAGTGTAGAGGGAGCCTGAGTTTGCCAGATCTGACTCTAAATAACTTTTGAGTCCTGGTTTCTCTCAAAAATCTGTCCATATTTGAGTAGGGATGTGATTTGAATTCTAATGTATTTATTTATTTCTTATGTCCAGTGGTCCTCTCATCTTCACTAAGGAGTGAGAAGTACCAAGAAGTTGTACTTAGGGGTGGGATGCAGGAGAAAAAGACCATTTCCTGAATAACACTGGCGTCCTGATAGCAATGTGCAGTGCAGTCCTCTACATATTTCTTCATGGATTTTGTCCCAAGCAAGGACTTAAAGCAGGCATGGGTAAACTCTGGCCCTCCAGTAGCTGTTAGGAATTATGGGAGTTGGAAGTCCAAAATATCTGGAGAGCCAAAGTTTGCTTATGCCTGACGTAAGGAATAGTTTTGGGGAGCATCTAAATAAAGTAGAGGAAATGCAGTTTGACATCACTTTAGCTGTCATGACTCAGTGCTCTGGAATGATGGGAGATTTGGTTTTACTAGGCCTTCTCTGCCAAAGAGTGATGGCTCCTCACCAAACCACAACTCCCAGTACTAAATAAAATAGCCTTTAGTACTCTCTCCCAAAGGAGATCAGAATGGCCCAATTGCTGTCCTCCTTTAGGAAGCAAATAAAAACCTTAAAAAACCCATAACCCAGGCTCATGGAGATGTGAATGGTCAAAAATCTGGCCTTATGAAATAAGAATTTAATATTGCCATGGCTTTTAATCATGTTTTTATTGATACTGTTTTTAATTTGCTATTATTGTTTCACTTGTGATTTGTATGATTGTTGAATGTGCTGTTAATTTATTGCAGTCGTCTTATTGTTTAGTTATTATTAGTTTATATTGATGTTGTTTTATTTATTGTGTCGACTGATTTGTTGTTTTTCTGTTTTTATTATGACACTGAATGTTTACCACTTTTGATGGAAACCAGAGTCCCCATGGGGAGATGGGGTGGGAGAGAAATAAAGTTTTGCTTATTTACTTATTTGAGTCAAGGTAGTTAAAGTGATGGGAAGCTGCATTTGTTCCGTGGTGTAGTATATACATCCTTTGAAATCAATATGAACGGTGGCAATGTCTATGGGCCCTTCCACAAAGCCATATAACCCAGAATATTAAGGCAGAAAATCCCACAATATCTGCTTTCAACTGGTATGTATGGCAGTGTGGACTCACACAACCCAGCTCAAAGCAGATATTGTGGGATTTTCTGCCATGATATTCTGGGATAGAGGGCTGTGTGGAAGGCCTGGAGTCCACATTGTTTTATATTTCAGTTCAAAGCAGATAATGTGGGATTTTATTTAGCTATTGCAGAAGGGGACCAGAATCTCAAGGCAGAAAATCTCACAATATGTGAACTGGGTTATCTGAGTCCACACTGTTAATATATCCCAGTTTAAAGCAGATGTGGGATTTTATGTAGCTGTGAGGAAGGGGCTTCACAATATAATTGCAGAAAATCCCACAACATCTGCTTTGACTCGAGTTATCCGAGAGCCCTTCCACACAGGCCTATATCCCAGAATATCAAGGCAGGAAATCCCACATTATCTGAGTGTGGACTCAGATAACCCAGTTCAAAGGAAATACTGTGGGATTTTCTGCCTTGATATTCTGGGATATAGGGCTGTGTGGTAGGGCCCCCAAAATATCAAGGCAGGAAATCCCACAATATCTGCTTTGAACTGGAATATATGGCAGTGTGGACTCAAGATAACCCAGTTCAAAGCAGATATTGTGGGATTTCCTGCCTTGATATTCTGGGTTATATAGCTGTCTGGAAGGGCCCTGAGTCCAGACTGTCTTATAACCAAAGCAGATAATGTGGGATTTTCTTCAGTTGTGTGGAAGGGGCCTAGTCCTCACCTCTGGCGAACACCAGTGGTCACCAACCTTGGGGGTTTGGGACTTCATCTCCCAGAATCCCTCAGTGCTGTCCTGGATGTTTGGGGCTGCTGGGAGCTGAAGTCCGGACCACCTGGAGGGCCGAAGTTTGCCCGTGCCTGAGCGAAGGCCATACAATGCAGTGCCGGTGGGGCCTTAGGCTTGAGTCCCTCGAGTGTTTTGGACTTCGTCTCCCAGAATGCCCCAGTGCTGTCCTGGCTGGCCGGGGCTCCTGGGAGTTGAAGTCCCCCAAGGCTGGGCGCCCCAACGCCCGGCGCGGCCCAGGACCTCACCTCTTCCACCTCGATGGCTTTGTAGTCGATCTCCTCGAAGTTGAGCACGGGCTGGGTGTCAATCATGTCCGCGGGGCCGGCCGAAGACATCCCTCCGCCCGCCGAAGAGGCTCCTCCGCCGGGCCGGCTTCACCGGAGGCCCATGGCCCCGCGGGCTCGGCGTGAAGCGGGGAGGGCGAGGGCCGCTCCTCCGCCGGGCCTGTGCCCTGCTCCCCGGCCTCTTCCCGCTACTGCCTGCGAGGCCCAGGCGGAGCCATGGCTGGCGGCGGAGGAGGCAAGGAAGCCAGCGGCCCTCCTCTTCCTCCTGCCCGCCCGCTTCCCGGAGCCGCCCCGCCCCCTCCCCCCGCCCTCCCACGAAGGAGGGAGGCTCAGCCGGGCACCACCCCGCTGCTAGGCCTCAAGGCGGTGGGATCCCGGGTGGGAGCTCTCGTCTGGGGAGGCAGCAGCACTCTTCGGCAAGGGAAACGGGGGGCCCTATAGGACTACAGCCCCCAGGATCCCATAGCAATAGACCTTGGCATTCGGGAGTTTTGGTTGCTGGGATTTATAGTTCACCTATAATCAGAGATAAATGCAAGGCTGGGGTGAAAATTGCTGGAAGAAACCTTAACAACCTTAGATATGCAGATGATACCACTTTGATGGCTGAAAGCGAGGAGGAGCTGAGGAGCCTTCTAACCAAGGTGAAGGAAGAAAGTGCAAAAGCTGGGTTGCAGTTAAACATCAAAAAAACCAAGACTATGGCAACAAGAATGATTGATAACTGGGAAATAGAGGGAGAAAATGTGGAGGCCGTGACAGGCTTTGTATTTCTAGGTGCAAAGATTACTGCAGATGCAGACTGTGGCCAGGAAATCAGGAGACACTTCGTGGGAGGAGAGCAATGACCAATCTCGATAAAATAGTGAAGAGTAGAGACATCACACTGGCAACGAAGTTCCGCATAGTTAAAGCAATGGTATTCCCTGTAGTAACCTACGGATGTGAGAGCTGGAGCATAGGGAAGGCTGAGCGAAGGAAGATAGATGCTTTTGAACTGTGATGCTGGAGGAAAGTTCTGAGAGTGCCTTGGACCGCGAGAAGGTCAAACCAGTCCATACTTCAGGAAATAAAGCCCGACTGCTCATTGGAGGGAAGGATAGTAGAAGCAAAGATGAAGTACTTTGGCCACATCATGAGAAGACAGGAAAGCTTAGAGCTGGGGTCCTCAAACTTTTTAAACAGAGAGCCAGGTCATAGTCCCTCAAACTGTTGGAGGGCCGGATTATAATTTGATAAAAATTTGAATATGAATTAATTCCTATGCACACTGCACATATCTTATTTGTAGTGCAAAAACCCTTTAAAACAATACAATAATTAAAACGAATAACAATTTAAACAAATATAAACTTATTAGTATTTCAATGGGAGGTGTGGGCCTGCTTTTGGCTGATGAAATAAGGTTGTTGTTGTTGTTGTTGTTGTTGTGTGCTTTTAAGTCATTTCAGACTTAGGTTGACCCTGAGTGAGGGCCGCGTAAATGACCTTCGGGGGCTGTATCTGGCCCCTGGGCCTTAGTTTGAGGACTCCTGGCTTAGAGAAGACAATGATGCTGGGGAAAATGGAAGGAAAAAGGAAGAGGGGCTGACCAAGGGCAAGATGGATGGATGGCATCCTTGAAGTGACTGGCTTGACTCTGAAGGAGCTGGGGGTGGTGACGGCCAACAGGGAGCTCTGGTGTGGGCTGGTCCATGAGGTCACGAAGATTTGGAAACGATTGAACAAGAAACAACAACTGCAATCGGAGAGCATTCTGAACCCCACCGAGAGAATTGGGCCAAACTTCCCACACAGAACCCTCATGACCAACAGAAAAGCCCTGGCAGTTAAAAGTGTTGTCAAAGTATCAATTCCCCACTGTGTAGATGCGCCGAGGGAGTGCTACTGTCCTCATCGTTAAATATTTTAATAACTGTTTCAATAATCATTATGTGTGTTTATATAATTTATGCACATTTTTATACAAGATGTAACTGGTGGGTTATGTTAACATTTAATTTTTGTTCAATTTTGTCGTAGCTTTTGTTTACTTTTGGTATTTGAATAGTTTGTTTTTGTATTCTCTTTAAGAATGTGTTTTAGCATTACATATTTGCCATTTTTTTTTGTTGGAATCCACCCTGAGTCCCCTCGGGGAGAGAGGGCAGAATACAAATAAAGTTTTATTATTATATTGTTATTACTCTCCGCTAGCACTGAATGGAAGCCAACGGTGCCAGAGGGGTAAATCCTGTACAACTAATGCAGTTTGAATTGATAACATGGGTTAGAGCCCTTCCAGATAGCCATATAACCCAGAATATCAAGGCAGAATAACCCACAATACCTGCTTTAAACTAGGGGTCCTTCCAGGCCCTATATCCCAGGATCTGATCCCAGGTTTTCTCTTTAATAATAATAATAATAATAATATTGACCTCACAGTCGTGTTAAAAAACAGAGTATGGATAGTTGATATTCCAATACCAGGCAACAGAAGGATTGAAGAGAAACAACTGGAAAAGCTGACACAATATGAGGATTTAAAGATCGAACTGCAGAGACTGGCACAAACCAGTAAAGGTGATCCCAGTGGTGATTGGCACACTGGATGCAGTGCCTAAAGACCTTGGCCTGCACTTAAACACAATCAGCGCTGACAATATTACCATCTGCCAGCTGCAAAGGTCCATCCTACTGGGATCTGCATGCATTATTCGCTGATGCATCACACAGTGGGAAGTGTCCAACGTGTCATCCAATATAACAGCCAGAGTGATCTTGTTTGCTGTGGACGCATCTTGTTGTGTTTCAAATAATAATAATAATAATAATAATAATAATAATAATAATACTAATCATCATCATCACCTTTCTTTATAACCCGCCCTATCTCCCCAGGAGGACTCAGGGCATTTCCCAAACAAAAAGTGGCAAACATTCAATGCCATACAAAAACCAACTGACAGAGGGTTGCTATGAGTTTTCTGGGCTGCATGGCCATGCTCCTGGACCAGAAGCATTCTGGAATATGGCTATACATCCCGGAAAACTCACAGCAACCCAGTGATTCTGACCATGAAAGCCTTTGACAACACATCAAACAGATAGGCAAACCAAATCAAAACAATAAGTAAAACATCAATATAAACATATAATAACAAAAAAGTACTTAAAACAAACACTGCCCTCTATCCCACACTGCTCTCTATCCCAGAATATCAAGGCAGAAAATCCCACAATGTTTGCTTTGAACTAGATTATCTGAGTCCACACTCAGATAATGTGAGATTTTCTGCCTTGATATTCTGGGATAGAGGGTTGTGTGGAAGGGACCCAAGTCTTATGCAATCATAAGAGTTTTAGTTTTACCAGGTCTTCAGCTTTCTCTGCTCAAGAGTGCTGCTGCCTCACCCAACTATAGATCCCAGGATTCCATAGAATCAAGCCATAGCGGTTAAAAGTGGTATAAAACTGCTCTCTAACGAGCAGTGGACATATGTGATAAAGAGCATGATAAAAGGGCACCAGAGTTCAAAAATATTGACAAATTGGACAGTGTCCAGAGGAGGGTGACTAAAATGATCAAAGGTCTGGAGACCATGCCCTATGAGTAGCGTCTGAAAGAGCTGGGCATGTTTAACCTGCAGAAGAGAAGGCTGAGAGGAGACATGATAGCCATGTATAAACATGTGAAAGGGTGTCAGAAGGAAGAGGGATCAGGCTTGTTTTCTTCTGCCCTTTAGATTAGGACTTGAGGCAATTGATTCAAATGACAGGAAAGGGGATTCCACCTGAATGTTAGGAAGAATTTCCTGACTGTAAGAGCTGTTCAGCAGTGGAATTGTCTGCATCCGAGTGTAGTGGAAGTTCCTTCCTTGGAGGCTTTTAAACTGAGGCTGGATGGCCATCTGCCAGCAGTGCTTTGATTGTGCTTTTCCTGCATGGCCCATGCAGTCTCTTCCAACTCTATTATTCTGTGATTCTAATTCCAGGGTATAGATGCACCCAAGACCCCCCCACCACACACACACAACTCCCCCAATAAAGATTATTAAAAAAAGAAAGATCCCCCCCCCCCCCGGGTTCAGCACTTGCCTGGGGAGCAAGCTTGTAGAAAGAATAGTTTTAGTTCTTTGTCCTGTTTCCATGACCAAAATGCTGGATACAAGCCTTTTACCATTTTTGATATCATAGAATCATAGATAGGAAAATGATGGAAAGAATAATCTAATTTAATTTTAATATATTTTATCAGTGTGTTTTAACCATGTTGTATCTGGCCTCAAGCTGTGAGGAGAGACATTTAACAAATGAATAATAATAATAATAATAATAATAATAATAAGCTCCTGCAAGAAGATCACACAGACAGACTACAAGCAGAGGCATAACATCGTTGCTCAGATTATTCATTGGAACTTGTGCCACAAATACCATCTCCCTTTGAAAAAGGACTGGTGGGATCACAAGCCTGAAAAGGTTACAGAAAATGAACATGTCAAACTACTCTGGGACTTCCGAATTCAGACTGCCAGAGTTTTGGAGCACAATACTCCTGACCTCACGATCATGTTAAAAAACCAAGTATGGATCGCCAATGTTGCAATCCCAGGTGACAGAGAAACAACTGGAAAAGCTGACATGATATGAGCATTTAAATACTGAACTGCAAAGACTCTGGCACAAACCAGTCAATGTGGTCCCAGTGGTGATGGGCTCACTGGATGCAGTGCCTAAAGACCTTGGCCTGCACTTAAACACAATTGGCACTGACAAAATTACCATCTGTCAGCTGCAAAAGGCCACCCTACACGCATCTGCACACATTATTCACCATACATCACACAGTCCTAGACACTTGGGAAGTGCCCGACGTGTGATCCAATACCACAGCCAGTATAGTGATCTTATTTACTGTATACTAATCTTGTTATGCTTCAAATTATTATTATTATTATTATTATTATTATTCTGACACAAAAGCACTGTATGTCACAGCAAATGAGATCTATATGCTGGATTTCATATCAAAAAAATCATAAGTTGAACACTTCCCAAGCGCCTAGGACTGTGTGATGTATTTTCGAATGAGGCGCGCAGATCCAAGTAAGGTGGCCTTTTGCAGTTAGTAGATTGTGATTTTGTAGATGTTTATTGTTTCCAAATGCCAGCTGAGATCTTTTGGCACGGCACCCAGGCTCCAATGACCACTGGGACCACCTGTACTGTTTATACCAGAGCCTTTGCAGTTCAATTTTGAGATCTTGATAGCGGCTAAGTTTTTCCTGTTGTTTTTCCTCAATGTAGCTGTTACCTGGTATGGCGACATCAATAATCCTGACTTTTTTCTTTTCCACAATCATGATGTCTGGTGTATTGTGTTCCAAAACTTTGTCAGTCTGGATTCGAAAATTTAATTGTTGTTGTTGTTGTTGTTATTATTATTATTATTATCATCATTATTACACAACTTCTCATACAGCAATATTTTCCATACAAACAGCTTTATTTTAGAAAGAGCTGCATGGTCTTTTACTTCAAAGCCTCCTAGGTAACTTAACAAAACTCACTAAAATGTTCTACCGCTGAGTTGCCATTAGTGCAAAAAGATTGCATGATGTTCATATTTATGAAATATTTTTCTTAATTTACATTTTCCCTTCATTATCTAATCTCATTGAATACTACCCCATAATTGCTTCTCCTTTGGCATTCTTACTTTTTTTGGACAAGTTTTGTTAATAAGGTTACAAGAATAATGTTTCCTTAATTTTCTTGTATAAATGTTTGCACAGCTTGTCTGTTTTCAGTTTAAAGGAGGTATTTGTATTATTTTCTGCACAAAGGTGATGTTTAGCATCATTATAGTGGTTGACAAATGCTGATGCACATCTGCTTACACATCTAATCTAGATAATGAGTATCAATTACACATCTGCTTGCGCCTCTAACATAGATAATGAATTGCAATTTAGAGAAGGAAGTAGTACTTGTGGGCCAGCACCTTACAATATGAGTGTACATAGTTCTGTGAGACAGAATGACTCTTGCATAAATATGGGTATATAAAAGTAAAAGTGTTACCTGAGCAATTTGTGCATAAATAACTAGATTGCTGTGTGATGTGGGAAATTGTTGAATCTGTACAAGTATCACTTATCTGAAATGCTTAGGACCTGAAGTGTTTTGGATTTCAGATTTGTTTGGATTTTGAAGTACCTGTGTGATCTCTTGGACAATGGATCTAAGTTAAAACATACATTTAATAGATGTTTTATATACAGCTTACACTCATAGCCTGAATATAATTTTATGTTCAATATTTGTAATAGTTTTGTGCATGAAACAATGTTTGTGTGCATTTAATCATCAGAAAGCAAAGGTGGACAATTTTGGATTTTGAAGCATTTTAGATCCCAGATTCCAGATAAGGGATGCTCAACCTGCATCAAAGCGAAAGAATGGGGCAACTATTCGAGTGGGAGAGGCATGGCTGAGGTCTTCTTGCGTTTTAGCAAAAAACTTGTATACATGAACACTATACAATACATGGAGGAGCAATAGTGGGGAACATCCCCCCCCAATAATTTTCACTTTTATTATTATGAGATGATTATGATTTATGACCCATATAACTGTGAGAGCTGTTCAGCAATGGAACTCTCTGCCTCAGAGTGTGGTGGAGGCTCCTTCTTTGGAGGCTTTTAAGCAGAGGCTGAATGGACATCTGTTGGGGGTGCTTTGAATGTGACTTTCCTGCTTCTTGGAAGGGGGAGGGGTTTGCACTGGATGGCCCACAAGGTCTCTTCCAACTCTTATGATTTTATGATTGAACTCATAAACCAAGTGACCTCGAAATGCTTCATGTTCTCACTGACCAGATGGCACAGGTATAGTGTTGAAGACTTTATTGGTTCAAGGCAAATAAGTAGCTGAACAACATACATCTTGCTTCCTCATAGACTTCATTCAAGGTTTCTCATTGTATATTTGGGACTTCATACCATACCGGGGTGGGGGGTGGCGGGTGGGAATGGGGGAAATTGTCTTCTTTACCGTCGTGTTTCTTTCTGGTCTGTTGATAAGGAAAACTGATAATATATCCACCCCATGTCTGTTTCTACAGTAATTCTCCGCATTCTGAACTATCTCATTGGCGAGTGTAGTCTCCATCCATACCACTTTAAAAATTAAAAGGGGAATCCTCAGAATTGTAGAAATCTGAAATCGAGATCTAAAGAAGGGGAAAATATAGCAACAGCAAAATGGTGATATGTCAAAATTGTGCGATTCCTGAAGAATACATTCATTTTAAAAAAATCGTAAAAGTTCAATTCAAGGGGATTAATGCCAAGAAAAGGAGCATCAAAGCACATTTTGAGACAGTCCACAGGAACACTCACAATTTGACATCAAGTTTTCATACCATGTTAAAATATGCACATTTAGCTGTTTCATTCAGGGCTTCTCATTCTATACACTGCACATTTCAAAGTGCTGGTTATGACTCTTAAAGCCCTAGGCATAGGTCCAGGTTGTTTGGCCGACCTTGTATGAATCTGTCCGGGCCCTGAGATTTTAAGGAGAGGTCCTTCTCTCAGTCTCACCTCAATTGCAAGTTCAGTTGGGGGGAACAAGAGCCAGCTTTCCTTCTTGGAGGCTGCCCCTTGACTCTGGAAATCCCTCTGGAAAGCCACCCTTCAGAGAGAGGGGAAAGATATAAATAAAACTTCTCCTACTACTATTCCTTCCTCCTCCTCCTCTTCTTCTTCAGGAGGCCAGAATGGCTCCCTCCCTGCTGTCCTTCTGGTGGTAGGCTAAAACCTTTTTCTTCAGACAGGCTTTTAAAGAAGAAGGTTTTTAAGATTGTCAGGGGCTGCTGTGTTTTTAACTTTGAATATGTTTTGATGGATTTGTAACAGATTTTTTTTAGTATAGGTAAAGGTAAAGGTAGTCCCCTGACATTAAGTCCAGTCATGTCTGACTCTGGGGTGTGGTGCTCATCTCCATTTCTAAGCCGATTTTTTTTAGTATAGTTTGTGTTTAATTCTGTTTTAATTTTTCTATATTAGTATATTTTCAATTCTGTGCTAATGTTTTTATGTCAAAGCGCTTTGAGTCCCCCCTGGGGAGAAAGAGCGCAGTGAAATAAGAATAAGAATGACAACAACGCCAATAAGTAAATTTGTGTCCATGGGAGCATGCTAGCCTCATTTTTTGCTCATCTTAAGCAATGAATGAGATAACATCCTGGGAGTGCATAGGCTAAAAACATAATTAAGAGCAAATCATCATTAAAGGACATAGGGTAATTTATCTTACCCTTCAAAGCATCTCTGATCATGGACATAGAAAACTGTCCCCTGACTGTTGAGGGTGAATGAATTATGACATGATTTCAATACACAATTCTATTAAGACTAAACCTGGCTCCCTGTATCCATGGATTCTGCATACAAGCAGTCCCAAAGTTATAAACATGGTAGGTTCTGTAGGTTTGTTTCTAAGTTCAATTGGTTTGTAAGTGGGAACAGGCACATTTTAAAGTGTAACTCCATCAAAAAACAACAACAACATGTATTTTAAAGCTTTGGATAGCATAGGAAAGGGCTAACACCCCTCTGGGTGTTTCTTTTGCTGTTTGTGCCCCCTTCACAAGATTTCGCATGACTTTCTGTCCCTGTGAAAATTGGATTTTGAAAAAAATGGCTTGTGGAAACAAGGATTGGTGATAAAGCTTCAGCAGAGGTTTCCTTTCCAAGGAGTAGATTTCTCTCACTTCCTGTTCTCTCAACCCCATCCTTAACTGTAAGATGTTTGTAGGTGGGATGTTTGTAACTCAGGGACTGTCTGTACATGGATTCAACCATCTGAGGCTTTTTTTAAATAAAAAAAAGCAACCCTTGATTTTGTCTTTATATAAAGGTATATCTTTTTACTATGTCATTGCATGTAATAGAACTTGGGCATACATGGATTTTGGTATCCATGGGTTGTCCTGGAACTAAAACCACAGCAGATAGCAGAAGCCCACTGTACTGTTTCTGTCTTTTTGAGTATAGTAGACTGGTCCATTCAGGACTTACCTTGATCTGTTTTGTGTTTAGCTTTCGGTGGGGCTCCCAATCCATTTTCATCTCAACCTCCCGAAATTGGAAGGCCAGATATTTGTTTTCTCATTTTGTTTTGATGTTCATTTTGGGGGGGGGGGGGACTTCATAGGCCCAAAGCACCCGGGTCTATGGGTGCAGGCTTTGGGCCTATGTACCTGGGCCCTGCAGGGCCTGCAGCTGAGCACCAAGTAAGGAGTGTTCCTTACTTGGTGCTTGGCTGCAGGCCCTGCCAGGCCTGGAAGTGTATGCCCAAAGCCTGCACCCATTAGCCCGGTCGCTCCTTACTCAGCGCATGGGTGCAGGCACCCCCAGAGCTTTGGGTCTACATGCCCGGGCCTGGCAAGGCCTGCAGAGCTCCTTACTCAGCACTCAACTGCAGGCCCTGCGAGGTCCCAGTGCATAGGTCCAAAGCCTGCACTCACAGGCCCAAACCACCTGGGCCTATGGGTGCAGGCTTTGTGTCTACACACCCGGGCCTGCAGCCGAGTGCCAAGTAAGGAATGCTTCTTACTTGGCACTCGGCTGCAGGCCCTGCCAGACCCCTACAATCCATCCCAAAGGCAGGCCGACCTGCTTTTCGTATTATTTGCATTTTTGTTTTCAGGAGTGCCTTTCCATTTTGTGCCATCCGAATGGATGGAACAAAACAGAAACACAAATGGGACAAATTTCAGGCCCATGACTAGAATATAGTAATTGTGATGCTTCTGATTACATCCTAATATTGCCACTCATTATCTGTATTAGGCACACTTGTAATTAGCTAGAACAATTACACTAATTGGAATTATTTCTAACTAAAGTAAGGCCATTGAAATTAATAAGGTTTACAAGTAGTAAGTAGCATTCCATTTCATTCATTCTACTCTGGTTGGGCCTCAAATAGATTTTGCTGTGAGACAACCCAAGCTGTTCACTTAGCTTTCTTTGTTAATAATTCTTACCAACCAACCTGGTAACAAGCTACACATATTTTTCCTGCTTTTTTGTCGTGTCAGAGCAACCAGTCCATTATATATTACATTTCTAACAGAACAAGCAAACAGACAGAAAAATACACAACTTGTGAGTTTGGTAGTTGGTTAAATGTCCTTTGACCACTATCTGGCCACTTGGAGTGCCTCTGGTGTTGCTGCAAGAAGGTCCTCCATTGTGCATGTGGCAGGGCTCAGGTTGCATTGCAGCAGGTGGTCAGTGGTTTGCTCTTCTCCACACTCGCATGCCGAGGATTCCACTTTGTAGCCCCATTTCTGAAGGTTGGCTCTGCATCTCGTGGTGCCAGAGCACAGTCTGTTCAGCGCCTTCCAAGTCGCCCAGTCCTCTGTGTGCCCAGGGGGGAGTCTCTCATTTGGTATCAGCCATTGGTTGAGGTGCTGGGTTTGGGCCTGCCACTTTTGGACTCTCGCTTGCTGAGGTGTTCCAGCTAGTGTCTCTGTAGATCTTAGAAAACTATGTCTAGATTTAAGTTGTTGGCATGCTGGCTGATATCCAAACAGGGGATGAGCTGGAGATGTCTCTGCCTTGGTCCTTTCACTATTGGCTGCTACTTCCCGGCGGATGTCAGGTGGTGCAATGCCGGCTAAGCAGTGTAATTTCTCCAGTGGTGTGGGGCGCAGACACCCCGTGATAATGCGGCATGTCTCATTAAGAGCCACATCCACTGTTTTAGTATGATGAGATGTGTTCCACACTGGGCATGCATACTCAGCAGCAGACTAGCACAGCGCAAGGGCAGATGTCTTCACTGTATCTGGTTGTGATCCCCAGGTTGTGCCAGTCAGCTTTCGTATGATATTGTTTCTAGCACCCACTTTTTGCTTGATGTTCAGGCAGTGCTTCTTGTAGGTAAGAGCACGGTCCAAAGTGACTCCCAGGTATTTGGGTGCGCTGCAGTGCTCCAGTGGGATTCCTTCCCAGGTGATCTTCAGAGCTTGGGATGCTTCTCTGTTCTTGAGATGAAAGGCACATGTCTGTGTTTTAGATGGGTTAGGGATCAGCTGGTTTTCCCTGTAGTAGGCAGTAAGAGCACGTAGAGCTTCGGAGAGCTTCTGTTCTACAGTCTCAAAGCTCCCTGCTTGAGCAGTAATGGCACGATCATCAGCATAGATGAAACTCTCTGTCCCTTCTGGCAGTGGCTGGTCATTTGTGTAGATGTTGAACATGGATGGAGCAAGCACGCTCCCCTGAGGCAGGCCATTCTTCTGTTTCCGCCATCTGCTTCTCTGGCCCTGGAACTCAACAAAAAAGCTCCTGTTTTGTAGCAGGTTTCCTATGAGGCGGGTGAGGTGGTAGTCCTTTGTGATATTATACATTTTTCTCAGGAGGAGGCGGTGGTTGACAGTATCATAGGCTGCTGCCCCCTATTTATTTATTTACTTTATTTTTATCCTGTCTCAAGGTGGATAAAATATCGGGACTCAAGGTGGCTAATATTTGGTATTCCGCAAAAAGGTGAAGACCTGGCTGTTTGTGCAGGCGTTTGAGTAATTTAGTGCAATCTGGTAATGGAACATAGGAATGGAACAATGGACGACGAATCTGGACTACGCTTGGATGATGAGAAGATTGGGTACGGTTGTTTTTTGTAATAATTGTGCATTGTAATTGCTTATTGGTAATTTATGGATAAAGTGTTAAGTCAATTGTTATATGTTGTATGGAACCACTGCTGTTTCTACTGTTTCTACTGTTTGTGAACCGCTGTGAGTCGCCTTCGGGCTTGAGATACAGCGGTATATAAGCAAAGTAAGTAAATAAATAAATAATATAGACCAACGCTAAGTATAATAATATGAATATATTAAAATATTCAAATATCAATATATTAAAAACCAGCAAACCATTTATATCATTAAACCACTACACATAAAAATATCAACATGCTTTAAAACTCCACACCCTCCCCAATGTCCCAGTCATAATTTTTAGTCAATGAATGGTATGACATCCCGAGAGTGCTCAGGCTAAAAGCATAATTTAAGGAAACTGGCAAATCATAATGGAGGGAAGCAGGCTAATTTTTCCCAGGCTTTGTGCCCCTGCTCTTAAGAGAGCATAGCAAGAGATTATTCTATGTACCTCTACTTTGTTTTTAAATATTTGAAAACCGCAATGTCAAGTTTATTGTGCTGCAAAAAACAAATTTTAAATAAAGTTTATCTTTGAGTCTCAAAACATATGTCCAAATCATTAAGAAAGTGACCTGTCAATAAAGGTACTGACTCAGCTAAAATAATGAAACAAAACAAAAAGATTGGCCTCCAAAGGGAGTGTTAACAGCTTGGAAATGTGCTCTCTCTTGGCTTTGCAAATGGAAAATCAGCTCAAGAGGTTGTAGAGAAATTTCAACAACCTGCTTCATGCTGAGAAAGAGATAATTGGTTTGAACCAACACAGTTGTTATGCCATGAGTCATGATTTAGGGCCCAAAAGATGTTCTGTAAGCAATTCCTTTGTATGTTACTGAGCCTTCGTTGTAATAATGCAATGGGAGAATAACAGCATGGTTCGGCTTCGAATCACGTTGTTCTTTGATGTTGTTGGATGATAATTCTCACCATTCCTCAACATGGGCTATGCAGGCTAGCTAGGGAAGATAATCTGAGTGTGACGTGATTTTCACCTCTGGTTTAAATTTCCCCTCCCTGCAATTGCCCTTATATTGTGATTTCTATGTGCTGTCATGTCTGTCCTTGTGTGAGTCTATGGGAGAGCGGAGTTAGCACCAAGTACTGCTGGGTTTGTTCACCTCCATGGAATATTGTTCCCTTCCACATCATAATCCAGAAGACCAAATATCTTTCTACTGGTAGGGTTTTTTTTGGACTGGATAGTGGATAGCCCTTGTGGTTCCTTCTTTCTATGATATTCTATGATATACAACGTAGGACTTTGAAGATCACCCCAACAAGAAAATTCCCCTTTCTAACTTGGGAGCAGGAATGACTACTCTTAAACTCTTCAGGTGTCCCATTATCTCTCTATTCTTTAAAGCCTGCACGTTATCAGGACACCCAGAGCACTGATAAGCTAGAGCCAAGGTGATGTTTTTTACTCTCTATTCTTTAAAGCCAAGTAAATCATCCTCAGGACCCTATAGGCATCTACTCCACTACAGGAATGCATAATTGTTTATATATACAAAAAATTGTATCCTCTGAGGGATGGAAATTGTTATTTAAAGGATATTTCTCTTTCTCTTGTATCTCTGTAGACCCAGGAATATGTAGCCTTTTGCAAATTTTTGGACAACTGGAGGTAGCAGTGTTGATCCTATGGTATGAGAGTAACAGAATCCAGCTGATAACAGTCTTCAAATTACCATTTTGTAAGAAACATGAAATGCTCAGTGTGAATAATAAAATTATAATAAACCAGATCTTAGCTGATTAGAATATGAAGACAATGATTCACCTCATTACTATCTTGGCTTAATATTGTTATTGTTTGTTATTGTTTTGTTTCTGCTGAAAGACATTATGATGTCAAAGGGAATGTGATTAGTTAGACTAGTAATCTATGTTGCTAAACCATATCTGCTTGAAGGATGCAGAATTAGCATTTCTCTAAACTCCTCCTTCTCACTGAGAAAGTCATGAGTATTTCTATGGAAATGCTATCTAAATTAGAGGTTCTTCTTTGTTTTTTAAAGGGATGACTTGATATAAATGTCCTTACTGGAAAGTATACAAATTATAATACCTGGCAACTTTTCTGAAAGCGAGGAAGCTACCTTATACTGAAGATTGCCCTTATAATCAATAATTGTAAACCTTCTCTAGAATGTCAGACAGGAGACCTCTGATATACCTTAGTATACAGGTGAGCAGTTGTGGAAGATTAGGGGCCCATATCTCTGGTCCAAAAAGGCCTCTTTGGGATATACATTGTGATGGAAGAGGGTCGCAAGCATGGTAAAACAAACAAACAAACAAACAAACAAACAAAAAAACCCCTCTCCATTGTAGAGGACATTTCTGGGATTAAAAAAAAAACTTTACAAAAATATTTGTTTTGTCAGGGAGCCTCCAAACATGGTGAAAATGTCATTTTGGAGTATATTTTTGAATTTCTAGCGGCCTGTGTGTGTGTGGGGGGGGGGGGGGGGGGGAGGAGATGACAGCGACTTATAGCCCATAGTGTATGCTTTACTATCTCTGCTTTAGTGGTTGCTCATCCAGACACGAAAGTGACTGAATGAATAAACAACAACACGCAGACACTAATCAGGGCTGAACCTGCCTACCTTATGAAAAGAAAAAATATTGTGTGTGTTCAGGGTTGTATGGTGACGAGCGTTCTCTTATGAGAAAGATTCTCAATGAAGTTTGACACCATGTTCTGGGTTCAGTTCGTGTCTAGATCACTGCTTCTTAAACTGTGGGTCACAACTCCAAATGGGGCCCCTTAGTTCAATGTTAGAGTGCTGAAAAAACAATAAAAGGTTTCTGAACATCACGAGGAAATTTTTCACATGTCTCTGGCCCCTGCTCTGTGCCAGCAAAATGGCAGGTTTGTGGAGCACCTTGTGACACCCTGCTTGCCCACCCTCCCTCCCTCCCTCCTTCCCCCATCAGACAGGGACAATGGGACAAGGTGTGTTGGTGTTCTGCCCCTCTCCTCATCAGACGGGGGAAATGGTGGCAATGCATGTTGCCTCGTTGCCCTTTCCCCCACTGTTGGAACTACCCAAAACCAACTAACCTCTGCATCACTTCCTTGTTACTTGGAAGGTGCTTTAAAGGGGCAATTTGCCCCACTGTGATGAGGTGGCTAGTGACTGCTTTAGACTTTTACAGAAACTGCTGTGCAGTGTTTACAATGGACTCTACAGAAGATGCTTCAGCTGTACTTCATAAAAAGGGAAATCTGTCTGCCTGGAAAGACTTTCCAAATTCTGATTTGTTACCAGTAAATGTTTGATTTGTATACCTATTTTATACTTCACAAAACGGAAAATCTACCTGTCTACCAGGCAGACTTTACTGCTGATTTATTATAAGTAATGTTTGATTTAATATACCTATTCTATATACCTGTATACCACATATTTTTTCTCAGGTCAAAAGGAGTTGTGAGTTGAAAACTTTAAGAAGCCCAGATCTAGATGAATCCTAGCTCCATCCTGGCTATACATCTTCATTACAGGATCACATCCCACATTAGATACTGCAAGCTGCATCCATAATTCATCTAACTACTAACATTTTGGGTTTTTCAAAAAGATACTAGATATTGATAGATGTATTGTGCTATTGTATTATAAATAATGAGAGCTAGTACAATATCGTTGTGTGAACATTAAAATACGACTTGGGAGACCAGGGTTTGATTTCCTGATTAACCATGGAAATCCACTGGGTGACTTTGGATGAATCATAGTCATCCCCAAAAAACCCCTACGGCTTGCCTTAGGGTCATCATAAGTTGGCAATGATTTGAAGGCACGCAACAACAAATTATAAATATATGCACCTTAAAGATATGTTTAAATAACGACCCTATATGCTCCTTTCTTTCCTTGCACCCACTCTTCCTCTCTCCTCTCCTTTGAACTCAAATTTTATTAAATGTTTTTCAGATATTTAAATACCAAAAGGAATCTGTTTTAAAAGCATGATATACGGAAAAGAGGACTATCTGACTAGGATGTTACAATTATATTTATTCCCACAAGGTGGTACTGTGTCACTACTGTTGCCTAGAATTCCACCCTTTTGTGGTCATTTATTTCAGAAATCCATCTTCAGACCTTCTCATTACAAGATTTTAAAAAAAATTAATACATTAGTAAGTATTTAAAGTGGTATGTTTGATATCATGGCACAGTTGTTTTTTTCATAGTTTTTACATTGTATGTGGTATTGGTTTTATTACAAAGTAACAGCCAGATGATTTCAGAAAATGCCTTTTGTCTTTTTGATTTTAAATCAAATGCTTGTTGGAAACTTGGACTAAAATCCTGAAACTGCTAAACCGGGGTGTAGTGCAGCTTGATTAGCCCTTCTGGGAACTTTCTGAATTAGAAGAGTGGTATGGGTTAAATCAAGTCTCTGTTCCAGATTTCAATGGGCAAGATCCAAATTTCTGGTAATATTGAATACCTCTTAATGGGTATCCAATGTAAATATCTGAAAGACCTGTACCATCTTTCACAGTCCTTTGAAGAGTTAGGACAAAGCATGAGATTTTCTGGATCGTATTCTCTTTCACTCCAAGAACTGTATAAATATGCTTTATACCTGAGGTATGAATGCCACTTGGTACTACATGCAAATTAATAGGTTTATATTCATGAAAAAATAAGAAAGCTTTCACTTTTGAAGATTTGTTTATCCACAGATTAA
Organism: Anolis sagrei; assembly: GCF_037176765.1. NCBI lineage: Eukaryota > Metazoa > Chordata > Lepidosauria > Squamata > Anolidae > Anolis > Anolis sagrei. The sequence goes on along the minus strand of NC_090021.1, from coordinate 104,186,682 downwards.
TATATTCTATTTAGCAATCTCTAGGTCTCACAATCTCTAGATCTCGCAAACCTCATTAGGCGCACTTTAAACTAGGCCCACTGGGGGAGGGGGACAACAGCCTTGCGAACACTACTTTACCCACAATGTCAGGGAACCGTCAGAAGGCTAAACGGAGGGCTACACAGACACAAAAAGGACCAAGTACCGAAAGCACAATAATCCCAATTAAACAGCTCAGGGGAAGATCTCAGGGGCTCACATGTCTTTACACTAATTCACAGAGCATGGGAAATAAACATGCCGAACTCCAACTTTTAGCACAACACCACAAATATGATATCATAGGCATCACTGAAACCTGGTGGGATGACTCCTATCGCTGGAATGTAGACATCGAGGGCTATAACCTCTTTCACAGAAACCAAACAAAGGGGAGAGGAGGCGGAGTAGCCTTATATGTCAAAAACTCTTATGCTGCAGAAGAAATGCATGACAGCAATCCGGGAAACCAGCTTGAAAGCATCTGGATAAGAATCAAGGGAACTGGGACTCAAAAAGATCTTGTTGTAGGAGTCTACTACAGACCTCCAAGCCAGGAGGAAGAACTTGATGAAGTCTTCTGCCAACAGTTGACCAAACAGGCACAGAGAAGAGATGTAGTAGTCATGGGCGATTTCAACTATCCCGATATTTGCTGGAAAACAAACTCGGCCAAGAGTACAAAGTCCAACAAATTCCTCGCTTGCCTTGCAGACAATTTCATGGCCCAGAAGGTAGAAGAGGCAACAAGGGGATTGGCTACTCTTGATCTCATCCTAACAAATGTGGAGGATCTGATCGATGTGGTTGAAGTGGTAGGATCCTTAGGGGCAAGTGACCATGTGCTCCTGCAATTTGAGGTACAAAGAAAGGCCGAAACTAAGACAAGTCAAACCCGCATTTTGGACTTTAGGAGAGCTGATTTCCAAAAAATGAAGGAAACACTGAGCAGCATTCCGTGGACACAGATACTAAAAGACAAGGGAGTTACGGATGGATGGGAGTTTCTCAAGAGTGAAATACTCAAGGCGCATTTGCAAACCGTGCTAACAAAAAGAAAAAATAGGGCAAGTGCAAAGAAGCCAGAATGGATGTCCAAAGAACTTCTAACTGTGCTAAGACACAAAAGAGACATGCACAAGAACTGGAAAAAGGGAGAAATCACCAAAGAAGAATTCAAACAAATAGCCAACAGCTGTAGGGAAAAGGTCCGCAAGGCTAAAGCACAAAACGAGCTCAGGCTTGCCAGGGACATTAAAAACAATAAAAAGGGATTCTTTTCTTATGTCAGTAGAAAAAGGAAAAACAAGGAGGCGATAGGGCCTCTTCGAGGAGAAGATGGGACAATGCTGACAGGGGATAGGAAAAAGGCAGAACTACTTAATACCTTCTTTGCCTCGGTCTTCTCACAAAAAGAAAGTCATCTTCAACCTCAGCAAGACGGAGTGGATGAGGGATTTGAGGACATCCAACTCCAAATTGGGAAAGAAGTCGTCCAGGAATACCTGGCCGCTCTAAATGAGTTCAAGTCCCCAGGGCCAGATCAACTACACCCAAGAGTATTGAAGGAACTAGCGGAAGTCATTTCGGAACTTTTGGCAACCATCTTTGAGAGTTCTTGGAGAACAGGAGAAGTTCCAGCAGATTGGAGGAGGGCCAATGTGGTCCCAATCTTCAAGAAGGGAAAAAAGGATGACCCAAACAACTACCGTCTGGTCAGCCTCACGTCAATACCAGGCAAGATTCTGGAAAAGATTGTTAAGGAAGTGGTCTGCAAACACTTAGAAACAAATGCGGTCATTGCTAATAGTCAACATGGATTTATCAAAAACAAGTCATACCAGACTAATCTGATCTCTTTTTTCGATAGAGTTACAAGCTGGGTAGATGCGGGGAATGCCGTGGATGTAGCGTACCTGGATTTCAGTAAGGCCTTCGACAAGGTCCCCCATGACCTTCTGGCAAGGAAACTAGTCCAATGTGGGCTAGGCAAAACTACGGTGAGGTGGATCTGTAATTGGTTAAATGGACGAACCCAGAGGGTGCTCACCAATGCTTCCTCTTCATCCTGGAAAGAAGTGACGAGCGGAGTGCCGCAGGGTTGCGTCCTGGGCCCGGTCCTGTTCAACATCTTTATTAATGACTTAGATGAAGGGTTAGAAGGCAGGATCATCAAGTTTGCAGACGACACCAAATTGGGAGGGATAGCCAATACTCCAGAGGACAGGAGCAGAATTCAAAACGATCTTGACAGATTAGAGAGATGGGCCAAAACTAACAAAATGAAGTTCAACAGTGACAAATGCAAGATACTCCACTTTGGCAGGAAAAACGAAATGCAAAGCTACAGAATGGGGGATGCCTGGCTCGAGAGCAGTACGTGTGAAAAAGATCTTGGAGTCCTCGTGGACAAGTTAAACATGAGCCAACAATGTGATGTGGCGGCAAAAAAAGCCAATGGGATTTTGGCCTGCATCAAGAGGAGCATAGTGTCTAGATCTAGGGAAGTAATGCTACCCCTCTATTCTGTTTTGGTTAGACCACATCTGGAATATTGTGTCCAGTTCTGGGCACCACAATTCAAGAGAGATATTGACAAGCTGGAATGTGTCCAGAGGAGAGCGACTAAAATGATAAAAGGTCTGGAGAACAAGCCCTATGAGGAGCGGCTTAAGGAGCTGGGCTTGTTTAGCCTGAAGAAGAGAAGGCTGAGAGGGGATATGATAGCCATGTATAAATATGTGAGAGGAAGCCACAGGGAGGAGGGAGCAAGCTTGTTTTCTGCTTCCCTGGAGACTAGGACGTGGAACAATGGCTTCAAACTACAAGAGAGGAGATTCCATCTGAACATGAGGAAGAACTTCCTGACTGTGAGAGCCGTTCAGCAGTGGAACTCTCTGCCTCGGAGTGTGGTGGAGGCTCCTTCTTTGGAGGCTTTTAAGCAGAGGCTGGATGGCCATCTGTCAGGGGTGATTTGAATGCAATATTCCTGCTTCTTGGCAGGGGGTTGGACAGGATGGCCCATGAGGTCTCTTCCAACTCTTTGATTCTATGATTCTATGACTTTGTGGTCAATTTTTGCCATAGAGATATGCTGAAGGGCATAGAGATTCCTGGAGAGAACCCTTTTCTGGACATGTGTAAGTCCTCCAGTTTGATTCTATGGTCACCATCTAGTAGAATTTGAACATATTGTTGCAGTGACTGAGGTAAAAAATGTATTTTTTAAATTCATGTTTTTTCCACTTTTGCAGGGATTTTGGGTTCCTAACCCCAGCAGATCTTGCTAGTTTGAAAGTTGTTGCCATGTTTTTTGTCTTCTTCCTTCCTCCTTTACTTTTTATTTAATATCTCTTAGAGTTCAGCTCCCTTGGCTAATTCCAGAGATATTGTATATGTCTCTATCATGTGCTCCCCCTTTTTTTCCAGCTCTTTCTAAGGTAAAATGCTGTGAATATTGTCACCTGTCTTCATTAAGAAGTTGCTCCAGCCCTTCCATAATTTTTGTTGCCATTATTTTTCTTATTTTTATTTTTATTTCTTTCTTTATAATCTCCCTTTTCTGCACGGTTGGGATTCAAGGGACCTTGCAAATTATATTGATTACAAGATATAGTAATTAAAAACATACAAAAAGATTGACATTAAAATATTATTAATCTATAATCATATTAAAGCAATTTAAAACATACATTAAAAAGTAAAAACAATTAAACCACTATATAGGCAGTCCCAAAGTTACAAAACAAGATCGGTTCTGTAGGTTTGTTCTTAAGTTGAATTTGTATCTAAATTGGAAAAGGTATTTTTTGAAGAATAACTCCAGCTTCTGAAGCTTTGGATAGCATAGGAAAGGGTTAATACTCCAATGGTGTTTGTTTTTCTCTCTGTGCCCCTGTTCAGAAGATTTCACCTCACTTTCTGTCCCTGTGATAAATGGATTTTGACAAAATTGGCTTGTAGTGGAAGCAAGGATTGGTAATAAAGCTTTGTGGAGACACCTTTCCCCCATGATAACTCTTTCAGGAGTGAATTTCCCTTCCAAGGGGTAGATTTCCCACTTCCTGTTGTCTTAGCCCTGAGTCGTTTGTAAGTCGAATATTTGTAACTTGGAGACAGCCTGTACTGCAATATTAAACCATACCGTATTATCTTGCAGTCCTTTCCTTAAAAACATCCAGTTCTAAAAGATTTCCCTTACCCGCTTCTTCTCCTCTTGCACCATTTTAGAGTGCCAGGAGAAGTTTACAAGCAGGCTATGTGCCTGCCATCTGCTTTCCGGTAAGTTTTAGGGTCTAAATTTGGAGTTTGGGGTAGCTGGCTTCTATCCCGATTGCAATTGGAATAGTATCTAGTGACCCGAGATGGAAAATCCAGGGTTTGGGGTGGGCTGTGGGGATTCCAATGTGGGCAAAAATTGGTTACTTTAACTTATTTTTGCCTGCATTTTCCTGCTGTGTGGAATCATCCTTAGATAGCATTGTCTGATTATACATCAATTCATGTGTTGTCTGTGGCAGGGCATATGTAGGGGGTAATTTAATATTATTGAAAAGGATGTTGTTTTATAAGATTTTAATTGCTATATAGAACTGTAAGTCCCATCTGTAGAGTGTAAACAGACAGAAGTATAGCTTTGAAAAAGAGCTGCCACTGCAGTTTGAGGAGTAGCCTTCATGCCTACCCTGTTTTAATTGTGCAAAGGCTCTCCTGGCCACTGCCGACACCTGTGCATCAAGCGTCAGCTGAATCCAGGAGAACCCCCAAACTGTGGACCTGTGACTTCAGGGGGAGTGCAACCCTGTCCAGCACAGGTTGCCACCCAATACCCCAGTCAGATGGATGACTGACTTGTAGAACATTTGTCTTGTCAGGATTGATCCTCAGCTTATTCGTCCTTATCCAGATCATCACAGCAGCCAGGCACTGGTCCAGTATCCGCGGGGCTTCCTCGGAATCTGGGAAAAATGAGTAGTGGAGTTGGGTATCATCAACTCCAGGTAAACATAGGCCAATTGAATGGACCGTATTAACATCAATCAAAATACATTTTTTGGATTTCTGTAAAACAATAAAATATCGTGACCCCATTTTGGGGGGCGCGACAGTCTTTTCATGCCTAGAGCACATCTGCCGTGATTTGCTTTGGCTGGCAAATAAAGCCAATATTCAGAGATATTCAACTCGTCAATGTGCCCTTCCACGCTACCCTTCCACGCCAGAAGGGGACTCCTGAGAACGTGTAGAGTGCATGCCACCTCAGGAGTAGATCCATTTCAGATGCTAAGGATGCAATTTGGAAAGCTAAGTGAACATTAGGACTGAAGTGATGAAAATGTGAACCTCCAGGGCCATTTTTGGTGTCACGGGTTCCATTTCTAAAGGCCACCCCCCTCCCCACATGCTTCCTGTGGTGACGGGGAACACTTTCACCAAATTTTCTCCTCCTTGAACATTTCAAGCAAAGAACCTTTCTAACAGGAAGTGACTCAGAAATTAATTTCTAAATTATTTTCTATTATCAAAAGGGCCTACCTTGTCCTTAAAACCGACTACAGAAGGCCAAATGTGCTCCTCACATTCTTTAGAGGGCATTTCACTGGGGGAAATGTAATTTTTTTTGTGTGGGAAATGTGACCCACCAAGATCTCTTGCGGTCCAAATGCCTTCCCCAAACTCCACTACCATTATCCCTGAGTGAGATAGAAATTTAACATATCAGTACCATAAGATCCTGTTTCCATAAGGGAAACGTTCCCAGCCAGACTCATTGTGTGAAACCATTTGTAAACCCAATGTTGTTAAATAACCTCATTTCCAGTTCACACATATCTTAGGGTTGTGTTCTGGGACCTAAAAATTCATAGAGAAGAATCTATGATTTTTTTCCTTCAGCTAACAAGATATAATTTGATCAACTATGTGGACCTGTTGTGAAAAAGCAAACCAGAAAACTATAAAAGCCACTGAAAAGTTAAAAAGTATTAAGAGCTTGAACAGAAATACATTTAAAAACATCTGTAGTCATGTGTATTGTGTATATTGAATTAATCTTTATAAAACAAACATTGAAATGTCAAAACTGTGTTATACTTCTCCAAGGGGCATAAAGGTGACATTTACTTCTAAAATCTTTCTTTCAGTTTGAATTTTACATTTTCTCAGGCACATCAATATTTTCATTTGTGTTCCTCCAGATGAACAGAAATGAGTGCCTTGCAAAAAGCCTGATGCAATATCTAAACATGATTTCTTTTCCAAAGTGATATGAGTGCAGTTACTCTAAATAGTGACTCAAAATAATATTGCCAGCCATCTAAAACAACAATTCATATTTTCTCTTTCAAAATTAGTCTAGGATCATAGGTAATCATCTGAACTTTTGAGAGGAGATGTACTTTTCTGTTAACGTACACATATGGAGAAAAGTAAGAATATGAAATAGCTTTCATAGTAATGCTTTATATGCATCTAGCATTTGTAGGGCAATATTTTTAATGGTCTGTATAAAATGCATTATTTTTATCATCTGTGAACCCCTTGCAGCTGACTATTCATGAACAAATTATTAATATTTAGATCAGAAAGAAGATTAAAAAAGAAGCACAGTGATGGCATATGATTTTCTGTGGGCAGAGGAGAGTGGTTCCTATCCATGCATGATGTTAGGCTTTTGGGATTTGAACATGGAAATCATTAAAACACTTTCACATAAACACAAACATCTAACATAAATATATATTTATAGTCCATCTGTATTCAAGAGTCAGAGTGCTCCTGAAGACATAACAGAGGTATTTGCCAAGATCAATATCCCGCAGGGATATATTTCCCAAGAGCATAGCTGTCCAGCTAACTCCAGCCCAAGCAATTTCATTACTAAACTCCTATGGCTACACTGCATAAACATTTGCATGTTTCCTGGTTCCCCACAATCACTAATAAAAGTGCAGAAACATTTGAGAGATTGACGCACTCAAGCTGAAGGAGATGTTATGCAGGACTGACAATATAAGGGTGCTCTGGGTAGTTTCACTCATACAATGCTACATTTTGAAAGATTTGAGTTGAATACACTTTGAGTGCAACCGAGTATGTCCCTATAGCTAGGGAAAGGTACTTTCATGGACCACAAATTTCAGAATCCTGCACAGATATGGCTTCTAGCCATGCTGGTTTAAAATTTAGGGAGTTGTACTGAGGATGATTTCTTAAAAACACACACACTCTTGGACGTTTTCCTTACTTGTTTTTGCATTGTGAAGAGTGACAATACAAGTTATGGGAAAAACATTGTGGCAAATACTGGTAAGTCAGAAAATTTGAGTATGGATGAATAAGAGGCTACTATGTAGGAGTTGTGTTCACAGTAATGCCCATGCATCGTTCATATGTTTGGGAACATCAATTAATGCATGTTGACAAGGGCCCCAAGCACACTTTGCTGCATCACACCACATAGATCCTCAACTGATCTCACATGGATCAGGGAGATCTATCACCACGGTCCTTTTGGCATTGGTAATACAGGGGGTCCCAACGTTGGGGGGTGGTGGGGAAAAACATCCTTCCTGCGATCCCAAGGTTTCCAGAAGTAGGCAAGAGAGCCAGGTTCATAGATCAGCAGACATGTTAGGGCACTTCCACATGACAGAATTGACACACATTTCTGTCACCACCCCACCCCCAAATCCAGGCTTTCCAGATGGGATATCAAGATGTTATCCCAGTAACTACTGAGATAACATTCAGCCACCCCGAAGCCCCCAAAATAAAATAAAAAACTTATAGGGCTACCATTAAGGTGGTCCTTCAGTTCTCCTGGTGCATAGAAATGATGCGCCAAGAGATAGAGGGATAGAGGAGGACAACAGCTCCTCCCCTCCATCTCCTGGTGCATCATTTCCATGTGCCAGAAATACTGAAGGACTACCTGGTAAGCTTAATTTTAAGACTTGTTTGGTGGTTTTGGGGGAGGGGTGGATGCCCTCTCAGTTTTTTGGGCTCATGGAGCCCAAAAAAAATCAAGATTCCTGTATGGATTGGGCCTGGGTATCGCATGACACGATCCCCAGGCCCAATCCACACAGGAGTCGCACATGGTAAGGCCTGGATCTTATCTAAGATCCGGGTCTTACCAGGTATCTAATTAATTTGGAACATGTTCGAAATTAATTCGGTTTTACCGGAGACATCATTTGGATGCCTCCGGTAAAACCGAGACAGGTTTCAGGTTAAAGCCTGTCCTAATGTGTGCATAGTTGATACTTGGATCCATGCTCATGCAGGGCCAATCCACATTTGCAACTGTAATCAATACAAGTTCTGGGCTATCTCTTCCAATCTTGTATTGAGTGTAGGATGTTATTTCGGCCAAGTGGTTCTTGCCCCTGAATATACAAATCCAAGACAGGGCTTCTTTGATGGCTGCTCCTGGACTTTGAAACTTTGCCCTCCTCCTTGCCGTTCTTCTTTCAACAGGTGAAGACTTTTTATTCAGACAAGCTTTTAGAACTTGATGTTTTAAAGAAAAGGGCTGCGAGGTAACTATGGTACTGGCAATCCCAGAGTTACAAATATCCGACTTACAAATGACTCCTAGTTAATGGGAGCGAAACAACAGGAAGCGAGACAAACCTACTCCTAGGAAGGGAAGTTCACTTTTGAAAGAGTTATCATGGGGAAAAAGGTGTCTCCACTGTAGCTTTCTCACCAATCCTTGTTTCTGCAACAAGCCAAAATTTTCAAAATCCAATTATCACAGGGACAGAAAGTGAGGTAAAACCTTCTGAACAGGGCCACAGACAGCAAAACAAACACCACAGGTGTGTTAGCCTTTCCCTATGATATCTAAAGCTATATCTATATATCTATATTTGGTTGGAGTTACACTTTAAAATGTACCTTTTTCCGATTTACATACAAATTCAACTTAAGAATAAACCTACAGAATCTATCTTGTTCATAACTTGGGGACTGCCTGTACCGTTTAAAAAATGTCTTCCTTCACTGACTCTGATTTCTTTTCACTTTTATAAACCCGTTCAAGTAGCTTTCAAGTTTCTTCATAGTTATGTCCCCACAGGTCCCAGTGTTTGTGTTTTGGTCTTACTTTTTACTTATGCTTAGAGTAGACCCGTTCTCCTTATCTACCCACTCATCTCAATAGCTTCCCTTTGCTTTTTTCCAGCAATAATCCGTATGTTTCCCTCTGCTACAGCAAGCCTTTGTGCTTCATCTTATATTTATTTCTCTCTTGAGTTATTTAGATACAAAATCTTTGGAGACACTGGCTCTTGCCTATCTATGTTTAGCATTCATTCTTTGAACAAATAATTACACAAATAATAATTTGTTAAAGGTACACTCAGTAAGCCCCAGTTAGCAAGGACAATGCTATTGTTAGAGTTCAGTTTATGATTGGTTCTTCTGTAGAGCTGTGATAAATGGGCAGAGATAGAGAACATGGATTCTCCATACACAGTAAGAAGGATCTGAAACAGTTATAGAAAGAAACATAATTGTTACCAACAAGAGAAGGATGCTGGAACACAGTTGGATTTTCAATGTATTTTGAGGAAACTCTCCACAAAGAGTACCTTAGTACCCCTTTATAGAACTGCTTGCCACCTCAGCAGACATGGTTACCTTGAAATCAGATGTGTGTAATTCTTGAGATGGCTATTAAGCCCCTGATTAAGCAATGCATAATCTCTGGGTCACCAAATGATTTGAATTCGTACATTTCAATGATGTTTTTATTTCTTTGAAATCAAATCTTTTGAAATTCACCTCCTGATAGATCATGTGATAGAGCTGTTTTTGAGCCATCTCCCTACAGATGAAGAATTATATGAAAGAATGTTTCTGTGACAAAGGCTAATTTTTGAATAGATCCCAAATGCCTCCTGGAATGTCTTCTCTGGAAGTCTATAGCAGAAGGGTATCCTATCGTAAAGTCCAATATATTTTCTGAGAGTTACCATATATACTCCTATATAAGTATAATCTCATGTATAAGTCAAGGGCAAGTTTGGGAGCTAAAAGTGTGGATTTTAATATGATTCGTGGATATGTCGATGGTCATTCCACGGAGAACAGAAAGCACTAAAGTAGCCTCAGGGATTCCCTCTCAGAGATTAGAAAACACCTTTTGCCATTCAACTCAGATAAAGGGGTGGTTCCTTTTTTAATTAAGCTACAAAGGAATGGTCCCTTTGTTCATTAAGGTATAATATTAACTTAACAGAATAGTATTCATTTAACATAACCAGCAACTACTCATACTCTTTTTTTTTTGTCCTTTGAGGGCAAGTGCCAAAAAAGCCACCACTGCTGCCATTTCCTCACCAAGGCATTCAGAAAGGCCAGAAGTATTGACATGATGGAGACAGCAGAGGGGGTTCCCCTGGGATGGCCTAAGCTCTCTCCTTTTGTCATTCAACTCAGCAAAGGGATGGTTCATTTTTATAATAAGGGTTAAAGGTAGCCAAATGTTCAACAACAAGTCAACCCAAGTTTTGGGGGTCGGGTTATTGACTATTTTTTTAGACTTATACATTTATATATACAGTAACCCTTTCATTCCCACTTCTACTAGTTGAATTTGATTAGTTCTTTTATCATGTAAATCAAGACTTGTTAAAGTGATAGCTACTTCTCTAAATTTCTGACTTATATTTGAAAACAGCTTGAACCAATCTCAAATAGCCCAAATAACAATGGTTCCAGTAAGGGACCATTCATTTGTTTACTGGTTTCACTTATTTCTGTATATACGTGAAGCATTTTTACAGTATATTCTGTTGGAACCATCCTGACAGGTGACAAAATTCATGGAGGTCTTCTTTCTTCCAAGGAAGTCTGAATGAAACTCAAGAAGGGAGTATATTACTTGTTATGTCAGGCTAACTTTATTGTTAGTCTAAGAATGTAGTATATAATAAGTTCTACACTACTAGAAGGTTGCATTATATAAGAAGGTAGTTTATAATTAGTTAACGTTAGACTAACTTTATTGGTTTTGTTTTCCAACTAGTTTGTGGAATTATCTACTTTTTTCTCCTTTTCTGAATTTTTCACACATGAACTCTCTTATAAAATTGATATTTGGCTACCTTCTTTTGAAAAGTGTTTTCTCAAGCATTTCTCAGTTAAATTTTCACATGTACTGTTTGGTTCATAATATCTAGTAACTTTGGACATCTGCTAGGTTATGGGAAAAGAAACCCAAGGCATATTTTTTATATAATTGAATTGAAAGAGGTGCCCTTGGCAGAAGGGTATAAAACTTCCCCAAACAACTAGACAGCCTAAGATGTGTCACTTGGTTTAGCCTGAACACTGACAGTCTGTCATAATCCTATTTTTTCTTTCTTTCTTTTGGTGAATGGTCATCAGCAGGGAAGGTCTCCCTGCACCCACACAGATCCATCACATCTTCCCAATACAAAATTTCCCTACACATAGAAAAGAAAATCCTTGTGGAAAAAAAAGTTCAAATACAGACATTTCTCTGACCTGTTAATTGGCTACATTTGCTCAAATTTCTAGAGGTAGAGGGTTTTAAACACTCAGGAGTGGAAATATGCAGGAATGGTTTTAGCAAGCCTTCAATCTGATGTGCTAACTCTTGCCCGCTGTTTCTTGTGCTTCTGCACTGTATCATGTCATGCTTCTTTCTTTCAAGGAACCAGGGTGAATATGTTGTAACTGAATGCACACTCAAAGCACAATTACTCATGAACACATGCCACTGAGACCGCTGGGATGTTCTAATAAACCTGTTTATTATCACAACCGGAGAGGGTAATCCAAAGTGAAACATCTGTCAGGCATGTTGTTCCATACGGCAAAATTACTGTTGCCTTGGGAACCTTAACTTTTGTGCCTTTAACATTTTTACATCCACCGTCGTGGTAGGAATCTTTCTTCTTAATTCAGGATTCATTTATCATTGAGCAACCAAAGGGAAAGACTGGACATAAATACTTGTGCTCTCCATTTCATGTCCTTCAAATATATTCAGGATAGTTACCTTATTCCATTGAAACCATAAAATATAAGATAAAACACACCTTAATCCACAATGGCTACTTCAGAACAAAACCAACTTAGTGTCAGGACATGATTTGAAGACCTGGAAAAATAATGTGGTGTGAATCTACACTGTAGAATTAATGCAGTTTGATTGCCGTGGTTCAATGCTATGAAATCATGGCCGTTATTATTTTACAAGGTCTTTAGCCTTCTCAACCAAAGAGTGCTGGTGCCTCATTAAACTGAAATTCCCATGATTCCATACCATTAAGCCATGACAGTTAAAGTGGTGTCAAACTGCATTAACTCTGTAATGTAGATGCACCTGTGGTCTTTGCAGTAGTGGCTGGTAGTTTTAATGTTGATGCAGCACCGAAACTATTCCAGATTTTAGTCCAAACTTTAAAGGAAGCATCCAAAGTGCTGAAATACTTTTTGCACTAAAGACCAGAGCAAAATCTACTGTCTGCCTTGTTTGGTTTGGTGATGTGAAAGATAGACATGGAGATAGGCGAGGTGTTTTCAGTGATGCTCCATGTTTGATGCCCTTGGTGGGGAGGAGAGCATTACATATACTCTACTCCTAAGAGTTCTAGATTAAAACATGGAGAAGTTACATTTTGGATTACATCCCAGAATTCTCCAACCAGAACCTGGAGGATTCTGGGAGTTATATTTTTAAAAGTTCTGCTGCCTCTACCATTCTCTTCGTAGCTGCTTTCTCCCTCCATGGATACTCTTTGTAGCTTGTCACACGTGCCACTGGAATGGATGGATATTGCTATGTCCCAGCAGCACTCGTTTAGGAGGCATTGTGACCTGTCGCCCTGTACCCTGCTTTGTTGTTTTCGGTGGCATGACCTATCTTTCCTTATGGAAAGACAGGGAGCCTGCCATTGTCTGCTGCCACCACTTTTGTGGTGGTGGTGACAGTTCAGCCATGGAGCCACTCTGGAAATAGTTCTCTGGAGTGTGATGGGATCCATCAGGTTCCGTGGCTGAACTCTGAAAACCCCCCAAAAAGTTAAGTGTGAAGAAGCTGTCTTTACCTCTCTCTGTTCCTCCAAACTGACAAATGCTTCCTGTAAGTGTTAGAGCTTTTAGTTTTTGAAATCCATACATTGTAATGCCTTGTATTAGTTGCTTCTTCTTGCCCATCTACTCATACCACAAGAATACAATGGGTTTGGTTCATCTTTATTGCTGATTGGCATGGATTTAATTTTTTTCCCTTAAATCTCTCTCTCTCTCTCTCTCTCTCTCTCTCTCTAAGGAAACAGTGGACACACACACATGGAGTTACACTTGAAATGTTACATACAATTTCAACTTAAGAAAAAACCTACAGAACCTCTCTTGTTCGTAACTTGAGGACTGCTTGTATATGTTGAATATATAAGGTTTGGATAACATAGGGAAGTGAGAACAACCCTGTGGTATTTTCTTTGCTGTTTGTGTCCCTGTTCAGACGTTTTCACCTCATTTTCTGTTCCTGTGATAATTAGATTTTGAAAAAATTGGTTTGTTGTGGAAACAAGGATTGTAGATAAAGCTTCAGCTGAGATCCCTTTTCCTCATGATACTAACCCTTCCAGGAGTAAATTTCTCTTCTGAAGGGTAGATTCATAGAATCATAGAGTTGGAAGAGACCTCGTGGGCCATCCAGTCCAACCTCCTGCCAAGAAGCAGGAAAATGGCATTCAAAGCACCCCAGGCAGATGGCCATCCAGCCTCTGTTTAAAAGCCTTCAAAGAAGGAGCCTCCACCACACCTCTTTCATCCTGCTGTCTCACCCGTTTTTAAATATGAGTCATTTCTACGTTGGATGTTTGTAACTAATGGACTGCATGTACTCACATTTAATACACAAAATATACAAAAAACTAGAATTCAATTCAGTTCGGCTCAAAACAAACAAAAACAAGTGAAGAAAAAGTAATGTCCAACTATTTTCTCTGAGGTTATACATTTATTTTCTAAAGTTTTACCACATTCTTTATGAATTTATTTTTTATTTCGAGGTTTTATATACCGACCCTCTCACCTTCAAAGAGGGATTCGGACCGGTTCACAACATGTGTTAACATACAAAAAATATACAATAACAACACAATGCCACTTCATTACACGATTAAAATATCAGCACCATACACATTAAAATATTAACATCCCAGTTAAAAGAGCCAAATCGTCCAACACCATCACAATCACATTCATCATCCTCCTTTCATGTGGGCAAAGAATTAAATCAGTTGTCAAATGCCGCGTTCCACAACCAGGTCTTTGTTAGTTTCCTGAACGTCATGAGGGAGGGGGCAGTTCTGATCTCTAATGGCAGGGAGTTCCAAAGTCGAGGGGCCACCATTGAGAAGGCCCTGTCCCTCGTCCCCACCAGCCGTGCTTGTGCAGGCAGAGGGACTGAGAGCAGGGCCCCTCCAGACGATCTTAGTGGTCTTGATGGTTCGTAGGGGAGAATACGTTCGGAGAGGTAAACAGGGCCGGAGTCGTTTAGGGCTTTATAGGTTAACACCAGCACTTTGAATTGTGCTCGGAAGCTAATCGGCAGCCAGTGGAGTTCGAGTAACAGCGGAGTGGTGTGCTCCCTGTATCCCGCACCCGTTAGTAATCTGGCTGCCGCGCGTTGTACTTGCTGCAGCTTCCGGGCAGTCTTCAGAGGCAACCCCACGTAGAGAGCGTTGCAGTAATCTAAGCGGGATGTAACCAAAGCGTGTACTACCGTGGCCAAGTCAGCCCTCCCAAGGTACGGACGCAGCTGGCGCACAAGTTTTAATTGTGCGAATGCTCCCCTGACCACCGCTGAAACCTGGGGTTCCAGGCTCAGCGATGAATCCAGGAGAACTGCCAGACTGCGTACCTGTGCTTTTAGGGGGAGTGTGACCCCGTCCAACACAGGCTGTAATCCCGTACCCTGTTCGGTCTTACGACTGACCAGGAGTACCTCTGTCTTGTCTGGATTTAGTTTCAATCTGTTGTCCCTCATCCAGTCCGTGACAGCGGCCAAGCACCGGTTCATGACCTGAACAGCCTCCTTAGTGGCAGGTGGAAATGAGTGATAGAGTTGGACATCATCTGCGTACAGATGACATCGCACCCCAAAACTCCGGATGATCTCTCCCAACGGCTTCATGTATATGTTAAACAACATAGGGGACAGTATTGAGCCCTGCGGGACTCCACAGTACAATGGCCGAGGAGTCGAGCAGGAGTCCCCTAGTGACACCTTCTGGGAGCGACCCTCGAGAAATAGTGGTTACTCTTCCTCTATCAATTTAATGCATATATATATATATATTAGAACGAGTAGTCATTGCCATCATTATTTCTTTAAAAGTTAATTAGGGGATTGCCTTCCTTAGAAAGAAGTGAGAAGAAAGGGGGGAAAAGTCAATGACCTTTTTCTAATCAAGACAAGCTCTTTGTCCATTTTTACAAAGTTGTTCATTTTCAATATTTCATTTCTCCTTTGAGAAGATTAAACCCTCCATTTCTAAACATATAAAAATCTTACCACTGTGATAATACATTACCAAATCCTTCGAATCTTTAAAGTAACTCATTTTATATAATGAAATCCATACTCATTTCCCAAATTCATATATAAACGTATCTCATTTTTCAAATCATCTCTCTGCCATTAATATACCCTTGGTAGTCACTGGATGTGGATCTAGGACCCGATAGATGCCAAAATCCGTGAATTTTTCTATCCCATTATATACAACGGTGTAGTAAAATTATGTCTCTTATATAAAATTGCAAAATCAAGCTGCACTTTTAAGATATGTTTTTAATATTTTCAAATCATGGAGGGTTGAATACCTGGCTACAGAATCAGTGGACATATAGGGCTGACTGTTATTAAAAAACATTTTATAAAGCAATTTCTTTTCATGATACCCAGTATCAAACATCTAACATTAGAACAAAGCTATACATATTCTCCCAAATCTAGTAAGACAGTCCATTACATTTATCCCTTCTCAAAACTTATATTTGACATATCCCCCCCCCCCCTCACATTTCAACAATTGTAAAAATTGAACATAAAGCCTCCAAGGAAGAAGGATCCCTGGGTACAACCTCTCATAGATATCAACCTCCTTAACTTTCAGCACTTTGCTTCCTTCTGGATCATTGCCATGGGAATCAAGTCCCCAGTCAACTTTCAGGATCACTATATTTTCTCTGTTTTAAAACTGCTTTCTTTTAAACCCTTCCAAGACCATGCCCTGACCATTAAAATTAACTCCCTTAATCCCAGTGAATTTTTTCCAATTCCCACACATATCTTCTTTATTCTTTAAATGTTCAAAATGGGCCAAACATTTTCATTCTCCAAAACTGTTGTTATAGACAAAACTTATATCTTTTTCTGAATCCTCCTCCTTCTGTCTGGATTCCTCAACAACATATATCTCAATTTTCCTGCATCTTCCCCATAAATCCATTTTAATCATCCTTTGATTGATCTTTTCCCTCAGCATTCTTATCTCTTTATCTATCTCTTGCCAGGTTACTTGATCAACTGGGGTTTCCTCCTTCAAAAATGCTCCCACCATTTCTTTAAATATCGACCATTATAACTTTTCAATATCAAAACTATTTTTCTCCCCCTAATTTTACGAGGGTCCACTCGATGGTAACAGATTACAATGCAGTTTAACTCAGTCACTTTCCAGTTTCCAAAGAAGCCACATCATGCAAGCCATTCCATTATGTTGTTCCAAAAACTACAATAATTGTTGCTTTTTCACAGTAAAAAAGCCTTTAGTAATACAAATTATTGGGTCTCTTCTCTTTCTTAATAGATTGTACTGAGGCTGTAGTGTCTTCCACAGAATATATAACTTTCTTTATATTAATTTCCAATGGGTTTATATCATTAAGAAAGTAAGTTATGCGATCTTAGGGCTATTCTACACAGGGTCATAATGCAGCTTCAACTGGTATGAAAAATTATGGCTGCACAGGTTTGCTGTCAATTACCTTGGAGGCGGAACAGCAGCCCAACAACTGAGCCATGCTGAAATCAGTTCAGCATGGTTGGAAATGGGGCAGGATTCCAACACCCCCAACACTCCCCCAAGACAGGAAGGACCGAGCCCCCTCCTCTTCTACCAAGCTGCTGCGCTCAGTCACATGGCAGCAAACCAGGAAGTAGAGAAACCAGAGTTCTGTTAAGTGTTTATTTTTTGTGTGTGGTTTGGGTAGAGAATTGGGGTTCTGGGGGGCAGGAGCGTCAGCCACCCCACATCTCCAGGTTGTTCCAGCTTGGAACTGTTTCATGGGATGAACACGAAACACCCTGACTCTTTTTTTTTTTTAAGTAAGAAGATTATGTATGCAGGTTTGAGACCTCTGGAGTAAAAGTGGCATGGAATTGTAATCAGTCATAGCCCAATGTTAATGGAAAAGCTTTGTGGAAGTGTATTTTAAAAACTTGTCGGCCAATTCAAATTATCCACAAAATTCTTCTAGGAGTAACTTCTTCTCCTAACTCAAAGACGTTATTCCGTTGTATTCCTAGCTGCCCTTAAAGCAAAGTGGTGTCCCTTCTCTGCTACATCTTATGTATTTTTTCCCCCCAAGGAGCAAAGGTGATTATTTAATTCACTAAATGGACATTTTCCTGATATGGATCTTAACAGGTATATAATCTTTAATATGTGAACTCACCTTTCCTTTTCTAGAATATGATCTTAGGAGATTTTCCAAAGAGGGGTCGAGTGAATGCTTCTTCTCTAATTTAATATTCAGACCTTGCTTCATTCCTTTGGAGGTTACTGCTGACTCTTGTGTGCTGCAAAAAAATTGTTCTGGTGTTGAAACTGACTTTAGGTTACAAAATAATGACAAAACTGGCCCATGTCATATATTTTTTACTTATTTATGTTTTTACTTATTTATGGGAAATTACTAAAATCACTAAACACAAAAGTCCTTTGACCTCCAGCTAAATAGTGTGAATATCTACTAGTCTTTAGTACTAAGGGCATGTCAGGCTGCAAGTACTACTACTATATTTCATTGCATAATAGTTGCTATCACATAACAGTAGTACCCCCCCCCCCCTTTTGGGGTCCCGGTTTAGGTATTTTCTATTCCTCGCCTAATAGCTGCACCTCTACCACCATAGCTCTGAGGGGCAGGCATGCAGGTGAGTGAAGGCGCAAGAGCTATGAGGTTTGTCTTTGCTGCCACCAGCCCAGAGAAACCACCTAGCTTTGTTTGCCAAGTGTGTGCATACTGGTGAATGAGGCCAACGTGGTCTCCTTCAACTATTGGCAACTACTGGAGTCCATGTAAGCTTCTCTTGCTGGTGCACACCCATATTTACCCACATAATAGTCATATCTCCCCTTTTCTCCCCCAAAATGGGAGGGGGGGCATGAAATACAATATTTTAAAATAAGAAACAGCATTGCCATTGCAAATAATTGTAATACCCTAGTTTAGAAAATTCTCTTTGAACATTAAGCGGTTATAGTTATACAATGATATAGAATCCATATTCCCCTTATCTGTGTTGTCACCTTACCATCCTCTGCACCTGTGGGGATGGGAATCCCTCTACACTGCCTTATGAACTTGTCTCTCCAAGAAGCAACAGAACACCAGTAAAACCTTGTGCACATGTACATTAACCAGTTAGGTCAGTATGAAACTGACAGTGGAGAAAGTGATTTTAATGTGCAGATGATTAAATGGGAAACACATTTGGGCCAGGGTTTAGCACAGCTGGTAAATCACTAGCAATGATAAAATCTACCAACCAAAACGTTGCCTGTTTGAAGCACTGGGATGGCATGAGCTGCCAACTGTCAAGCCCAGCTTATTGCTGACCTAAGCAGTTCGAAAACAGCTTGTGCTGTAATTAGAGAAATTAGGTATCGTGAAAACAAGCGAGGGAGGTATTTTACGACACCATAAAGAAAAAGATCAGAAAATGCCAGGTGAGCAAAAGGAAGGAGGAAGTCCTGATGGCTCTTCGTTGTAGAGGATGGAGTGACATCACCCTCTGTGGCTAGATTTCAAGCATAAATCTTCCAAGGTGCCAAAAAGCTGGATGTTGGTCGACACAACATAACTCCTTCTGTTCTGTATTGTCTATCCAAATCAGCATTGAATGCTTGCCGTGTATGTGTACTGTGATCTGCCCTGAGACCCCTTGGGGAGATAGAGCAGAATAGAAATAAAGTGTTGATGTTGTTGTTGTTGTTGTTGTTGTTGTTAAACTCTGGAACTGGCTTGAGGTTTGGATGGTGATATACGGACTGTCGATTCAACCCAGTTCTAGGATCTGCAGTATCCATGGCTTTATGGGCAATGGAAGAGTTGAGGCTTTTTTCAACTCTCTTCACTCCAGTGTGCATGTGCAGATTGCCAGAGTGCCCGTTCCTTAATTGGTTTAGCCATCCAATGTGGTTTCTGCTGAAGCATGCTGACGTCTATTGTGAAGCATGCTGATGTCTATTTTGGAGTATGCCCTGATTTGCTTACCCCATCTTAAAGCTTTTAATGAGCATTACTGTGTGCCTTGCATTTACAGTGTTTGTATTTTAAACACTGCACTCTCAAGCTGCTTTCAAGCTGTATTAAGTGGTCAGTGTGGATGTGCCCTCTATCTCTCTCTGTACCTGTTTCTGACAAAGTGGTCCAGAACAATGGCATGGATAGTAATAGCAAACGTTGCTGAGAGGTCCCATAGAACCAAAGAATACATCAAAAATTGCCACTATCTATGATTAATCACTGTTAATAAAAATTGCGATGTGGAATAAAATTTGCGGTGTGGACATTATACTTCTCTTTGAACCTGCTTGTGAAAAAACAATATATTATATTTCTTGTAGTATCCAGAAATGGGAGAGTGCAAACTGAATATACTGGTATCATATGATGTAACATGTGTCTTTTTCATAAATCTCACAAGACATTCCTCTTCCAAACGAGAATCATGTATAAAAGAAATCTCTACCAGATGGTTTCCTTTCAGGTTTGTAAAATCTCAAATAGAAACTACTAAACCACATGAACAAATAGATCTTTCTATTACCATAGTTATGAATCAAAGTTAGCAGAATACAAAAGAGAACTCTTATCTTCAAAGACATCCAATTAAATGGAAATCATGATTTTCAAGAGCTGAATTTATTAAAGATCCTTTTCATGGAATTAATTATACTTTCTTGTTAATCAAGAGGTGGCTGATAAATAGTCTCTAAAATTCATAACTGAAGTCATCATAAATATAAGTAGACATGCAGGCATGGGAATACACAAACATCTGCTATTTTGAATTAAAATACATGAGGAAAAATAATCATCGGCAGAAAATAACAAAAGTTAGCCAAATGGTTCTTCATTTTCATTGTGATGAGAGAGTTTTACAAAAACCAACCAATATTTTCAAGAGAGAATAAACTATTGACTAAAATATCAGTCTATTATTCAAAAGCCGTTCTGTATTTGAGTCAAGTGTTTCTTATCTCACGTCAGTGGAAGTTGGTGAGCTAGGCTTCCATTAAGAATTGCAGTAATGAATATGTATTCATGGAAGAAACAAAGTATGAGCATGAATTAATGCTAAGATTACATTTAGTGAGATCTCAACAAAAAAAGTCTTTGGTTCTTCATCCACAGATTAAATTACTCTTGGGAATTATAGTATTAGTGTTCCACAGACATTGGTACATTTTTGATGAGGGTGGAGAGGAGCTGAAAATGTTTCAGTCTGGAACTCTGCAATCTTTCACCTGTACATTCTTCCTTTTGATTTTCTTTTGAGAGGCAGTACATAGTTTAAAAGGGAAGACACATACTCATCCTGAAAATTCAAAGGGTTTCTTTAGTCTGGCAGCACAGCAGTAAGTCTGTAAAAGAAAAGGTGAAGAGCACTGTAAGGCTTTTGTATATGCTGCTTGATGTTTAATATGAACTTTAAGACCGGCATTATTACTCTTTGTGCTAAGCACTTCTTTATGTTAGACCATTTTAGGAGGGGAAACAAGATGAAATGTAGGCGCAAAATGCAATAGTTTTGGCTATTGTGCCAGTTTTGTACACCTCCCTTTCTCTCTGCTGGATGCTTTCTAATACCTTGAGTGCATTAATACCAATTCAAAGCTACTACAACCTACTATTTTTTTGGTTTTTTGCCCAGTGGGACTAGTGTTGTGCTCAGGCTTATGGGATATCTGCATCATGTTACTCTGTTGCTCTAGGTCCTCCCTTTCATTGCCCTGTTCTTTCAAGTTCATTAGGACTAAAGGGACCCCAGTTCAAGCCCCAGCTCAGCCATAAATTATATTGGTTGACCTTGAGTTGTTAACTCAAACCTATCTCATAGTTTTGTTGAGAGGATAAAAAAGAGAAGGAAGACAGTATACAATGCCTTGAGTTCTCACAAACAAACAAATAATTCAGATATTGTTAAATTCTCTACACATTTCTCAGCGGTATCAGGCTCTTCTGTGGTGAATGCCATTATGAAGCCTAGGGTGTCACTTCTATCAGTCACTGAATTATTTATTTACCTCAAAGCATCAAAAGCCAGAACCACTGGTAAGCAATTTCATTTCAATGAGAGAGTTGTACATAAGGGAAGCAGCCATCATAGCTTTTCATACTGATTCAAAACAGAGCCAGAAGGCAATGTATTTGCTGTTTATTTTTAAAACACTCAGAATTATGACACAACTGAAGCAATTAGGGATGATTACGAGGATTGTATGTGTCACAACAAGCAATATTATTCATTTTAAAAAAGCAATGTTATTCCTGTACAGTAATTTTCTTAGACTGATGGTTTATCATTAATGGCACACCTGTGGAAAATGACTTACTTAGACCCACCTTCATCAGGACTTAAATAAATACATCTGAAAACACTGCCTTTAAAATGTCAAGCTAATTATATGGAGGATAGAAAAGGGTTCTGAAATAAATCTGCAGCTTGAGTTCTTTGAAATCATTCAATTTCTACTACAAGCCTAGAGAATTTTATCCTTTTTGGTTTTGAAATGCACATCAGTTTCAAAAATAACTTCAATGACTTATTTTTTTCTAGCATGCTATTTCTCTCAGAAACAATATAGTCCCTATATATTATTCAACATATTAAGCTTCTGATGCTTTGAACTGTTTAAGTTCTTAAACTTTTCCAGGTGAGGCATTGGCTGCTTATGAATGTATATTTCTTCTTATGTTTATATGGATGTCAGCCCAAATTGTATTACATCACCTATGGTGATATTAATGTTATATTTTAGAATGTATCTAAGTGAATCTGCAGTTAAGATTCATGTCATATTGGTTATTTTTCTGTTGTATTTGCTAGTGTTACATTGAGTGCCTAATACTGAATACAAATGTGTAGGGTCTATTCACACTGCTATGAAGGTTGAGCATTACCCAAATGCTTGGATACAGAAGTGCTCTGTGTTTTGGATTTTGGGATATCTGTAAATGTGGTATAACGGGATGTTCTGCAGATGGGACCAAAGTCTAAATGCAAAATTCATTTATGTTTCATATGCCCCTTGTACTGAATGTAGCTTTATACATATTTTCATAATTTTTTGCATGAAACAAAATGTGTGTCCACTGAACCATCAGAAAGCAAAAGTTTCACTATCTCAGCCATCAATGCAGACAATTTTGGATTGTGGAGTATTCTGAATTCTGGAACTCCAGATAAGGGATACTCAATATGTATTCCACTTTAATTGCCATTGCTACATCTCATGGAGTCCTGGGATCTGAAGTTAGGGAGAAATATTTAGAATTTTCATCTAGACAGCTCTCATGTCTCACCAAACTACAAACTGCTATGGCAGCAGGATTGGAATGCAGCAAATTGGGAATGGCCCCTGCATTTTAGCAGCAATTAGTAGATAAAGATAACTGGGAATATTACAAGAAGTGGGAATATGATGAGCAGTGGGAATACTATAAGAAGATATAGAAGGTGAAAATATCCTACTCTGTTGCTGGTATGATTTTAAGCCTGTTACCAATATGGTTATAGTCATCCCAAATGTAAGGTAACATTAACTGACCTGCCTCACATTCTTCTGTCTATGGAAAAATTGTATATATGAACAATTCTGGGTGCATGAAAATAGTGCATAATCAGGACATTTGTTCTAATTTAGCCTTCTATACTTGCTCTTGGGTGGTCATGTCAAGCTCTTCTCCAGGTATCATTCCCTAGACTAATGGGTACTGTTCCATTATCTGGGCGGAGGGCACTAGGGGGCAATAGAGTGAGAAGAATAGTCCATTTTATGGGAGTGGAGGGTAGATTGAAGTAGTAAAACAATTTCCCCCTGTTTTCCTGTTACTGCCCTCTCCCCCATGTCCACGTCGTGGAAAGAATCCTCGTTTATGATATGGGGAGGAAGGAGGGGGCATAATCAGGGAAAACAGGGGAAATGGTTTTTCCCCTTCAACTCTTCCTGTTAAATAGACTATCTTCTCTCTCTAGTGCCCCCTAGTGGCCTCTGTCCCGATAATGGAACAGTACCAGCTAACGCAACAAGGAGCTGGCTGTACTCTGGGGCTATGGAAAGATAGGGGTCAATGACCCTAAGTGATACTTCAGGGCAGATCAAGAACAATTTTCCCATGGAAAAACATCCCATGGATTGGTAAATTATTGTATTGTAAAGGTGTTCTAACAGGCTTTAAACCTACACAGTTGTCTTTTTACAGAAAGGAACAATGGTAAGGAAGAAGAAAAGCCAGTGGGCTTTCACTGCTGTCTCCAACATCTTCCTGATGTTTCCCACTCCACCAAACAGGAGTAAAGCTCAGAGTGTGCATTGTATTACATTGTAATAACTAATTACAATTATAGTTCTAAAGATGCCCCAGTTGTCAAGTAATGCTATACACTTATAAAAATAAGTTACAGTTTGCATATTCATTTCTTAGAAGTAAATAGCAACAGTTACTAGCATGTTACTTTTAAACTGAATTTATGGTTTAAACTATGTTCTCATCTGTTGCATTTTGTTATTGTCACAACATGCATGCAATATTTTTCTTCTATCATTTAGCAAGACCACCATAACCTTACAAATAACTAGAAATTAGAATTATGCTGCAGAAAGGACTGGAGTTCTTGCTAGCTAAGTCATAATCATAATGTATCTTGGCTATAAAATTCATTTTGGGGAAAGGAATTAATTACATACAGGTTTAAAAAAATAACTAGTTTTTCCTAAGGTCTAGCTAGGGCTAGCCCTCTGTTATTGCTAATTGTTGGTTGTATTGAAGTGTTCTTGGCATAGTAGAGACACAGTGGCCTGTAATGAGAAATGTTTGGCATAGTGTGAATTCTTCGCATACAGAGAGCTGCATGCAAAGAGACAAATGTATAAATCAGATGATCCTGGCTGTCTGTATCAATTTTCCTTATCACAGAAGCACTTGTTTTTGGCCACCATTGTTATGGGAATTGTTGTTGACTACATTTTGATCACCTGGTTCACACATTCATTGTATCCATGTGAACGTGCAAATATGCCTGGAAAGTTGGGACTATTTGGGTAGATAGACCAAAAAAAGAAAAGTGTGAGCAGGCCTTAGCTTTCTGCTGCGAACTCATATCCATTTGCAGATGTCATAGCTAACTGCAGGCAAACAAATATGTCTCTAGCTGCCCTTGCAGGATACTTTTCCAAAGGATAAATTAGTTTGGGAGCTTAGGTGTAATCATGCAAGGCAAATATGAAATATGACAGCTTGAAAAATGAATTAGGCTTCACACAGTGACCATGCCACTTCTATGCTGTATTTAAAGAAAAGGACACAATCCAATTTTGTCTTGTAACTTCAGTTGTAACTTTTTATCTGGGAATGTTTTAATGCAGATTAAAGGCACTTCCTACATCCTAACTGCCTTTATTGAGTTTAGAAGAAGAGAAGTAGCAGCTACATCTCCATCACTTCTAGGTTCAAAAGCAGATTAAAAGCCTCCAATCCAACTGCCACTGATGCTAGGGTACTTAAGTATTTCAGGCTGTCTTCAATTAAGACCAGATTGTATTCAAGTGTGTAGATCAAGTTATTTGGCTGAGAAGAGGGTCAGCAAGTTAGATCACCTGAAATATCTGCATAAAGAGTTGGAGTTTGGAATAACTAGTTGTTGGTAGTAATGTTGGTGTTGGGAGTAATATTTGTGAGCCTACTCTTGGATCTTAAAAGATCAACTGTACCTTGGATTTTTGGATTGTGGAGTATATAGGCAGTCTCCAAGTTAGACATCTGTCTTACAAATGACTCATAGTTAAGAACGGGGGTGAGACAACAGGAAATTAATGAAATCTACCTCTTAGAAGGGAAATTTGCTACTAAAATAGTTTTAATGGGAAAAAGATGTTTCAACCGAAGCTTTCTCACCAATCCTTGTTTCCACAACAAGCCAACTTTTTCACAATCCAGTTATCACAGGGATGGAAAGTGAAGTGAAATCTTCTGAACAGGGGCATAGACAGCAAAGAAAACACCACTGCGGTATTCACCCTTCCCTAAATTATCCAAAGCTAGTGTATGTATGTATATAGGTGGATGGATGACTGGAGTTACACTTGAAAATGTACCTGTTCTGACAAATTTACCTCAAAGCATCTGACAAACAAATATAACAAGAACAAATCTACAGAATCTATCTTGTTTGTAACTTGGGGATTGCCTGTACTTGGAAACTGTTGGTAAGCAATTCTGGATTGAGATTATTGGAATGTGCTCCTTCTTGCTTGGCTGACGGATGGATGTGTTGACCCAGAACTGCCTCTGGACTACATTCATGTGCTTGACTGAGTTACAAGAGTCTCTCTGGGCAGGACCCTGATAGTAATGTGGTTAAAATGTTTACTGCAATGAGGTTGTGAGAGGGATCTTAAGAAGCTTCTATCAAGCAAGTTATTCAACGGTAAAAAACAAATGTGAAATCATAAGTTGGAATAGATCACAATGGCCATCCAGTCCAAATCTCTGCCATCTATGAAAATACAATCAAAGCGTTCCTGACAAATGGCCATCCAGCCTCTGCTTATAAATGTTAGGAGGAGGAGACTCCAAGGTAGCATATTTCTATGGCCCTATGGGGATTCAAACCGTGGTCTCTAGAGTCATAGTCTAATGCTCAGATCACAATACTGGTTCCGTTTCCATCTCAATAGAACATTGATGAAAGGGTGACATTTGCCTGTCTGTGTGTTCATAAGGAATTGGATTAATGTCTGATTATGTTTAATATTAACCTGTGTCCATGTCTCTTAAATGAAAATGATTGATGCACCAGATCATTCAGGTCATAATATTACAAGAAAATTGAGGCTGAACACGCTGTTGGCAGTACATTGTAAGTATGATCCATTTATTTGTGAGGTTACACCCTGATACTGATGGACCCATACAAGACATTAACTGCTTAATATCTAATCTTGGATGACAAGAATGTTCTTTATGTGGAAGCATTAAAAGCATAATTCTAGTACAAATGGAGAATCTATCATAAGGTATTCGTTGTTTCATCTTTTGCCATAATGGTATCCCAAAGGAGTAAGAAATTGATTCAGAACATAATTTGAATATGACAAATGCAATTTGAGAACATAATTCTATGCAGACCTACTATTAAGTCAAATAAAACGACTGGAATCTGTTACCATGTGCATATTGTTTCAAAACAGTGCTGGTTGGATAATCCCCCGCCAACTCTCCAATCCATGCTGAATCTATTACACAGCAATTTCAAGTAATTAGTAGTATAAAACCAGGTAATGATACAATTAAAAAGAAAATATTTACTCACAGAAATACATCTTATTTATGCTGTTTGGTCTGGCACTTCACACTACAGTATGGTATTTGTGTAGGCGTGCACCTTGCAAATATGAAGTTAATAAAGAGACAGCACAATTAAATACCAGCTTTTGCTTATAGGTATGGCCATTTACTTGAAATGAGACCTTGGAAAAAGTTAGTGAGATCATTAATGGAATTGAATTCTATAAGCTATAGGAAGTCCCCAAGGAGAGTAGGAAAACAACCTTCTTTCCAGTGATGGGTAATTCAGAGCCATGCTGCCTCAGAACTTGGAGGTAATGCAGAGTCAGGATGACTAGTAACACTTGCAGACCTTTTCCCTGCTATGAATGTGTCTAATCTTCCTTTAAAGCCACCTGAAGTCATGGTCATCACTAAAGGTCATGGTAGCAAACCCTGCAGTTCAGCTATGTGCTTTGTGAAAAAGGACTTCTTTTTTATCTATCATGTACTTTCACCACTATATAGCCCTGGATTCTAGTATTATATGGGAATGAAAACTTCTTTTATTCTTTTTTCCCTATACCAGGAAGAATTTAGCAAATTTATGTGGAAGCATATTCCCTCTTGTCCCCCCCCCCCCCGACCCAAACCTTATAACCTTCCTTTACAGGGGAGCAACTTCAGCTCTTGATCCTTCGGGGTGACCTTTTCTGCTCCTTTCCCCTCTTCTATAATATCCTTTTTTGAGATGAAGTGATCAGAGCTGTACACAATTCTCTCAGTGGTAATGTCAGGACAAGGTTTAGGGCATGCGTCCAGGTCCAGTTCAGCTCAAGTAGTAGGATGGTTCCCAAAGGGGCAGGTGAAGTGATACACATTATTGTCTAAAGATTTTTTTCTCTGTCAAAATGTTTTGGCTTAAAATACTTACTTCATCAGTGAGTATAACAACTGTAGTTGCTCTATAAAGATGCATAGTGGCATTTTGCTATTCAGTTTTTTTTATGTATTTCTGATTAGTTTATGGTCAAGCAAAGGCAGGAGGAAGTATCCTTATGATAAAGGCTCTATTAGAAAATGTGTTGACCAATTATTTTAATTGGGAATTTGAACTGATAGCCTGTTTCAAGACCTTCTTGAGTCATTTTAGAGGACATTTTATTCTAGCCAACCTGCTAGACTCTGGATTAAATGCTCTTTAGAAGACGATTATTTTGTAATTTTTAGAAAGGAGAATGAATTTGACCTACTTTATGCTGGCATCATAGACTGGTTAATATGTGTGCCCTTGTTTAAGCAAGTGAAAATGGACTGTAAATTTGGGTTAAGCAGCCAAATCCCATATTGCCCCAAATGTAATCTATGGACTCCCCAGGCTGGGGAAATTGTCTACTGGCTGATTAGACTGGTATAACAGCCCATTTGTGCCACTGCAATCAACAAAGGGGTTATTACCAAAGCCCAAAGTTTATGTGCTTAATGCTGATGCATTCTCTTCCTAAACTATGTCGAGACTAGTGGCAAGATCTGCAACAGTTCATCAAGCCACATGATAATGGAACTAATGATGCAGAGATAAGCACATACTGTGTGTTTTCATGTGTGAAGGGGAGAAAATCCTTTAGGATACATTTTATACTCTAGCTAGACCCACTTCAGAGACCTTGTTTGCTGTTGATTGGATCCAAAGGTGCACATCTCAAAGCCTCATTTCCAAAAGTGTAATTAGTCCAGATGCTTCTGGTTGTGATAGTCTTACCCAATGTGGTACTGTTACGATGTATTGGATTACAACTGTCCCTATCTCCAAGTATTGGATCAGACCTACACATCTGGAGGTCACCAATTCGGAGGAGATCTCAGTTATATTTTTTAAATTTATTTTGGATGTGTGAACCATGAAAAAGACTACTTTTTAGTTTAGTAAATATTTTAGGCTTCAGTGGCAGCTCTATAAAACTAGCATCAGTACTAAGCTAGAAGGTGATTCATTTTTTATGTTCCTTTATGAATTATCCATATTGCACATGCCTTTATCTCTCTATGTTTTGTCAGATAAAAAACTTTGGGTTTTAAATGCCAGATACTCTACATCTTAGGAATAACCTCATTCACCTGAATGAGGAAAGGGTGGAGAGCCCATGGCACATCAGATACTCTTTGGCTTCAGTTCTGAGGGCCCTTCCACAGCCATATAACCCAGAATATCAAGGCAGAAAATCCCACAATATATTCTTTGAACTGGGTTATCTGAGTTCACACTACCATATATTCCAGAAAATGTGGGATTTTATTTACCTTTGTGGAAGGGGCCTGACTAGTCCTAACCAGCAATAAATAGGGATTATAGGTAGTGTGGTCCAAAAACATTGATCCATCACTCATCTTATGGTTGATGTTAGAAAGACCACAAATCTGGTATATATTTGAAAGAGAATGAGTGGTTACATGTCACCATTTTCTAAGCCAACTTTCTCTGACCTAGGACTTTCCAGATGTGTTACATCACAACTCCCACAATAGTGAAATACAGGTTGATAGTAGTACGGCCCGATATCTGGCTAGCCATAGTGTGGCCACAGATGTCGCTGCATGATGTGATCTGTTCTTCCTTGAGCAGAGTTGAAGTGCAGCAGCTGCATTCTGTTGGCACCTCTACCTTCGATGCGCTCCTTAACTATATGTGCTTCTGGAACTTATTAAAGGTAAGTTGGAATATGAAAGTAACAATGAGATAGACACCTGTATTATTGTAAAACAAGATGAAGATTGAGTTAGGAAACATACCTACATATGGTTTTATGTTAGTTGTATTTTTATACATTTGTTGCCAAAGCAAAATAATTTTGTGTGATCTCCTGAAAGGTATTTAATTAATGCAACACAAATGGTTACTTTTTAAAATTCAGGGACAGCTCTGAGACTGCAGTGATTCATTGCCACCTTCTTGATGTCACTCAATACATAGAAGTATTATGATAACCTCTTTCCGTGACCTTAACTAAAGTGCTGTCAACCGAAAATTCACCTGCGTGCCCCCATTTGGAATATGCATGAAAGAGCAGGCATTGAAATACATTTTCTGCACTTCTCCATATCTGACTGCTTGTGCACCATGGTGCAAAATTGCAAATCAGGCAAACATGGTAGATTGATGTGGGAGACATTTAAAGTGGGAGGTGGGGGAGAATGAAACCTTCTAGTTTATACATGAGATGGCAAGGTAAATTAATAAAGGAAATTGACAATCATTTATACATGCCAGCATCAGCAGGCCTTTCAGCAGAACTGCCAGCCAAAGGTCACATCTCATCTGCCACGAAGACGACCAGCAAAGAGGCTAAAAGTTACTTATTTTCAGACATTGTTTGGGCAATTTGATCACAGTAGAGGCAAATGTGTTTTTTTCTCTGCTGCTTTTTAAAAACCTGCAGAAGCTATAAATCAGTCCCTTTAAGAAGACTTTGCCTAGCTCAACACAGATCGATTTTACAAGGAAGTTGATGAGCTACTAATAGAATTACAACTACCTGTCATAACTGGGAAAACACATCTGTTGCAGTGACAAAGGCCAAATCAATGCAAGAACAAGTTTTATTTTGTTGTTGTTGTTTTAGTCTATACAAGACAGGAAGATGCAGAATACACAGATGTCTTCTTTAGCCCCCAGTCATTGACTTATCATGGCATCCTCAACACTCACAGGAACCGACCTGGTTTTTCTGAAATAGCATAGTTCAGTTGAGGTCAATGGTAAAATTTCCTTCTCCCAGGACTGAAACTTTGACAAAATACTATTCTCCATCTTTTCAGGGTGTGTTCGTGTGATTGTAAAGAATAGGAGTGAGCTGAACACCAACAAACAAGATTATAGTATATTTGATTTATTGTTATGTTTCATTTTCCCTCAGTTTTTTCACGTGTTGACTTGTCCTGTGTTATTTAGGAAAAATGTTTCTACTTTAGAAGAGAATCCAGAACAAAGTGAGTTAACTCCACAGAACTTGTCTTCAGGGAGGTTTCAATGAGTCAAAGACAGAATTATTCAGAATTTTCCCAAGGAAAAGTAGATATATGTTATCATAGAAATAAGAAAACCCTGAAATGTTGTCATAGAAACTGCAGATGAAGTGCAAGATGCACTGGAACATTTGGCAGTAGATGTGGAAAGAATAATAAAAAATATTTGAAAAATGGGCAAAACCCATGTCTTTTGAGTGCTGAGAAACTCTGATGAGCGGAATCCTGGTCTGATGAAAATCACCTCACTTTGGGACTATGCACACAATTGCATAATTGAAAATAGGTACACTATAGAAAGTGCTTAACCTAGTAACTATCCACTATCATGAACCTGCTACCATATGCCAGTTGAGCACCTATCACAGCGGCTGTCTTCAAGTATGCAATTGTGCCAATTTGCTAATTTGTGACATCATTCTTGCACATTCCCCTGTATTTCTGCCTTCTTGCTCTGTGTCTGTGCCTTATTTTTTATTTTAGAGCAATTGTACCATGCCAGCTTTACTTAAAAAACAACAATATTGAAAAAATAAGAAATTAAAGTAACACTGCCACCCTGGGAATAATGGGGTGGGGGAGAGTAGGTGAGTCCCATACCCTGATGTCACTTTATTGTTAGCATGTTGGCACAGCAGTGGAAGGGACTCATCACATCAAGGTAGGAATGTTGCAGGATTTTTAGGCATGAGAGAATCATGTGGAGGACGCAGAACTGCAGGCAGGAAACACACTGGCATAGGGAACATTCTCAAAACTGATGGTCCAGCAGTAATGCTGGTTTGCCTGTCTCACACAATCAAGTCTTCAAACTGTCAAACAAAGTAAGATGAAGTGATCACTTGTTTAAAGTAAGAAAGCTACATGACAAGTCAAGTTTGGTTAATTGTTGGTCAGCTGTTTGGAGCCAATGTAGCATCATTCTTGGAAAAGAGCAGGAAAGGTAGATCTTGCTTTAAGTATAGAAGGCCTGCACTAAGAGACAGCCTGTTGCTACAAAGTGCTGAATGCAACAGGCTGTTCGGTATAATAAAGACACACCATGGTATGCCATGTGGAGGGAGGAAAGACTATAGTGTGAGAAAGAAAGGGATTAGTTATTGAGAGATGTGAGAGATGAACATAAAGAAAAACATGGAGAAATTGGGGGGGGGGAGCAAAAGAATAGATGGAATTAACACAGAGAACAATGAGATAGAAGAGGGAGATGTAAAGTGGATGATGGAAACAGAATATCAATAATGGATAGAGGAATGAACATTGCTGACAATATTACAGAAGAAGAAAGGGATGAGAAGATAAGATTGGGGGAGAGAATGGAGGGATTCAAAATTGTCCTAAAGTAGCAGGAATCAGTGTATTACTTTTTTATTGTTGTGAGCCACTTTGTGTCTCAATCACAGAGATACAAACAACAACAACAGTTTTTGGTAGAGTTTATCCTCAGGTAAGTGTATATTAGGAGTGCAGCCTAAGTGTTCATTCCTTTCCTGACATCCTTGTCATTCTGTTTCAGCTCTTCTGTGCAATGGGATTAGGCAAGACTAGCGAGGTAAAAACATCTCTAGGTGAAGTGGACAACTGCAGCCTTTTTCAAAGACTAAATTTAGTAATGCAGGAGGGAGAGCTGGGACAATTGACCTTTCTCTGCAAAGAAGGATAAGAGCTAGGTTCGTCTGTGTCGTTGGCATTTTGAGGCTTGTTCCCAAAGGTGGTTGTCCCATCCCACGTGGCGAAGTGCTTTTGTTATCTGAAATCAGAAATGAGCTTAAATCTCCTTGCATCTTTTTGCTGCTTTGCAGGTCTGAAAAGCTCACTGTGCATTTCTAACGCTAAAAGTAATTTAAAATAAGTAATAAGATTGAAGTAATCCCTTCCTTCAGAAAGGCCACTTCTGATGTTAGTTTGCAAATCTTTTAATTTGATGCCTGACAAAGTCACCTACACAGCAGAATGTTTCCCGTAGCTGTGTTGACACTAGATTAAGCTATATATTCCGCCTACAAATGGTCTTCCTATGTGTTTTCCCATTGCTGCCATCTGTTATGATTCTCTCGATATTACCGCAGCTACTCTGAATCATTTCCAAATAACTGCAGTGAAGAGTGTAAAGAATATGAATAATAAAATGTATTTAAATGAGATATTTAAGTTAACTGAGTGCATCATAAAAATGACAAATGCAAATTAAGCCCCACTATGAATCCTTCCCATACAGATCCTGTCACTGTACCTTTTGCATTAATAGCAGGAGCAATTTCTTAGGGCTGCTCTCCACAGTCTGTCTAAAGTACAGCTCTCCATCTTTTAAGTGCGACAAGTGCTTATACCAGGCAGCTCTTTGGATTAAAAAAAAAAAACATGCGTGGAATTTGGAAACAGGTGTTGCTATTTTTTGGTGAATGCTTGCACAAGTGCTAGTGTAAGACTACTCAATTTGTAGCTCCTCAAGTCTACTGGTGGTTGAATTAGAACCAGAAAAAGCTCAAAAGAATAAGAAAGATATAGGTTGTTCTGCTGTGGCAAATTGAGTACCATGGGCCATAAAAGCCTACTCAAAAGATTTCGTACAAAGCCTTGTATGAGAGATATTGCAATTCACTTTCTAGATATGGGGTGGGGTGTTTTTTCCCCACCCTAACTTTCCACATGTTGACCTCTCCTTATGTGTTAGGCCCCTTCTACACTGCCATATAATCCAGATTATCAAAGAAGATAATTCCACATTATCTGCTCTGTACTGGATTATATGAGTCTACACTGCCACATACTGTAATTCAATTCAAAGTTAATAATCTGGATTTAAAGAATTGGTATTCCCCATAGTAACCTATGGATGTGAGAGCTGGACCATAAGGAAGGCCAAGTGAAGAAAGATAGACACTTTTGAACTGTGGTGTTGGACGAAAATTCTGAGAATGCCTTGGACTGCAAGAAGATCCAACCAGTCCATATTTCAGGAAATACAGCCCGACTGTTCACTGGAGGGAAGAATATTAGAGGAAAAGATGAATACTTCGGCCACATAATGAGAAGACAGGAAAGCTTGGATAAGATAATGGGGATAATAATAATAATAATAATAATAATAATAATAATAATAACACTTTATTTGTACCTCGCTACCATCTCCCCAAGGGACTCGGTGCAGCTTACATGAGGCCAAACACAACAATACAAGCAATAATAACAACAATACAAGCAATTAAAAACACATAGACAATAAGATAAACATTATCAATAAAACAACACATAATTAAAAACAGTGGGAAGGCCAAATGTTAAGTTAAAATTGGAAATAATGCTGGGACATGAACGGAAGGTGATACTGGTGTTTGTGGAAGGGCATACAAGCAGACTTAAAGAAATGTAAAGTGCTTTGGAGGACAAAGTGCTCTGGGGACATTATTCCGGGAAGGCACACTGGAACTGGATGGTGGCAATTGCCCTGAAATATATTTTGAGTACACTGGTTTGGGGACTGGGATTGTTCTGATGATCAAATGGAGTATCACCATTCCCACAGGCAAGGAGAAAATACAAATGCTGTGTAGGACACTTTTCTTTTGACAAACTAGATCGTTGATTGAAATCCTGTTTACAAATGACATTTAACTCAATGCTTATTAGGCTCTGAGGGTTGTGGAAAGTAGAACGAAGGAAGTTTTACATGTGCAGTATATTCATATTAAATATATTGACAGATCTAATTGTTAGTCTCAATAAGAGTAGTTCCATTGAATTAGTGGTAACTGGCATGTCAACACAATTGTATATTTTCATTAATTCAATAGGCATATTCTAATTGGGATTAATAATTGGATTTTGGATATTATCAGAGTGCCAGAATGCACTGGATACCTTCAAATCTATGTCTGTGAACACAAATTATTGCCTTCAGCAGTAAACAGTAGAGTTCAGCTGCAGGGAAAGATTTGATTTGCTAAATCCTTCTTTTGCTTGCTAATTTTTCCTTGTAACCATTTCTCTAAGACATTATTTTACAGTGTCTTAAATGAAGGTTACTTGAAAATGTCAAGGAAAGGCTTGCCTTCTTGATATCAATAAACATTGTAGGTAACAAGGACTAATTAAAAATGGGAATGCAATAAAGATTTCCCCATTGTCCATGATCTAAAAAAGCATGGGACATTCAACTTGTGTAACATATATATGTACCTGATCTTTGTTATGTAACTTTTACAGAAATTAGAGACTTTATCACACAAAGATGGGAACTGCAGTGGCGCAATGGGTTAAAGCCTTGTGCCGCCTGAACTGCTGACCTGAAGAACTGAAGGTTGGCGGTTCGAATCTGCAAGATGGGGTGAGCTCCCATCTGTCAGCCACAGCTTCCCATGCAGGGACATGAGAGAAGCCTCCCACAGGATGGTAATACAGCTGGGTGTCCTCTGGGCAACATCTTTGTATATGAACGATTTTCTTACATCAGAAGAGACAAGCAATATATTCTCAATTTGCTTCTGACACAATAAAAAAAATCACACAAAGGTGGCAAACAGGCATAGAACTGTCAACTATGGTGATGGTTCCTTTTGCACCACACTGTATGCAACTTGATACTGGTTTGTTGGATTACTGCAATAAACACATCCCCTGCTTTTACAGGCCAAATCTGTAAATACTACTTGATTGTGGCACAGTGTCTCAACAACTGGTGCAATGATCCCCAGCCATTTCTGTGCTGGCATAGAAATGCCATTGAGGGTGGAACTGTTCCCCTTCCCCCCATACTAGTAATTAAAAAGAATAATGATTTTTTTAAAAAACCAAACTTTGCATAAATTGTGAAATTGCTTTTAAAATAATATAATTTCTGAAAACTTAACAGAAAAGGAGAATTGTGTGAATGCAGAGTTACCTCCCTAACAATAAGTACGGCTGTGAGATCGTGGAGTGGCGAAATGTTCCTGTTATGCAACAAGAAGACATTTTTATACTGGAGGTTGCTGTCCTCGTAAGTTCCCAGAAATCTGGAATTGTGCAAATGCTGTAGGATGGTGACCGTGTACAATAAAGTCCTTGGTTACAAACTAGACACAGTACTAGTTAGGAGAATATAATTATTATAAACCTATTTCTTATGCAATAACAGCTTCAAAGACTATGGTGCTTTAAAAATGTTTTTCTCTTGCCACATCTCCTGCAAGAAAACGCTCCCATTTGTATTTTAAGGGAAGCTCCCATTGATCACTTTAGTCTTTCTTCAGAGACTATATGCAACTTTGGACCAGGCATTAAGACTGTTAACAATTTGATCAGAAAAGACCCAAACCAACAGTGGAGATTAATGAAGGTTTCTAGGAAAGCTATAACAACATTTATGTGTTGCTAAATTACAAAAGTAATTTACAAAACTAAATTTGAAAGTATCATTTGGTGTGTGTGTGTGTGTGTGTGTGGGGGGGGGGGGGATTAAAGCAGGATAAAAGTAAATGTTGCAGAACTAAAATGTGTTTTTTTAATTTAGTTTTTCATGCTCCTTGCTGCAAAAACATTTAATTTTCCAAGAAGAAATATTCTTTACTTAAAATGAAATGAAATGAAACTCTGCAAAAACCTTTTAATTAACTTAGGACTGCATTATGCCACAAAAAAGCACTTTCACAGAAAGACAGGGGATTCATCATCCACAAACCTTTGGCTCTAATTTATTTGTTACCTCATAGAGTCATAAACTACATTAACACTTGTGCGCAGGGCTCAGCAGCCTTCCAGAGCTCTCAAGCAGATGTGCTACAAGAAATCCTTTTCATTATTATTATTTTTGTATTTCAACTCTGAGAATAATGACTCTGCAATATCATGTGGTGAATGAGCAATAATTTGATAAACATTGTCTTTCAATTAGATTAGAGCAATTAATCTGATTCTAATTTAGCTGAAACATTACCATGGAGGAATCCCTAGAGCCTTGTGAATAATCTCTAAACACATTGTCACACTCAGCAGACAGGCATTATCCACCCTCATACTGTTCTTCCATATGGTCTCCTCCCATGGTGATGGAGGGCACCCTGCTGTTTCAATCAAATCAATGTCAATTATCTGAGATGGATTTTTAGCTCACAAGCTGAAGCTTGCTACTCAGCCAGCACATTTTCTGTCTGTGGTCCTTGTTCTGAAATTCTCTCACTCACTCTCTGTCTTTTTCTAGTGATCTGTACTTTTGGAGTTGTCTCCAACCTCTGCTACTGCATTGAAAGTTTTCTGGGCTTTCCTTAAAATGACAGATGTTGGAATCAATTTCTGGTTGAGCCAGGAAAGGAAACAACAGGGAAAATGGTAGAGGATACCATTATACAGGTCAAGCATTTATTCATTATTTATTATTTGCGGTATTTGTATACCACCCTTCTCAATCCCGAAGGGGACTCAGGGCAGTTCACAGTGCATCCCTTATCTGGAATTCCAAAATACTACCAGATACAAAATTGACTACGAGGTTGGATGAGATAGTAACAGTATTGCTTTCTGATGGGTCAATGGACACAAATTTTGTTTCATGCACAAAATTATTAAAACTATGGTGTACAAAATCACCTTTAGCTTTTGTGTATAAGATGCATAGAGTCTCGCCCAAGTTGGGGGAGACTTCAATCTGTGGCCAGGGACAATAGGAAAAGACTGAGTTGGAAAAAGCAACTCGAATGGCATCTTGCTTCTCACCAAATGTGCAGAACACAGCCTTATCACCACCAACATGCTCTTCAGCCAGAAAAACAAACTCAAGTCATCATGGAAGTACCCCCAGTCTAAGCAATGGCATCTCTTAGACTATGTAATTACACGTGCCAGA
Organism: Anolis sagrei; assembly: GCF_037176765.1. Lineage (NCBI taxonomy): Eukaryota > Metazoa > Chordata > Lepidosauria > Squamata > Anolidae > Anolis > Anolis sagrei. The sequence goes on along the minus strand of NC_090021.1, from coordinate 104,148,980 downwards.
GACCTCCGCAATGTGCTTCTCAAAAGACCAATGACAGGTGCTGATGACTGCTGGACAGACCACAGGTTAATCTGATCCACGATGGCTATCAAGATCACCCCCAAACGCAGACTTCAAGGATAAGGCACAAGCCCTTCAGGAGCCCTCCAAGCGAGCCCTTCTCCAAAAAACACTAAAAAGATCATCTACCTATAAAATACTCCAAAAATGTTGAGAAACATTGGAACAAACTGAAGACCTCCATCATCAAGCCTGGACAGAAACCATCGGACATCAAACCAAGAAACATCAAGATTGGTTTGATAAAAAGGATGACGAGATCCAACCGTTAATTGACAAGAAAAGGGATGCCTTCCAAACATGGCAGGGGGACATCAACTGTGCTGCCAAGAAAAAGATGTATGCTAGTGCAAAGGCTGAGGTCCAAAGAAGTGGGCAAAGAAGGCTGAAGAAATCCAACACTTTGAGGATGCCCATTGTGCTCAGGGATTTTTTTTAAACCAAAAGGTCATTTATGGACCAAGAAACCATGGCATACACCCCCTACATTCATCAGATGGAACCAAACTTCTGAAGGACAAAAAAAATATCAATTGGACTACGTTGATAAAACCACTACCACAACCTCCTGAATTGCAGCTCCAACATGGCCGAAAAGATTCTCTCACAAATTCCGCAACAACAAACCAGGGATTTGCCTAATTTGGAAGAAGTCAGCAATGCCACCAGCCAACAAAAAATAACAAAGACAGCAGACATGATGGGATCCCTGCTGAAATCTTTAAAGAGCGTGGACCTGACCTGACCTGACCTGACACAACATCTCCACCAGCTCATTGAAAAAGTGTGTGTGACCAAGAAAATCCCAGCAGACTTCAAGGATGCCACCATCACCACCCTTTTTTTTTTAAAAAAGTGGAAGAACAGACTGCAGAAACTATTGAGGAATATCCCTTCGAACCTCAGCTGGGAAATTCCTTGCAAGTATTCTTGCAAACCGCCTTCTACCTCTCTCAGAAGACACTCTCCCGGAATCCCAGAATGGCTTCTTTCCTTCCAGAGAAACAGTGGGCATGATCTTCACTGCACGACAGTTCCAAGAAATATTCAGGAAACAAAATCAATCTCTGTACATGGGATTCATTGATCTTGCAAAGGCATTTGACACAGGGAATCGCAGTGCCCTCTGGACCATCCTCCAAAAAATCGGGTGCCCTAACAAATTTGTGAACATCCTACGGTTTTTCCATGATGACATGATGGCAACAGTCTTGGACAGCAATGGCTCCCAAAGTGACCCATTTAAGGTGGAATCAGGTGTCAAACAGGGATGTGTTGTTGCCCCAACCTTATTTTCCATCTTGATCGCTATGATACTTCACCTTGTTGATGGGAAGCTTCCCACTGGAGTGGAAATAATCTATTGGACAGATAGCAAGCTATTTAACCTCAGCAGACTGAAAGCCAAAACCAAGGTCACAACAACATATGTTATAGAACTCCAATATGCTGATGACAATGTAGTCTGTGCTTATTCAGAAGAAGACCTACAAGCTACTCTAAAGGCCTTTGCAGAAGCATACAAGAAGCTCAGCCTCTCACTGAACATCAAGAAAACCAAGGCGCTCTTCCAGCAGTCACCAGCCAATCCCTCTGTAATGGCAGAAATACAGCTTAATGGTGTAACGTTAGAAAATGTTGACCATTTCTGCTATCTTGGCAGCCAACTCTCCACAAAAGTCCACATTGACACTGAAATACAACATCGCCTGAGCCCTGCCACATGCACAAGGGAGGACCTTCTTTCAGCAACACCAGAAGCACTCCAAAGGGCCAGATACTGGTCAAAGGACATTTAATCAACTACCAAACTCACAAATTTTGTATTTTGTCTGTTTGTTTGCTTTGTTCTGTTAGAAATATAATATAATTGACTGGTTGCCCTGACACGACAAATAAATAAGCATGGGGATTTGGTTAACCAGTTAAAATTCATGAGTAAACCAGGTTTTTTAAAAAAATCTGAAACATTTCGGGGGGGGGGGGGGTTGATCCCCTAACCCCCCCCCCCCTCGCTACAGGCCTGGCTGCAAAGATAACTCATTATGTATATGCAACTATTTTGAAATTTGAAAAACTCCCAGTCCTAAGCATTTTAGATATGGGATATTAACCTTTATTTATTTATGGGGCTCATTGGGGCATATATAAATAAGCTCACACAATTTTTGACAGGCAATAGAATTGCCAGAGGTATGTGACAGGCTGTCAAGGGTTTGCTAAACTTGGTTTTCTAGTCTATCTGGGATTGCGTGTAAACAGGAAAGTGGGCAAGTGCAAGATGTGCCACAGTTTTAACAGATAGAATGCCTGGTAGTTTCCAAGTTATGCCAAGTTATGGTCAGTAGAGATTCACATGCATAGCTTTCTCTATTTACACATTAGAGGAATGTGGGAACAGCAATGTAGTAAACAAGGGTTTGGAGCAGAACCTTGATTTGAACTTTAGGGCTTCCCCCTCAAAACCTGTAAGAAATCATTGCAATGGGAGTGGGGTGGTTTGCTATTTTTCCTGTTTACTCTGTAATAGTCTTTTACAGATTGAAATTCAATGTAATTGACTGTTATTACAATTCCATTTTCACCCCTTCATCTCCATAGGTATGCTGTCAGGCTATTACTACTGAACTGTAGTATCATTTGTGCTTCAAGAGTTTCCTCCATAGGCCTGTGCAAACGGCTCATGTATTATTTTCCATATCCCATTACATTTTTGCAAATGATGTGACCAGTGATGGAAGGAGTATATAATTGGTCAATGATATGTGTTTTCAAACACTTTGCAACCCATGACTTTAACTAATATGGCATGAAGGAAGTAAGCCATTTCACTTCTACAACAGAGTAATCCTATGGTTCCAGCTATAGCAGGGAACATACCCATTAGGAAATGGTATATCCATGGGGACAATGCAGCCTATCTTTCATATCCATGGATTCTACATCCATGGATTCAACCATCCATGGCCTGAAAATATTTTTTTAATCCAAAAAAGAAAATGTTGCCTTTGCCATTGTGTATTAGGCTTTGCTATGCCTCTATATGTAATGGGAATCTACTTTTTGGTATCCAAAGGGGCTCCCAACCCAAACCTCAGTGGATACCAAGACGTTCATTGTATTAGGGTAGATTTATCCTTTGTGTCTCTCACAAACAGTGCTAAACTCTGATGCCAAGTTCAAAAATTCTCCTGTTGGAGGTGCAGCTTGAGCGGGATCATGAGGGTGAAATCCAGAGGTGATGAGGCTCAGGTCCTCCAATATGATCCCCCAATATGATCCCCCAGACAGGACCAGTGACTGCATCAGGCAAATTTACTGTCTGCAGCTTGGCAAGCATAAGCATACTGGGATTCACTTGGGCTGACATTTCTCATCAAGCACCCCTGCCCTCCTCCTTTTATATTATAATTGGGTTGCTTGGAGAGGCATTTACATCATCACAGTTGCTCATGGTCTCATTAGTAAGTTAAAAACATAGCATCTACAATAATGACTTTAGCAGTAGGGTAGAATAGAAACAACATCCATTTTATTGCAGTAGTCACAAAGGTGACACATGTTAAGTGAGTTTAATAGGGGACTCTGCACATGCTGTGTTTATTTCATATCTATCTATCTATCATGGTTGGCAAAACAGTTCATTTATTTCATTTATTTCTTATTTGCTGTAACTGTATCATGAACGTAGATGCAGTTGTAAAGTATGGGGTGGCACCAGTGTGGTGATAAGAAAAATGGTAGTCATATATTTTACAAATGCAGTACTACACACGGATACCTTCAGCCCTCTATATTAAGTTTAGGACTTAAAGTTACCTGAAGATGGAATGTATTCAACTTCACATTTCAGAGATAATTAGAGCCAATGAATGATCATTCCACTGAGACTCCATAATCACTAGTAATTGTAGAAATTGCTGCACTTCTCAGAAGGCCTCAAGTGCTGTATCCCAGGTTCAGTGGGTACATGAAAAAGAAGGATTGTACCTGCTAACCATTTTTCAAGCAACTGTACACTCAAAGAAAGATCCTGGATAAGCAGGTGGAAATCATAGCAGTCTTGGAGATGATGTGTATAATATCTCTCCCACTGACTCATAACAGAGAGAAATCTTTTTAAAAAAAGGAAAAGAGGCTAAGTGAGAACAAATAAGCAAGCAGCAAAACAATTTTTTTTTACAAAACCCTAACCCATCACACTCCCTTCTGCACAATCAGTATGTGCCTGACCTTTGGGCATTACTTCCTTAGGACCTCACTTGCCGTTTTAAGTGTCCTAGAAAGCTTACCAGCCAGTTGAGGGACGGATGGGCATGTAGCCAATCACATGATTCCCTTCAGAAACCCTTCCCCAACTGGTGTGGAAGCATCCTAGGATGATTGCTTGTCAGCATAGGAAGGCTCCCATGTTGTGAGGGCTCCTCCTTGTGATGGGGGAAGCATCACACTTGCTGGCAAGATGGCATGGTGTGTGTGTGTGATTTAGATTTTTTACATTGTACCAAGTGAAAGTAATAGAGATTTAAAAACTAGATGTAATGTAATAAAATGTTATATAATGTTTTCCTTTGCCCTTCATACCATTCTCCTCTCTCTTGATGATTTATTAGATATTTGCTAAGACCTGTTAATTTACTACAATTAACATTTTTACCCCTCCCCATACCCCTATCATACCTTTTGGAAAAGATTAATACAAAGAAACATTTAATTAATAAATAAATAAATAAATAACTACTTAAAGCCTAAGTATCCTAAAGGTACCAGATCCCATCTCATCATCATCATCATCATCATCATCATCATCATCATCATCACCATCATCACCATCACCACCTCAATGCATGGGTGATACCTAATGAGAGACTCCCCCCTGGGCACACAGAAGACTGGGTGACTTGGAAGGCGCTGAACAGACTGCGCTCTGGCACCACGAGATGCAGAGCCAACCTTCAGAAATGGGGCTACAGGGTGGAATTCTCGGCATGCGAGTGTGGAGAAGAACAAACCACTGACCACCTGCTGCAATGCAACCTGAGCCCTGCCACATGCACAATGGAGGACCTTCTTGCGGCAACACCAGAGGCACTCCAAGTGGCCAAATACTGGTCAAAGGACATTTAACCAACGACCAAGTTTGCAAAATCTGTGGTTTTGTTTTGTTTTTGTTTTTTTTAAATCTGTGTGTTTGTCTTGTTCTGTTAGAATTGTAACACAATGGTATGGTTGCTGATGACACGATAAATAAATAATAATCATCATCACTTTATTTCTAAGCTAAGCAAGGTTAGCCCCGGTTAATACTTGGATGGGAAATCAGCAATGAATTCTAGATTGTGCTGTTGGTTATATTTCAGAAGGAACTGCAAAAACCAACTCTGAGTCTCCCTTACATGAGAAAACCTTAAAAAATTCATGGGATTGTCATAAATCATAGGCAGCTTGAAGGCACATATATAACTTGTTAAATAGAATAAATGGCCAAATCTAAAAAGTAAGGGTTGCCAATAATGGAAGCCCCTGAATGCCTATGTCTTGGTACCTTTACTGTTCCGCTTAAAGTATCTGGACCTATGATTAGCACTGAAGTAATCTGTTTTGCTGTTTAATCAACATGGTTCTGAATAGCTGAAGCAAGAACTCAAACATGACCTCTCCAAATTGGGAGGCATTGTAGTGATAGACATAAGGACCTCATCAGACGGGGCTTGGGGAGCATCCTAGGATGCTACCCCGCCAATCCAGCAATTGATGCATACTGCTCATCCCACAACATCATCCCATGACTTCTGGTGGAGGTCCCACCCACAATTGAAGTAGAATCATCATATGACACTTCCCTCCAATGGAGCCAGCATGGATCCTCACGTTCGGGCAATGTGATAAGGCCATTGCAAAGTGATGCATATGCAAGTGGTGGAAAATCGTAACTTCATATTTATGCCAACAGAATCTGAGGGTGGTGGTGGTTGCCAGGATCAGGATCTCAACCTTGCATGGGAGAGGGTGGGAATCTCATTTAGCTGTTTCTGGATCAATAGACGAATGGATCCTCGCAGCTGCTTACTGGGAAGTTGGATTTGGACAGAGGGAGGAGATCTTACCGGAATCCATGACATAGCTCTATAGCTACTTTTACATACTATACAGTGGTTCTATAGGATTCTGCTAATTCCAATGGTCCATATCCTGAATTCTTATCTAACCTTCTCTCAAAGTGTGTACAATCCATTGTGTCTGAGAAGCCTGATATTTGTTTATTTCTATTTTTCTGTTTTGCAAGACTGAACAAAGCAATTCTATTTGCCACAGCCAGAGAATTTGTATGCAAGACTTGTATGAATTTTATTGTGCAAGATGAAATGCAAGATGAATAATGTGAGGTATTTATTGTCTTGAAGCCAGAATTTTCGGTTACCTAGACCTGTTGGTTTTATAAACCAAAAAATCCTCTTACCTAATGAATTTGAATACACTGCTCACCAATAATGTAATCACACAGGCTTTGCTTGAGGACATTGTGAACTACCCACTCTTGTTGATGCTACTCAATAAAACAATTAATACAATCAATTTGACTTGATATGTGTCTTGTCTTGTAAACCACCGGGTCATTAACTTTAACAATGTCACTTTGCTCTTGCTAGCAAATTCAACTAAATTAATGTTCAAGGAATAGGTAAGAGAAACACACTTTGCATACAGGAAACTATCAATACATTGATGGCATTAAAAAGAAACAAGTCACCTAGAATTTCATTTGTTTAGAAGGTTTTAGGCAAGGACTGCATGTTAATAGAACAAATTGCAGACATAGGGAAAGCCTATGTTGGTACAGGACTTTGGGCCTTTTATGAGGCTGGGGTAGTACGTTCTCCAAATTTTAAACTTGGATAGGGATGGAAAGAATTATTCATTTATTCATTCCCAGATTGAATTGGGTTTTCTAACAGTCAGAAATCTTTTTCAGGAGAAATAATAAACCAGTGTAAATTTGAATATTTTTCTATATTCAAAGTCCCCAAAATAAGAATAATTCTGCAGAAAAAAGGGATATGGTTTTATTGTTCACACACAAAATGCTCAGTTTACACACACACACATACCTTTCCACTCACAAAATATCTCCTGCACATGTGCAAATACTAGGAGAATAATATTGAGGACTATTAATTTTCTCTTGCAGTGGAGAGAAAACTAATTATTTGTTCTTGTGTGTAAGGATGAACTAGTCAAGCATTTGCATTTCTAGTCTTGGAGCCTTGTGAGGCTTCCAAAGGACCTCTTCACACAGGGCAAAATAATCCCGTTTTGATGCTTTTAGCTGGGGGCCTCAGATGATGCTTGGCAGGTCCCACCCAAATTTCTCATGAAGTGTAGAGGAAACGTCAAAATTCCTCCATGGGGAGGAAAGTGGTTTTTGAGTAGTACCATTCCAACTTTAACTCATAATAATAATAATAAAGCTTTATTTGTATCTCACCCCCTCTCCCTAAAGGGACTCGGAGCAACTCATTATGTTTGTGTGTGTGTGTTTTGTCATGTCAGGAGCGACTTGAAAAACTACAAATCGCTTCTGGTGTGAGAGAACTGGCAGTCTGCAAGGACATTGCTCAGGGACGCCTAGATGTTTTAATGTTTTTGATATGTGTGTGTTCATTTTATCTAATATAATTTGATGTGAATCAAAGATTGAGTTTATAGGGTACCCAGTTCTTCACTATACACAAGGGAGAAATACAACAGTTTTCAGTTATGTATCTCATCAGTTGTACATGTAGCAGAGTGCCTAGGAATTGCATGAAGAAATGCATTAGGATTTACACTAGAGTTTCGCTTATATCCAAAGCAGTCTGCCTCCCTCCCGGATCCTTAGATGTTTCAATACATTACTATGTTTTGGTGCTAAATTTGTAAATACAGTAATTACTACATAAGGTTACCATGTATTGACCTGCTTTTTCTGTCGATTTGTTGTAAAATATGATGTTTTGGTGCTTAATTTGTAAAATCATAATGTAATTTGATGTTTCATAGGATTTTCCTTAATCCCTCCTTATCATCCAATATTTTCGCTTATCTGACGTTCTGCCAGCCCGTTTATGTTGGATAAGCAAGACTCTACTGTACATAACTAACAAACCAAACAAGACTCCATTAATGCACTGTAGTGCGCAAGCCTTACTTTGGATGTAGGTTATTATAACCAAGAGCCCAAAAGGCACTTAAAACACACCTAAGTGATTGAGCATGCCCAATATGATTGTTAACTTTCCCCCTCTAAAAGGAACACTCTGTGTTATGCAACTGAACTCCCATCATTATAGTGAAATGGTCCATTCAACATTTGATCTTTCCAACATTTCCAAATCACAAGTTTGATTTACCCAGCCATCCTCCAATACTAAATGTGCCTAAATTCAAACCAAAAATATATCTCAATATCTTTGAACAAACAGAGCTTGCAAAGGCCAAATATTATATCTACACACAGTTATCCCAGGATCCCACTAGTGACATTTCACATATACAGTGCTAATGCAAAATCCTTACAAGAATATTGGCACAGGGTAGTTGCTTTCAACAATGCATTCAGTTCAGCAACACTGTGCTGTATTTCTTTTTCTTTCTGTTGCCTCTGTTTTGTTTCCAGGCTGATTAATCATTGGCGTGAGGTATTTGTATTGGCTGGGTCGAAGATTTAATAACCCTTCCAAGTCAGAGCTGTATATCAGCATTCCCAAGGGCATTTAGTACACCATCTCTGCTCTCACAGTTTCTCCATCCAGTTACCTGGTTTAATATTAAAGGGCAGAGGTAGCACCACTCTCCATCTTCTGAAGGAAACCAACCTTTGAAGGCTATGAAAAAAACTTATTGCAAAAAACCCCAAAACCCTTCAGAGTGGCATGTGAAACCCAAGAACGAGGGAAGGGATGACTGGCAGTCCAAACCAGAATTATGGGTAGAGTTGGTTTCAGAAGTGATTTGTTAGTGGATAGAAATAGTTAGTTGACTTACTTATGGGAACTGACAGCCTTAGTTGTGTAGGTGAGATGAGAGATTTTGATGTTATTATTATTGCCATTGTTGGTATTAATGGATGACTATCAGATATTTTGAACAATACATTTCATAACTACATTGAGGGTTACTTTACCTGTTTGTCTGGTGTGGGTGGGTATTAAGATTGGCATAGGTATTACACATGTCGCCACATAGATTAACAATGACAGTGTTATGTGTGCCAAACAAGTGACTCCCAAGTGCCCCCCCTCCAAAGATTAGGGATATTATTATTATGTTAATTTTATTTATACTCCACTTTTTCTTTCCACAAGGAGACTCAATGCAATGTCATTTCTGGGCACTCCAAATAGAGTTATGTGTTGCATCTCTCCATTTGTTGTTTTTGATGCTGCTGCTGTTGCTGTTGTGTGCCTTCGAGTAACTTCGGGATTACAGTGACCCTAAAGTCACCCTATAATGGGTTTTTCTTGCCTTTGCCTTCTTCTTGGGGCAGAGAATGTGACTTCCCCAAGGTCACCCAATGGGTTTCTATAGTCAAGTGGGAATTCAAACCCTGGTCTCCAGAATCATAGTCCAATGTTTGGACCATTAGAGCATGCTGGCTCTCATGCTGTGTTATGGGGGCATTTTTGGCCTCTTTAGAATTTGGTGCAGTCCACCAATTCATTTTTCAAACTCTTGCAGCAACATGCTGCAATGAATAAGACCATGTGTGAACATGACCAATTATGCCCCCTTCAAATTTCCAGGATGACCAATTGGCCATTTAGAAGGGTATTCTCTGAGTCTGCTTTAGGCTCTGGAAAAAAAACAGAAGGCGGTTGATTTTTTAATTGTTTTAGTATTGCAATGAAGCTGTCAGGAGTCACACCTCAAACTCTGTTTCCAGGCACTGCCATTATTGTCAAAGATTCATTCTCTCAATATCACCTACACTTTTTGTTCCTTCCTCCTTTTCACTATCACTAGTGAATCATTTTGCTCACCGGTGGGTTCCGTCTCATCACTTGGCTCTAGTCTGACTCTCTTATAGCCAGGGTTGACTGGCTAACTTTAGCTGAATCAAGTACTAGTTACATATAGTTAAGTGTGATGATGATGATGAGTTTTATTTAAACCCTGCCTTTCTTCGCGTGGGGACTCAAGGCAGCTAACAATCCCACACTTGTCAAGTTTGAAAGATGAATATAAAGTGGATAGGCTATGCACCTGGATTTGCAGCATAGAATATAAATAAATGGGTGATGTTGAGGAGATATTAGTCAAGTTGACTTAATAATAGCCATACATGCCTTGTCTCCTGTATATTCATCTCATTCTGAAAAGTTCCATACCTTTCTGAAAAGTAGTGCAAATAAAATGGCCAAAAGGGAAGTGCATATCTTTCATGGGAGACAGGATCTTTAGATTCTTTTCTCATTTCAACTAATTTGAATAGACTTCAGTTGGTCTGCTTTGTTCAAAACTAGTTTTGATAAAAGGAGCCTGGAAGTATGCTGCATAGTACATATATGCAATGTCACTTCAGACGGCCAGTTGTTGCGATCAAGCTGCTCTCTTTCATCTTTGATGCCAGTGTGAGTTGTGGCTCTGGTGTGTTCGATCAGATGAGGCTCAGTCTGAGAAATATTTGTGTGCATTCCACGTGGCAAGCCAAAGCAAAACAAAGGAGTTCTTTCAAATTGTACAACAACACCCGCTCATGGTTTGATTGACAATTTATAGCCCTTACAATATTTTCTTTTAAAAATAAGAGAACGTTATTTATATATCAGTGGCATTCTCCATTTTTTTGGCTGCTATTAACAGAAAAGGTCTACGAGTGCATCTACACTGTAGAATAATACAGTTTGAAAGAACTTTAACTGCTATGGTTCAATGCCTCACCAAATTACAAATCCCAGGAATCCATAGAATTGAGCTATATAGTAGTTACAGTGGCACCAAACAGCATTAATTCTCTAGTGTAGATGCAGCCTTAGGCCCCTTCCACACAGCTATATAAAATCCGCATTGAACTGGGTTATATGGCAGTGTGGACTCAGCTAACCCAGTTCAAAGCAGATATTGTAGTTTATCTGCCTTGATATTCTGTGTTATGTGGCCGTGGAGGAGCCCTTAGACTCTGTATATGCAGGAAAGAATGAACTGCCTTAATGCTTGATGTACTGCAGTTTCTGCAGCTGTTAAGGCTGCAATCCTATATATACTTCCTTGGGATAGAATCCCATGGAGTCCAATGGGGATTGCTTATGAGTGGACATTTATAGAATTTCACTATTAAATACTTGGAGCTATACACAACTCTGTACCTTTGTTATATCACTTTTCATATTAAAACAACTGTTTCTCCAAACATAAAAACCCAGAGTCTATCCACAAATAGATAAATAAAAGTGATATTTATTTACCCTTTACGGCTATATATATTCAATTTTAGTAGTCTACACGTTAGATTGTTGTAACTATCAGTGACTCTTTTGTGTTTACAGCTTGTTTCTCTTGTTTTATTTCATTTTGTTATGGCCTGTGGTCTGAAGAAAGATAAAATGCTTCTACAACTACTACTGCCACCATTTCTCCTTAACTGGTAAGTCTTATCAGTTGTTGCAGCCATAAGTAAACAGCATCTGACTTTCAATAGTAGCTTTTATGTTCCATTATTATAATTTCCATTTGGAATTGTTGTAAAGTAATCTTTCTTTCTCCTATTCAAATATTTGCACACTATTAGCATGCATTGCAAAAATGTTTGGCGCTGCATAAGTAATAACGACAATGTCTTCTTCATCTTCTTAATACTTTGGTTACAGTAAAATCATTGGGAGACGGGAAGCCCTGCAATACTTAAAAGAATAGGGTTATACTAAGTAAAATAATTAAGGAAAAATATGTGTTATCTTTCTAATCAAGAAAGAATTCCCCCAAGCACATTGCTAAGCATTTCATTTTGTATCAGTTATATGACATGTTGTTATCACTGAATATACATTTAAAAAAACACAAAATGAGAATCAATGTTTGCCTTCAACAAGTAAAAATGAGAATAGACCCAAGACAATTTTCTTCTTTGGGTGAAGGAAAATGGTGCACTCTCTACTTACATATAGGAACACTGATCAGATTGAAATGTGTTTGAATTCTGGCAACACAATAGCTTACCAGCACTTCACTGATATCTCAGTGCACATCTGATGCCTCGCTCTTCTCAAGAGGAGGACCAGCTCTGTTGGAAATGAAGGTCATATTCCAGTCATCAGTTTTGAAATTTTATTGCACAAAGCTGCTATTCCATGGTAATTGCACTATCCAAGGCCTCTTCCACACAGCTGAATAATATCCCACATTATATGGCAGTGTGGACTCATATATCCCGTTTCCAAGCAGATATTGTGGGATTTTCTGTTTTGATATTCTGGGTTATATGACTTTGTGGAAGGGTCCTAGATAACAAATACATACTGGGATGAACACCTTTGAATTTTGCTTTTGTGGCTGCCCTGAATCCCCTTTGAGGTGAGAAGGGTGGGGTACAAGTGAGGTAAAATAAATAAATGAATGAATAAATAAATATCACACCATCCTTCATTTGCACAATTGCGCTGATACAACAATTTGTGGGATGAGAGAGAGGTCCTTCTTGGTGGTGGCCCCCCGACTCTGGAACTCACTTCCCAAGGACATCAGGCATGCCCCAACATTGGCAGTCTTTAGGAGGAGCTTGAAAATGTGGCTGTTCCAGTGTGCCTTCCCAGAATAAGGAAAATTCCCAGCAATATGTCCTCAGAATGCACTTTACTACTGGTTTAGGATTGACTGCACCCCCTCATCTCTTTTAAAACCCTATAACAGATATATCCTACCTTGTTCATGCCCAGCGTTTATTTTTTAATTTTTTTAACTATTACATTTGGCCCGGCGACAGGTTTTTAAATCCTTGTGTGTTACTGTTTATTGGTTATTGTTTATATGCGATTTATATTCATTGTATTGAATTTATTGTTTTTGTTTATTGTTTTTTGTTTTATTGATGTGTTGTTGGGCTTGGCCTCATGTAAGCCGCTCCGAGTCCCTTGGGAAGTTGGTGGCGGGGTATAAATAAAGATTATTATTATTATTATTATTATTATTATTATTATTATTGTGGTCTTGTGAGTGTTCTTCCGTATACTCTTGAAATTCTACCTGCAATTTTTAATAGTAATATTTTAATTTTAATTATGAAAAAGACAAATATAACTGTAAAATATTAAATAAATACACAATAGACAGTTTGGGAATAGTGAGAGTGGGAGAGGAGTAGAATCCCACTTCATTTACTGCCAGAATGATGGCAGAGGAGCGGACTGGACCCATTGCATTAAGGTTGGTGATGGCAGCATTTCGGGATGATGAGATCCTTGACAGGTTTTTCTTATGTGGAACAGGTGAATAGTGGGGAGGAGGCAGACAGGCAGCGGGATGTGCATAGAGAGCACCATGTGATGCCATTTTACCTGTTTTGTGTAATAGTCCATAGACTATCTCACAAGTGAAAAATATATTTTTTGCCTACAAATTCCTATATCATCCAGGGGCTGACTTTTTACCAAGTCTTCTGTGTTTCTGAGTGGCAAGTGAGACACTAGTCAGGTTCCCACAAATGAGTAAGCTAAAGGCAAAATGTGTTGTTTTAGAGAAAATTAAATTCTCAAGCTGTTGACACAGAACACAGTTTTTCTTAAGGAAATAAACAAACAGAAAACAAAAATACAAGAAAACAAAACTCAGTTTTGTCAGCCCAAATACTAGATTTTTAAGCAAAGGAACAATATTTTTCTTAATCATTAACTGTTTTACTCAAGATAATATAAGAATTAATGAACAGTTATATATGTATAATAGAAATAAATGCAATAGAAATAAATGACAATGAATTGTTTGTGGGATATCCATCATGCTCTTGCTTGACAGTAGGAATAGACTCCTTAATCTATTTTCTACTTTCTTGTGAAGGTTGGCTGCAGCCCTTGTCTATCCAAAGCACATGCCAAAATAATAATAAAATATTTTATAGCTTTCCCTGTAAATTACTGTGATTAAGTAAATCTGTAGATTGCATTATCTGTGATTTTTAAAAAACCTGTTGCATGGATAAAACAGCATTACTATAATTTGGAAATATACGACCACGGAAATCTAGCATGACATGTTTGTTTTACAATGTCACTATCATATTAGTATTTAATAATCCTAATTTCAGACGTTTGCTTTATGTGCCATAAAATTGGCAGTAAAAACAATTATCCTAGTAAAAGACCTAAAAACCCCCCGTTTGTGTGCACAAGGTTGTCATGAAGACCATCAAATTTGGGAAGGTAATGGCATTATAAAAACAGATAAAACTTAGGGGAAATGGCCTCATTCTGAATAGCCACCTTTGCCCTTACTGCATCATAATCAAACCCAGTATGATTTGCCACAGGATGGCCTCACTGATTCCAGGAAGGAAGAGATTATCTTTTAAAAGAAAAGCTAACCAGAGCAGGGAGTGCAAAAGTGTGTGTATGTGTATATAAATTTAGCTTTTCACGTCTTCTGAATCCTTCTTTTTCTTGTGCACATTTGAATTCCGAAACAATCCAGCGCACCACTATTCTCTGCCTTATTTTTCATATACCTCTCATTTAGCACAATCTGCTAAGATCTGCAGAGGTTCTCAGCCCACCTGACCTCTCGATGTAGTGAACTTGCAAAAAGAGTGAACTGTAAGCCCAAAGTCCGCAGTTCACATCTTTCCAAGCCATTGAACTCAACAGGTGGTGTGAGGAGAACTATTCTCAGCCTCTTCTCCCAGTCTAGATAGTGATATTTATCTTTTAAAAAGAACTTTAAAAAGTACTGAGATATTACATCTAAACCCAGGAGCAAACAAAGGGAAAGACCTGCCCCTTGATTCCTTGAGCGTGGACTTTAGCGAATATCTAGAAATGAAGCCCACAAAAATTCAGTTAAGGTATGAAAGAGCTGGAATTAGCTAGGATAGGCAAAAGGACAGTGTAATAGACTACTGAACTGATGAAGGGCTTGGGCAACAGGGAGTGAAGGCTATTTATTTATTTACTTATTTATGTCTTATGTATTGTTTCTGTTAGAACCTCTGAGATGATGCACAATAGGGAAAAACACTTTTGGAACATGGACTAGACAACTAGAACAGTTTCAAACATGCATGGCTTCTGTTTTAAAATAGCGCAACAGTTTGAAAAAGAGATGCTAAAACAGCTCTAAAAGCAGAGCAGGCACTCCCAGTTTTAAGATCCAAAGGTCCAGCTCTCTTCATTACCTGATGGAAACTCAAAAGGGAAGACACCAGCCTGATTTCCTTCAGGGGGAGAATATCACACTGAGGGTGCTGCTACCATGAAAGCCCCATTATCCACACCCAGCAGCCTAATCATGGGACACTTGACACAGGGATTATGCTGATGATCTTGAATTTAAGGCAGGCTCATATGGTAGGAAGTGGTCTTTCTAATATCCTGGCTCCAAGGCAGGGTAGTTGGCTCAAGTGAAGGGATAGGGAGAGTAAAAGAAAGGACAGGAGCCAACTAAACAGTGTCATCTCCCTGGCAAGTTATCTTCTTTATATTAAAGATAATGGACCAAAATTGTTGAGGGAATCCTGGACAGGCATTACAGCTCAGTTCTGAAACCACCAACAGAGGATGTATTTCACAAATAATCCACATAGGATAGAGAAGTGACAGACCGGGTCTTTTGACCATCTCTGAGTAGAATAAAAAAATTCTGGTATCTAGATAGGAATACCATAATTTAATTTTGTTTTGCTTTGCAAAGAGCATCACCTTCTGTCTCCAGGGCAGGGCTTCCCAAGATCATTTTATTATGTGAGGCAAAAGATAACATTGCATCCCTTGTTGGGTTCATTTACAGAAGCTGCTGGTCTGAGAAATGAGTCTTATTTCAGTACTGGTGATTGGACAGATCTCTGCCATGCCTGATGATGCTACTTTGATGGGCCAAAGAAAGCCAACACAACTGTGTCCTCCAGCAGAAGGAAAGATGCCAACATGGCCCTGCAACATCTACTGCCTGAAGCACTTGCTTCACTCTTATAATAGTGAGACTGGCAAAGCTGATAATTATATTATGATATATATTATGTTATTATTTTTTATTTTTGCAATTTTTGAGACAAAGCCTAATTGTGCTGGTAAATCCGTTATCTAATGCATCATTTAATGAATCCAAGGCCAGAGTCCAATGTAAATTTCCCCTTATTTTTGACAGGATCTTCAGCTAACAAGGCAAGAAACAAAGTAAGAAAAATATACAGAAGGAGAAAGAAACCCCAAATTTTATTTTCAAGGATGTGGCACCAAATGCAATAAAACAACATCTTGCACAAATCAATATTCTTTTAGTTGGAAGGTGAATTTCACAAGCCTCCTGAAAAAGGATTAGTTGAGAAAATATATGATATTTATTTATACGAGGAGCAAACATGATTCACACGTCATGATCTCAAGAAAGTTTGCCTAAGCATATGTCAGTGTGTATAGAACTATGGTTTAAAGTTCACCTCACTTTGATACAAAGGGACAACTAAAGCATAGGAGAATGAAAACATACTCATGTACTCTTTCTGCATTTCTAAGTTTTTGTTTCTGTTCTGTTTTTCCTGTGCTGGAATTTTTTGTGTAATTACAAACAATATGGTACCACAGATGGGTTGATTTTCAGAACTTTTCTTTGTTTTCTTTTTTTTAAATGTGATTATTCCATTTTTGGAAAAAAAAAAGAAAAGAAATGTGACAAACAAACTCAGGTTGAGAATTACAACAAGAAATCTTTAACTTCTCCTGTAATGCCCTTCACCCCCAAACATCACAATATTGTCCATCTTTGCTAGCATAATTGAGAGCAGACATTTGAATTGCTTCTGACGCAACCATTTTTCCACAGAGGATTATAGAAAAAAAAAGTAAACCCACACATTGAGGAAACAATCAGAATCATTTTGGTGATTGTTTTCCCAGATTTGACAGGCAATTTTGGATCTGACCATAAACCTTCATACTTTATTAAACCAATGTTTGCCGGGTGGGATTTCTTTGCAAGAAAAGAAAAAAAAAAGTCAGGTTACAACTGTAAGTCAAGTTCTTTATATCATGCATATCTGAACTCTCTTTTTTTTTACTTGTGGTCCTTCAAATGCTTACAATAAGACACAATGTTCAAACTAGTGAACATAACCTCAGGTTCATCCTTTCTTTGAGCTATAGTTTAGTTGCGGGTAGTTATTGTAAAGGTTTTTCACTTTCTTGAGGAACTTGTCAAATAAAGTGTGGAGTCTTTTTCTTGTTTTCTACTCTTTTGCTGTGTACATCAATAAGAATATATAGCTACTAGTCATTTAAAAATGAAAGCTTTTCTTTTGAACGGTTAATATGAAAGGGTCAGATGCAAATGCCACTTAATTCTTCTGATTGCTTAAAATATCTCTGTGAAACAGGACATCTGAGATGCTGAGATAGTTGTAATTAAGCATGAAATCCTCCACAAGAATAACATGGTAGGTCATTTGGATATGCTGGAACTCAGCACAAGAAAAGAGGTCAGTGGAAGGTTAGTGGAATTTGATCAGAGGCCCCATACAAAAAGTTGAGAGGAAACCGTGGCCAATTTCATAGTTTCTGAATGTTGTGCCCTGACTTGGAGGAACACTCTTCTTTTGCCAAAACTCTTTAAGGTTTTAAACCCCTCATTCATAATAAGATTTGTGATATAATGACTTAATTTCACTACACCAAAGACATAAATCTGACAGCTGAAAGCAGAGAAGGTATTAAAGATGAAATGTCACCTAAGACTTTGTTTCTTTTTTCCCTACAATTGAGTTGGAACAAACAAAAACCGCCTTTGTTTGCATTTCAGCTCAAATGCCATTGCTCAGGGTGAAATAACTGGCTAGTGAAGGAAGAGTTGAGAGAGAGAGAGAGAGAGAGAGAGAAACAAGGGAGACAGGACAAGTGATAGGGAAACAGAGAAATATGGAGCCAGTGAGTCCCTTCCAATCTGCCTGAGGCTTAATACAGTAACAACCCCCACAGTGATTGTATTCAACCAAGGGAGTCCACAGAGCAGCTTGCTTGCTGTATTTGATCATATATCATGCAGGCACATCTGAATGGGAAATTTCACAAAGCACAGTCAAATCACTGAGTGAGAGATAATTATAATGCCTTTCAGTTTCCCGTGATAGGGTCGCCTTAGGGTCGCCATAAGTTGGAAACGACTTGAAGGCACGCTGCAACAACAATTTGGCCTTTGGTATTTTCCAACATAAAGACCAGAAAGGGACAAGTCCATTGTTTACAGAAGAATGATCTTGACTCTGTTTTTTTAAAAAGCATGTGTCTCAGAGAATGAAATTTCATTCTATGCACAAGATTCTTTGAACAACAAGCACTAAGTTTGCATGACTAAACTTTTGTTGAGATCAGAATATTCCAGGAAGGAGAGCACTAAGCATTTTCAGCATTTCAGTTCATAGTTTATGGCAAAGCTAACCTTTTGTTGTTGTTAATAATTTGAACACAGCATTCCTATGCATACTTATAAGGCATGATACTCCATTCAATTAAGAGAGACTTAGTTACTAGGACTGCATGCAGTTGCAATCCCACTCATAGCTCCTTAGAAGTGAGCCCCATTCAGATCCATGGAAGTCAATTTAGAATAAATGTTGTATATTGTGTGTACATAAGTCAACCTCACTGGGGGCAGTTTTTTGGGGGTGTGTGTATTTTGATATGACCAATGGATAAGTTGAGGTCCATTTTGCAGAGAGGGGAAAGTGCCTGTAACTGACCACTGTGGGTACTATTTCCCTTATTCAAAAATGCCAGAAAAGGCACCACGGTGGACAGAGGGTCCATCCAGACAGGGCCTTTATTGCAGGAACTTCTGCAATAAAGGAGGGACTGTCCAGACAATGTTCTGCACAGTCCCAAATTAATTTGCTACAAACCAGGAAAGCCCTGGTTTGTAGAGAATTAATTTGATAGTGGATTTATTCCGCGCCTTCTTGGAAGGCGCCGGATAATTGCAATATTTCCAGTGTCAGCATTACAGTTCAGACAGCATTCCCACAGTTTACCCAGCTAAACAAGTCCGGTATAAACTGTGGGAATGCTCAACCCTCTAATCTGTTTTGAAAAGTAAACAGGGTGGGAGGAAAATCGCCCTCTCCCCACTCTCATGCTGCATCATTTCTACAAGCCGGGAGAGCTGCTCCGAAGGTATACTGCAGGCCTGGTAAGGTTTTTTTTAACTTTTCTAAGGGGTCTGGGGGCTTGGGGGGAGGGGGCTAGGGCCTCCAGACATTCTGTCGGGCTAGTCCTTAGAGAACATCTGGACAACCTACCCCAGAAAGCACGTGCTTTCTGGGGTGGGTATGGACAGCCCCCCAGAAACAGCCGGGTTATTTTAACATGGATGCTTCTGGGATAAAGCCCTGTCTGGATCCAGCCAGAGTGGTGTGTGTGTGTGTGTGATGTTTCTTTTATGTTCTCCTAGAGCAGACCGAGCTCTCACCTTTTATCACTCTACTGTGACCATTCCTTTTTAAAATAAGAGTGAAGGAACAGTATTTGCAAGGACCCATGGATAAGTCAACCCAGTTTTTGGGGTTGATCTTTTGATTGAAACTTTTAGACTTATACATGAATATATACAATATGTATAGTATTGCAGACTAGGCATAGAGAAAGATAGTAGTCCAGATAATCAATAGATATAATTTGATTACAGTTGTCCTTCCTTAGTCATTACCTTTCTTTGTGATGTACTTGTGGAAGACAAACAATCTCAAATTTCTAGAAACTTCTCAGATGCCAATAAAGTAAAGCGCACCGAAGAACAAGATCACATGTTTAATGAAATATTGTTTTGTATTTACCCCACACAGCTTAATTAATTGGAGAAAGATTACTTGATTTCACAAGTTTCTTTTTCTCTCTGTTGATTATTTATATACTGGCTAGCTTTGGGGATTCTAAAGAAAATACTTTCTCAATGGCATTCCCATATTGAAGTTGACAGATTGAAAAATTGAGATCACTCCTGTACTTTTAATGGTTCTGGAGATGTTGCTTGTCATGTAACACCTGCTGAAATTTCCTTCTTTACCCAATCATTAAAGGTATAGGCGCCTTCTCAAGTTTTCATTTTGTTGAACCTGTTATAAACTGAGCATTTATATTCCATAGAAAAGATGCATATGCATCCTTTCTATGTATCTGCACAAAGGACAAGTTATGCATAGTTTAAATATGTATGCAAAGTCCAGCTCACTATCAACTTTCTAAAAGAATGGAATCGGTACTATTGCATTCTGGAAAAAACAGAAACATGCATATGAGAATTCAAAAAAAAAAAGTCTGATAATTGGAAATATTTTTCTATATGTGGAAAATCATATAATTTGAGCATCAGGCACAATTCATCCAATATAGTTCTTTTTTCTTATTTCACCTGTTAGTATATGCTTTAGCTATAAGCATTTTGTATCTCATTTTGCAATATTGTTATGCTATTTTTCACAATGAATCATATTGAGGATTTGCATAATGAAATGGTAAAGCAGCTCCAAATGGGAAAAAGGTCTAGGCATCTCTCATTATGTCGAAGAAGATATTTACATATATTAAAATAGTTCAGACAGAGAGAATGGCTTTCTTCTCCTGACTTAGAATCTCAGTCCTAGATGACTGTGAAGTCATGGTAGAATCAGATAAGACTTTTTTCAACATGGGTTAATGACAGAGAGTAACTGTATCAATATGAATATGAATTGACCATTCATAATAAATGCAGTTTACCACACAGAAAAAAGAGAAATAAATATAAACTAAAATAAATCCCTATGAAAGTTTATCTCATTACCACAGCAGATTTCTGTCACTGAAATAAAATGCTGTGGTACTAATTTTTTAAATATAAAATTCATTTAAGGTGTGCTGAATATTGTTCTCTCTAGTGAGCTTTAGCTAAACATCAGGATTTATGCCATGGGCTCACATCGAAAGCACCATGCACTCTCCCTTGCATTATCTTTTAATGTCAGGAGTGTGCAATGAGGATGCAAATGTGGCACTGAAGACATGTGAAAATTCTAAGGTCAATGTATGCATGCCATAAATTTTTTGATCAGACTGCTGATGTGTTTCTTTCTTTCTTATTTATGTAGGTTTTCAAATCAAATAATGTATTTCGGTCATTGACCAGCACAGGAAATAGTCACATTTTCATACAAACTTGGTATGTTTGGTACATTAAAAATATAAATATAACTACTGAAGCACAATATGGGTGAGGGAGCAGAAGGGAAGGGGAAACAGGGTAAAAACATACATATTTATGTAGGTTTTCTGCCCTACAGGAGAGTGAAGAATGGAAAGCATTTTTTCTGAGCAGACCCGTAGCCAGGATTTTGATTTGGGGGGGGGGGGGGGCTGAGTCTGAGTGAAAGAGGGTCTACCCTAGCAAACTTTTTGTATTGTTACCCCAATACCCCCATGCATATGAGATATATTGAGCATGATGATCAGATCATGATATGAATAAACATAACAGTTTAAATAATGTACCAGTAAGGCCTTTTCACAGACTACCATGAGAATTTTGGGCTACATGCCTGATTCTGACTATTCTCATATTAACCCAATATTTGATTAAGATGTTTCTTTGTGTTTATTTCATAGTATAGTTTAAATAAACTATTTCTTAATGTTTCATAACTGGTTGCTGTAGCAGAAAATTCACAGTTACAAACCTTGGGCTTCTGACATTCACTTTGGCCTTCAATCCTCAAATTCCTTCCCTTGATACTTGGAACTCAAGGTGATCTCTGTATTGGTAAATGATTGTACTGGATAGAAGTGATTCTATTCGGTATAGTAAGTTTTCAACATACTGAATCAAGAATGCCCACATTCCCAGCTCTACATACTCTATTGAGAGCATATCAACTCTTTTCATAACTGGTCTTTACTCTGCTTCTGACTGGCTCCACTAATTCCATTTCATCCTGCTTCCATCTCTTTGTTGTTAATTGCCTTCATATTGATTTTGACTTATGGAAGCCTTGTAAATGAGGCACTTCCAAATCGTATCTTCAACAGTTCTGCTCTGGTCCTCAGACTCAGGAATGTAGCTTTCTTGGTTGAGTCTATTCACCTGGAGTGGGGCAATCTTCTTTTCCCCTTACCTTATATTTTATCAAGCATTAGTGTCTTTTCTGGTAAGCCATGTTTTCTCATGACATGGCCAATGTATTGTACAGTACAACAGTCTTAGTTTAGAGAACCTGGCTTCTAGAGAGCATTCATGCTTGATTTATAGTCCATAGTATCAATAGTTCAGTTCTCCAGCACCACATTTCAAATGTGTTGATTTTCTTCCAATCTGCTCTCTTAATTGTACAGCTTTCATAATCATGAATCAGAATGGGATATGATGGCATAGGCAATCCTAACTAGTTTTCAAATTATCTCATCTGTTCCTTCCTAACTGCCCTGTCTTCAGATTTCTTGATTGAAACCTCCATTCTGATATCTGTGCGGTGGGTCACAACCAGAAACTCTCTGAAGACATGCCCAGGACCAGTTCCAATTTTTCTCTTTTCCCCATATTTGAACAAGAGTGTTCCCAATCCAATTGTATCTTATATATTGCAAAACCTGAGCAGGGAAGTTGATGATGGGTTTTTTTTAAGGCTTCTTATTTATAGGGCTGTCCTAAAGTCACTAGATTCTATCTGATCTTGGAAGCTAAGCAGAGTCAGCTCTGGTTAATACTGGGATGGGAGACATCCACTGAATATCTGGTGCTGAAGACTATATTTCAAAGAAAGGGACTGGCAACAACATCCCTGTGTATTCCTTGTCTAATAAACCCTATGAAATTCATAGGGTTGCAATAAATTGGTGGATGTCTTGAAGACACACACGTGCACACACACAATTCCAAGTCAACATGACAGCAAATAGCAAGATGTCAAATAGCAAGGTTAAAATGTAATCTTATGGAGGGGGAAGAAGGCATTTCTTTCTGCTATCAGAACACAACAGTCCTGAAGCCTTGAGGGGAAGATACTGTGGACAGACTCTGAGAGTAATGTGTGGCTTCCGGGAGATTAAGAGGTGGAGTAAGACTGGACTGGAATTGGCAAGTCAAAGTGGTGCATTTTAACTGTCTGAAACCTCAGGCATGTAAGAGGAAGCATTTTGGTTCTGTTGATTCACTAATTTATTTATGTCATTCATTCATGATGCCTACAGTGAATATTATTACTAAAAGGACTTTGTTGGAATTCGGTTCAACTTTCAGCACCCTTATGATCTTTACTGATTCCAATTTTGTTTCTGAGCATAATTCAGATACCTATCAAACTTGAAGACAAAGTCCAGGATATAAATATAGTAACTTTCTTCTCCTATAGGGACTCCCCTACATTACTATTTTTCAAAGAAACCCTACCAGAGCTTGGACAGTTGCTTTGAAAAAGCTAGGGCTTGATTCCGGGATCCCAGCACCTCAATGGATATTAAAATCCATAGATATTCAAGTCCTATTAGCTACATTGCCATAGTAAAATGGCCACCCTTATAGAAAATAGTGAATAAATGGTGAACTAGATAGAGCATAAGGGTCTATGAGATTTTTACAATGTTGATTTCATATTATAATCAGAAAACCTGTGAACACAGTGGTGCCAAATGATAGGTAACGTATTTCAAAAAGATTTTAAACCTGAAAATAAATAATAAATAAATAAGGTTAAAACATCCCAGCATGCTCTATAATCAAAGCCTTATTTGGTCTATAGTGAGGTCAGTCCTTAAATGACAAAGACAAATAAAGGTCCATGATATATGAATCAAAATAAAGAAAGAATGCAATGAAAAATAGTTATGATTGACTTTGTAATACATATAAACATTAAAGCTTGGATAAAACATATGCTTTCTTTTCTAGCAAGTATGAGAAAAAAGAAACCATATTAATCACCTTAGAATTTATCATTTACCTTAATAGTGAAAAGTGATCATATTATCTACAGTATGGAACTGCTTGAAGTTCAGCCTCGCCTTTATCCATTAATCTTAATCATAGTGCAACATTTTACCTTAATGGAGGTAAAAGTGTGTTTCAGAATATTTTTTCCTTCTGCATAGATACCTGTTTATGTTGTATTAAGGCTTGGATGGTCATATTTGTGTACTAAATAGAAACATGAAGGGTTGTCTGCCCATATTCATTCCTACTATTTTGGTTTTTTCTTTTTATTCTGGTTATTCTTACTGTTCTTTCATTGTTCAACAAGGTTTTGAATAAATGTCTCATTTTGCACTGTGGCCCAATGTGTGAGTGATTAGACACACTAGGATTATGAGCAGTGGATCATGGCACAACATGGAAATAATGTTGATCTTTGAAAGCATGTGAAATAATTTTGGGAGCATGTTTGGAGGTTCCAAGACCAAAAAGTCTCATTCAATCTGCTGGAAAGTCTTATTTGAAGGGAAGTCTTATCTGAAGACAAGTATACACCCAAACTCTCCATTTTCACATTACAGAAGGGTCATAAAGTACACAGAATTAATGGAGGTTTAAAGCAAGCTGGAGACTTTTGGAGCAGAGATGAATATGATATTAACAGGGCTGGGCTGTGGCGCAGCTAGTTAGTAGCCAGCTGCATTAAATCACTACTGATTGAGAGGTCATGAGTTCGAAGCCAGCACGTGTCAGAGTGAGTTCCTGACCATTAATAGTCTAGCTTGCTTTTGACCTATACAGCCCGAAAGACAGTTCCATCTGTCAAGTAGGAAATTTAGGTACTGCTTTATGTGGGGAAGTTAATTTAACTAATTTATGACACCATAAAACCTTCCAGCAGCATTCAGAAGAATGAGCAAGTACTCCATCAAGAACTTGGCGTCACAATTGGACAGTGAAGTGGCAGCTCCCCCTGTGGCCGAAATCAAACATAGCCTCATGAAGCCAGAAAGCTGGAATGTTAAATTGCCTCTGTGTCATTCTATATATGTCATATGTCTAATAGCATTGAATGTTTGCCATGTATATGTGTGTTGTAATCCACCCTGAGTCCCCTACGGGTGAGAAGGGTGGAATATAAATACTGTAAATAAATAAAATAAATGATATGGAGCTTTCTCTTAACAGTTCACTTGCTCAGACCAAGAATCCACTGGCCAAAATATCCCCTGGTGAATTTACTCATGATAAACCATACATACTTCTTATTTAGGGCTGCATAATAATATATGAGGGACAGAAGGCCAAAGCAGTTCTGAAGGGCAGGAGGCCCCAGTCTTTCAAATCTCAGGTCCCATTGACAAGAGTGGGAGCTGAAGGTGCCTGGTACCTTACAGGATGGCAGCCCTTCAGAATGCTGTATGATTAATACCTGTTATGAATATCTATTAAATGTTACAGCGGGTTGGTGACACTCAGCCGTATCGCTCATTTATTACTAGCAGATCTTCAGTTATAGGCTGAACAGGGGGTGAGAGAGCAACTGCAACGCAGTCTTAGATTGATGACACTTCTAAAAATTGTCCAAGCATGTGTGCAAAAATCTATCAAAATAAGAGTGTAATAAATGAGAAGGTAACTTTTACTGTGCACAAAAAGCTTCACTCATGCCTCATTTCTCCCCCTCTATACAGCAGGAATAAACAATAGTCTACATAGGTAAATAACGATCAAGAAAGAAAGGGTAGGACTCTATTCCACACAGGAGAAATGACCTTATTTCTGGCACAGTGGCCTCAAGAATAGCTGCTGCTTGGCATGAGATGAAGAATCCTTGGTTCCAGTCCCCTGTATTACTTGAATAGCTTTCATTAACTGATGGATTTCACTCTGAATGCTAGAACTCCCAAATAAAGATAGTAACATTATATAAGGACAGAATGAATACAATGATGCCACATGAAAAGGGATAACAATGCTAAATGCTATAAGCAGACCAATATTTTCTAAAGTTGATTCTACATAGAATTCATTGAAGACAAACCAGACTGGACATGAAGTTTTGCAAAAAATGCCCCGAATGTCAAAAAGTGTCCTGTCGGGTCACATGGTTGCTTCTCTGATTGAGCATTGGAGGTTAGCATGGTGCTTTGCAAGGCCCATAATTTAATTCAGAGTATTATATATGACTTGGTCAGTCATTTTTTCAGGTTTTCGTTTGACAAAATATACATTTTTTTTCAAAAGACACTGCAAAAACATTTCTAGATTAATAACTTTTCTATTGTTTTTTGGGAGGCTTGGTGGTAGTTTCTAAAGCTATATTATTGCCCATCTTTCCATGTACCAATGACTAATTGCATAGATGCCCAGAAATTCAGTTACTTTTGTTCCCAAGTATATATAGTATAGGACTAGATCCTTGGTCTACATTTATGAATGTAGCTGAACACGATGCATGCTAGAGAAGCATGCATATATTTCTGTTTTCTCAATCTATGTCCAATTCAAACTGCCAATGAGTCCAGGCTCCAGAATGTCTTCTATTCTGACACAGATTTCAAGGAGTGAAGTACACGTTGTTCTGTTACTTAAAGTGTGCACAGCCTCTCACTTCCACTCCACCCACCTTTATTATGTTCCTTTTGGCACAGAAGGCATTAATGTGACAGTTCATTTCTATTTCTTTCCCCCTTCCTTAGACTGTGTAAACAGTTGCTGTCTCACTTTTCAGTATTCAACCTGAAAATACAGAGGGGAGTGGGGAAATCACTGTGCGATAAATATTAGTTAATGTCAGAAAGCAGAGTATACTGTAATTTGTCCCCACATTATATTCTGCAGAGAAAGATGGATTATCTGGTCAATGAATTTTTTTTTTTTAAACACAAAGCCTTTCAACATTGCAAATAGAATTTTGTACCTTTTCAGTGTCTCTGCATAGACTATGAACCAAGTATTATTCAATTGTGTGAAATTCTGAAGCTGTGTAGTGCAGAAATAGGTTAATCAACTCATAAGAATGAAGTCTTTCACCATAAAGCAGTTCTCTAGTATAGGTTTTACAGAAAATTGTGCTGTATAGGTTTCAGGATCTAAACAACCAAAATGTTTATCATTATAGGTCTCTTGGGTGTTTCTTCACTGTAGACTTAACGGAGTTTGACACCATTTTAACTCCCATGGCTCAATGCTATGGAATCATGGATGTTGTAATTTTACAAAGTCTTTGGCCTTCTCTGTCAAAGAGTGCTGGTGCCTCACCATAAGACAACTCCCAAGATTCCATAGCACTAAGTCATGGCAGTTAAAGTGGTATTATACTGCATTAATTTGCACCCTTTGGCTGGAAGAGAGTCCTCTGTGACTATACTGGGGAGGGGCCCTAGCCAAGCTAAGATGAAGAAAGAGTGAAATTGACACCAGTGCAAATGAACCAAGAGCTTTGATTTATGGAAGAATATTAAGTCTTCTATGTGCTCTTGTGTGATTGAAACTTGGGCACAAAACCCAAATTGATGTTTTCTTAAGTAGAGTACTTCATTAGCATGAGTGATTAATCTATGGCATTTATAAGATGTTTAGTATAAGTGGGTTAGAATTAGAGTAGGTTGGGAAAATGATATTTTGAAAAAAAGAATAATGAGTAGAGCAGGCTGTGGAAAAGAAGGTTTCTTCCCTTGATTCATATGACCCCATCAGATAGGACGCAGGAATCACCACACATCGTGCCGAATCTGGTGGTGCTTGGCGTGGGGAACCCATTGCCCCATGGCCTGCAATGCCTGGCTTCCGCCATCTCATTCCATGGTGGGGGGGGGGGGGAAATCCTCTGCCTTGCTTCCCTCCTTTGATCCAATGCAGTGCAGCAAGCCACCCGTGTTGCCACACTGGTTCCTCTATAGTTTTATGATGGAGCCATGTCTTTATATTTTGTCTAAACCAATTCAGAGACTGTTTCAGCAAGAATTATCTAGAGCTAAAGTTATACATGGTTTGACTCAGGTAGTGATCTATGGATGGATTGATAGCTGTATGTCTCAGGAGTGTCACATTAAGCATTGTTGTAACCTACATGAACTGGGTACTTTCTCAAGAAAATAAAATATTAGAATGAATTTTGGCCTAGTTCTTACTAAAATGCTAAACTTGTGTCCAGGGTGTACCATTTGAGAATGAAGATGAAGATCCGCATGATTAAACTTTCAGCCACGGAAAGCATTTCTTTCTCACAGCATACACAGAGAGGTTGAAGGAAAGCAATATATCTTAGGTGATCATTGGTTTGGTTTTCTAAATGTGGAATTGTCATATACGGGTGGAAAATATTCAGTACTATATTCAGTACTCTAAAAGAGTTTGTCACTACAGTGGGAAAAATGAGTTTTTCTTTCATTATAAGTTTATTAGTTTCCTCTTTCAGCAGAGATCCTTCCTTTACCACTATTTTAGAAAAAGCGAGAAACAACACAATTATTACCATAATTATAATAATCAGTACCATTATCTTTATTTACCAGGCTAGTAACAGTAAAAAAAAGGGAAAAGCTGGGTGGAGGAAAGGGTGAAATAGATGCCCCAGCTGATGAGATATATGTGCTTATGCTTTTTCATGATGGAGTATGAACACCCACTTCAGATTAATATTTTGTCATGCAGAATGAATGTAAAGGGCACATCAATTTGTCTTTCCCTTCAGTAATGGAATGAAACTTGTTTGATCAAACATCTCAAAAACCACATTTGCTAAGCACTTTGATCCATTGTCCCTATGCCTAACACAGACATGGTTTTTAATTTTAAAAGATCAGAACAAAAACACCTCCTGGATAGAAGAGTGCAATCTGTAATCATTTCCTGTGAATGTTCTGTGCCACAAATATCCGACCTCTCAAACATCCTTCATTTCAGTGTATGCTATTCCTCTAATATAATTCACTAAAAACACAGAAAAGCACAAAACAAGAAATGATAATGTGCATAGAATTCACCTTCCTGAGCGGTTCTGCTTGCATTTTAAAATAGCCATGTTTCTAGGCCTTAGTGACATGTTGGAAATATCTCAGCAATGCCTGCCAAATCTCAGATACCAGAATGAATAAGATTTCTCCTAGTCGAACTAGATTTCTCGATGCAGGACGGGGGAGGTGGATTGATGCCTCACATGGTGCTCAGTCCAATGCCTCTTGATTTTCCAAAGAGTGAGAAGAGAAAATATTTTACAAATAGTATATTTTAACTACAATATGTATTTTGTTTTCCCCTCCCATTACTGATGTTGCTGTTCTGTAGAAAAAAGATTGGGGGGGGGGGGAGTTGATGAGTTTCTAACACATCACTGTTTCTTTCATTTTTTTCTGTCTCCTGTATAAGTATTTCAATAACTTTTGTCAGATGAAGAAGCCAATAAAGCTTCAAAAGCCTGCATTATGTGTTCTGTGTATTTTGGTTGGTCAATAAAGGCATCACTCTTTTGTGAATTTTGTATCATTTTGCTACTGTGTGTTGATCCTTTAGAGAGTGATCTTACATCATTCTCTCTATAATGGGTGTCCTCATATTGCACTGCCTCCTGCCCGCATGAAGGACTGTCTCCACTACTCTGTTCATGAGTTTCCCTTACAGATATATATGTTTTATCTCTACCTCATCCTGAGTTTTTATCATTGTATCTTGTGCATGTGGCCCACTCCTTGTGATTGTGTTTGATCTTTTACTGTATTACTTTGTATTGTTTATTGTATTTTATGCTTGATTTATTTTACTGTGGTGTTTGTTTTATGCTTTTTATGTTACTCTATTGTAATGCACTTCTGGGCTTGTCCTCATGTAAGCTATCCTGAGTCCCCTTTGAGGAGATGGTGGCAGGGTATAAATAAAGATTATTATTATTATTATTATTATTATTATTATTATTATTATTATTATTTGAAACATCACAAGATGAGTCCACAGTGGACACTCCACTGGCTGTTGTACTGGATCACATGTCGGACACTTCCCAAGTGTCTAGGACTATGTGATGTATTGGCGAATAATGTGTGCAGATCCCAGTAAGGTGGTCTTTTGCAGCTGGCAGAGGGTAATCTTGTCAGCGTCGATTGTGTTTAAGTG
This sequence comes from Anolis sagrei, assembly GCF_037176765.1. Taxonomy (NCBI): domain Eukaryota; kingdom Metazoa; phylum Chordata; class Lepidosauria; order Squamata; family Anolidae; genus Anolis; species Anolis sagrei. The sequence continues at coordinate 104,118,707 of NC_090021.1, read as the reverse complement.
CAGGCCAAGGTCTTTAGGCACTGCACCTAGTGTGCCGATCACCACTGGGACCACCTTGACTGGCTTGTGCCAGAGTCTTTGCAGTTTGATCTTTAAATCCTCATATTGTGTCATCTTTACCAGTTGTTTCTCTTCAAGCCTGCTGTTACCTGGGATTGCAACATCGACAATCCATACTTTGTTTTTTAACATGATAGTGAGGTCAGGAGTATTGTGCTCCAAAACTCTGTCTGTCTGAATCCGGAAGTCCCAGAGTAGCTTGACGTGTTCATTTTCTGTAACTTTTTCTGGCTTGTGATCCCACCAGTTCTTTGCTGCAGACAGATGGCATTTGTGGATCATCTAAGCAACGGTGTTATGCCTCTGCTTGTATTATTATTATTATTATTATTATTATTATTATTATTATCCCTTGAATATTTTACTTGGTTTGGTTATATTTTTCTTGGAAGATGCCTGCGTGTTTTTTTATGTGTGGAGGTTGGTGCACAGCCAATCAACACACAGTCTTCACAGAGTGAGGATCCCAAACAGTGGCATGGTTAACACAATGACAGTGGCTTCTCAATCTGTTGCAGCTTTCTTCCGCTTTCACAGCCATTGTAACATGTACCATGTTGTCTTCTGCCTGATCTGCCATTGAGGTCTTCAGGTCTTGTGCTCAGTCAGATTGTGCTCAGTCTGGAACCTCCCCTGCATGCCTCTGACTGTTATGCCTGCAGGCTCATTGAAACGCCCAAGCCCCCTCACCACAACAAGATGACAATCCATCAAGGGGAACCCTTGAATATATTTATTGCTATCATATACACCTGGCGTTGCCTAGCTGGTTGGACTGCTACCTGCCTGCTTCACCCTTTCTTTCTTCACCCCTTCATATGTTTTCCCCCTTTCTTTCCCTTCCTTCCTTCCTTCCTTCCTTCCTTCCCTCCTTTTTCTTTTTTCCCTTCACCTTTTCTTATCCATTCTTTCATTTCTCTTATTTTTCTTTTTCCTCCCTCTCCCTTTTCCAGTTTTGTGAGAGCCTACCTCCACAATGTATCTTTATTGACCAACCAATGTCGGGTTGCAAAGGTCAACAACAGGCTACACAATTGGTTGGAAACCCACTCCAACCCAGGCTGGCTTCAAACTCATGACCTTTTGGTCAGAGTGATCTTAATGCAGCTGACACTCAGTCAGCTGCGCCACAATATAGCTCTCTTTCTTTCCTCCCTCCCTTCCTCTCATACACATGTCACCTTTCTTTCCCAGTGACATCACAGAGGTCCACTTCACCTAGCAACAGCCAATCCAGGGGCATCACAAAGGGTCACTTCACCTAGCAACAGTCTTTGTGGTACAGACGGACTTTTTATATATACAGTATAGATGGGATACTGTGAGTTACGTGGCTGGTATCAGTCTTACTCATCAAACTGAGTTAGTCTCAGAAAATTTTACAATAGGATAAGAGTCTGTGGTGCTACCTGTTATTTTGTGATGGTAAGAACATATTCAAGGGTTTTCTGACTGGGAGAAGAGCATACAGACTCTGTCTAGAGTCCTTATAGAAGGGGCACAACATCGTCATGTCTAACATGCTTTTGTGCATGAGTGTATGTGTGAGAGTGACCCTAAAGAGCTCTAGAAGCTGCCAATGGCTGGTCTACTTCAACAGATAACCTCCTCCCCAAAAACCATCTTAATAATAAAAATAATTCATTTATCTTTCCCAGAGCCTTCTACTTTAAACTTTCCTTAGGTCAGTATCAATTAGAGCTACTTCACTTCACCGAGGAAGAATGAAAGATGAAAATAATGTCTAGTGAAGCAATTACTGAGCTATTTTGGAAAAGGTAAGTTGAAGGCCCCTTTAATACTTAATGGAAGTCGTTGCTGGAATGCAGATTGGTGATCAGGTTATGAGCTATCTAATAAATCTGCTACCTTGCAGCTGGAATCTTTTTGGCACATCACTCATCTCCTGCCAGCATAATTAAAGATAAAGAAGTATAACACTGATGGAAGCTTCTTGTTATTTTAATTCTAAAACCATCAAAGAAACAAGGCTGTCCTGGAAGAGGTGCAAATTTAATTGCACACCTGCTAGAAGTGACAAGGAGAACAAAGTTGCCCAGAGTTTGCTGACGGGGAAGTGGAGATGTGGTGGAGTGCTACTGCGAAAACAATTCTCTTTGGCTCGGCTTCATTATAGAAATAACTCAGCTCCACCCAATTACAAGTAATTTATTTATTCTTCATTTAATTACAACATTATATACTGCTGCATAACTGTAACCCATGTAGTTTACAAACACATTAATGTCAGGTCTCTTTAAAATGGATAAAAACATATTTGGCTTAACAGGAAAAAAAATCACAGCACCCTTAATTGGAATTGATTTTTTGGTGTATTCAAGGCCAAAAGAGCCAATATGTTAAGCGCAAGAAAGCTTTCAACTTGTCCCTTCCTCTTTTCAAAACAGAAAACCAAGAGGTGGATAATCAAGATCAAGAGTACAAAATGTGGTAGTAGTGGGAAATATACTTTCCCCCCCTCTCACATTGTGGTGCTGATAGAAATCACCTCCTTCTTCAAGTGTTCATTGAACTAGAAGGCCAGCAATGGCAATGGAAGATCCACATTAGGTCAGTAGAAGAATTTTTCCAGGATTCCATAGCACTGAAACCATATTTGTTAGAGTGATGTCAAACTGCATTAATTCTACAATGTAGATCAGGCATGGGCAAACTTTCTAACTTGGGGGCCCACATGGTGGGCAAGAGTGGGGTGAGTGGGCTGGGAGGGAGGGGGCTCTCCCTAAGCCCTCTCCCTGCCCTTTCCTCCCGTTCCTCTTTTCTTTTGGAGGCAGAAAGTGAAGGAAAGACAGAAACGCTTGGATCTCAAAACGGTTGGCCTTGGTCAGGATGAGATGGTGGATGGGAGAGGAAAAGTGTATCCATTATACCTTGTATTGCCTACTCCTGATATAGAATCCTAGAGCTGGAAGAAACCCACAAGGGCCATCAAGTCCAACTCCTAGCCATGCAGGAAGGCACAATCAAAGCACTCCAAATAGAAAGCCTCTGCAGAAAAGCCTCAAGAGAAGGAGACTCCATCGCACTCTGAGGCAGCATATGCCACTCTCCAGGAAGTTCTTCCTAATCTTTTCAATCAAATCTCTTTTCCTGCCATTTGAACCCATTGCTTCATTTTGCCCTGGTCTCCAGAGCATCAGAAAGCCAGTTTTTCCCCTCTCCTTAATGGGACACTCTTTTGAAACATGCTTCTCATGTTCCCTCTCAAACGTCTCTCAGCTAAACATTCCCCAAGTGGAAAGAAAAGAGAATGAAGGAAGAGAGGAAGAGAAGGATGGAAGAAAGGAAGGATGGAAGAGAATGGAGGGAGGGAAGGGAGAAGGAAGGAAAGACAAAAGGAAAGGAAGAAGAAAGGGAGAGGGGGAAGAAGGAAGGAAGGATGAAAGGGTGGAAGGAAAGGAAGGAGGGAAGGCAAAAGAGGGAGGAAGGAAAGGAAGAAGAAAAGAGAGAAGGAAGGAAGGTAAAAGAGAAGAGGGCATGAGAAAAGAGCCCAGGTGGCCACATTTGGCCCAAGGGCCTGGGTTTGCTCATACCTGATGTAGATGCATTGCACACTAGGAAAAGGACTGCTGAGGAGGAGAGGCAAGTGAAAGTGGAATCAAACCTGAAAGTTCCAGCCTATGGAAAAGGATACAGTAATTCAAGCAAATGTAAAGAGGGAACACACCAAACTAGGGAACCTTAACTACCTGTCTCTACCTCTACTGCCCCCTATAAGTAAATGCATGGCTGCCCATTCCATTATGAATGTAAAATACATACACACATGGGAAGGAAGGATTCATATAAATATGAAACCAATATAATTGCAAAAGCAATTATCCAAACACAAATATCAATGTAATTCAATGGAAAACAAGCTAACAAATACATATAATCAAGTTATACAAGATTTATAAAACTAAACTGTAATTCCAAAAGCTTTGGAAAGCAATAACATTTTAAATGGAGATTTAATAATAGTATACAATGTATAATATGTAATGCATAATATAAAAATTGTGTGCTATATATAAAAGGGCATCTGAAACTGTTTTTATGGTTGCTGTATCACAGCGACAGATTTCCCACCCCCGATATCCACCAAAGCATCAACTTTCTATAGAGTGTTATTCCCATCCCTGAGTTTCTGCAAACACATATATTAAAGCGCTGAGCAAACATGCCACTAAATATTCTGCTTGCAGCTAATTCAACTTTATGACAATCCATTTTCAAAACATCCCCTCCATTTGTAGAAATATTCCCAGAAGCTTCAGTCTTATCGTCTTTCTCAGGAAAGCCTTGGCATCAGAGAAAAGGATTGTCTTGCCTTTTTCCTCCCCGGGTTTGCCTGCCACTTTCTGGATGCTGCCAACAGCTCTTAAGAACTTTGTCTTTTGTCCAGTGGGATTTCTTCTTGTCACTCAGACCGAGCCACAAGGAAAAACTCTGACAATGCCTTGATCTGCTTGTCTCTATCAGTATCGTTTTCTTTTTTGAACAGGGAAGTTTTTGACCAGACAGACTTTGCTGTCATTTAGCCTTTCTAGACCATCAAGGATTTTCTGCCACATGTCTGGTGGTTATTGATAGGGTTCATTCCCATCCCCTGTTACAGCTTTCACACCTCTAACTAGAGTATGAATTGATCAAAGCCTGGAAAAGTAGCTTTTTTTGGACTTTAATCATATTGTTCCCCTAGCCAGCATAGCCTGAAAAATTGAACCATGATGCAGTGCTTCCAGTTTTGGAGTGTGTGCGTGCGTGTGTGCGTGTGCGTGCGTGTGTGTGCGTGTGTGCATGTGAGTGAGTGAGAGAGCGAGAGCGAGAGAGAGTGGGGGAGAAATGGGGAGAACAAAACCTGTCAACATATATTGCATTCGAACTGATGTATTCCATCTGAATCAATAATCACATTCTGAAGTTTTACAAACTTGCATAACAGCTTTCTGGATGTGAGGATAGATATTGGGGTGGTGGTGCAAGGAAGAAAGGATAGGAAACCTCTCTGAATTGGCTTGTCTTCCCAATCTTAAGATCCACTGTCCTTTCTCTTTTTTGCAAAGTGCTATCTTTCTATGTATAGAGTACAACAACTGTATTGGAGAGGGATATACATTCTTAGACCCAGTATGGATACCTGAAACTGTGAAAAATAGTGAAACCTATATTTTGACTTTACTTTGATCAGAAGCATATTATAGAACTGCTTTGGAGAACAAAATGTTCACAAAATTGTCTGGGAGGGAATATATTTTGAAGTGTGGGTAAGTGTGTGGGTAAGATTGTGGCAGCTTTCCTTTCTGGTGGTTCACTGCATACAAACTGTTTCATACACAAAATTTATAGCAAAATAAGTTAATAGAAAAAATCTTTAGTAATTACATTTAAATGTACATGGGAAGCCATGGCCCTTGAGTGCTCTAATTGGAGGTCAGCTGTTACCAACAGTGCTGAGGAATTTGAAGAGGTATAAATTGAGGGTGAAAGGGAGAAAAGGGGCAAGAGGAAGGTGAGTTAAGCCAACCCTGACTGGGACCATCTTCCATATGGAAACTGATGTCCTCACTGAGGAAGAACACACAGGTCAAGAATAGGTCTCCACAGCCACCTATAGACCCACTTCCAAGATCCTGTTCTTGGATGGCCATCAAACTTGGACACGATCACCAATGATAATGGTACATTCAAGCACACTCAGCATAGCTTGTTAACACCATCATGAGGGAGAAGGATGAGAGAGAAAGTAAAAGGGAGGGATGAGTCTTTTATGTCCTTGCAAACATACCTAGAAAGTCCTGTGGTTACATGAAGCATGTATAGAGTAGAGGCATGCAGGAAACTCTTGCTGTCTGGGTGAAGGGGAGGGGGGTTAAAGAGAATGCTTGGTTGGGAAACATTTTACAATGATTATTCTTCTCATTGTCTTGTATCACAATAAATGACTCACATGCAATTTCTGAAAGTGATCTTTTGGGAGAAGCTCATGAGGAAGTCAGCTATCATAACTTCTGTACTTTAGCTTAAGAAGCCTATCTTGCTGCACCTTGTGGGGGGCTATATCAATTTTCTTTTTTGAGTAGCTTCTCACGCTCAGAAATCCCAATGCAGCTTTGATTGTCTTGCAACAAAAGAGTTGGCTTTGGCTCGGTTATCCCAAAGTATAAAAGTAAGCTATGCAGCCACCTTATTTCATCACAGTCTGCTTTTTCAGACACAGATTCTGCCCCTGTGGAGGAATCGGCATTCGCAGACCAGTTTATGGCTCCTCCACAATAGAAAATCAGGTTCCCCACTGGTTGACTTACTGTGTGGCAATTCTCCAGTCCAGTCCACATCTGTGCAGCCTATCAGCTAAAGCTGGTGATCAGCTATTAGCATTAGTTTGTAATCTGCAATTCCTTTAAATATCTGCCCACTTTTTAAACTGCAATGAGATCTTTTTCAGTAGGACAGTTAACCATTCCACATAAAATTCCAACTCCATTTGTAATGTCAGGCTTGGAGAACTTGGAAGACTGTGAACTGCAGTCCTGTACTTGTCAGCATTTTTTAAAGATTCAAATTTTACAGGGTTTCTTAAGAAACACATTTCAGTCGGTGTTAGCATGATTTAGCATCTTTTAAATGACATTCCAGAAGATCTATTATCTTCTGTTCTTGATTAATAGAGACATTTCCATCACCATTCCCTTCTATTTGTATTCCAAGAGTGTGTGAGATGCCTACCAAATTTTTAATGTCTATCTCTTCCTTTAGATTTTGGGTGATCTCTTCATTTCCTGCCTCGTCTTTGACAGCACAGAAAAAGATCATCATGGCTTGTAATCTAAGTTCATTTATTATTTCTGAACCTCTTGTATACACATTTCTCAATGGTGCCTGGAATTTTCAAAGAAGGAGTTGTGTTCGTCTTTTGTAACATAAGGAGAAAGGGAAGAGGAGGGATAAGATAAGAAAGACATGTGGTTAATCTTAAAGGTGCTGTCATATTTCTGCCTTCTCCTTTTTCCTTTCTAGTGCCTAGAGTAAATTCTTCTTTGATAAGAAGTTGGTCCAGTTTTTCACTCTATGCTTTGGCATCTTCTTAGAATCATAGCATTGGAAGAGACAACACAGGCTATTTAGTCCACCCTCTTGCCATGCAGGAAAAGCACAATCAAAATACCCCTGACAGATGGCCATCCAGCCACTGTTTAAAAGCCTCCAAGGAAGGAGCTTCCATCAGACTCCAAGGCAGAGAGTTCCATTGCTGAACAGCTCTTACAATCAAGATGTTCTTCCTAATGTTTAGGTGGAAACTCCTTTCCTGTAATAACAACAATAACAACAACAACAACAATATGAACTCACGATCATGTTAAAAAACAAAGTATGGATTGTCAATGTTGCAATCCCAGGTGACAGTAGGATTGAAGAGATGACACAGTATAAGGATTTAAAGATCGAACTGCAAAGACTCTGGCACAAGCCAGTCAAGGTGGTCCCATTGGTGATCGGCAAACTGGGTGCAATGCCTAAAGACCTTGGCTTGCACTTAAACACAATCGGCGCTGACAAAATTACCATCTGCCAGCTGCAGAGGGCCACCTTACTGGGATCTGCACACATCATTCGCAGATACATCACACAGTCCTAGACACTTGGGAAGTGTCCAACGTGTGATCCAATACGACAGCCAGCAGAGTGTCTGCTGTGGATTCATCTTGTTGTGTTTCAAATAATAATAATAATAATAATAATAATAATAATAATAATAATGTTGAAGACTTTCATGGTCAGAATCACTTTGTTGCTGTGAGTTTTTCAAGCTGTATGGCTATGTTCCAGAATCATTTTCTCCTGACGTTTTACCCACATCTATGGCAGGCATCCCCATAGGTTGTGAGGTCTGTTGGAAACTAGGCAAGTGAGGTTTATATATATGTGGAATGTCCAGGGTAGGAGAAAGTATAGTTAGCCATTTCTATAACTTACTGTTTAGTTGGGAAATGAAACAAAACTTTCTAGTTTCCTTGATGGTCAGGAGTTGCCATACAGAACAATTCAATATTCACATGGTGGTATGACCATGCTAATAGTTTTCTGAAGGTGGGAAACTGGCCAAAAAGGGCATTTATCCAGTGATGCTGAAGCTGTTATCTCATGAAATGGAACTATATCATTTTGCAAAATGTTGGTAATATGATGCAAAAGGCTTCTGGGAATCTGTTTAAGGCAATACAACTTAATAAAAATAAAAATTATAGACATGGGAAATGTTAAGATTACAACATCGTTTCTGAAAATGACCATTGAGGGTGACTGGCAATATACACGGGACAATTGCTGGGAGGAGCGGTAAAGAGTGTAGGGGGACATAACAATTACGCAGAGTATAAAAACATCTGGCAACTATGATGTGTACATCTATCAACACAGCAAATTTGCAATTAAGTGTCCTAAAGATGGATGTCTGCAAAGGCGGCAAAAATAGTCTGGTAAGCTGTGTCAAAGTCAAAAGTCAAACCTTTCTGCCAAGCTTTCTTTAATGATAATAAATCATAAAATGCGGCCTAGACAAGCATTTTCATATTTGTAATGCATTTTAATGGCATTTTTTTTTCTAATTCTATGGGATGTGAAGATTTCATTTCTATATGATAATGTTGTAGCCAGAAGCTGCTCTGCACTCTGTGACTGCACTCATCTGTAAGTTGGGTGACAGAGAGTTGAAAAAAAAATCTTAAGGTAAATCTTGGTTTGTGCATGAATAGTTTCCATATTGAGAGGCAGTAGTGGTTTGAGTGTTGGATAGGACTCTGGAGACCAGGGTTCAAATCCTCACTCAGCCATGGAAACCCATAGGGTGAACTTGGACAAGAAAGACTCAGCTTCAGAGTAAAACAAGGGTAAATCTCCCAGAAAGAAATATTGCCAAGAAAAACCTGTGATGGGTAGTTTGCCTTAGGGCCATCATAGGTTGGGCTTTAGGACACACCGCAACAAAACAATAAACTTCCATGTCAGGGGAATAAGCTCTAGGTCAGTGGTTCTCAATCTGTGGGTCCCCAGGTTTTTGGCCTACATCTCCCAGAAATCCCAGTCAGTTAACCAGCTGTTAGGATATCTGGGAGTTGAAGGCCAAGGCATCTGGGGACTCACAGATTGAGAACCACTGCTCTAGGACTTAGCCTGAACTTTAAAGGGGCTCTCCAAGGTGCTGAATAATCTCCCTCTGAATCCCGTGCCAAATTATCTGACAATATAGAGACTGCCTGAGAAATTCACTGAAATTCCAGTGGACTTTGAGCTTTGCATTGGATGGAGACAGCTTTGAGGTTTCCAGAGAAATTACTGTATTTTCCAATGAAGAGATAAATTTCATTGCTGCAGTGTCTTCCTTCCAAACCATCTGATTAAAGCATCCAGACTCCCGGATACTATCATGTTCATACTTTCCTCCTCTCCATGTTTTTTTAATTACCTGATCAAAACATATTACTTTAAAGATATTACATGGCTTTTGTGACTTTTAGGTTGGCTCAATAAAGTTATTACCACAGTGTGGATTACTTTAAAGTTTAGGATGAAATACAGAGCACATTTACCACTCTGCTGAGATAGAAGCTACCATTTACCGCAGGTCTTTTCAGGGATGCAAACTTTTATTCATTCACATATAAGATGGCAACCAACAAAAAAAATCACTCATGGGTTCAGTAGCTGCTCTATCTGCTTTTTATTTTGGGGTAAGGAATGAGGTAGTGTAGCAGCTTAAGTGGAGACCAGGGTTTGATTCCCTACTCAACCATGGAAACCCATTGGATGACCTTGCATAATCCATACATTCTCAGCTCCAGGGGAAAAAAATGAGTCGGAAACAACTTGAAGGCACACACCACCAACAGCAAAGGAAATAGTTATCGGGAATCCAGAAACAATCATTAGCAGGTCGACTCATTTAATGTATTTGAATTCTGGATGCTTTCCAGTCTACCAAGTGTTCTGTGATCAAAAAAGTTATATCTGAAAACGTATATTCAGCCGTATACGGCTGAAAGGCTTTATTTCACCACATGGTGGCAGCATACATACAATTACATTTATTCAGAAGAAAGTGAAGGAGAACATGAGCTAGGAAGAAAAACACAGGGGATGTCCTTTGTTATGTAAATCAGCCCTGGTAAAGATACAGTAAGGTTGGAGTGCTTCTTGTTGGGGCTCCATTAACTTCATTCCATCTGCTCCCAGTCCAACCACCAATCTGTGTCCAATGGCCATTAGGAATGCAAACCAGTATGGTTTAGTGTGCAGCAGTTATATTATTTGTTGGAAAACATATTTTTAAATGATTTTTGCACAAAATAGCATTTTTGTGCGTGTACTGAAATGTTTTTCTGCAAAAACAATTTTTTACACAAAGTACACCCATTGTGTACCCACCCAGACATCATGTTTCTGCAAACAATTTTTTCACATGTACACAACACCCAGGTGCAGAATAATTTCAGAAATACTTTGAATTATACAAACTGAATGAAAAGTGCAAAAGTCTCACCTTTGTAGTATTTCAAGCCGATTATATTGCCTGAGAAGTGAATATTGTTTCCACCTCGATTAACTATGCACTCCCCTGTCTTGAGATTACTCCACCATGATGGTGGTGGGTGACTTGAGGCTCACCCATACCACCCAAAATCCCAGTGCTAAATGCCATTTTTGCTGCTGTGGCAATACCCTGAGGAATTCTGGAGTCTGTAGTTGCATGATATACCAGAGTATCATGAAAGGTCAATCTTGCTGCAGTTTTTAAGTATCTTGGTTGTTCTCCGTTGCCATAGAATATCGGAATAATGCCCACACCTGTCCTCTGGCCCATAGCTGCAGAAGAATGTGCAAATATCTTATTTCCAACATTATTCTTTTTGGAACAAAGTCATTTGGACACTGCCTTTCATTGACTAATTGATAGCTCTGTAAATAGAAAGCATCATGAAAGAAGCAGAAGCAAAATCATTTGCTATTCTAGGTACTTAATCACCTATCGATCAGCACCCATCAAGAAGTTTTCTGCAGTCCAAATATGCACATAATCCTCAATGCTGCTGACAACTATCCATCCCCACTTTGAATCTGTGGGATGGGTGAGCTCCCTACAACAAAGTTTTTTTTAAAGGAAGGGATTCCAATTAGAGATCAGATTATTCAGTCATTCATTGTCTACTCTACCTACCCATCTCTTAAGAAAATGCATCCCTTGCTCAGCAAGTGAAATACATTTCCCTTGTCTTATTCTCACCAAAATCTCTATTTTTAAATCATCTTGGAAGATTCAAGAAGACCCCTGTTTTTGCTTTGTTTACATGCTTTAAACTTTGACCCTGAGTGAAAGTTATGAAGTGACTCACCACAGATAGCAAAGGCAGGTTTTTGGTTAAGGGTCCTTCCACACAGCCATATAACCCAGAATATCAAGGCAGGAAATCCCACAATATCTGCTTTGAACTGGGTTATCTGAGTCCACACTGCCATATATTCCACTTTAAAGCAGATAATCTGGGATTTTATTCAGCTGAGTGGAAGGGGCCTAAGAAGCAAGGCAATATTATTAGGGCAATAAGCATCTTCTAGAATGCTGGTCACAGGGTCTAACTCTTGGTTTAACATCAAACTCCAGAGGAAGAGTCTACCTTCAATTTTGAAAAACTGGCATTTACATTTTAGCCTCCCTTTCTTTCCAATTCTCATCTTTCGTAAATGTTGAGCCAATTAATTCCTATCTTTATGGTCCAAAACCATCTTTGTCTCTTGTCTGCTCTCTGGAGTCAACCCTTTTCTAATCACTTTATTAGATATTCCCCCTTATAAGAACATGGGGCAGGAAGTAACGCTCAAAACACAGGAAGAACTGACCTCGATAGATTCCACCATATCCTGGTTCCAATACCATCAAATCAAGGAAAACTTTAAGATAGATAAGATAATAGGCTTTGAAATGAAAAAAACCTTCTGGGATAGAATACTAACTACAGATACAAAAATTATAAGAAAAATCTATAACCAACTTTTAATATGGGCCACAGAAACTGAACAAATAAAAAATAATATGATAAATTGGTCAAGAGACATAGGTTGTTCCATACCTCTAGCAGATTGGGAGGAAATTTGGCCTAAAAAATTTTAAATACACATATGCTACGGACCTTAAAGAAAACTGGTACAAGATCTTCTACTGGTGGTATTTAACACCAGAGATACTTGCAAAAATCATGAAAGACAAAGCAAAAGACCGATGTTAGATGTGTGGGAAAGAGAAAGGTGTATTCATCCATATGTGGTGGAGCTGTAGAAAAGTTAAAAACTTCTGGTCACAAATACATAGGATGATAGAAAAAATACTGAACATAAAATTCGAATTGAAACCAGAAACACTATTATTAGGACTACTAGACTTTAAATTAGAAAAGAATGAAGATAGGATATTCTTTTATCTAATAGTGGCCGCGAGGATGACCCTTGTAAAAATGTGGAAAAACAAAGACATCCCAACCAAGGACCAATGGGTTACCAAAATAATGGACATAATAAACATGGATATACTGACGCAGAGAATCTCTCAGAACTACACAAAACCCCAAAGAACCGACTGGAAAGTAGTATTAGAATTCATAAAGGACGAAAACAAAGAGATGTATATAATGGACCTATAGAGGAAATCCAAGGACTAAACAAATGAGAAAACTGGTAAAACAAACCAAGCAAGGAGATTAAAAAACATAAATGTTAAAACAAATATACGTACAAGGGAAAACAAATAGAAGTGTACACCTGGTATACATACCTGTAGATGTTCACAAACACCAATTGCATGTGCCTCGCTGGGCGAACCTGGAAGTACCTGACTTACCCAACCCCAATCCCCGCACTGTCTCCCCACCCTCCCGCTTCCCTTCTCGATCCCTCCCCCCCATTATCCCTCCCCCATTCCTCTATATGCTTCCCCCCCCCCCACAACACCCCATTGTATTTATCCCATGTTTTTAATGTAATTTTGCAAAATAAAAACTAATAAAATATTTTTTAAAAAGGAACATGGGAACATATTATGATTTGGACTTGAGGCTTCCTTGTGTTTTAATATTCAATGGTTAATATTTTAATGTATTTCATAATCTTGTTGTTTTACTTAATGTTAAACTGTCTGTACTACAACTGTTTGGCAATCAGTAGATGCCAACAAACAGTTGTGAGCCATCCTGAGTCCCCCCTTGGGGGGTTGAGAAGGACAGGATATAAATGTTCAAAATAAATAAATAAATAAGACTCATGTGAGATTGGATGGAGCAGCATTTTTATTGACACATGCTTGCCAAATGAATGACATGAGTGTAATAGCACCATCCCTCATGTACTTTCCTGCAACTGTTCTTGAGAGGTCCTTTCACAATGATAGTAACACATAGCCATCATGATGAGTTGCCCTTGTTGGAAGGGCTGAGGGCAGAAGTATCAGAAATATAGGTTTAGTTTGAGTGATCCAAAGCATCCTCTCTCTATGTCTTCATAAAGTGACCCTTCTGTGGTGTAAACTGATAGTCTAATGGATGTTTCTCCATCTCTTCTCCTTCCTGCCAGTCCTCCTTTTGCTCTTCTCTAGAATGGAGCTAGATTGGATTGGCATCCTAAGTAAATTGTCTATTTTAGAATAGAGTTCCTGGAAGAAAGCCTTTATTTTGTTTTCACTAAGACATTGGTGCCTTAATCAGGATCTCAAACCACTGACAATAGCTTTAACTTTGTCCTCCATAAATTTGTCTAACCTCCATAGAAGTTATCCAGATGGATCGCCATCTGTACATCTTGGAGAAGCAAATCCTACAATTTCACAATTTTCTTGGTGAAGCATACCTTCTGAGTAAGGTAGAAGAGGGTGTAGTTTGGTTTAATATTCACTCTAGAAGAATGGTGAAGTATTTCACTATTATGAAGGTTTTACAGTCAAAATGACTGTTCCTATTGCTACAATAGTTCAAATTATATTAAAGCAAAATACAGCGCTCTCTCTGTTTTTATAGTTGTTGAACTGAACATCTATTTTAATTAGGTAGAATAGTGAAATGATAGAGTTATTTTAATGCTACTCCAGAGCAATCTGTGTGAGTACTATCTGAATGAGACAATACATGGATTATTGTGCTTATTAAGGGAATAAACTTCTTCAGGCATATTGTAATAAAAAGGGGGAAAAGTGCTTTGATATTAGCTTTGTTATGCACCAGCCTACACTTCCACCTATTTAGTTCTGCTACAGAAATGGCTTTTAAAATAATGGCACTGACATGGAGCTGAGTGATTGAGCACATGTTTTGCCTGCAGAATGTTCCTGGTTTAGTTCCTGACAGATCAAGTTAGAAAAGGCAGTAGATGAAGTGAAAGACACCTGCAGGACAGCTGCTTCAAGTAAGAATAAACAATACTGGGCTAAATGAACAAATAATCCAAGCTGGTGGAAGATGGCTTTCTATGCTTCTAATCAGTGCCATCAACTAGAACAAGTACAGAATATGGAAAATAAGAATTGAAATTATAATGATATGCTTACAGTTCAAAAGAACAGAATCCAATTTAAATATATATACATGTGAAGGACTAGTTGCACAACTACTAACATATAGTGAATACATTAGTACAAGATTTGGCTGTCATGACAAATTAAACCCTGCCCAATCTGTTCTGAAATCCCATGCCCAAGTGACATGGTGGATGCTAGTCATAGCCATAGATACCTGCAGGTTTTTCAAATTACCTTTATGATCTGAGATAGTCCTAGGTAGACTCCTTATGGTATGCTGTGACATTGCTGGGGCTTAACGTGACATCCAGCTTCCTTTAACTGAGGCCCCTTCTACACTACCATACAACATCCAGATTACCTGCTTTAAACTGGATTATATGGCAGTGTAGACTCATATAATACAGTTCAAACCAGGCCCGTAGCCAGGATTTCGTTTCGGGGGGGGGGGGGGCTAAATTTTTTTCAGGGGGGTTTCGGGGGGGGGGGGCTGAGTCTGAGTGAAAGAGGGTCTAGCCTAGCAAACCTTTTGTATCATTACTCCAATACCCCCATGCATACGGGATATATTGAGTATGGTGATCAGATCATGATATGAATAAACATAACAGTTTAAATAATGCACCAATAAGGCCTTTTCGCGAACCACCATGAAAATTTCAGCCCCCCCCCCCCCCTGGCTACATGCCTGGTTCAAACAGATAATGTGGATTATTTGCTTTGATAAACTGGATTATACAGCAATGTAGAAGAAGCCAGAGTTTCTATTACACAATCCTACAATTGCAAATTTAGAGCAAGCATCCAGTGCCTAATATGGTCAATTTTCCTGATATCACTTCAATTGTTGCAGTCTGATGTGGACAAGATGTTGATGCTTGAATGGGTTCATCCCACCACATGTAAGACCATCTTGGCTAATAAAATCTAGCAGAGCTGGATTGTTTGGAGGTGGTGAATGCCTGACTGTATCAGGAGGAGATGTCTGCTACTTTATAGGGCGTTAAGGTGTATAATCTCCGGAAGAGAACCACTCTGGACTAAAAGGCATTGCTGTTAGTCTGATTTGGAAGTCAAGTGCTTGAGAATGTGGTGGCTGGGTTACAATGTAACCCTACCATACTTTCCCTATTTGTGTCATCACACCCCCTCCCCTCCCCCCTCTCCCATATATCCTGAAAGTGATGTTATTCGTGCGAGTTGAGTATGACGCAAGTGTATTAGGGTATAGGGAGCCCCAAGTGTTTTTGTTTATGGATCTGTGTGAGTATCTGTATATGTAGTTTGTATTCGTGTTCCTTGTATTCTGTAAAACCACCTATGTTCGTACTTAAATGGAAAAATGACAATAAAATATATTTAAAAAAAGAGAATGTGGTGGCTGGGCAAGTTCTAATATTCTTGAAGGAACAAATGGTCTACACCTGTTTCAATCTGGCTTTAGGCCAGGGCACATCACTGGAATGACCTTAATTTGTGTTATGCCTCCTTCTGAAATCTTAGAGGGAAACACGATAGTTTGCCTGACTGATGGTCTACCCCAGGTTAAAGACAGAGTACATTACTCTGTTGGTCTTCCTGGACATTTCAGTGGCTTTTGATGCTATTGGTAATGGCTTTATCAGAGGGAGGCAGAGAGCTTTTGTTACAATGATTCTATTTCTACTTGCACAGCCAGTTGCAGACAGCAGCACTTCAGGATGAGAGTTCAACTCTATGGTCATTAAGCTATAGAGTGCCAGAGGACTCTATCTCATCCTCGTATGAGTTTCTGGATAAAGCCATTGGGGGATTTGGGGGTGAGGTGCCATCAGTATGGTGGTGTCACTCAACTTCACAACTCCTAGCCATTGGAGTTAGCTATACCTCTGCATGTTAGGTGCCCGAATCTAAACGAGATGGAGGCTCTATGGATCAGTGTTTCTATATTTCTTATATCTGAGAAGTTACCTGTGTCAGATCGTATTGCACTCCACTGAAGGATCCATCTTTATTGCTGGAGGCCCAAGCAGACTTTGTAACATTGTAAAGAATGCTTGATGATAGCTTTGACTAATGAACCATCTGTGGGCTTTCCTGGAGATGGATAATTTAGCCACTGTATCAATCCCATAGTGGTAGCTTTCCAATTAGATGGCTGTAATGTATTCTATATGGGACTGCCCTTGAAAATAACTCAGAAGCTAGTGCAAAATGTAAGATTGTTGAGTGGAGGATCTTATAGATACTCATACCTTATAGCAACTACATTGGCTGCCAATTCTACTTTTGGTGATGCTATTAAACACTGTAAATAATTTGGGATGTAAATACCTGAAGAAACCCCTATGTGCTTGCAAACTGCAGGAAGGCTCGTTTTCTGTGTCTGACCGGTGAAAGAAATACATTGTGCATGGATATGGGGGTGGTGGGCCTTCTTGACTGTAGCACCCCTTTGTCAAATGATCTTACTTTGGAGGTTTGATTGGCCTCGGTGTTGGTTTCTTTCTGGTGCCAAACTCAAACATTGCTTTTTATTAAAGTGTATGATATCTGTTGCATTGATTTATTGTTTAAATTATTGCAGTGCAATGTATTTTAATTGTGCTATATTTTACTTCTGTTTTTGTTGGGCTTGCTCCCCATGAAAGCCAGCCTGAGTCTCTTCAGGGAGATGGTGGTGGGATATAAGAAAAAAGTTATTATTATTATTATTATTATTATTATTATTAATAATAATAATAATAATAATAATTTATGTGGCCTAACTGAAATGTACATGCACATGTTGTAGCCTTTTAGACTGTTTTACCCTTATTCAGTTCCTTTAGATTATTTATAATATTGTATATGTAAATCACCATCAAGGCCATGCCTACATTGCAATATAATATGGACATGTTTTCCATACAAAATATAACAACTGGACGCCTAGCCATGTCATTAAGAAAAGTGATGTCACCAGCAAGTCTATGCAGGGGAGCTGCTTGTAGCCAGCAACACAATGGTAGCGATAGCCTCAGTGCACCCTTGATCCAGCCAGTTCTCTGGTGGCTGTGGCAGACACTTCTGTGCTTCACTAGGGCAGCTCTAGAGCAGTTCCAAATCAAGTGGGTAAGTGTAGACACTGTCTAGATACTGCAATAATGGCAGGATATAAGTGTTTTAATAAAATAAATATGTTCTGGAGAAATACATTTGTTGAATAAATGGATATGTGCATATGTGTATGTGTTGGTGTTGGAAATATTCTGTGCCTCCAACTATAGTTGTAATGCCAGTGGCTAAATTGGTAGTGTTTTCACTTTGCAATAACCCACACGGCCATCATAATGCATAGAAAAAGACTACAACCCTGAAATACCTGGACATACATTGAGTGACATGACTGTTAGCTGATGATCCATTGCTCAGCTAGAATGACATACATGAAATTTTGTGAACCCCAACCATCTAAAAGTGAAGCTAGACAAGATACACCACAGTTACACCTGATGTTTGCATATAGGAATGCCTAACTGGGTGTGATGAGCCATTCAGTCATTTCTCCTCACAAATCTGGATATGGCTTTATACAATAATTGCCATCTGAATGATAACTTCATGCTAAGTGGACCTCGGGAATGTTCAGAAAACCGTCCCCCAGCTGAACAGCTCATGTTTGGATTGGTCATAAATGCTTGCAGGAACTGCTTACACATATGTTACAATGTTACTGGTGACCAGTACAAAGATGGTGCCCCACAGCATTTACACCTCTTGCTGTAGACTGCTACTCCACCGTTCAGGTGACTTTGAGTGACAACTTCATGTTAACATACATTAATTTTAAATTCAATTTCTTTCTCACTTAGATATGAGGATATTTGTGGGTTTTGTTAGATTCTTAGAAAAACAATAGCAATGTGAAACAAGATTCTCACCTATCCCAGTCACCAACTTAATGCTGGCCTTTTATTTGAATGAATTATTTACAGCTCCCCTTCCCTCCCAAATAAATCCTTGAATTCACGTCCTTTGGAGTAAGCTTTCTCAGATTAAGGGGATGAATATCTTCTCAGTTACACTGTATCTTTCACAGACACTAAGCATGTTCCAAAGTTTATTGAAAGCATGTTAATATAGGCTCTGCTATTTGTTTTATCAAATACACAAAAGATCTAAAAGCAGCCCTTTCAAATAATTTAGAAATGTCCAGAGATTATTTTTTTAGTCGTGGAAGCCTGTTCTTTAAAAGGGATGTTGTATGGCTAAGTGCAAAAGGTTCACTTTTTTCAATGTGTAATAATGGCAATTTAAGTGAGTGACACAGATCAGAAGTCCATGGTAACAACAGTTTAATAGTTCCCTTATCTAGTATGCTGACGCCCTTTTCTCAAGAAGCTATTACAAATTTTCCAGGTTGCAAAATGATTGGTTTTAATCTTTAATATGGTTAAGCAGCAGGGGGCAGATAGATATTTTAACATATAAAAAGCAAAGCTAAGTAGTGTTTAATATGTCCAAAGAATGTCTCTTCTGTCTGTTGCCTCTGACTTTTTTGACTAATTTGTTCTGCATATTAGTGAAATATTGACAATTCTGAAGGTTTCCTTAGGGATCGGATAGTTTCTGAACTTGGCCAGCTGTTGGTAAAATTGAAATAGAAGGTCTGTCCTAAGTCATTCACTTACCTGGAGTGGAGAAGCAAAAGCATCAACTTCTTCCTCATCTTTCTCTCCCTCCCTCCCTCCCTCCTCCATGACAAATGGTATTCCTTCTATCCAAGTCTAGCCTCTTCACATAGGCTAAAAATTGGCGGTGAAGAGTGTTTTTTGCAGTTTTGCCACGGACCCCTCCAGCTCCCATCACACACCGGAAAAGTACTTTTGGGATGGCTCCATGCTGAAAATGCCAAAAAATCCCTGCTGCCACCAAAAAAAAACTGGCGTCACATGACATGAGGCTTTCTGTCTTTCTATAGAGAAAGATGGATTGAGCCAGCTTCTTGAGACTTCCCCCTGTGTGATGAGGTAGGGAGGAAGCCAGGGCAGTGCAGGGTGACAGGTTCCCACATCTCTTGGTCAGGTGCCATCAGGATCACCAGGATCCGTGGGGGATACTCAGTGATTCCAGCAGCACATGTGAGGAGGTTCCTAGGTTGTAAAGGCTATTCTAGAGCTCTGCCATTAAACAAAAGGAATGCCAAGGTGTACACTAAAGTTGGCCAGGCATTAAATAACTTATGTCTCCATGACATGATGAGTTCTGTCACCTTGTGCCTCATGCAAAGTCTTCTGGTCTCAGACCATGAAGGCCATCAAATGAATACCTTCCCACGCAGTGAAGTTCACCACACTTGTTTGGGTTCGCAAAATGCACACATGCTTACCATCTCTGTTTCTCTCACACAAGCACATCTTCTTTTATATAGAGATGGAAACACATAAACACACATGCACACACTCTACCCTTCACAAAAGTACACAAATCCCCCATCTTCCTCTTACATATGCAGATGCATACTCTTCCATTAGCCCTCTCACAAACCTGGTTAAATAAATATGGCCAAAACAAGTGTTAGTTTTAAAGTTACTATTGGTGAGAACTTCCATTGATGTTCTGAATCTGTGTATATTCTGGAACAATTGGTATACCATGAAGCCTGTAGGTTCCTGGGCTATTCTTGTATTTTCCAAGTAGTTTGAAGGGAATTTACTTTGGGGTTTCATTTGGTTTCTGAACCTTGTAAAATGAGTACCTAACACCAATCTCTTTATATCTTCTCCAGTCACTTTAGCCACCACTCAAGGAGAAGAAACAGCAAATGAAGAGCCATAGGCATATGACTTCTGCCTCTGAAATCACAGCTGGCTTCACAACTCTTCTCTGTTCCCCCGCTGCCTCCTATGCCACAGAGCAGGTGAGAATGCCAGAATCAATCTGTAATTATAGGGAAATTTACACTTTCCCTGGGAGTTAATATACTTCATTCTAGGCAGTTTTATAGTAGCCAGCAAGGCTTAAACTGAAGCTGATGATCGTAACAATAAAATAATAGTATTTTTTTCCTTGCTGGAAATATGGCTTTTAACAAAATTGCATTAAGAGAAAGGACTGCTCTAGGACCTGGTATGGAAGGTACTTAAAGAGCCATTATCAGCTGAATCCTGGTGAAGTGTCAGGTTCATTTACTATTTGAACTGTATAAATTCAAAGATATGTCTCCTTTGTAGCATGGTTCACACTTCTGCACACAAAGTTAGTAAAATATGATTTCATTTTGTCTGCTCTTAAGAGGCATATTTGGTTTAAACAATGACAATTTAACAGGCAAAAGCTTCCTAGATACATGTAAACAAAGGGATTTGGCATTGCTGGATATAACGGGCTAAATCAGAGAGAAAATACTTTTAAATACAGCCCTTTAGATCTGAGTTTTCCAAACAGTGTATGGCAAAAACATAACAAGAAACCCCTGAGTCCATGTGAAATAAACAACAAATCATGTGCGTGCGTGTGTATACAGTATATATATGAAAGGTTTTCATGAGATATGTTGTGTCCCTATACATTTCATTATTAAAGTTGATGTACTTTGTCTGTACCTCTTATAAGGGGTTGGTTCAAACTCCGGTTTGCTAGTCAATGATGTCTATCTTAAAAGATGTGTCACCAGCATGCAATGTTTTGAAAGCTCTGCTTTAGTTGTTGTTGTACTTTATATTCCATCAGCCTTAGCCAATGTTGTTAACAGTGAGGAATCATGGAAACTCCGCTCCAGCAACATCTCAATTGGCACGTTTCTCACTTCTGATCTAAATTCTGTTGCTAGTCTGAACTAGGGCCCCCTGATGGTGCAGTGGGTTATACTGCTGAACTTGCTGACCAAAAGGTTGGTGGTTTGAATCTAGGGAGCTGGGTGAGCCCCCGCTGTTAGCCCCAGCTTCTGCCAACCTAGCAATTTGAAAACATACAAATGTGAGTAGATCAATAGGTACTGCTTCAGCAGGAAGATAATGGTGCTCCATGCAGTCATGCTAGTTACATGACCTTGGGAGTGTCTATGGACAACTCTGGCTCTTTGGCTTAGAAATGGAGATGAGCACCACCTTCCAGAGCTGGATACAACTAGATTTAATGTTAGAGGAAATATTTACCTTTACTTTTAGTCTTAACTAGAGTATTGTTCATTTACTTACTTTTTATTGAATGTATACATCAGCTTTCTCCCAGGATGGGATCCAAGAAAAGTGACAATAATTTAAAAACAAGATGTTAGAAACTTATTATGACTCAAATGTAAGCCAACTGTCTTTGGGAAAAAAAGCTAACATCTTGTTCCATTGCAGGAAGATAAAAATGCTGCATGTTATTTTTTTTTCTGGTGAAAAGTCTGTGTCTGACAGGTACACAACTTCATCTCTCTCTGTATTCTAATGCAGCAAAGGAATAGTACAAAAATACAGGGAGGAACACAACCAAAATCTTTCCCAAACAATCTTGTCGTAAAATGTGACCCCTTCATTTGAAAGAGTGGTCAACATATATGTAATACAAGGCTTTGAAGTCTGGCGGCAGGGAGAGGAGGGGAGGGGGGCGGGCGGACAAAACACATTGTAAAAGACATTTTCCTTTGGCAGAAATACAACCATTACCAAGGAACTTTAGTGCTACCTATAATGATCTGTCATGTGTCTCATTGTCCTTGCCTAGGGCACTTCCAGACAGTGCCAAAACGTGGGATTAATATGTGGGATTAACACACCCAAGACCTCTGAGCAGGTTCCCACACAGAACTGCTGGTCCTGGGCTTTCTTCCCCTGCTGTCCTCTTAGCCCTTCTGTGTCTTGGGATAAAATGGAGGGCAGATGGGAGATATCCGCTGGAAGTTTTTGTTTTTAAATCACTCTGTTATCACATATACACACATGTGATTAACCTAACACAAATATGGAGGGATTCTATGTGTGCATATACATATCAGCGCATAACGGCTGGAGTTTTTTAGCACACGTTTAGCACAAATGTTATCTGGCCATTCTGTTTAACACATTATCTCACAAATTATAGGTACTATGTGGAAGTGCCCCCAGAGATTTGTCCATCTGAACAAGATCTGTGGTCAATCTGATACATGGAAGATGGAGAGGAGGGGAAAGTTGTTGAACTTATGACAGCACTACAATTGAATTAGTCAATAAAACTCTAAAAGTGGATTTTATGGAGACCTACAGACAATGCCATCATGAGTCTACAGAGTGCCCTTTCTGAGCAGAGCTTGTTTGTACTACAAACCCAGAATCTCTGATTGAGAATAGCCTATGTACTCAATGAGTAATTTGTCTGAGGTGTGTTTATCTCTATGACCCATTGACCAAGACATGGCAAGACCCTGGGCATAAATACTGATTCCACTCAATACTTATGAACTAATTCTGTCATTTCTGAAGAGATTTTTTTTTATATATAAAATGGTCCCTTCTTAAACAATGTTTCTTTTATGCCAATTGATTTAACTTGTTTTTCAGTGTGTTTACTGGGAAGAAAGCTATTCATTCATTTGTTCATTAATTTAATTTGTGAATTACAAAGCACAAGAAAGCACATGAAAATCCATAATCCATATAACAAATTAAACAAGTCAATATAAACCATAATTAAGATAACACGGTAATACAAATGCAAGTATTCAAGCATAATATGGAAGCAACACAATATTAAAAATGGTAATCCACAATAGATAGAATACCCACTACCCATATTCTTAAAGAGTTGAAGAAAATAGACTCAGTCATGGCAGTTTTATATGTTCAAAACTTATAGAGCTGAGGGGAAAAAAACCACTCTCCCAAAAGCCTCTTTTCCTTAAACAATGACTTTAGGTAGAATTAATGTTGGAATAGGAATGGAAAGCTAATGATTAACCCTTCCCTTCTTAGTTGCATATCTACTGTGATTCTCCAGAAACAGATTTGTGGATACCTTTTCCACATAGAATCCAGAGCCATAATTTTAAGAATTATAAGACTGTGAGGTATATTGCAACAGACAGAGTCCAATACACCTTTACAAATGTGAACTAGCAGTGCCCTAGAATAGTGTAGGCTCAAACCAGTACACTTTTACAAATCTGAACTAGCAGTACCCTAGAATAGTGTAGGCTTTGGGGCAACCACACCTGGCAAGGCTTTCTCCTTGATGCTGTCCCAGTTATGGAATTATGTATTTTATAGCAATATGCTTTAATATATGGTGATGTGTTTTAATTATGTTGTGTCTCACCTCAAGCCATGAGGAGAGGTGGGTAACAAATGACATTATTAATATTAGTATTAGTAAAGTAAAGGCAAAGGTTTCCCCTGACATTAAGTCTAGTCATGTCTGACTCTGGGAGGTGGTGCTCATTTCCATTTCTAAGCCAAAGAGCTGGTGTTGTCCGTAGATGCCTCCTAGGTCATGAGGCCAGCATGACTGCATGGAGCACCATTACCTCCCCACAGAAGCAGTACCTATTGATCTACTCACATTGCAGAAGCTTACCCTGCTCCCCTTTCGGTCAGCAAGTTCAGCAGCTCAGCGGTTTAACCCACTGTGCCACCAAGGGGCTAGTATTAGTATTATTCTCTTGTATCAGAAATCTGGTTGCTACTAACTCAAACATTTTTGTTTTTCAGGTACCACTTTAAAACACATATCTGTATGCAAACATTTAATGAATAAAAGCAATGACTGATTTCTCTTTGGTGCTTTTAAAGTATTTTAACAATGTTTTATAATTTTAGCTAAAGTAAGCTGTTGTAGCTTTACATGAGATTTTTGCTATTTCAGTTAATTTGTGTTTTTGAACCCATGTTTTCTGTAAATTGAGAGTTTGACCTCTTATGAAGTAGGGCAGAATATTTCTTTTTTTAAAAAAGCATATTACTCTGCTGGGCAGATGCCACAGCTATGACGCCACTTTGAATAACATTGCAAGTCAAAGTGGTGATCTATGATCTATGAACCAGTGCTGTTCTATGAGTTTTGGCTGATGACCTCTGGTGTGTCTCCAAGAAAGAAAGAAATAATTACAGCCAGTGGGTACAAATACAGAATCAATCTCTAGAACACTGGCAGGAATGGAGGATAACTGACAGTTCCACAAGTCAGATAGCTTGAAGCTTTCTGATTTAGTGAACCTTAAACATTTCATAATTATACACTGGAATTCAGTTTCAACCAATTCCTTTCAGTCTTCCCTTATGAAAGCGTTATGCTGATCCAGAATACAACTGAGAAATCCAGAATTTTTGGTGTAGCTGTCATTGGGAAGCAGTAGCATATTCACTTTTTAAAACTTGCAGCAAAGAAGCAATATTGGGTGCTTTTTCATGAGGAAAATGTGTCTGTAGATCTTTTAAACAATACAAATGAGATCTGCCATTATTATATCCATAGTCTAGAGGTGGTGCTATAGCCCAAATGGTGTATGTCATATGTAAGGTATTTACAGTACTACTATACTCATATTGATAAGGTGACAGAGAAGTTTTAGAAATAAAGGGCTTGTCAACACTGGCCCAAAATTCCAATTTCAACCAGAAGCTGAATTTGGACACCCAGGTAATATCTAGGTACTTCTATTCTGTAATCCAGGGTAAACCTGATTAATGCAGATTTCCCCCCAATGTTATGAAAAGGCAGAGAATGCTCCAGAATTTCTCTGAAACTCCAAAGCAGCCCCAGACTTCAATTTGATGTTGATTGATGGACTGGCTCTAATCCAAACTGGTCTTCAATACACACTGGCCAGCACTGCCATCCTCCTCCTGTTGCCTCCCTCCTCCCTGGTCCTGCAGTCATTTTTGCTGATGTCAGCAATGGTGCCTGGTGATGGCCAGGTGCTCTCTAAAGCTCAATTTATGTCCCCATTACTGGCCATGGTGATGGGACATCCAAGGTAAGGAGAGCAACCAACAAGGCCAAACTGGCCTTGGATGGTCTGGACTCCACCCCACTATTGCTGTGGGATGGAGATGGACAATGTGTTACTACTTCAGACAAAAATATGCACTCAGGGAGGGCACAAAGGTTTTTGGAGAAAAGGGGCTTATAATAATCTAGCTGATAATTAGGTCAATGTTGTTTATTAGTCACTTTACATCTAGAGTGGCTGGAATAATGTCCATTGTTTCCAGTTGTAGTAGATCTATTGAATCAGTTGTTGAATGCTGAGTCAATACACAGGTATATTATACTGATTATGTGGCTCTGCTCTATTCTGGAATAACAATGCTGTCTTAAAATGCACATGTAGAAGTTGTTGCCATTACTACTCTACTCTGTTTATTTCTGTGATTTGGTCACTAGCGGACAATGAGCTACTTCCCACCTTTATTTAGCCTATTTGTTGGTTGGCTACTGCTTTGGTTCTCATGAAGTGTCCTATTCAGATTGGAAATGACCTGATCCAGAGTAGAACAAATGGCCATGTCATCTTTGTGTTTTGGGCAGTGACTAAAATAGGGACTATACTCACTGCTCTCTGGCTGGCAGCACAGATGCTTGCAGACCAACTCTGAAGTGATGTGACATTTCAGCATCAGTTGAGAATTTGGAAGAATGGGTAGCCCTAAAACATATCAGGGGTAGAATAAATCTCAAAGAATGGCAAACTCTCTCAGAAAGCCTGTGGTTTGAATGCAAATCAGAGTAATAGCAAGACAACATCTTAGGGGACCTAGGGAGTCAAGATACTCTTATCACAGATTTAGTACCCTATTTAAATGGAAAATATTGGAGTATAATGCAACACACAAGACAAAATGTGCCATCTGGTATAGTGTAGCCTTGAAGAATTCCCATATGCTTTCCCGTCTTCTCCACCTAACAAAGGCATCCCATGTGTTTGCAATACGCTGGAATTAACTTTGAGTTCTTCCCTGTCTCTTTTTTCCCTTTCTCTTTAATTTAAAAGAAGCTTCAGAAATCAAAATAAGATGAAGGGGGAAATGAATACTATAATGTTTGAGCTTGGAAGAAATAAATATCAAGTAGTTTGAATCTATAATTTCACACCAGGGTAGGTTTATTGTATTTGGGTTTTTCTTTCCAAAGCCTTATCTTCACTTAAATGCACTAACTATTCTATGGCTGGTTAAAACCCAGTTTTGCTGTCTCAGATGGTGTCAGCTGTGATAAGACCTCCTGGAATAGAGATCAATAAAGCTTACTTTAATAGCCCTTTTTTCCTACCCCACAACCTCAAAAATTATTTTGTGCCACAATGATCACTACTGGGTGGAAATAAAGGGATGTTGAAATCTATCAAAGTTTTCTTAGGAAGGCAGGATTAGTTCAGAATGACACAGCATGATAGTTAAAAGTTTGCTATCAGTACAAGGCTGTTGGGGAGAAAAAGACCATGATATGGTTGTGGGTGTCTATCTCCCCCCACCTCCGGTTTTCATTTCAGGGGCAACAGACCTTGCTTCTTTTAATGAGGAAACAAAAAGAAGAGGGAAAATAGCTGCACAGCATTTTTAAGAGTCTGTGGGC
Source organism: Anolis sagrei (assembly GCF_037176765.1). Taxonomy (NCBI): domain Eukaryota; kingdom Metazoa; phylum Chordata; class Lepidosauria; order Squamata; family Anolidae; genus Anolis; species Anolis sagrei. Next base: position 104,091,592 of record NC_090021.1, on the reverse strand, counting down.
ATTCGATACAGAATGAAACTAGTAATTTAACAGAGGTTTTCTCCTTGGGAGCCTGGCAGCTATGTACCGAGACTAGAAATGTTTCTTGCTTTTAAAAAGAAAGTAAAAATATCTGGCAATATTTTAAAGTGGCAGTAACTCAAAGGCACCTTTGGCAGCTACAAATGTCAGAAATCTTCACAAGTATGCAATGCAGCATTCATACCAGGTCTTCACCTTACGCCTTCCTTAGCCCTGATCCTTTCAGAACTTGACTTTACATGGGCATGGATCATATTTTAAAATATGGCCTGTGTTGTTTCCTAATTAATTAACTGTATGGGGAAAGATTCCAAGTTCAGCTTCACTTGGTGAGAGGGTCACATACAATCCTTTAACCACCTTATAAGCCTCATCTCCTTACTTTTGTCCAGCAGAATTTTCCTTCCGATGACTGAATACTACTTCGAGTATCAAAGCTCCATCAAGAGGATGGAAAATTACTGAAGTGTTTCAAAGGGTTTCAGTCCATGCTGCGCTTTAAGCAACTTCACACAAATTTATATGAGATGAGTACATTTTTAATACAAAGCATAATGGTTTGGGGGGAAATGTGGTACTCTGAGAATGCAGAGTATATAGATTTCTTTTCAAATGCTTTATAAAATCTGTAATGAATCCTGTTTGCAGGACAAGAACTGATGGAATAAATGTAAGGGTCATTTATTCCTACTGAAAAGAGCCTTTCATACGAAGCTGTCATCCCGCAATTAATTTGTGTGCATTTTCTGGGTTTTTAAAGCAATTACAAAGCATAAAAAATATGGAATAGCTCCTAGAGGATCACCTTACAGATCCAGAAAACAAACAGCTGATGGTAAATATTCTATTCACTTCTATGATCTCAACTATTTGCATAGATATCTTGGTTGCCTTGTCCAAAAGAGTATTGCTCAAAATGTCTAAGCAAAAGGTGCTATTCCCTCTCATATTTTACTACAGTAGTAGGTTTTTTTCTAAAGCTTTCTGGGGATAATCCAATGACTACACATTTTGAAAAACAATTTGTGTGATGGTTGTGATGTATATCTATAAAGGTATTCAGTTAAGTATTATATACATCTCAGGACTGGACCAACCATACTATCGGGGTGTCATGGATTTCTAATTGGATTTGGAGGTGCAACTTGCAGAATTTCAAGATAGCATCTGGGCTTAGGTGTTTGTCAACTCGAGGTCACAGCTTGAGAATCTGGAAAGAGGAGTGCAAGAGGAGAATCAAGAGGAGTGCAACTAAGAACAGGAAATTTGGAGTACCTGGAACCGTTTACCAGGTACCCTGAAAAATATAGCAATGGCTTTACTCACAATTTTCCCTCTATGTACTTTGGTGAGACCTTATTCTCAGTATTAATATCAAAACCACCAAAAGAAACAGATTGACTTATGAAGTTAGTAGTGCTTGCTTGGCTTGAAATGTACAAAATACCAACCTTCAGTTGAAGATTTAGTCAATGAAATTCAGCAACAAAACAGTCACTGATAGGCAGGTTAGTTAAAGAATCCCCCCCTCCCCCTCACTTATCTTAGTTCATGGCACCCCACACAAGTTAAATAATATCAAGATCAACAAAAGAAACCAACTGGCGGATGAACAAAGAAGTCACTAAGCAGGTACGGTAAGTTAAATAATTAGTTTTTGGTTTATTAAATACAATTATATATTACAATTATACATTTTTATTATTTAAACTATAAATATCATGAAATTATAGTTTTTCTCTCCCAAAGTGACACCCCACCCGAGTTATGCTCAGTTTTTGGCGAATTTTGACATACCAAGCTCAAAAGGTTGCCCACCGCTGTTCTAGGCATTGAGTCCTTCAAGCAATCACATGAAAGCATGAGCATTTTTGAATTTCAGCATTTTTTTAAATAATCTGCTATGCACTAGTTTTACTTATACTTGATTTGTTTATCTACTGCTAGATCTTGTGATAGAATTTGTTTAGAAAATGAGGCCTTTGCTCTTCAGAACAACATAAACAAATATCTGGGCAGACATAATGTACCTACAATAGTTTTGGAAAATATATAAGTGAATCAGATATGCAGTTTTGGTATATTTGCAAATCCTAGTCTTGTGGGGAAGATGCTGATAGGACTCAGCAGCTCTGAATAGCACACCTCTACTACTCTTCATTAATAAGTTATAACGAGCTTCCCCTCTACCGGAGATTTTTCTCTTGAAATTCTTGTACAGTATGAACTGTACAAAGGTTGTGTTCTTTTGAGTATATTACAGTCTTATTAGACTTGCAACACTGCAGAAAAAGCACTATTTTCCAAGTCAGATTGCATTCAGCAAATGCGTATCTCAGGCTGCTGGACTGAAACAAGCCCTGAGTGAATTTCATAGAAAATACAATACACAGACATGTTGTACATCTCCTTGTCAGGATTGTTTTGTTTAATTTATTTGTTTTATTAAGAATTTTTGTGATTTAACAAAGGCCCTGGTTCAGATAAGCTGTTAAATAACTTGTGAGTGGGATGGGGCATGTTGATGTCTTTTAGATGTTTCTCTCCTCCACCACCACCAATTTAATACTTTATTATACCTTCAATAACCTCTTAGCTGCATATGGATGAGGCTGCATTCAATGAAGCATGGGTGTATGTTACATGTGGTCATGTCTAGCAGCACATTCACCCTGACCATCTAGGTCAGTGTGTGGATCGGTTAAGCTTGTCTTTCCTCGGAGCTAGGCCATGCAGCCAGGCTTACTTTTTCCTTGCTTCTATTCTCTTTGTGAAGATGCATTTTGCCTCTTTTAAATGGAAAAAAGAAACATGAACCTATTAAGATGAAGTTAAACTAAGTAAGTTAGCTCCAGGACTTTTCTATCCTGAATTTATCTCTTTTTCAAAAATAAAATGTTTTGAAACCTAAATTTGACTCTGCAATTCTTGGCAATTCTTGCTCACCACATGCAAACCTTTGCTGGTTATGAACTGATGTTCTCTTACTCTGCTACATTTTGGTGGAATCAAGGAGGGTGACATGTAGGTGAGCAGAAATACATGTAACAAGGTAAACTCAGTAAGAGATAATCCCATTTAATTAATTAATTAATTTCAAACATTTGTATCCCATCCTTTTCAACTCCTGTGGGGGGAGCTTACATCTGGCAGCATTTTGATGCCAACACACACAACAAAACAATATAATAATAATATTATTAAACTTTATTTGTACCCTGCTAGCATCTCCCGAAGGACTCGATGTGGCTTACACAGGCCAAGGCCTCAACACAACAACAGCATAACAACAACAATACAATGCAAAGCAAATCAAAAACATACAGCAATAACAACAAAACATTACACCATAACACAATAAAAACCAGGGCCGGGCCAAGTGATGGGTACAGATTAAAAAATGCTGGGTGTGACAGGTGGTATGTTGGATTTCTGGGCAAGTGCAATGTGCAGAGAATCTTAAACTCTAATAAAGTGCTTCTGGGACATAGTGCTGTGGTTTTCCTATTCCGGAAAGGCACATCGGAATAGCCAGGTCTTCAAGCTCTTCCTAAAGACTGCCAACGTGGGTGCTAATCTAATGTCATTGGGGAGGGTGTTCCAAAGTCAGAGGGCAACCACAGAAAAGGCCCTGTCCCTTATCCCCACCAAACGCGCCTGCAACGCAGGCGGGATCGTGAGCAGGGCCTCTCCGGATGAATGAAGGGAGCGCATGGGTTCATAGATGGAGATGAACACAATTTAACATTAATTAAAACAATAAGTTATAAAATATCCAATTAAAAGCATTTCTAAAAGCAATATAACAACATCCAAGTCCAGTTCAGCATCCAGAGTTCCAATCCAAAACCTGTCCCTTATCAGTTCTCACGAATCATTGCAATTACTTGTTAAGACTGCTACCCTAATGCCTGGTCCCAGAACTATGATTTAAGCTTCTTCCCAAAGGAAAGGATAGATAGATCCAACCTAATTTCACTGGAGGGTGTGTTCCACAGATGGGGAGCCACCACCATTCAGCTTTCCAGTCTGAATAAATAGTTCAGACAAGCCTAATAGTAATTTCATTTTAATTCCATGAGCCAAGGGCAGGGGGTGCAGGAGACTGAAATGGCTTAGGGACAGAGTAAGCTGTTTTATGTGGAACAGAAGCTCCAACTTGTATATGGACCTTGATCAGTGCAGGAAGGTTGACAGTACAACTGCCACTGGACAGTTTCATTGCCCTAGCAGGATAGGAAGGTCCAAGTGTGGCATTCACTGTTCAGTTGCTTTGCTCTTTTACATAATTTTACAGGTGGTCTGAATAATTATCTCTAATTTTTAAGATTTCTTTTCCTCCTAAAGCAAAGAAAGATATAATAGCTTTACGTATTTCAAGTTCTTGCAATAAGAGACCACATTTTACTGGTCAATGGTTATTTATTTTTTAAAAAACTTTACCCATTCCCATACAAACTGAGATGTCTCCAGGCACTGAGCTCCTTTAATTCATTCTCTCCTTGAGGGAAAGTTTACTGTGGTTTGGAGAGAGTTTTTCCTTGATGTACTTCAACATCCCAGGGCAATCGTTTGCCTCTTTGTGGGAAGAGAAAAGCAGCTGAGATAGAAAAGTGTGTGTGTGTGTGTGTGGGGGGGGGGGGGGGGGTCCAGTGGCATGTGGCTTTCTGCCTTGTGCCTTTATCTTAGTTACAAAAAATGATGAAATTGCAATAGGAGGAGGTCTGTCAGGTATCAGAGGATACACCGGCCTTAAACAGGAAGTTCCTGGAGGCCACTGTAGTGATCTAGGTTTCAAGCTGTTGATCCATATCTTAGACTAGGACCAGGATGAACAATACTTTTTGTAATGGAATATAAGCAGCAGCCAACTTCTTGACAAAAAAAAAAAAAACCAAAAAAAAAAAACCAAAAAAAAAAAAAAACCAAGAGAAATAATCTAATACAACTGGAACATCCAATATTTAAGTTGCTAAATGTACCCATTCAACACAAAGCTACCTGGCTATTTGAAGAGAACTGATAAGATGCGTTGCAGTCTTCTGATTACACAGTGATTTTATTTAAAACCTTGTTTGTTTCTGGAGCTGTTTACAGAACACAGCGGTATGCCAAGTAACAGCTTTCCAGTCTGAACAAATAGATCAGACGAGCCTAATAGTAAACAATGTGTTGCCAAAAATAAAGAAAAATACCGAACAACTCAGTAGGGTTATGGTAGGATGTTTGCATCACTTACCTTTTCAAATTTTATCTTGGCAGTCCTCTTTTTCTCCAATATTAGGAGGTGTTTATGGCCCATAATTTGTTGAGGATATTGCACCATACTGATAAAGATGTATTATTGAAAGATCATGATAGGTTTTGGCATTTTTATAAATTTCAATTTATAGCAGTCTATATTTACCAATACAGAAAATTGCTCCTGGATAACAAAACAAAACAAAACAAAACAAAAAAAAACACTCTGTTAAGGTCAATTTAAATATCCCCTCTCCTTCTATCTGTCTGCTGACATTTGTAACAGCTGATGCATTTTTTACTTTGTAGTTTCTGTTTAAGGTGTTATGGCATTTGGAAGATAAGCAGGATCAGCCCTGGTTAGCACTGTTGGCACCAATGAATACTAGATGATAAAGGCTATATTTGAGAGGAAGAAATTGTCAAGGCTACCTCTGAGCCTTCTTTGTGTAGGAAACCCTGTGAAATTCATGGGATTGCCATAGGTTGACAGGCCACTTAAAAGCACATACATACATATGGCATGTTATAAAAATCAAGAGTTTCCAAGGAATATTGCAATCTTGTAAGTGCTTGATTCCTTCCTTCCCTCTCAGTCCACAATATGGTTCAAATTATTTTGGCTTAAGTCAAAGTTCTAGTCCAAATTACAGTAGATGCTGTGGATCATCTGTTAATCAATGCTTGTATAAATATGTATTCTGGTCTATTCTGTTTGGGGATAGCAATTCCATTTAGACTTCTAGAACTTTATTTTATTATGTGCACACATTTGAAATCAGTTTTCATTCGAAGCCTTCATACAACCTGATAAGCAATATTTTTACCTGTGCATATTTAGAATTTTCTCCCTTTAAAAATGTTTATTATTTTTATTGCATACAAAAGACAAATACAAATAGTACAATAACTAACAAAACAGACACATTACAACATCCTAACAAACCCTTTTACTTCTTCCCCAAACCCATGAACCCACCACCTATAATTTCCATCACTACTTATTGTGAATCTTATATCTAATAATAACAACCCTTATAACTTCTTTAATAAATTCCTTTTGCAGCTACTTTAAAATCTACATTTGTCTTTCTTTGCAGATACACAAATGCCAACCTCCATTTTTAGTGAACTCCTCATTATTTCCTCCTCAAATACCATTAGATAGCTTGGCCATTTGTATATAGTCTAATAACTTTTCTCTCAAATCCATTTTAGATAATTATTTTTCTTCCTCCAAGATTTTGCTATTATCAATCTGGCTGCTACAAAGCTATATTGACAAATTTCTTCATTTCCTTTACTAATTCCCTCCCTAAATAATCCCAAAAGACACATTTTTGGGTTTACTTTAACCTTACTGAAAATCATTTTGTTTGTTTCTTGACCACATTTCCCTAAAAATCTTGTAACATCCTACATGACCACCAAATGTAAAAAAGTGCCCTTACCTGCCCATATAAATTTAACCAGCTCTTTCTTCCAATATTCAAAAGCCTTTACTCCTTTGATAATTGGTAATTTTTGAAATAGGAACAACATTTTAGGCAATGCGATCATTTCCTCCTTTGTTTTATTTCTTACTAATGCCTCTTATCTATGCAGTGTCAAGGTCTATCATTATCTCAGCTAAGTGAATATTTATGTGATTTTTTGGGGTGAGACATCTCTTCTGGTATAAGTGTATAGCAGCTGGCCAATTCAATGCAGATATACTAAAATCTAGTTGGGTTTAATAGGAAATATTCCCCAGTAATTGAACATAGGATTACATCTTTAGAGTATTGCCGATATGCCAGGATATCCCTAACTTAAACTGCTTCATCCATGAACCAACTCTATCATATGTGGACAGTATTTCTGGTAGCGAGTTACCTAAGAACAGAAATATCAGAAAACCAGGTCATTCTCCATATTGATTATTTTAATGTTCTTCAGATTCTTCTTCTTGCTTCCACTTTTCAGCTTGGTTGGGCTGGAACATAGGATGCCTCTGGTCCATTAAATTTCACTGACGAGCTGGTAGAGGAAAAATGAAAGCATTTAAAGGTAATTTCTCATAACATAAAACCATCTTCCTGATCATAACATTGATTGGATCACATGGTATACTCCTTGCAGCCACCTGGAACATACCTTGGCCATTGAAGTTGTGGATTGATCCTTTCACAAATGGGGTTGCGAACAGAACTGACATATTGATATGTATGGTTGAACAGGTTCTTTTCTCCACATGCTCACTTTAACTCTGGAAAATCTGTACATGGGCTAGGGATATTGGAATGATCTTTAACCCTGAAAATATAGATTTTGGGATGAGACAAGAGAAATTGTTATCAACAAGTCTTTGGGTAGCATTAAAACTAGAGAACCAAAACAAGTGGGTAAGAGGAATCATTCAGTAGATTTCAGATATACTTTACAATTCTCTGCTTTTCTGTGTGTCTCTCACCCCTTCATAAAGAAAAGATGATACAGATATTGGCTTTATAGTAATGCAAATGCAGAGTGTGTACCCATGCAGACATGAGTGAGTATTCAAACCACATGCTGTCTCACAGCAGAAAGAAATGGAAAATTAAACCTCTCATTATTGCAGTGGAAATTATAGGATTATATCCAACCACCCATAGCAGATAAAAGATAAAATGCCCAGCTTTGGGTAGTGAGATTCAAAAAGTGTGCTGAGAAGTGAAAATTGAAGAATGACTTTAACTTTTTTAAAACAAATAAACAGGATAATTCCAGGAAACCATCTTCTTTCTGAGATATATCTTTTCAGTCAAATATAGCTTGTGGTTCAATCCTATAATGCATACCTGTGAGGGAGTCTCACTGAACACATTTCTGAGTAGACATATAAATCTGATGTGTGGTTTCTTAAAAGTTAGAAATCATCTGAGTTGCTTTAAAGAATATACGTTTAAACTATTTTTGTCCAGTAGATGAGCAAATGAGAATCTATAGGTTAGGACTGGTGAAATGCTGAAATGGGTTTATTTGTTGTTTATTTTTTTTGACTGCAGTGGCAGGATGCATCTGCTTTCAACAACAACAAAACAGATTTATTTTATTATCATCGGCTTGACACTGATACAGAGAACCATTTTAACTTGGATTTTCCAGGAGCCTATTCCTCAATTTGTGATCAAAAACTAGACTTCAAAATCATGAATTCTGGTCCGTGGCTCCACTGAGATATATAGCAAGCCCATGTTGACTTTTCTCTTTGTCCTATAGTAACCTTTCATGAATTTCTCTTGGAATGTTGTTCCACCGCATCCCGGACATCAGGATGTAGCCTCATGGTGATCATAATCTCATCACAATGCCCTGGAAAGATGCATGGGACACACAATGGGCTTGCATAAGAGCCTCTGGGTCTTTTCCTGTTTCTTCCTGATATGATCCAGTTTATTCCTAGTAATGCTTCCTCATCCCTGTCACCAAATCAGACCTCTCCCCGGGGCTCCCATTGCAATTACCAAACATCTTGAGCACCCCTCATTTATTAGATTGGCACCCATTGTAGTGGCCAAAGCTGAGATATCAAGCCCATTTCACCCCATGATCACTTGTTCCACCACATTCCTTTCCTGGTTGAATTAATAAACAGACACAAAGCTTTTAAAAAACCCAATGACATTTTATTAAACTTTCCTGCCACCAAGGAACAACCAGCAATGATGTCAGGTGGAACCCTGAATCAACCAGAGAACAGATCCTAGCCAGATACTTTTTGGACCAATCAGAAGTCAGCATAGCAGACCTGAATAGCTGTCAAAATGCTATAAATAAAATGCGTGTTCACAATTGTAGTATGTCAGTTTTTGAGAGTTCAGACTCTGCTGGAATCCACTTTGTCCATTGAGAATAAAGCGTCTGATTTTGCCTTCAACCTGTCTGTGCCTAATCTAGTCCTCTGGAAAGCTTGGCACACCAGGCTCCCAAGCTTCCTCTTTTGAGGAAGCTGAAATTACATAACAGATTAAGATTTAAGCCTTCAGGCTAGTAGTTGTGGTGAGAGGAAGCATGCCATTCTTTGCCATGACTGCTGAAATGCTAAAACAATGAGGGACTAGTATAGTTACTTACAAAACAAAATGGCAGAATAGTGGCTGCACATTTTACTTTTCATGTCAGCTTCTACAAGCTTTAAAATTTTTATTTTCTAAAAAAATGAAAGGTAGGAATTTGAGAACTATCATGTGAGGGGAGAGACTGCTCTCTCTTCCTATAGTTGTAGATGCCAAAGACATCTGCAATAACATACTCAATAAATAAAATAGTTAGCATACTAGAAAACATCCAACTATAAAAACAAAAATATATTATATTAAGCAAAGCACAGGGGCAGCAGAATACGAGAAAGCAACTCATTACAACAAAAGCCATATCAATACTAAGACTTTATTTTGGCAGCATAATTTTATCAAAACAAGCTGTATTAATCCAAGTTGCATGCTGGCCCAGAGATGCTTTCCTCCAAAACAGTACAGAACATCCAAATCCAGGGGCCATACTGTCAATGGGAGAGGTCTTGGAGATTATCCTAAATCTGTTTCTAACTGGCTGGATGAGTGTCTGCATATATAAAAACAAATCATTTTAGGATTCTGAGAGAGGGGCAGAGCACTCCTCCCCTTGCAGACACCTCAAAACATGGTTGTATTATAAGAATTCTGTGGCAAAACAAAAGCTGTTGCAGACAGCTAGTTGGCCATCTCTACGGCTGCCCCAGATTGATGTTGGGCTCTGTGCCAAATTTGGGACATAATCACATACCACTGAGTCATCAGAGTCAATTTTTTTTGTCCCCAGCCCAGTTATTGCTGGACAGTGCATGGCAAAATATTTCAGTTTATCAAATACAGTATTTTATGCATTTCAAACCTTTAAGATTGTTCAGGAGTGAATGATTCATAAACAGACTAAGTGAAGTCCATTTGACATTAAATGCTCCCAGTTTCCACAGGGAGAATCACTTCCAACGGCCTTATCACATTGATGTCAGGTTTCACCACACATCGTGGCAAATCCGTGGGGTTCCAGCGGGGTGTGTGGAGAACCCATTGCCCCACTCCCTGCATCATATGACTTACCGTGAAGCCCATCCCATAGGGGGAAGTGCCCGCTGCCCTCTTCCCCCATTGTTTCAAATGCAACACAGGAAGCTTGCCATGTTGCAGTGGTGGCAGCATACGCCACTTGAGCTCCCCTTTCAGCATGGAGCCCGGCTGAAAGTAGATGTGCATCGTGTAATGGGCACCATGGCAAAAAGGGAGAGCAAGTGGTGTGTGACAGGCAAATTGCCCTGTCTGATGAGGTTACAAGTTAAAGAGTAAAGATTTTTTGTATCAGGGCTGATTTGGTCAGTATGCTGAATGAGGCACCATCTTTGACAGTGAATACTAAGTGGTTCCAAATATTAATATTTATTTATTTATTTATTTATTTATTTATGACATTTCTATCCTGCCTTTCTCAACCCTGGAGGGGACTCAAGGTGGCTTTACAATATAGGCAGATATTTGATGCCATTGAAAACAATGTAAAATTAAAATCTGGAGCCTTTCCCTGAGATTTCTCCTCTGCACCAAGGGGAAAGACCCCCCTTAAAAGACAGATAAATCATTGTCCAACATTTTATACTTTCCAACGGCCTCAGTTTACAGGGACAATCCCAGTTAATCATCTGCTGTCCCACTCTCTCAACTACTTTTTAAATGTCCTGATTTTCTTCTTTTTTCAATTTCCCTCTTTACTTTCAGCTTATGGAGTTTGAGGTGCAAAAAAGCTGGTGCTGCCCATTTTCTGAAGGTCTTGGGGTGACTTTAGTTCTGATTTGACCAGCAAGCTGTGGTTGAGAGTCTGTTTCATGAATAGATGAGGGAAGTTGGGAAGGAACTCATTTTGGGGAGAGAGAGGCAGAATCTTAGGGCCCGTCCAAACAGCCCTTTATCCCAGAATATCAAGGCAGAAAATCCTGCAATATCTGCTTTGAATTGGGTTATTTGAGTCCACACTCAGATAATGTGGGATTTTCTGCCTTGATATTCTGGGATATAGGGCTGTGTGGAAGGGGCCTTAGTCTTTGCTGTAGTCACAGGCAAAAGGAAATTGCTGCAACCTTTTCTAGTTTGTTTCTCATTCTTCATTAATAACATTGTCAATGGAAAGTCTAACATTTGTTTTAGAGGGCAGCAAACAGGCATCACATAGAGCAGCCAGTATCAAATAGGTGTTATAGAACTGGGGCTGCCATCTCTCAGGTCTTGGTGAATTATGATGCTTCTCCAAGTAGAGGGGGATATCTAGGGATAGTAGGAGGAAAATGTTTGTTTTTGCATCACATTATAGATGGATAAACTAAATCAAAGGGTACATATACACTGTAATGCAGTTTGACACCACTTTAACTCTCATTGCTAAATGCTATGGAATCCTGGGATTTGTAGTTTGGTGAGCATCAGCACTCCTTAACAGCAAAAGCTGAAAAAGTATAAAAATACAATTCCCACGATTCCATAGAATTGAGCCATGGCAGTTAATGTGATGTCAAGCTGCATTAAAGCTATACTGTAGATGCACCCAAGGATAGCATAGATTCTCTGAGTCTGCAAAACCTGAGCTTTTGATGATAGGTTGTCTTGGAGATCTTTCATTCATAGGGTCAGCATAAGTTGAAATCTACTTGACAGCAGTTAACAGAAACAACTGCATTTTTGTGGGAGAGGCAGTCCTATAATATTCTTTCTCAGGTGCCAAAACAATTTGACTGCCCTAGGGTCCTGTCTGCCTTGATTTTGAAGCTGGGGATAAGGTGTCATTTGGTACTCTGGCTGAGCCCTCAAAATGCCTCGGGCTGGTCTTGGGTTTAAGTTATCCATTGATTACCATTTTTTTCCAGCTAGAAAAAGGCCCATACAACTACTATTAGATAATGTGTTCTTCAGCTCCAGTCCTCCCCTATTAATATCAATGTCTGTGTTTAAAGCTCAAGGCTTTACATGAATTGAACAAGCCTGCCAATTTACTTCTTTTATTGGGATTTGGCTATGGTCAGATTGATGCATGACTGAATGATGGGTAGAGACCTTCTTTTAAAAGAAAATACCATTCGGTAGGCATCTTTTGTTATTCAGTGAAAGCTAAAACCTGCTCCCATTGTAAAATAATCTTTTATTTTGTGACTCTCTTTTTCAGCAGAGACTCTAGATGTTAAAAATAAATGTCTAGACTGGGTACAGAGAGCCTTTTCAGCATTGTGAAATCATGGTGTGAAGTTTTGTTTCATGCAGTTGCCCTTTGCTTCATATATTCCAGTCTGCTATCCAACCTTTGCATGGATTACATTTTCAAAATTGGGTGACAACTTAGAAATTGTTTTAATAAGAATGTGATAATAAAATCTCAAAATGACATCATTTATGTAAGGCTATAGAGGTAGCAAATTGATTTAATGGAACGTATTGCTCCATTGTTAAAGGAATGACCTCTGTTTAGATTTCAGACGTGTATAATTTTTCTTACTTAAAAACATATGCAAAAAATATTAAAACAACTTCAAGAACAGCTATGCTTGTTTATTGCTGCAGATGTGGGTCTTGTGCATTATTTACAATGTAGCACCTTTAGCAACGTCTATAATAAACTTAATACTGAGTAAATGAACATGAAACTGAAGCAGAGTGAAACACAATGAAGGGATTATGTAATTAGATAAGAGGGGCTTGGCTTCATATATTCTAGATTTTTACCCTAACTTTGACCTTTACACCAAGCCCACCTACCATTTCCAGACTGTAAGGGTTCCAGATTGTGGACAAATACCAGACCCTATGGAAGAACACAGAAAGGTCCCAGAAGTATTACCCTGCAAATCTTCTGCACTAACTCAAGATGAGAGTTTTGTCCCAGCCACATTGTGGCATATTCCTGAATAATTTAGGTTTCTTTTTTACTAGAACAGATTCCCTTCACTACCACTCTCTGTGGCTTATCACAAATTCTGTAGGACAAAAAGAAGGTGGTGAGCACAAATTGCTTCCCTCATAATAATAAGTAATATGTTCACCATGAATACAGAGGAAATTTCTAGAGGATGGTTTTGTAAAATGATAGGGCCAGAGCTTGGGAAGAAACTTTTTTTGTGGAATTTTATCCCCAGAACCCTAATCACCATGTTGGCTGGGTTGATTTTGAAATTTTAAATTCAACGAAGTAATCTTTCCAAGATCTTGATAGGGGATTCGTGTTTTTCCATAGAGAGGACAACAGGGGAACATTGTTTTATACAAGATTCCAATATTTTTCCATGTACCGTATTTTACTGCACTATTGATTGGAATGCACACCTAAGTTATGTGGGGCACATGACAAAAAATGTATTTGCCAGAGAAGAAAGAAGTCTCTCATCTAGGAGGCTAAGGAGAATGGGACTTTGGGTGCTTCTCCTTAGCTTCTCAGTTGGAAGACAAGGAGAAGTGGTGCCCCGCACCAACCTCAGCTTCGTGAAGAGGCGTGGCTTCCCAACTGACCTCATTCATGGTCTGGGAAGCCGCTACTCCTCCATCAGGCTGAGACTGGTGATTTTGCTATCCTCAGCCTGTCACAGGGGCACAGGCACCTTTTGGCATGCAATTCTAATGCACCATCAAATGTAATGCACATCTCCATTTCGGCTAAGCAATTAAGTAAAAAAAGATGCACACAATATTCTAGTAAATACATTACCAGTCATCCTGCATTTATCTACAGATTTTTGATAATATGGGGTAGTTCCATCTCAATTTACCTGGAAGACAGGGTTGACATAAGTATGTACAGATGTGTTGTAAACCTCTATATGAATCAGTTATATTTGCTTATTTTACAGCCTCTCAAATGTATGTATTTCTTAATGATCCATCGGCTTAAAGTTAAAAGTCAAAAGACTATAGACAACAAATTTGCTGTTATCTTCCAATTATCCTCGTGATGCACTCAACCTTATTAACCAATCAGTCAATTGTGGGAGAATTCTACATATTCATCAGTATTGATTTTCTACAGATACCAATATCACCATTCTCTGAGTGAGGATTCCTAGGTATCCAGGATGACACAACTCAAGCACCAAAGGGAGATTCTGGGTAGGCATGGAATATTTACTAATGTTTGGGGAATACACCCCTTCAAATATGTATAGAGAATTGAATAGAATTGAGTCTCCGTAGAGAGGAGAATTGAATAGAATTGAGTCCTTTAGTCAGTCAGGAATGCCTGACTGGCTAAAGGACTCAAATTTGGCTCCACAGTACAAGGTTTTATTGAAGGTTAGGTTGCATTTACAAATCTTTGTGCTTTTTATCCATCTCTCCTTTTTATCCTCTTTCTAATTTCCCTTTTTCATAAGTCCATCTGTGTCTTCCTCCAGCCTTTTACCAGTCTTACGCTCCACCACAACATCTCACCATCTTTATGTTCTATATATCTATTAGTATCACTTGTATATATAATTTCTATGGTTGCCTCTCTCTCTCTCTCTCTCTCTCTCTCTCTCTCTCTCTCTTACACACACACATACACACACATTATGCATAATTTCTATGGTTTGTCTCTCTTTTACACACTTGTACACACACAACACTTCTTTTTTACACTCTTTCTTATAGATGAAAAGCAGTAAGACAAAAACAACAGTCTTGTTAAAACTGTATTTAATCCAACTGCTTTGGTAAGACAAATAGATTCTCCCTCTCTCTGCTTGAAAAGTTGGATGGAAATGTGGACAGGGAATCTTTTGCCTAGAGTGTCATTGCAAAAAATGTAATGGATCCTTGAATATTTCAGAAAACAAGAATCTCTCTAGCATGTGCTTTGAGTCTCCTTGTGGAGAGAAAAAGTGGGGTCTAAATAAACATAATAATAATAGCATCCTAGGTGTTGCAGCCCAGCCACCTGTTTGATCCCTTTTCACCCAGACACCACACAGGTCAATAATAATAATGAACATGAATCCAAAAACCACAGAAAGTGAAACAAGAAACTGTAATCCCAAAGTGGTGGCACTCAAAACATGACTATAATCCCAAAGACTTGAAAAGTTGAAAAAAATTCTAATCCAAACAGGAGACATGCAACTTAAACAGGGCAACAAGATCCAAAAACCAAGAACCAGACCTCCTGACTCTGAGCTTCATAGACAGGCAACTTGATACATGAAATTCGAACGTTGATCTCCACACCGAACAAAGCCTCCGATTCCTTAAGAAGTCTCCCTCTTACCTAAACATAATTCTTTCCCACACCTGGGATCCCTTTATTTATCTTTCAGTCTCTGAGAACAATGAATCTGTCTCTGCATCACACCCTCCTGTCTGAACAATAAATGCTGGGTCATCGGTAACCCTCCAGTCTCCTCTACATTCCTTTCACAGTCAACTTCTAGGAGATTCTCATGAGAAACACGGTCTGTTTCCCTGACAACAGATCTATCCAAAACATCTTGAAAAACACTTCCACTTTCCCCCACAGAAGTAACAGGCTCACGCAAAAAATCCTTATCCTCATAGGCTGAGGCTTCACAAGCCTCAACACCAGGACAGAATGGGGAGAAATGATGACAGAGATACAAGTGTTGAGAGCCTAATTCTATACTTTGGTCTTCCAGATGTTGGCAACCTCCCACTAGCCAGTCTGACAGGAATTGTACTCCAGCAATATCTGGAGGCCAATAGGTTCAGATTAAAGGTATAGAATTTTAGACCAACATTTTGAATTCATTCTGGGAGATCACCCTTGTTTGCCCTTTAAGGAGAGGCTTAATACATCCTTCACAGCACTTGTGGCAGCTAGCCCCCATAGAAGACATAGATCTAAAATATAATATTTCCTAATAACTATTTTCTAATTGAATTACTGTAGCCCAGACATTTTACTGAAATGTTTCTGATTTTCATTGCTAACTTGGCAGATAGATATCAGTGAAACTCAGACATTTCTGCATGTGTAATTCCAGATAGGCTGAACTCTCATGGGAACAGAGAACTCACTCTGTCACGCCCCATTTTCCTCATTTTTAAAATGTGGAATTTGCAAATGCTACCACTGGGAGGCAGAAGCAAACATTTTGGTTGTTATATCTAGAAATGTTAGGAACGTTTCTTTCTTTCACATTTATATAGACATTCTGTCTGTGCATATTTATTTTGCATAGGTCTCTTTTGACTACCGTTTATGAGTGTGTGTATGCCTATGTGGGAGCTATTTATGGCAACATCTTGCATAAAAGCTTTATCACCAAGATGATTCTTTCTTTAACGGGGATATAAATGGTAAAAGAGACACTAACAGTGTCTCAATTAGTACACTTATATCCATTTGATCCAATTCTTTATGAAATTTGAGAATCTCGGACCTATTTTATGTATAGTCTAGCCAAAAATGCATTGAACTATAGCAGTTTTTCTTTTTCTCTTTCTAAAATATTTGGTTGTCAAGACCACAACAGCCTCTGCTCATAAAATTTGTAGGTTGTAGTTCAAGAGCAAGAAATTTCCACCCACAGATTGTTCTTATAGAATCAAAGCAAGTGATCAAATTGCTTGCTCCTGAACAGGCTGCAATAATTTGCGGGAAATCAAGCCCATTTTCCCCTGTTTTGTATGCTTCATATAATGCCATGCCAAGTTGAAGCCTGAGATAGATTTTAATAGCTGTATTACAAAACTCTGAAAGATGGATGTAATAAATACACAGCCAAAGACTAACTTATATTTGTGTTGTCTACTTCAGTAAGATACATGGATCTTCGCCTCAGGATACAAGGTAAGGCAGTGGTTGCTACATGATACAACAATTCAGTCCTCAAGTTTGAGGTGCAGATCTGGCTAGCCTGATTTTCCTTTCAGAGGCATGGGGAAAAGAAAACAAAAATCTTTGTTCAGGGACATCACACGCACACACACACACACAGAGGAATCTGACATCCATTACACCAACAGGTCTGTAGATGTAGCTGTTCTTGCTGAAATCAGTTTATAATGCACATTGGTCCAAATGCCTGCTTAAATGAGAAACGCCTTTCCCCTCCTCCACTTTTCATCCTGTATTAGCAACAATCAGACTATTACATAGTGTGAGACATTCAAAAGCAATTTCACTTTCATGGGTGAAAATGTATTCTGACTCCTCCAGCTTCTTTAATAGGAAAAAATGGTGAAGGATTTAATGATCATTCTTTCCTGGTCTTCACCTCTCTATCACATTCTCCATTGTAGTGCATCTATTTGTGCTGATCCCAAGGTTTGGTCCAGAGGTAAGTATAGGTAAAGGTAAAGTTTCCCCTCGACATTAAGTCTAGTTGAGTCCAACTCTGAGGGGTGGTGCTCATCTCCAGTTCTAAGCTGAAGAGCCAGCATTGTCTGTAGACATCTCCTAGGTCATGTGGCTGGAATGATTACATGGAGCACCATTAGCTTCCCACCAGAGCGGTACCCATTGATCTACTCAAATTTTCATGTTTTTGAACTGCTAGGTTGGCAGAAGCTGGGGCTAATGACAGGAGCTCACCCCGCTCTGTGTATTTGAACCGCTGACCTTTTGGTCAGCAAGTTCCACAGCTCAGTGGTTTAACCCATTGCATTACCGTGGCATCAAAATATCACTCAAGAGATGCATAGATCTAAGTATTTAAAAATGTGTTTGTGTGTTAGGGTATGCAAAATTCTAAAAATCTGTTAGAAGAAACTCCTATTGATGTGTCTGATTTGTTGCTATGGTTTTGACTACAAAGTATGCATAACTCTGGAGGGCTGAAATATCCAAAGGTTTTGCCTTGTTGTGAAACTGTGGGAATGCACTGACAACTAAAATATCAAAACTGTGTAAGTTCATATCAGGTGTTGTGTAGAAAGAGTTGATTTCAACTCATACAGGTAAAATCTGATGAGTCCTGCTACAAAGTAAATCTAAATTTCTTTTGCACTGGACCTCTGCATATACACCAGGCATTACCTCATCAAGATTATTTCAGATATTAATGGTGGGGGAAGTACAGTTTGAGACTAGAACATACTAGGTAGAGAATTCTAGAAGTTTCAATAAAAGAAGAAAAATAATGTTTCCAGGCTCTGAATATTTGGTTCCCTTTTCAATGCTGCTGAAGTTTTTTTAAGAGCTACTGCTACTTGCTTACTATATCCCACAGAAATTCTTCTCTTTATAAAAGTAAAATACTAGAATGATACCGCAGATCATGAATTTATCTTCATGAGGTAGGGATGGCCTCATATTTCACAAATGTCATTGTGAAGCAAACGTGAATAATGAAGCCCCTGCTATCAAGAATAGATGAGTTCAATTTCCTCTGCACTGCAATGTCATAGTTGATTCACACTTTTTAAAGGTGCCTGTGTATTTTTGCCCCAAGATCGAAGGGATACCTCTCTACACCCCTTTCTCTACTATCCATGACAATTTCACTTTTTGGTTTCTGCCAGATTGGGCAATACTAAACAGAATTAATAGGATACAAATGGGCATATATTATTTATGTTGTTGCTTGCTAACTTTAGATTTCTTAGGTAATTGCTCTTTTCTCACTCTAGTATAAGACACAATCTTCCTGAACCAGTGGATTAAAGAGCAGGAGATAGCAATACAATAGTTTTAGCAAGCAAATTGGATTAAGAAAAGTTATTCCAAATTCTTTAGGTCTAAAGGGCTCTTCCACATAGCTATATCACTCAGAATATCAAGGCAAATAACCCATAATATTAGAGTCCACACTGCTATATAAACCAATTCAAAGCAGATAATGTGGGATTGTATACAGCTGTGTGGAAGGGGCCTAACAAAGGGCAGTTCTAAACCAACACATGCAATGGACCAGGACCAGCAACTGAAACACTGTTTATAGCCTACTTGGGTTGATAGCACTATGATTCTACTTTAGTTGCTGTGGCGATAGCCTATGGAAACCTGACATTTTCAGTTGAGGGCAAGGCATTTAGCTAGATTGCGCTAGTGCCCCATAAAACCACAAACTATGTATGATGTAGCCATGGTTGTAAAATACAATTGTAGTGCTATAATTATGGAGCGTGAAAATATTAGTGGAGTCTATAGAAGATTTGATCAGGATCCCTGCTTCCAAATTCCACCAGCCTTAGTGCTGCTCATATGAAGTGATTGTAGAGGTCACAGTTCTCAGTTGTCAAGCGAAATCTAGATTTCTCCCATACGTTGTTGTTGTTGTTATTATTATTATTATTATTATTATTATATTTATTATTGTCAGCTGCCTTTTGATTAAAAAAATCTTATTCTAATTCAAGGCTGCATCTCTGAAATATAAACCCATTTGAACCATCCACACAAGTGTTGTACCTTCACAGCATATGGAAGTGGTCCAATCACATATTGTACTTTCAGAATTTTTTTAAGTGAATGAGAAGCACCGAGACTTCATTTTCAACCCAATTATATACTAGTAAGAAAATTCTGTGAGAATGACCTTCCAGGTTTTAAACTCCTTAGAGAAACAAGGAAACATTTTCACATTATATTTACCTAATTGAGAAGATTCAGGCTATTAGATGAGATATAAAATAAATTAAATTCCATGGCAGGTGAACACCCTAAGGGTACTCTGGTGCATTACACTGTATTAATATTCTCCAAGACCACTGCAGAAGCTTAGGAGAGTTAACTTCAAAATGAGCTTTGCAGACCACCTGCAGCAATTTAACCCCCACCCCAGCTTTCCTAGTCAAGCTACAATACTAGATAATTTAGTTCCAACTATTGATTAAATAATTGGCTTGGAATATGTCAGGTTTAAAGGAATCTCCTGTTCAGAACACAAAAGCAAGCAGTGCAAGCCTGTGATGGAATGTCTTAACCTTGCAATTCTGTTTCCCATTAATGCACATATTGAAAAGGTAAATATTTTTTTTCATATTCCTCTAATAGAAGCCACCTCCCAAATATATTAGAAAGGGGATATTAATTCACAAGTCTTCATAGAGCCTGGCCAGAATAAAGATAAAAGGTTTTAATGAGCAGTACAGCAAGTTTTTGGAGTGCATCCATTTGTATTTAATGATAGGAAAAGAAACTGAGGCCATTTGTAATATTCTTCCAAGAGGATGACTTGTGAAATGAAGTGCTTACTGAGATGATAAGGAATTGGTGGTTGCTTTTCCTACTTACCGCAATTTCAGTTAGTGGGGGATTTTTAATTAAACTCCAGTACTTTAAAACTAGCTGGGATATCGAGAAGTACTAATCCAAATAACTAGGGGTATCTTTAGTATTGGAAAGAAGGCACATTTTTATTTGGATTAAAGCAAAGCATTTCTTTCCAGCCCAGTTGCTCTTTCATGCCAAAGCTTGGCAAAGCGATTGAGTGGAATTATTCTCAGATGTCAGAATTTTGGCTGGTTCCAAAAGATCTTAATGATATTTTGGGAACAAGTCAGAAAGTCCCTCCTCCTCCTCACATGCCTATTTTTTCTCCTTTTCTTCCCCAGAAATTTCCAGTTTTGTAGTTTGATTATTATTACTCAGAACCCTGTTGCCTCCTTTCCAATTATAGTATAATTTAGGGGTAATCTTCACAGATTCTCAATAGGCGCCCTACTTTCCTGCCATTTCTTTCTTTATAGTCACAGAGACAGTCTGTGATTTAACTGTTATTTCAGAGCATCTGCTTCACACACTCCAATCAATATATTTCCCTTTCTTCTTTGCCATAAGAGGAAATCAAATTTCAGAAGAGGCGATGAGAAATGAGAGTAGCAAGTAAGTGTCACTGCGAATATGGATTTGGCTGTATTTCTTATTGCAAGGGCTTGCACTGCCACAGAGCTTATGTTTGCTTGTGCCAGCCAATATAGCATTAATACCTATTTACATTTAATGCAGCAGTGAAATATACCCATTTTCACCTCCTCTTATGAACTGATGGGAATTATTTCAGTCAAAAACTTGCCTTTCCTGGACTGTTGCATTCTTTTGCATGAAAGCAAAAATTCTGTCTTGGCCTATTCACATTGCTTGAGTTGCAATTGCCACCACTCCTACATTCTGTATAGTGTTTTTTTAATCCATTGTAAGGCTGCTTGTCTGCTCTGTTTGAAATCCATCCTTTCCCAGAATTATTTATTATATTATATTATATTTATATACTGCCCCTCTCAGCCCAGAGGCGACTCGGAGAATTAATCTAAGGGCATCTGAATTCAGGACCAAATCCAAGTATTGTTGCTTCAGACAGACCCACGATTCTGCTGATGTGTTTACATCTCTCCAGTCCTGAACCACAAGAGTGAGGTCCTGACTGTCCAGTCAAGCGAATCCAGTTTGGCCTGCTGGACAATCACCATGACCTTTTGCAGCAACCGCCACCGGATTCCAGAGAGCCCCTGGCCATTGCTGGGTGCCTTTGTAAATGATGCAAAGGGGCCCAAAAGACTTGGAGAGAGAAGGGAGAAAGGAGTGGGTGATTTCCATTTTATCTTCAAATTTCAGAGTGCCTATTGGTGGGCATGGGTTCTTCAGAAGTCCCTGACTGTGACAACACATAAAAAAAATAAGTACTGCCCCCTCCCCCTTGCTGCAGAGTGCAATGGAAAATAGGATGACAGCACTGGTCTGTGTGAACAGCGGGGCCAGTTCCAAATTAGACTTGGCTCAGCTGTCCAACTCAGAGTGTAAAGCTTCAGAGCATTCCCCAACTTCTGCTAATGTGGGATAAAATCAGGGTAACTTTTACTCTGTGTTGGGAGCAGAAGGCCCTGGATGTCATCTGGAGTCCCAGGAGTGATTTCTGGCTCTATTTGGGGTTTGTCCTCAGACCCTTTCTACATTGCCATATAATCCAGTTCAAAGCAGATAATCTGGATTTTATATGGCAGTGTAGAAGGGGTCTAAGTTGCACTCCAGGTTGTATATAAAGAGAGATCCTGGTAGACCCCATGTACTGTAAGCAAAACATTCTAGGTTAGGTTCCTAAAATGTCCAATTAATGGAAAGGGATTAGGCAGAAAGTGACGTGAAAGACATCTGTTGCCACTTGGGTAGACAGTGCCCTCTTAAATGGACAAATACCTATTCATCTACAGCTATGTGCAAGAGGCCTCATGGGCCCATCCAGATGGGCCCAAAAGCAGGGACCTGTCTCGGTTTTTACTGGAGGCATTCAAATGACGCCTCCAAAGGACTGCATTGAATTAATTGAATTAATTTAGAACAAACCAATGGGGGTGGCACTTATCTTTTTTGTTATATCTTGCTATAGTCAGTTTCCTTGGTTTGTTCTGAATTAATCAGATATCCCATTAGATCCAGGCCTTCCTGAAAGGCCCGGGTCTAATGGAGTATTGGGTCTTTGGAGACTCACTGCTGGGTAGTCCCAGGACAAGCTGGGGGTGAGTCTCCACTGTTATCTCACATCTTTTGGGTTTCTCCCAAGCCCCCAATTAAGCCCTGAAAATGTACTTACAAGGTCCCTGTCCTCCATAACTCCTACTGCAATGTTCTCCTGGGGCCAGAAAATAATATGCAAGGACTTGTGTGTGTGTGTGTGTGTGGGGGGGGGGGGTGTTCCTCTTTGCCCCTCCTGTTACCAAAGCAGGTTATTTAAACCCACTTCGGTGCAGATTTTAGTCCTGTATGGAAGCACCCAACATGGAATGCCAGGTAGGGAAACTATTCTGTCAAACATTCCCTTTATTCATACTTAAATATATAATTAGAGGATTGTATCTACTTCATGTCTACCTGTTGACAAAATTTTCCTTGAGCCAATGGATAAGGAGGGCATTTTGAGTGATTCTGTCTGCTCCAGAGCTTTGGAGACCCTTTGGAAGAGTTGGGAGATGAGAAGGGAATCTCCATGGAGGAGAGAGTATTTGCCGATATGTGTTTCCACTCTGTCAAAGAGCTTTCCATCTCATAGCATTATGAACTCGAGGTAGGGAGCCTATCCTACGGTGAAGAACAACACAGTTTCTAATGTATTTATTCTATGGGATAAGTCCTTTTGGTTACACTGGAGCAAACCCATTGATTTAATTATTAAAGAGCAAGCAAACACATTGGTAAATCCCTTTGAGATTAATAGTGGCTTTCAGGCCTATTTCTGCAGAAAGTTAATACTATTTGGGTCTGCTAAACTGTTTTTGATTAAATACATATGTGTGCGCACACATACATTCTTTGCCTAATTTATTTGACTGATGGTAGCCAGCTTTCCTTGCAGAGTTTTCTTGTTCACTTGCAGTGAGATAAGCTACCTTCTTTATCATATCAGGGCTCCCATCTGGGGAAAAATCTGGCAACCTTGAGATGAAAGGGCAAGAAATAAAATTAAAGAAAAGAAGAAACTTTTCACAACCTCAGTGAAACACATTTTGACTCCTCAAGGGCTTGAGAGCATCAAATTGAAAACCTTGATACATTGCAATGTCTTTAAAGCACTGTTTCCCCCCACTCACACTGTGGCCATACCGTAAAGCTAGAGAGAGAAAATGTAACAAATGACCAAAATCGAGTGTAGTGACATTGTATGGCAAATAAATTGAAGCATTTAGTCATAAGACTAGTAACAGAAGGAGAAGGAAATTAAGAAGCATAGGCAAGGGAGACAGAGTATCTAGCAGAACAAATGGATGCCATAATTCCTGAATGTGTCATTTTGAATTGAAGTAAACAATTGCTATCTCAATGCGTGCTTGGATCCAGCTTTCTTTCTTTTTTTAACATAAAGATTATAAAATACAACAAATGTAAGTAAATTGTGACTATTTGTGGCATAAGATATATTTATCTAAAAGTCTTCACAGAGACTGAAGTGCTAAGAACACATTTTCAAAAGTTCCACTGAAGTACAGATTGCAAAGTTTTCACCCAGTTTCTCAATGTACGACCACAAAACTTCTGAAGCCTGGTGCAAGTCTTCTAAAAATATGCCTCATTTAGTTTAGTAGGGCTTAATTCCAATGTGTGAGCACAGATTCGCTGCATCAGTGTAAATTCTTAGTAATTTGGAGTGGAGGTAAATAATGCTTGTTAGAAAATTAAAGAATTCGCTGACCCAAGAGATTAGGTCAATTGATCAACACACACTAAATACCCATAAATTCAGCCAAATGAAGAAATAAAAAGAAAGGCATGGCACCTGATTTATTAAATTGCCGCTGAATCAGGAGTGCCGATGTAATATGGCTGCAAGAGAAGCCCAGTCATTTCTGAAGTTAAAAATAATCAATTCTCTCCTCTTTGCACCTCTTACAAAAATGTGGCATTGACAGCAAGCATTAGGTCCTACCAACAGAGACCAGTTTGGATTAACTTTGTGCTGTCTTTATGTGGAGAACTTGTCTGGGAGCAAGCCTTGATATTTAGCTCTACAAATACAGTCACTGGTCACAAAACCATAAATATAATAACGGCTTCTGATAATGTCATTTTTTTAAAAAGAGCCAACTACAACAAAGAGAAGCACATAATGCCACTATCAAATTTCTGCAGGCGTCATATGCCAGGATGCAGCATCAATAATATGTGCTGGAAAGGAGGGTTACCCTTTCTTTTGCCTGTTATTTGTCTGTAAACATAACTCACTGGGCAACACTGATAAAAGGCATGTGTTTTATGAAGCAAGAAATGGGAATAATAAAATAAATGGTTAATTACCAAGCCAGAGGCAAAAATCGGGACCCTAAAGCTGAAACAGTGGACCTTTGAATTGCTAGACAGGTTTTCTGTGGGAGCGTGTTTCGTGAACAACAACAAAAAGCAATAGCTCATCCTGATATTACATTTCAACAGATAAGATTAACTGGAGAATAGTGTTATGGTACTCCCATAGAGCTGCATTCCAGAAGGAGGAGGAAACACATTTGGAATGACTCACACAGTCTATGTAGATGAAGAGAAGTTGATATGGCTGTCCTTTGAAGTTTCAGCCTTCAGAAAGTGAAAATTGGGAGCAGAAAGGTTTGTCTGCTCGCTTATAGTTATACTTGTGTTAACTCCTGTTTCTCCAAACTATGAGTAGCTATGGCTGCAGAAAAACACATTGTGATACCAGGCCTCTTGCAAAAACAAACAAACAAACAAACAAAAAACAATAAAAAATATAGTTACCGTAAGTTGTGATTAAAAGTACTGACATTAAGCCTAACTTATTTCTTGTCTTTCTCTCTATTATCCAGCAATATTTTGAGGCATCAAGCTTTCTCCCCCAATTCCAAATTATATTGTGAGAAGGAGCGAGCTTTGTTAAAGTTACCTTTTAAAAAAATTTGCTGTTAACTGGCATCAAGTCAACTTCAAATTATGGCAACCCAATGAGAGAGCTCCAAGTAATCAATAGCTTTGCTTAGCTCCCTTCTACACTGCCATATAATCCAGACTATCAATACAGATAATCCACATTATATGCTTTGAACTGGATTATATGAGTCCACACTATCATATAATCCAGTTCAAAGCAGATGATCTGGATTTTTATAGTCTTATGGAATGTCGTCTTCCTCTGTTGTAAGTTTTCCTGTACAATTCTTCCTTACTATCTCACAATTGTCTCTTTTGTTTAATAATAACACATTCCCACACATTTACAAATTACCTTTGACTTTGTGGTCATTAATAAAAGGATTTGATCAGTGACTTCATTTTTTAAAATTTCAATGAACCATTCTGGCTGAAAACAGTTAACTTTAAAGCTTTGCTTTTCTGGCCTTTCTGGCCTTTTTCCATTGAAAAATCATGAATTAGATCCAAAAACTAATTTCTTGTTCAAAGCCATGTGTTTAACTGTTCTTGCCTCCTTATAGAATACATGTAGTTTGAGATAAGTCCTAGCCAGCTGAAATTTCTGTCATCCTCTGACACAGGGTGCATCCACACTGTAGAAGTTGTGCAGTTTGACACTTTAAAACCATGGTTCATGGTATTGAATTATGGGAGAGGTAGTTTTACAAGGTATCTAGCCTTCCCTGCCAAAGAGTTATGGTACATCACCAACTGACAAATCCTGGGATCCCATAGCATTGAGCCCTGACAGTTCAAGTGGTATCCTGCTGCATTAGGTCTGTGGTGTAGATGCATCAGTCACTGGAAGTATGTAGAAACATCGAAAAAAGTTAGAATCAAGGCATCAAAGACGGCAGAAAGAGCCAGAGAAGGGAGTACAGAATCAGACCCTACTACACTGCACTAAAATGTGGTGTGTGTGTGTGTCGGGGGGGGGGGGTGCATTATTGTGAGACATCCAAATAATGCCTCATGATAATGCAGATTAACCAGGGATAAACTTGGAAATCTAAATTAATTCCAGGTTAATTTGACACCTTCAAAGATCTGGGCCATTCACTAAGGGTCCTTACAAACAGCCCCAAAACCCATGATGGGTTTTGGATTAATCTGAGGCATCTAAATAACACCTCAAATTAATCCAGATTATTCTTATTTTTTAAAAAAAAACTGTGAAAGATCTGGACCTTACTGCAAGGTCTGGATTTTTTTAGGTGCTAGGCCTGTGGAATTGACACTCAGGACTGTCTTTACAATCCAGGGACCAATCCCCATTGCCATCTTAGAGCCCATAGGAGCAGGATGGCATCCCCACCCTCCCTTCTCAGCCCCCTGTTTCTCATATAAACTTACCAGAGGGGCCTGCCTGCATCTTCAGCCCCCTCGGTGATAGCATGTTGTGCTGGGAGCTTTGGAGAGGGCCGGGGGATTTTCATTTTGATGCATCGGGTGCTTTAACGAAGGGATCTGAGTATGCAAGGGACCTGAGCAAGTTTACACAAGAAGCGGGGGGCTGGAGACTGGCTAGATGGCCTACCATGTAGCCCCCCCCCCCCAGAGAAAACCTGGGATTTGGGTCCAATGTATGGCCTAAATCACAAAAGGAATCAGGATTTTAAATCCTAGTTTCTTTCATGATTTGGATCTGTCTGGAAAGGCCCTAAGGTCCAGATATTTGGAAGTGTGGGACACATGGAGACTGCTGCTGAGATCACTATCCATGATCTCAGCAGCAGGCTTCACAGCTATCTCTTTCTCTGCAGGATCAAGCAACCCACGGAGGAGGGATAGCAATGCTATTCTCTCCTCCCTCGCCCACTTTCCTGGTTGTAAAGAGTTACAAGAAAGCTGCTTATAGAATATGAAGGCTTCTAAGGGCTTTGTTTTCCATCTAAATTAAATGCCAGAGTTTTTGGAGAAGGGAGGGGGAATTTCACCTCCAGAACTCTGCACCTATGGAAACAAAGACCTTAGAAGACTCTACACTCAGTAAAGAGCTTTCTCTTAACCCTTTATAGCCAGGAAGAGGATGAGGGAGGTCAGGGGGCCCAGTGACCACACCCTCCTGTACCAACGATGGTTTGGCACTATTATAAATATGGATGTTTGAGCTGAAAAGCTGAAAAAATAGGCTCCAATATGTAAAGAAAGGACTATTAAACATGGAAGACCACAATGCATGCTGAAATGATGATTTTGGCACTCAAAGTGAGAAATAGTCAATCCTAAGCAATTGACCTTTAAAACTGCTATATTGAAGACAGCAGGAATACCTCAATAATGCTACTAATGGGATGTATTGACACCTGGGAGGAGCTCTCTGTTATGAACCAGAACCGGAGTGTGGAAAACAGCCTACATAAGGCATGAATTGAAATACACCTGAAAATAATATAAAAAGGGGGCTTTCCAAATGTTCGAGTGTGCCAGATACCAATGCTGCATCTGCACCTATCACTTCTACAAAGGAACTGATCAACTCTTCAGGAGTATGAGGATGATTGAATGAGAGAATGAATGCTTCCTTGGTACTAAGTTGCTGTATGATTTTAAATGCTTAATAAAAGTTACATGTGTTTAAATAGAGATCTGGTATCTATGGGTATTCTTTCAAGCCTATAGTCTTGAGTGACAGTTATTCAGTTTTCCCCTCTTTTCTGGATAAGAACAATTTGCATTTGGTTACAGCATGGGAGGGAATGTGGCCATCCTCTTGCCCAAAAGATGTGTTTTTGGCCCCCTGTGTGGGCATGAAATGTGGAAGGAACTGAAGTTTTAAACTCTGGTTCCCTGTGCATTTTCTGTGTAGAAGGGCCCTCATAGCTCAGAGACCATTACTTGGGGGTTTCTTTGACTACTGTGGAAAGTGGTTAATGGTAATTTTGTTGCATGCCTTGGTTTTTCTTTCAAGCAAAATCAGAAAACTCTAGTATGCAGTTCACCTTTATTGATCAAGTTCAGTTTTCTAATCCATTCATTTCCTGTTCTGTCTTGTCCCTCTTTCTCAAAAAGTTGTTTAAAATAAAATAGTCAAGGCACAGTTGTTCTTCAAAAAGTTGCACAGTTATGAGTAAAACAGTGAGTTTCCTGAAAATGTAAAGTTTTTAAATATTGTGGTGATCTCTTTCTCCTTTATGAGAAAAAGAAATACCAAAATATTTCACCACTATGGGGAAAAAATACTGGTGCCTTTTTCTCGACATCTGTTTCTCGACATTCTGTTGGGAAGTGGGAAATTTGAGAATGTCCACCCTACAATACCTTGATCAGCAGGCAATATTTCATTTATGGTCTGGGTTAAATATTTTGTTTTTTTCTTCAGATTTCTACTGACTATGTAAATAATATATTGTGTTTAGTTGCTGGTGGAGCTATTTACGCTTTAAATACTTTAGCAGAACTGATATATAAGGACATGGAAGTGTTCCAAATGAGCCATATTCTATTTGTACAGGACATGATCTGCAAGTAAATTGTCATTAAAAAAAATTGATCAGGGTGGACAACTATGGTCCTTCAGATGTTTTTGCCTATATTTTCCAGCAACTGTATATCAGCATTGCCAGTGGTGAGGAATGATGGTAGCCATATTTCCTAAATCTACCAGATTCTATCTGATCTTAGAAGCTAGAGAGGGTCACTCCTGATTAGTGTTTGAATAGGAGCCTGCTGACAAAAAGCAAGGCCTGTTGGCTATATTTTAAAGGGAGGAACTGACAAAACCACCTCAGAGTATTCCTTGCCTTATGAAATTCATGGATCATCATAAGCGGACAGATGACTTGTAGGCACATACACACATGTAATCCATGTTGGTCCCAGTTGATCACAATGGTTTATAGAGGAAAAAGGTGGAAGTCTGACATTAAGATAACACAATTTTCAAGTAAAATAAGTGATGTGTTATACAATGACACAAGCACAAGAGATATTTTCTAGTAGGAGTTTATTATTAGATCCAGATACAAACATATGCACAAAATGTTTGGTTTACAAAGCCAATTCAGACTTTAAAACTTGTAAAAAAATGTACCAAGTTCATTGATTAAAAAATTCTGGATCCTAGTCCACATCATCTGGGACCGATTGATATAGACTTTAGGTAATGCTAGCCTTATAAAACAGACATGATAGATAAGGTGTCTCCTAAGTTGATTGGCTATATATCATGAGCTAACCTTTAATCTTTAAGATGACATTTTGATCCTTGGAAGCTTTAGCTCAGGTAAGGTGGGAAAATGTGCTTCTTGATTTATTCAGTTTTAACTCGCTACTCTTACAGTATTTATAGATAACTTAAATGCCCTGGTTGTGCTATTTAATCATTTTAAAGTTTCTAGCCTCAATCCAAGAATATATAGTGTTATGTACTAGTTCCCATTGAAATCAATGTTATTTATAACTAACCTGCAGCTTAGGTATTTCAGTTGGATTTTGGCAGATGTAACTTTTTTGTGGTATGTGGGAAAGTTATTTTTAGACTACAACTCCCAAAACAAAAACAAAAAAACCCTAAAAAAGTAACTTCTTTCATCACTATAAAGTATTTATACCATGCATGGGGAATATTTTTTCTCTCTGCTGAGGGACTCATGAAAGGGTTGAACTGCTTAAAAATGAACCAGACTGCCTTAGAAGATTATGGATTTTCCATGGAGGTCTTTGAATGGCATGTGGATGACTATCTCTCAAGAATGGTTTAGTTGTGTATTCCTGCAGGGTATGATCTTGAACCAGGTGGCCATTGCAGTCTAGCCTGCTACCCAGCCCCATTGGATGGACTTCCTGTAGGTGAGCTGACAGCTGCATGGCCCTTAAGCATAGCAGCATCTCAGATTTGTGTTAAATGGAAGCAGAGGGTGCATCTGAACTATAGAATTAATATAGTTCAACACCACTGTAACTGCCATGACTCAATGCTATGGAATTTGGGGATTTTTTAGTCTGATTAGACACCAGCACTCTTTGGCAGAGATAGCTAAAAACTGGTAAAACTGCAACTTACATAGTATTGGGCCATGGTAGTGAAAGTGTTGGCAAATTCCATTAATTCTACCGTGTAGGTGTACCCAAAGTCCCTGAAATTGGGTTCATAAGACTCTAAGAAAACATTTTGTGAAAATGAGATACTTTCATATGCCTACAAAAAACTCAGTGGTTGTTGATGCCTCATTTGTGGTGTTCTAATAAGAATGGGGGTCAAAAAGGGATTTCCGTTCTATGCAGTTTTTAATTATGAAGAATATTTTGCTTCAATAGCTTTTTCTCTCTCTGGTGAAGAACTAGAGCTATTTCATAGAAGCTAGATTAGACGGGGCAAACTTTGGCCCTCCAGGTGTTAAGGCTGTGAGGAATTGTGGGAATCGAAGCCCAAAACACCTGGGGGGCCAAAGTTTGCCCATGCCTGGGCTAGATGGACAATAATCACTGTCCAGATGTTATTGGACTGCAGTGCCCAGTATCCTTTTGCCTTGACTTCAGCTTATGGGAGTTGCTGTTCAATATAATTTGGAGGGCCATATACTGCCT
Organism: Anolis sagrei; assembly: GCF_037176765.1. NCBI lineage: Eukaryota > Metazoa > Chordata > Lepidosauria > Squamata > Anolidae > Anolis > Anolis sagrei. The sequence goes on along the minus strand of NC_090021.1, from coordinate 104,060,491 downwards.
ACTTTTGGAGCGGTTGCTGCTGCTAATTGCCTTCAAGTTGACTTCAATTTATTATGTGCCTATTTATTTATCCAATTTATTTTGTTATCAACAACGTTGCTCGGAAATTGCAAACTCATGGCCATGGCTGCTTTGACTGAGTCCAGCCATCTATAATGCAGTCTTTATTTTCTACCTTGCCAAGTATTACTGCCTTTTCAAGTGAGTTGTGTGCTCTCATTATATCCGAAGTAGACAATGTCAAACAAACAATGAACTGGAACTGAAATTTAATTTGAAGGAGTTTACATAATTTTTAGGTATTGAAATTTGGGTTGTGACACCCACATTGTATGGTGAAATGGAAATTTAAGCGCTTCATGTAGGCATTATTGAAGGTGCATCTACACTGTAGAATCCATGCAATTTAACACAACTTTAATTGTGATGGCTGAATGCTGTGGCATCATGGGAATTGTAGTTTGGTGAGGCACCAAGATTATTTGGCAGAGACCCTGTAAAATTACAACTCCCATGAGTCCATAGCATTGAGCCATTAAAATGGCATCAAATTGCATTAATTCTATAATTTAGGGTCAACCATAGTTAGCTTGTTCTTGTCAATAGCCTAAACGAAGTTGCTTTCATTAGTTGCCTAATCCCCCTTCTCCTGTTTAGTTTGCAGAACAAGAGCACGTAAACCCTGTAAATGAAGCATTAGAAAAGAAGAGGTGAAAAGTGAAGAGCAGTATATGGATCACTTAATTTTGATATAGACCCATGATTTTGAACAACAAATTCCTTTTTTTCCATGGAGCAGTATTATCCAACAAAAGTTAATTGGCATTGTGTTGGGTTCTGTGGTCGTTCAGCAGCTGCTGAAATAATTTAAAGCTTTCTTCATTCTCCCAGCAAATATTTGTTGGTCCAAAAATTAAAATGAGCCAGAACTGGCCAGATCCTCCCAACTCCTTTTGAACTGTATTTTCAATATGTGGGGAAGCTGATGTTTCAAATTGTCTCTGATCCCTGAGCCCAAGGGTTAGTTATGCATCAATAGCATTAATGAACATAATATGAGGAAAATATTTGTCAGAAGTAAGTAGAAAGAAAGCCCATGGAAAAAATTGTCTAAAGTGGAGTGGAGTGAAGGGGTAAATCCTCTGATTATAAATCTAAAATATTAAAATAACGGATCCACAGAATCCCTATTAGACATCAAAGCTTCTTCATTATTGGAGTATGTTTTTAATTTATAGGCCTTGATTCAGGCCAAAAGCAAGCCTGATAAATTGTATAGTGAATTCCCAAGATGATTAGAAAAACCTGACTCTGGCTTGTTGCTGCCCACAAATATAAAAAGCAACTTTCTAGTTTGCTAGCTGATTCAGTTCAATGGTACTGAAGAAACATAGTTAACAACCCAAGGAAGACACAACACTATTTTTGAAAAAAAAAATGATTAAGCCAGTGTTGAACTATTTTGTCTTTATTGTTTACAGTGCAGACTCAAAATCTTCAGTTTATTGAATGAAAGTCTGCCCAAGAGAATAGGATTTATTTGGGTTTATTATTACAACTAATAAACCCAAATAAATCCTATTACAAGGTCAAAACAAGAACTAGAAAAAGTCTGGCCAAACAAAAGCTGAAAAACATAGCTGAAAAAAAAAGTATTCTAATGATGCGAAATTCCAGGCTATGACCTTGGAACAGGTCCCAAAATGAAACTATGGATAAGGTTTTTAAAGAGTAATTATTCTGAATAAAACAGAGGAAAATATCAGGTATCATTCTCTTTTATGTCAGGTATCTTCTTCTGCCCCATCTCTTTGGAGTAAACCTTGGAAAAACTTTTTGGGACAATTGCTGCCCAGTTATCCAGTCAGCATGACCATAATGAGGCTCGATGGTGAATTTTTAGAGTTGTAGCCCAAGACTAACTTCCAAAAGCTTGAAAAACAAGCAAACAAAAACAAAAACAAAAACGGAGCATGGAACATTCAATAGTTGTACAACATGTGCTGGATGTTTCAAGCTATGAACCTTTTCAGGTAAGTTTAGAGCAATTGTGTCAAACATGTGACCCTCCAGATGTTTTGGACTTCAGTTCTCAGAATTCCTGACCATTGGACAAGCTGACTAGGGTTTCTGGGAGTTGGAGACCCAAACATCTGGAGGGCTCCAAGTTTGACACATCTGGTTTAGAGAATATAATTAATGATTAAGATGGACCACTTGGCAGATGTTCATCCTTTTTCCCAACCACATCACCATATCAAAGAATATACTGAGTTTCTACACGCTTCACTTCTATAATAGTACATCATTGATTGCCTTTCTTCTCAGACCCCATAACATCAAAATATTGCAAGACTGGCATAGTTTACTGAATCAAATACAGGCCATACTTGCTAGGTATATCAGCCCGTCAGGGAATCTGTAAAACAAGCTTTTGTTGTTTGCTTGCATGAAAGCAGTAGGTTGACAAGTACCTGATATAAGATGCTTGTCTTGATTAAATAAAAATGCAGCAACATGCAGCCTCTCTGGCATTCTACAGGACGTCTTCATTGAATCCAGCGGGAAAGGCTCAGCATTCACTCTTGTCATATTGCAGATTTAATGGGTCAGACAGGCATGTAGCCAGGGGGGGGGGGCTCGGGGGGCTTCAGCCCCCCCCGAAATTTTCATGGTGGTTCACGAAAAGGCCTTATTGGTGCATTATTTAAACTTATGTTTATTCATATCATGATCTGATCACCATACTCAATATATCCCATATGCACGGGGGTATTGGGGTAATGATACAAAAGGTTTGCTAGGCTAGACCCTCTTTCACTCAGACTCAGCCCCCCCCCCGAAACTCAGCCCCCCCCGAAACCCCCCTGAAAATTTTTTTAGCCCCCCCCCGAAACGAAATCCTGGCTACGGGCCTGGGGTCAGACATGTAACAGAGTTGAGAAGTCATTCTGAAGTATTAATATCATGATACCCTGAAGCAGTGGTGGCTGGGATGATGCCCTGCATTTTACATATTCCTTACCAACTGTATCCTTCCATCTTGTTGCAGCTCATAAAGGTATTTGCCTGCTAACCCCCCAAGAAAGACACCACACAACAGTTATGGATTTAAAACTGGGCAACTTTATTGTTACCTAATTAACTCAGCCACAGAATCTCTTAATCAGACTAGCATGAACGTGTAGTGAATAAAGCCGAGGTGGTGTCCCTTCCCGGCCTACCCCTCGGCAAAATAGGGCGAAGCACCCGGTTCCCGTGTGACATAAACCAGGGTAACCTTTAGCCAATGTTGGAGGAACCTTCCTCAAGGATATTGAGGTAAGACCCTCCCCATTTGAAAGCCATTTATCCAGTAGTCACCTCGGTCAAGGTAACAACCAGTGATGTTATGTCAATGGCTTTCCCCAAAAGGGAGGGGCTGCTTCGGGTGAACACCAAATGTATTTCTTCCTAGCTGTTTTTCCGCAAAACCTATTTAAAACCACCAAAACCCAATCTGCCTCCTAGTAACAGTATAGGGTAGGCGAAAAAACCCCTCTAGAACATAGAAGGGGGAAAAAATTCCTACCCGGCTCTCTAAAGCAACCAATAATTATACTGTTAATGGGCGGGTGAGGTGGGTCGCCGTCAGGCAAAAGACTGAGCTGGAGGGAGGCTATCACCCTCCAGGCTCCGCCCCCAAAGTAGTTCCGGTAGGAACTACTTTGGGCTGTTTACTTTCTGGGAGGAAGAGGCAAAGCCCTTTCTCCTCTCCAGTTCCTTGGATCGGAGAAAGGTAATTGCCTGCTAACCCCCCAAGAAAGACACCACACAACAGTTATGGATTTAAAACTGGGCAACTTTATTGTTACCTAATTAACTCAGCCACAGAATCTCTTAATCAGACTAGCATGAACGTGTAGTGAATAAAGCCGAGGTGGTGTCCCTTCCCGGCCTACCCCTCGGCAAAATAGGGCGAAGCACCCGGTTCCCGTGTGACATAAACCAGGGTAACCTTTAGCCAATGTTGGAGGAACCTTCCTCAAGGATATTGAGGTAAGACCCTCCCCATTTGAAAGCCATTTATCCAGTAGTCACCTCGGTCAAGGTAACAACCAGTGATGTTATGTCAATGGCTTTCCCCAAAAGGGAGGGGCTGCTTCGGGTGAACACCAAATGTATTTCTTCCTAGCTGTTTTTCCGCCACAGGATGCGGACAAGTGTCTACTTAGTCCCATCCCCCCACACTTAAAACAGCTCCTAACAACCTGCTAGCCTGAGCTCTCCCAAAGTTGCCCAGCATATGACTCCCGACTTAATTTAAACGTATTGTATATATCATGGTTTTGATTTTATGTTGTCAACCATGGATAGGAATGTCTGGATAGGAATCCCATGTTGAGCCATATTTGCCTTCATGGCATGGCCTTTATAGTGCGTGTAGTGGTGAGAAGCCGGGGTCGAGGCTGGGGATTGACGACCAGTCCTCACCCATGTCATATTTGTATCACATGAAGCAACTTGGGACATACATTTATCCCCAACCATCATATCACACTGAGAACCTTCTTTCCACCTGACCAGGAGATCTGCCATCCCTTGTAAGTCCGATCCACCCTTTGTGGATGACGATGGATGCAGCTCACTGTGGAATGTGGCGAAGCCATGTCTCAGTCTCTCTCAGCCCCATCGACTCCACCGGTCGTCCGTCAGCACGCCAAACCGACAGGGGCTGCCAAAACTCGAACACAAAGATTAACCATCACGCGAAGGGGGCGTCATACCCCTCTTCCATAAAATTAACATATCACCAGGGTGGCCTTGTGATATAGTCACCTTGGAAACAAAGTCCGTGTGAGCCGGACAGGTAAGTTACTGAAGTCAGGCCGCCCAGCTCACCATCTGGGTGGGCATAAGTAATCACCGGTAAAGCAAATGACTCTTTGTGCTTTGGAGGTGTTGTCATCACAGACCCTGGGTTTCTATTGTGCCACACCAGTGTTCTTGGTATAACTCTGAAACATTGTTTTCGTGGGTTTGGTTAAACCCTAGTAGGTTGTGGGAAACAGCTTTGTCAACTGGACTTATTAGTCGGGGCCCAAATGACCCTATCCTAAATCATTTTGCGTATTATTTGTTGTTTGAACTTATTTGTAATCCCCAATGGCTGTCAAGGCCTGATGGTGATGATCTCTGCAGGGGTTGATAGTCTAACTATGGCGTGGGCTTGTCTACGTCCCTGACCAAAAAGAAAAGTTCCTCGGATGACCAGACACCTAATAAATGTGATGTCTAGAAGTTGTTTATTAGTGAAATTTGCGTGACCAGTTTATTATCGGTATAATAGCACCATAGCTGAAAACATTTTTGACATTCCTCAACCTCCCCTAAAACGACAGTGTGGCCCACTGCATTTTATAGTGACTTGGCTATAGTCTGGCCTAAGGAACATATATATATATCTTTTCCACGAAATTATGAGTTTAGTTGTAGTTGAGAGTCAATAGCCAAATATCTGTTTAATAACTTACTAAGTAGAAGCGAATTTAATGTAGCTGGCTTTTTGGTCCTAAACCCATGGATTAACCACGGGGCCTTAATTTAACCCAATCATGTTTATTATTTCTATGAGTTGTAATAAAACCCTTGAGATTTAACCTGGGAGCTTGTTAAGTTAAGCACCAGGAATAAAATTATATGGAAAAAACGGGGGGAGGGGTATTATAGGTAGCCCAATCTGCATGTTGTTAATAATCAGCTTAGAGCATCCAAAGAATGTCAAAAACTCCAATCATGGTGATGACCTGGCTCCATTAGGACGGGGGGGGGGGAAGGGGGGGGGCTTCGTTGTGAAGCCAAAACTGTATAGCCCCCTAATCGTAACATCTAACTTGTGCAGCCACTAAGCCGGTGACCTTGTTATGGTGGTGTGTCAACAAGTAATAGCCCAGCTGTAATGGGCTATGTATTAATAACTTTCACCGGCCAATTGAGGTCAAACCTAACTGGGCTATTTAGTATTTATAAGCCCTTCTCCCCTTATTGTAAAGATTAACCTAGCCTTGACTTAACAGTGGCTATCATAGATTTTAGTTGACCCAACGTCTAATCTTGGATGGTTAAGCAGAAGTGCCATTAAACTGCATGCCGGCCAATGGACACCTGCATTGATAATATTGGGCTATATGTAGCAGCTTGATGCTAGAGTAGACTTAAGGGCAGGACGAAACCGTATATTTATCTTGCAATCATAATCGAACCTTAGAAAGATCCACTTATTGGGGGAGGGGCTCGTGTATAAGCCCCCCCCCTTTCCAAAAAGTAACTTTATTTAAACAAGCCCTGTGGCAGGTGAGCCTTTGGTTAGTAGTTGGTAGTTAGTGGACAATAAGCCCCTGTCTATCAATAATCGGCTACATATCTCTAAAGGTGTCGTAGTCGCTCCGACCCATGTATGCCGACAGTATTAACTTCCAAAGCTCACATTGTATCATATCCCCACACAAGAGGGATAGCACGCAGCCTTTGTCGGAACCGCCCCTCGTCTTTGAGCCGGACACTCACGGGCAACAAGGTAAGCCTCACAAATGATGTCAAGATATTAGAACGTGAATGTGCCCGGATCTGTCAAGTTAAACTGTTAGCATATATCACCAAAACGTTCAAACCAATTGGCCCCAGCTCGGATCGATCATCCAATTTTGTGTTGTTATCATGTAGAAGGGGTCCCCGTTGTCAACCTGTGTCTCTTTTGTCACCCTAAATAAAAGCAAGCCCCGTCTCTCGCGGCAAATGTGAGCCTAAAGACGCAGGGGAAAAACTTTTTATTGGTGAGTTTAACTTGGGTTTCCCCCGCTGTTTAGTCAGTGATGACACTATCAGCTAGCTTGGTTATTGCGGCCCATGTCTGAGTGTCATGGCAGAAAACCGCCGGGCCATTATCCTCTGTGTGCAGCTCATTCTGGGTCGAGCATCTGTGTTTTGATTTTGTGTTATTATGTCATCCCAAGGGACCGTAGGCAAGTCAATAATATCTAATGATGCAGCTGGGGTATCCCGATGCATCAGTGTATACAGACCTGTACAACCGGCTGGGACTTCTGTAGCAGATACAGAAGGTAACCACAGCCCTGCTGATATTTTGAACTTATACAGCTGGGCACCTTTGTCCCGAGATGGGTCAGGGTCTTGTTTAAGCTCCCATCGGCCTTGGAAACTAAAGAAAACATACAGGAAAAGGAACGTTATTAAATGGCCTCGCTTATCTTTGAGGTAATCGTCAAGCATGTCCGGGCAGCGAAATGTCTGTCATAGCTTCCACCGATTAAATGTGCGCCCCTAGTGTGTGGCATACTTCCTGATAACTGGTCTTTGGGAGCCACAAAGGTATGTGTCTGGTGGCGCCTTGTCGGCCCTCACTTAGCCGGGCCCCTGCCCTCTAGGCCACTCATATTCTTTCCAGACACATCCTGTAAAAGAAGATTAGCAGAATTATTAAGGTCGTTGAATAAGGTAAATCTGAGTTGCATTGAACCATCATCATACGACTGGAAAATATATACACGTACATACACATATAAGGGATAAGAAACACAACACACACCCATATATACACGCATGTGTATACACAGATACACACCCTTATATATTAGATTAAATGTGATTGACGTTATCATCATAGTCAACCATGAAGTCTGCATATATAGCCCTCTATCTAGGCTGTGACCACTATCGTTTGTTCAGTGATAGCCTTGGCACACGAAAGAGGTATTAGTTATTATTATTATTATTATTATTATTATTATTATTATTATTATTATTGACCTAATAAACATATGTCTGCGTGTATGCATAGAGACACACGCACCCACACAAACATATAAATATACCTCTAGATCCGCTTATAGAACATTGTAATGTTCATTTGTGAGATCAACCCACTCTGAAACCATTGAGCGGATTGACACCAAACCGGTAGAAAACAAACCCATCGTCTCAATGAGTGTCCCTCCTGAAGAAAAACTGAAATATCGTGAAAAGGATCTAAATAACAAAATGTCAACGACCCTAGCGTATGTGTAAAACCACATACAATAACCCTATGTATATATACATACACAAAATGCATCTATTTTAGCTTGGGCCACTGCGACGTGTAGCAGGGGGCCAGCAGTATATATACATATATACCTTGTATTATCAGGAAGTTCTAATTTAAAGCCATATAGAATCATAGAAATAAAGAGTGGAAGAAACCTACTGGGTCATACGGTCTGACCCCCGCCGGGGCATTGTTTTTGTCAGGGTTGGCCTGACTGACCCAAGGAGCCCTCCCAAGTGTATATTTATGTACATCTTATTGAATAGTAGCCCAATTTTTTTTTTATTTGACTGTTGTCAGTATACTTTAGACTGTAGGTCGACAGCTGGCTATACACAATGGTTGGGAGCTCAATTCTGACTAAGGCTGGCTTGAAGTCACGACCATTGGCCCCTAGTGATCTTAACGCAGCTGACATCCATCCAGCTGCACCACTGTCCCGGATAGTGAATGGTTATAATTATTTGCTCCCCACTTATATACATATATATACACAACACACCTGTGCGTGCACGCGTGCGCGCACGCACACGGTTTGTATACACACACCACACTACACGCAGAAGTGCACATGTGCACATACATGTATAGCTGTGCCGACAAACCGCCTTATCATAATACATAACCCATAGATAATAATTTTATTATATCGTTCTCATTAATGCAACCACTATCTGGGGGTTAAAATCAAATGACTCTGACACAGTAAAACTTGTAATCCAGGCAATGGGAGTTGTAGATAGCATTTGCTGGCAAGGTAAGTCCATCAGCAAACTGGCCCTAATCTATTCGAGAATCCAAGATGGCCGCCGGTTCATAGAGTAACCTGGCAGTCAACTGCTCACAAAATGGCTGCTGACCACGAGGCAAACAAAATGGCCGTTGGCTGCACCACAAAGTGAAAGTGAAATGGCAGCCAGCCACATGGCAGGCCCATAAACCGGGCCTAGGTTAGCCTCAAACTGGCCATAACAGGGCCAAGCCTTTGATAATCTCACTCTGACCACCCCCAAAATGAGGGCCACATTCATTTATCATAACCATCCTCATCTATATATATATACATATATAACTATACATACATGTATATGCAAACACACACATTAATACATGTATATATACATATACACAGCCCATAGGCACATAATACATAAACATATGCATAAAGGTAAAGGTAAAGGTAGTCCCCTGACATTAAGTCCAGACATGTCTGACTCTGGGGTGTGGATCTCATCTCCATTTCCAAGCCAAAGAGCCAGCGTTGTCAGTAGACACCTCCAAGGTCATGTGGCTGGCATGACTGCATGGAGCGCTGCTACCTTCCCGCCTAAGCGGTACCTATTGCTCTACTCACATTTGCATGTTTTTGAACTACTAGGTTGGCAAAAGCTAGGGCTGACAGCGGAAGCTCACGCCGCTCCCTGGAATCGAACCTGTGACCTTACGATCATCAAGCTCAGCAGCTCAGTGCTTTAACCCACTGCGCCACCAGGGGCTCCAAACATATGCATACAGACGCATATAAATATGCATAAACATGCACATGGATGAATGCAGCAAAATTATCTCTCTCGAGGCAGCGAGCCCCACGTGGTCAAATTCCCCAGGCAAAGGCAGATAAATGGTGCTGCGTTGGCGGGGGGGGGGGGGGGGCAGCGAGAGTGCACGCGCACGGAGCTCCGAGCAGGCCCCATGCGAAGGAGGCCCAAAAGCCTCTCTATTCTTGTCCACCCTCCAACCAGCGCCACGCTGATCCGCGCCGCCCAGGGAACTAACCCTTTCAGCCACCCTAGGCCCAGGCTCCATAAAGGGCCTCGGGGGAAGGAGGCTGAAGGCCTAAGAAAGGCCTGACTGTTGATGGGCGCCACCCGCCACAGCGCAGGCAGCGCCCGAAAACAGCGGCCGCGTGTGTTCAGCGGCGCCTGAATGCGAGCCTCAGGGCTGGAGGCTGGAAGCCTCTCCAGTCCTGTCAGGCCCCTTACCCACTTGAAGCCACCGAAGTTTTGCAGGATGGAGGCTGCAGGGAGAAGGAGACCGCAGGCCTCGCTGTCCCCACAGGCCTTCAGTCCCGATCCTCTCGACGCGTCCTTCTTCTTCGCCGTCAGGCAAAAGACTGAGCTGGAGGGAGGCTATCACCCTCCAGGCTCCGCCCCCAAAGTAGTTCCGGTAGGAACTACTTTGGGCTGTTTACTTTCTGGGAGGAAGAGGCAAAGCCCTTTCTCCTCTCCAGTTCCTTGGATCGGAGAAAGGTAAATTTTAAAATTGAGCCATTATAAGCCACTTTCTACATCACTGCCACTTTCTACATCAGGAACTAAGTTTCTTGCTTCTTTTATAAAGAAGCCAATCAGTTAAGGTTATTGTATTATGGTACACCAACATTTTCTCTCTTCATAACCAGAGAACCAATTGGAATCAAAGAAGGCAGTCTGGAAGCATTCTAGTAGTATCTGCTTCAAGAATGCAAATAAATAAACTACATAAAACAAATAACTTTATTTTTAACCAGCCCTCTCTCCCTGAAGGGACTCAGGGCATCTTCCCTAAACAAAAATGGCAAACATTCAATGTCACAGACAATAATAAAATGCAAAAAATTAAACATACAATTAAAACAAGTTAAGCAGCTTCGGCTAAAACATATAAATTGGTCAGTCCAGTATCATAAATATTACAATTTCATGGTTAAAACTGTATAACGATGTAAAAATATGTCTCTCCAAAATCAAAATAGTCATTGTCAGCTTTGTCCACCGAAATGGACCCAATGGTAACTCTTCATCCTCCTCCTACATCTAGCAAGGAGATTAAATGGGAGACAGCAAGGCAGTACCCATACCCAAAACAAGAAGAAATGTTAATCACATAATCAATTCACCCAGGAAAGATTCCTGTTTAACACTTGGGAAAAAGTTTGCTTGCTATTGCAGCCAGTCCTGGGCTTTGCAAGCCATTAGTTTGTCTCTGTGGAGAGCCAGCATGGTATACTGCATTGAGCATTGGACTACGACCCTGAGATCAGGATTCAAATTCCAACTTGGCCTTGGAAACTCACTGGGAGATCTTGATTAAGTTACATTCACTCCCTCTGAACAAATCTTGACAAGAAAACCCCATTATAGGTTGACCTCAGTGTGGCCATAAAGCAGAAACAACTTGAAGGCACACCGCAATAACAATTCTATCTCTGTATGAGGCAACATTCCTGTATTTTTTACCAATGCTCTCCCCATCTATAAATATCATGTGAGAAAGTTGATCATGTTCTGGTCACAGTACATCTTTTATTCCTGGTGTCTGTACTTTCTCCTGTGGTTTCATAGGTTATGGAGACCATATTGTCTAGATTTTCAAGGTATCTATCTGTTCAAATTTTTGTTCACTGCAGTTACAGTATTTTGATTCTGGTTTGCATTTTAGAGATGAAGAGGCAAATTACCCAAAGGAACATTTTCTACATGTTTTTTCTGCTCACTCTGTTCTTTTAAACTAAGTATGAATGCTGGAGGATTTTTCCTCCTTCCCATTTTCAAATGAATCAAACTGATTTTGTACTTCTTAGATTGATAAACTATTCAAACACAGTGATACTTCAAGTTATTTCCCTCCCACTTCTTTGTTTTTCAATACAGACCTCAGCTTAGTAACTGCAACATAAATGTTCATAAAATGTGCATTTCAGGATAAAACGCTTTCATGTAGCATGTTCCGAGGAAAGTTTAATAATTTAAAATAATGCAAGTTAATCAATTAACAATCACATCACTGTGGAAATGAGATCACATCAGTGTAGAAACAAATAGAGCTGAAAATAGGTGGAAAAAACAAAACCAAGTGACCTCGGGGCCCTTCTACATATGCTGTAAAACTGGAAGTAATCGGGTTAAAAGAGGGTGGTTGCTAAACAATGTTCGGTCAAAGTGTGGGAGGGATTGGGCGAACAGCTAAAAAGCACATGATAAAAAGGTGTGCTTAAAGCCTGAATCTGCCTGAAAAATGCACCTTTACATGCCTGTACAGGGATATACATGCCTGTATATCCCTGTAGTCATGCAAAACACATGCATTTCCCCCTCCACCCTGTGTAGACTGCATGTGCACTTTTTAAAAGTTCAAAAGAGTGGATTGGGATGTCAAATGGACACACAAGTGGTTCAAAGGAAGCACAAATGGAGAGCAAGAAGAACTCTCTGAAACTATTTATTTTATACTTTATAATCTTAAACAGAGGTTGAACTAAGAATTGGGGGAAGAGAGAGATATGATGGAAGTTTTTTTTATTTCACTCTGTTATGTGTTGGACCTCATAAGCACACATGTGAACCTGCTTGGTTTATATTAAGATATTCACATGTATGCATATACGAAATAAACTTTTTTTTTTAAAAAAACTTCAGCCGGATGTCCTCTGTCTGCCCTCCATTTTAATCCATGACAGAGAAAGGCTGTGAGGATGTTGGGAGACCTGTGTGTGGACCTGCTGTCTAGTCCAGGAATTTTTTTTGTCTTAGATATAAAATGAGAATTTTTGCACTCTCTGGAAGCACCCTCAGCTTGCCTTGAAAAAACAAAGTACAGATATCTGAGAGACTCCATCATTGAGATACTGCTCTTTATATATGAAACAGAGAGACCACCAGAGGTGAAATGAAGCTCTAAGCTGATCCCCCCTCCCCAAGGAATATTTTATCTTTACTAATGGCAATTGCTGCACTAATGGAAAATTTCTCATTCCCATATTTTCAGAGTCAGCTCAGACTCTGGATATAACATGTAGATAATTTCTTCTTCTTCTGAAAGACCAGACTTCCTTTAACCTTCCAAGAAAAAGTGTCCCTGCAGGATCTTGATGTTTTCATCAATTATGTATTTTCATTTCATACCGGTAATCAATACTACTTGAGAATACTAATGTCATACAATATCTTCTTCTGGGCAATGAAATGAGTTATAGCTAAATAATGCATTATCAAGCAAGAGGGCAATGTACATTCTCCCCCAAGCACACTAAGAAACATGCAAAGAGAAATTGCTGAACAACAATAAGGTATTGATTTTGCTGGTTCCAAAACTTTTATCTTGTTCAAAAAAGGTAAAGAAAACACACTACTGCATACAAGCTAAACCAGAAGGGTGATGCAGTATATGTACTATCCTCTTTCAAAAGTTGACAGAAAAAGAGAACGAAAAACACCAATAATATCTCTTGTTTCTTCAGCATTGAAGTCATTTAAAACAGTTTTTTTAAAAAAATAGGGAAGACCAAAAAGGAAAATGGGAATTGAAAAAACAAAGCTTATCAAAGGCTTTTGAAAGACAACTATTCAACACTACTCTGCTATATTTGTTCCACAATACAGACAGTACCCCAAGATGGCACTATAATGGGAAAATATTTTTTGGAGTACAACTTTCATAATCTTCATGGTGACCATGATGTCTGGAGGATCCTGGGACTTGTCCAAAATAATGTTTCCAAACTGAGATAATTGGTCAGCATCCAGGGTAGGCCCAGGATATATGTTCCTTCTCCTTATTCCTACCAGTAAAAATAAAATAAATTAAATAACTGTATTCTCTCAAAGAACCCCGAACCAGTTCCATGAGTTGCTTGCATGATGGGACTGAAGCACAATTAATATATATCTGATTCTGATCTTGATCCCATAGTCCCAGAGCCCCTTCATATTGCAAAAATATAGCATCACAATTTTCACTTCAATGGCCATAGTGATATCCTATGAAACCCTGTGGTTTGCTTTATTTTATTACTAGTTTTTATTATTTATTTATTATTTATATCCTGCTTTCTCCCAATGTGAGACTGATTATGGGTTGGTAGTTTGATGAAGCAGTAGAGGTCTCCAGAAATTTTGAATGCCACTTCCTGAGCAGACAATTTCAGGATCCCATAGGATGCTGAAGCTACTGCCGTTAATGTGGAATCATAAGCAGCCACTTTAAGCAACAGATGCTGGAAGACAGCATGACAGCAAGATATGGAGGCCAGGATGATGTGTTCCTCATAGTATGCTTGCCAAGATAAGTTTGCTGCCTTCAGGGGTGTAGTGGATGTGAATTCACCAGCACAGGTGAATTAGCAGCCAAATATGCCAGCCTCGACATCTTCTGTAAATGGAATGATGTGATAGTGGGGTTAATCTTTGTATATCCTTTGATGTAGGAAAATGGCTTGAATGAGCTGTGGATTAAAGTCTTCTGTGACTCAGGATGGATCCACACTGGCTGAAATAATCTGGAGCTGCCCTGGATGAGGTATAAATGTTCTTGGAGTGACTGGATGACCGGTTGGACTGAGAATACACTGCTAGTGCTGCTGCTGTTTCACCAGCCAAAAGCAACTCCTTGGCAGAGCCTTGCTGATGGTCTTCTGGTAAGATTACAACAGGGCACCAAGCCATGTGACCAGCACAAGTGATGCCACTTGCTAGGCTCTGTAGAAGAGCTGCTTCTAGCCAGTGATAGAGCAGTGGGTTTGTTGGCATGTAGACTTTGGATCTGGTTGAATCCAGTCTGATCTTGTTATCAGTACCTCAAAAACACTGGGTTGACTATGGAGCTTCCAGGAAGCCCCAGACTAAATTGTAGTTTCCTTGCACAGAATTAATGTCTGAAAGCAACATTTCTGCTACAAAAACAGTCATAGGTCATGTGGAATCCTTGCAGCAGTTACAAGGAGAATCTTTGATATTTGGCCCATATAGACATTGCATCAGGCAAAAGGGAGAGTATACACTTGTATCTCAATTTGGAAGGAGGTAGGAGGATATGGATATTGTTTCTTCACCCAAGAGAAGCAGAAGCTACTTGATTCTCTCCATCCCATTTTGACTACCAGAACCCACCAAAAGATTCTGAATTTTATAATAGAAGAATGAAACTTTTTTTTGTTCATGCAGTAATGTGAGATATAATTGCAAAGTGGCATAAAATTATGTTCAAAACATTCATCCTCTGTTAGAAATTTGAAGCAATATACCAGCTTGAATGCAAGAATGCCCATATAACTTTCAGTGAATTAAAAACCTTCAGAGAAGGTTTTCTGGAATCAACATTACAATATGAAGAGTCTGATGGTATTTTAGCAGAGAATATGCATGTGAGTAGAATTTTGAATCTTTCTCTCTATATTCTATAACACATCACTTCCACCCCTACAATTTTACTGTTGTAGGAAAACACCCTTACTTGTTTCATTGGATTTGTTTAATGGCGACTTTGGATCAGGAACTGTCTGTTTTGGGAAAGATTTATACCATCCATCAAAGTGGAGTTTCTCATTAAGGTTTCTAGAAATGATTCCAAATAAGCAACAGTGATAACTTTTCTTGGATAATGTGTGGCTATAATATTTAAATGTTGGAAAAAGTACTGAAAAACCAAAGCAGAGGTATAAATCAGCAACACACACAACAACATGATCCAATTCCCACCCCTACAAAAAATCTTATACATATCTATCCAGAAGTGAAACATTTTGTGTACAGTGAGGCTCATACCCAAGTTAAGTGGCCATACAAGTGCAGTTTAAATGGTGTTGTGATTATAGACAGTAAAATTGTGCTCACATTCAGTGTGCACTCAATTATGTTTACCAGCATAGGGACAGGTAACATATTACCCATGGCTCTCATCCAAGCTGCCAGTTGTTTTTTTACCTTGGTCTATGCAGAGCCTTGCATCTGCCATATGAATAATTCTCCTGCAAGTCACTTCGCCCCCGAGGCAATGCATGGATATTTGGTGGGATTGCTGTAACTCTTACAGCATCGGATCTCTTACAACATACTGATCCTGACATTTAGAGCTCAAAATGGCCAAGGACCTTTATATCTTAGGGACCGCCTTATTCCCTTTCTCAGTGGTCACCTCGGTCCACCTAGGAAAATCTCCTATACATACCGGGCCCTAGGGAGGTTCACCTGGAAGCTACAAGGCGTAGAGCTTTTTTGATCTATGCTCCAATCCTGTGGAACTCATTGCCTCCATATGTTAGAGCAATGTCGGAGTTGCGACCTTTTGTAAAAGCGCTCAAGACTTGGCTGTTTGGTTGTGCATTTAAGTAATCAGATTAAATTTGCCAAATAGTCACTGCTAAAGGTTTTTATGTTGAATGTTTTATATTGTGAAATGCTATTTTAAATTGTAAGTCGCTCAGAGCACCTTGGTGGAAAGCGACTAATTAAGAAATAAAGTGAAGTGAAGTCTTGTGATATTTGGATATTTGGATTTGATTCCTCCTATATGTCTCATGTTTACCTTGTAATAAATTTCTCCCAAATCAATATTTTGACAACAGTGGGCCCATCCATACTGCTAAATAATGCAATTGAAACTGCACTATATGTTGATCAGTGTAGACTCATATAATGCAGTTTAACTGCATTGAACTGTGTTATGAGTTTACACTGACCATACAATGTAGTTTCAAGTTGCATTGTATAGCAGCGTAGATGAGGCCTGAATATTAAAACAGAGATATAATTTAGATTAATTTTCCTGTTGGCTTTCACTAGTAACAACATATGTGACAAAATACAGTTGGAAGATGACATGAGGTATTGTTATGTTGTTGAAAAAAAATTACTCTGAAAACACAGTTGTCCAGTTGAATTCTCCTGATGTGATGCTTTTATGTTTCTTCCTTCCTATTTCTACTAAGTGCAGTATGCCGACACAGTACAATCGCTGTATCCATTGGGGATAAGTTCTGTCTTTATGTGTCCCAGAATTACTTGATCATAATTCAAAACTGGCACATTCAGTCTATGAAAACTTCGGAAACATTAGAAGCATTGCCCTCAACTGGAGTGTTCCATTTGGCAATGACCCTGCAGACCTAATAGTTACTGGAGGAATGTATTTTATGTGGAAAGTTGCACATATCATCTGCAAGGTTAACAGGAGATTAGACTTCCATCTTCATTTTAAGTGATTTAGGAGCTTGAACATATAAAACTATATGGAATACTGAGGTTTATCAGAGAAAAGAGATCTCATAGCT
Organism: Anolis sagrei; assembly: GCF_037176765.1. Lineage (NCBI taxonomy): Eukaryota > Metazoa > Chordata > Lepidosauria > Squamata > Anolidae > Anolis > Anolis sagrei. The sequence continues at coordinate 104,043,383 of NC_090021.1, read as the reverse complement.
TCTTGCACAGGAGTGGCAGCTGGTTTGTTGATAGCTTTTGTGTGTGTATGTGTCTGTCTAAAAATATCTCAGGGTATGAGGTTTGGTTTCACAAGTTAAATGCAACGTGGGAACAGAATAATGGAGGCTAGTGACACATCCTCCTCCTTCCCCCTGGGTGTTTAAAGTCAAAATTCTTAGTACTGTATAATTTTTCTGGTGATTCATATTTCATATACATTACTTATCAGAAAAATAAAATGTTATAGCCGTAGAGAGACTATGGCTGGATCTACGCTGCCCTATATCCCAGGATCTGATCCCAGATTATCTGCTTTGAACTGGATTATATGAGTCTACACTGCCAAAAAAACCCCCCAAAAAACTGGGATTAGCAGATGATCTGGGATCAGATCCTGGGATATAGAGCAGATCAAACCTATATGGATTTATTAAGGACTATAGCGTTCTCTTTAGTTATAGAGGAAATGTTGGGGTTAAAAAAATATACATTGTAATGTGTTTGTAATAGTTCCCTAAATATGCAGGCTGTGTTTTTCATAATTTGCTGTGTAGTGTTTATGATTTGCCTTGCTTGCATATAGGCCTATGTGCACAATTGTTTATGCCAATAGATTGCATATGGGAGAGTAGAAAGGACGTAGCAAAGCATCTGCTGTTTGGGTTGATTTCTGGCTATTTTGGAACTCTTGGGAGTTTTCTGGAAACATTTGCAAGTGTTTGGCTGGTCTCAACTTGTGTTTTGGATGCTGCCTGCCTTCATATAATAATGTTGCTTGCGCCAACTTGAATCATTGACTGAATAAATAATAATCATTTTTGAAAATCATAGATGACGTGCAAGACTGCTTTTTGAGATGCTTTTAAATGAGTGCTTCTTTTCATATTAAGTCTTTGGATCATAACATAAGGAAGCTCATCAAAGGATTTTTCTTTCTTTTTTCTGCCCTCCAACTTACATCCACTAAACCTCTGCATAGGAATAGGAAGTAGCATTGTACGTCTGCATCTTCTAGTGTCTTGAGGCCTCTTTTGTACCATGTTTTCCTTTTTCATTCCCAGGCTACTTTAGAATTTTGTACATAAGTGTTTTGGAACTTATTGTGAGGCAGCATAAAATGTTTTCTTCTTCCAATTGTACATCTCTCTGGCATCTTGCAGTCTTTCAAATCTGAAAATGTTATGTGTTATGTGGTGAAACAGCATAGCTGGGGACCTTTGACACCGTGGAATTATAGCAGTTTGATGCAGCTTTAACTGCCATGGCCTCATCTTATGAAATCCTGGGATTTGTAGTTTGCTGTGTCACCAGATTTCTCACTGGCCCCATCTACACAGCCTGAAAATCTGGAAGGATGTGGGAGAAAAAGGGGGAGTGTCCAGAAAGCTCACACACCCCAATGCATGCTGGAGCATGTGTTTGGCCCAATACAGCACAATAAAAAAATATTGGTGATTAAATGTGCTGCAGCTGGCCACTGTATGGTCGCTGCAGAGTAGGAATTCAAAACCAATATGTGCAGCACAGTGCTATCACTGGAATGTCCAGACGTAGGAACTGGACTTACTTACTTACTTACTTAGGCGATCCCTCGTTGGCCTAGTAGGATAGTCTTCCATGATCAGTGTTCTGGTGGGTCTGTAGGTGGCTGTGGAGCCCTATTTTTGATCTGCATCTTCTCCTACAGTGAGGGCACTGATTTCCAGGTGGAAGGCGGTCTCGGTCGGAGTTGGCTTGACACGCCTTTCTCTTGGCACATTTCTCTCTTTCACCCTGCATTCATGCCTCTTCAAATTCTGCAGCACCGCTGGTCACAGCTGACCTCCAGCTGGAGCGCTCAAGGGTCAGGGCTTCCCAGTTCTCGGTGTCTATGCCAGAGTTTTTCAGGTTGGCTTTTAGCCTACCTTGAAATCTCTTTTCCTGTCCACCAACATTCAGTTTTCCATTCTTGAGTTTGGAGTAGAGCAACTGCTTTGGGTGACTGTGGTCGGGCATCCGGACAACATAGCCAGTCCAGCGGGCTAATGGCGGAGGACAATCACTTCAATGCTGGTGTTCTTTGTTTTTTCCAGCATGCTGACGTTTGTCCGCCTATCTTCCCAAGAGATTTGCAGGATTTTCCAGAGGCAGCGCTGATGGAATCATTCCAGGAGTTGCATGTGACGTCTGTAGACAGTCCACGTCTCACAGGTGTATAGCAGGGTTGGGAGGACAATAGCTTTATAAACAAGCACCTTGGTATTCCTACGGATGTCCTAGTCCTCAAACACTCTCTGCGTCATTCAGAAAAATGCTGTACTCGCAGAGCTCAGGCGGTGTTGTATTTTGGTGTCGATGTTGACTTTGGTGGAGAGGTGGCTGCCAAGGTAGTGGAAAAGGTCAACATTTTCTAATGTTACACCATTAAGCTGTATCTCTGGCATTGGAAAGGGATTGGCTGGTGACTGCTGGAACAGCACTTTGGTTTTCTCGATGTTCAGTGACAGGTCGAGCTTCTCGTATGCTTCTGCAAAGGTGTTTAGAGTGGCTTGTAGATCTTCTTCTGAATGCGCACAGATGACCTTGTCATCAGCATTCTGGAGTTCTATAACAGATGTTGTTGTAACCTTGGTTTTGGCTTTCAGTCTGCTGAAGTTAAACAGCTTGCCATTTGTCCGATAGATAATTTCCACTCTGGTGGGAAGCTTCCCGTCAACAAGATGAAGTATCAAGGAACTGGACATGGGCCTCTCGGGAAGGTGAATAACACATTTCCAATAAGAGATATTGTTTTCCTTGTTTTGTTTTCCCCTTGCCAAGATTCCCATTGCTGATTGTTATTGGATGGGATGCTTCTGTTCAGTGCATTTTTCCCAACTGGATAAGAAAGAAAATATTTCTGCATGTTGGATTAATTCAGCATGAGGATAGTTTTGTGGATGCCATGGGAACTTCTTTGCAGTTCTCAGGGTGGCTTGGACTCTCAGGAGTGGAATTGGATCTCTTTAATTTACATTCTGATCTAGATTAAGCCGCCTCTGACAGAAAATGGTAAATATCTTCCAAAACTACAAATTTCAGAATTTCATAACATTGAGCCATGACAGTTAATGTGGAGTCAAACAAATTCTGAAGTGTGGATATATCTGTGCTCTTCCTTTTGACTTGAACCATGCAAATCGTGGAGGCTGCAGACCATTGAGCAATGATCATGTAAAGAAGGAACAACATCTAGAAAACTCTGGTAAATAGGGTAAACACATGTGCATACACACACACACACACACACACACACACAAATCTTACACCCTACTAACACGAATTGCACCCAAATATTCTTTACCTTTGCAATATTTTTGAACAGCAACAGCTTTTGAATCATATACAATGAGAATGGGAAAAATGCAGGTTTTTTTTGGCACTACAGTTGACCCTCTGTATCCATGGATTCTGTATACACCAATTTAATCATCCATAGCTTGAAAATATTTTTTAAACGCAAAAAAACAAACCACTACAATAACAATGGGAAGAAGGATGCAGTGGTGATAGTTTGTCGAAGTAACTAGGTTGGTTTTCACATGAATTGGTGAATGCCAGCATTCTTCAAGGTTCCCATACTTTCTATTAAACTTGACAATATGTTGGAATCCACTTCTGTAAAACAGAGCATGGCAGTACGGTGTGGATGTGATTAGTGTCAAGCAAAGGGGTCCATTCTGTATTGATTTCTGCTGTTACTGTTTCTGAAGTGGAAATTTACCAGTAGGAATTTTCCAGGCCACAATAGTGATTTTTATGCGAGGTTCAACTTCTATATCATATGCTATTCATGCAAATAAACTGAATGCATGAACAGCGTTGGCACTTTTAAGTTTGTTTGCAAGTTGGTCTCTGATATCTTGCTGGAACTGGCCCTTACAATAATGGCAGTCCTATGTTCAGGGTGCTCATTGTCTGTGTTATCCAACAGTGTCCATTTGTTCCAGGTTCCAAAATTAATTTGTCTTTTTTGACTGTAGGGTAATGACACCTTTGAATATGAGAGTTCAGTTAGGGATAGATTAAAAAGGCAGACTATATTTAGGGCACATTTTCTAACCTCCTCCTCGAATGAGATGAGCAGAATGGATCCTAAATAGGGCTGCTTAGACATGGAAACAGCTGCCAAACTGCTCAACTACCTCAGATCTTTAGTTAGAATGACTGAATCCATATCCACTATGCATGTGCTGGTCCATGGCTAGGAGCTTCCAGATTTCTCAATCTTGCCCCCGTTGCCACTTGCAGATCACCATGGAAATTCTGTTGGTTTTGATTTGCTTGGAAGACACCCGTGTGTGTGAATTGTTTTATTTGTGGATATCAGTGCACAATGACCAACACACAGTATTCACAGAAAGAGGTTCTGATCTAATGGCATGGTTATACCGACAATTGGCGACTTCATATCTATTTAGGCTCACTGCACCCCCTAACCTCTGCAGAGGTGGAGGACCCATTAAGTTGGTCCGCCCCAGGAGGCTTATGGATCCGGATGGATTCCTGATGGCTCTTGGGGAGTTTCCCGCCGCCTTGGTAGGTGATCTTGTCAAGGCCCTGGTCACTCTCTGGAATGGGGAGATGACTAGGGCAATTGACACGATCGCTCTGGAATGTCCCCTCTCAAGTAGCTGAGCTAAACCAGCTCCCTGGTTCACCGAGGAGCTGGCAGCGATGAAGCGAAGGAAGAGGGAACTAGAGAGTGTGTGGCGTTCGGATCCGAGTGAGCCAAATCGAACACGGTTTGTGTCCTTTTTAAGGGCATATGCCGCGGCAATAAAAGCCGCAAAGAAGGCCTTCTTTGCGGCCACTATTGCGTCTGCAAAGAACCGTCCGGCTGAGCTGTTCCGAATTATCAGAGGCCTTTTAAATCCCACCACTCAAGGTGGGAACCCTGACGATTCGACTTCTCGCTGTGAAGCTTTTGCTCAGTTCTTTGCAGACAAAGTCGCTTTGATCCATTCTGGTCTGGATACCATGTTAATGGCAGTCTCTGAGGATGTAACACGAGCACCTGCTTGTCCAGTTTTGATGGATTCATTTCAATTGGTGAAACCCGAGGATGTGGACAAGATACTTGGAGGAATGAGGCCAACCACATGCATCCTGGACCCCTGCCCATCCTGGCTTCTAAAGGAGGCCAGAGGGGGATTGGCTGAGTGGATTAAGGTGGTGGTTAATGCTTCCCTTCGGGAAGGCAAGATTCCAGCGAGCTTAAAACAAGCTATAATAAAACCGCTGTTGAAGAAACAATCACTGGACCCCACTAAATTCGACAACTATTGGCCAGTTTCCAATCTCCCCTTCTTGGGCAAAGTCTTGGAACGTGTGGTGGCCTCATAACTCCAGGTATTCTTGGTAGACACGGATTATCTAGACCCAGCACAGCCTGGCTTTAGGCCGGGACATGGTACCGAGACAGCCTTGGTCGCCTTAGTGGATGATCTGCGCCGGGAGCTCGACAGGGGGAGTGTGTCTCTGTTGGTGCTGCTGGACCTCTCAGCGGCCTTCGATACCGTCGACCACGGTATCCTTCTGGAACGCCTCGCAGGGATGGGTCTTGGAGGTACTGTTTTGCAGTGGCTCCAGTCATTCCTGGAGGGTCGATCTCAGAAGGTGTTGTTGGGGGACACCTGTTCAACCCCACAACCATTGTCTTGTGGGGTTCCTCAGGGCTCAATATTGTCTCCCATGTTGTTTAACATCTACATGAAGCCGCTGGGGGAGATCATCCGGAGTTTCGGGGTACGGTGTCATCTGTACGTGGATGATGTCCAACTCTGTCACTCCTTTCCTCCTGCTACTAAGGAGGCTGTCCAGGTCCTGAACCGGTGCTTGGCCGCTGTGACGGTCTGGATGAGGGTGAACAAATTGAAATTGAATCCAGACAAGACAGAGGTACTTCTGGTCAGTCGCAAGGCCGAACAGGGCATAGGGTTACAGCCTGTGTTGGATGGGGCTGCACTCCCCCTGAAGACGCAGGTTCGCAGCTTGGGTGTGACCCTGGACTCATCGCTGAGCCTGGAACCCCAGGTTTCGGCGGTGACCAGGGGAGCATTTGCACAGCTAAAGCTTGTGCGCCAGCTGCGCCCGTACCTTGGGAAGTCTGACTTGGCCACGGTAGTCCACGCTCTGGTTACATCCCGTATAGACTACTGCAACACTCTCTACGTGGGGTTGCCTTTGAAGACAGCTTGGAAGCTCCAACTAGTCCAACGCTCAGCAGCCATGATTTTAACAGGAGCGGAGCGCAGGGAGCATACAACCCCCCTGTTGCGCCAACTCCACTGGCTACCGATCTGCTACCGGGCTGAATTCAAAGTGCTGCCATTGGCCTTTAAAGCCCTAAACGGTTCCGGCCCAAGCTACCTATCTGACCGTATCTCTGCCTATGAACCCACCAGGACTTTGAGATCTTCCGGGGAGACCCTGCTCTTGATCCCACCTGCTTCTCAAGCTCGGCTGGTGGGGACGAGAGATAGGGCCTTCTCGGTGGTGGCTCCTCGGCTGTGGAACGCCCTTCCTACGGACATTAGACTAGCACCATCTCTAATGGTATTCCGCAAAAAGGTGAAGACCTGGATGTTTGTGCAGGCGTTTGAGTAATTTAGTACAATCTGGTAATGGAACATAGGAATGGAACAATGGACGACGAACCTGGACTACACTTGGATGATGAGAAGATTGGGTACGGTTGTTTTTTGTAATAATTGTGCATTGTAATTGCTTATTGGTAATTTATGGATAATGTGTTAAGTCAATTGTTATATGTTGTATGGAACCACTGCTGTTTCTACTGTTTCTACTGTTTGTGAACCGCTGTGAGTTGCCTTCGGGCTTGAGATACAGCGGTATATAAGCAAAGTAAATAAATAAATAAAATATTTCAGCATTAACTCGTCTTCACAGCTTTTGTAACATGCACCATGTTATCATTCACCTGCTCTGCTCTTGGTCTTATTCTTCCCCTATGATTCCACCACCATAGGTGGCCTTGCTGGGAGCACATGATGGCTTTGCTCAAAGGTTCATTGGAATGCACAGGCCTGCTCATCACAACAAGGTGAGGATGCAGCAAAGGGAGAAAGAGAAAGGTGGAGAGAAACAGAAGGGGGAACCCTGATCTCGTATGTATAAATGGAAGCACTCAAACTTTATTTCCATTTTGTTGGATTAACCCAATGGCAAAATATGTGTTTTGTCTTACAAATCCTGATAGATATTTTCAAAAACTGAATAGGGGAATAAAACAGAATGACAAAGGCGGTAGCTGAAATAACTGCATAATATATGATGGTTTATTAATTCTTTAGTTGTCTTTAGAGATACTCCTTGTTCCAAAAGGGAACATACCCTTTTCGAATAAAAAAGGAAATTAGCATGACATTTTATCCTCCTTTCACTAAAGTAATGGAAATGGTTTGGACTGTTTCACTAGAGTGGCCTGATGACTTTTGATAGAAATCTTGTAAGGAGGAATATTCTGATGCTAGAAAAATATTTTTGTTCACGGTTAATTGAATCAGATGCTTGTTCAAAAAAGTGTATAGGAATTTGGAGTGGTGAGTGCTGATTTGAGTAATTTGCTATGCACATCTGACTTGCATTGTTTGAGCTGAAAACATCTGGAAGACAGTGGTTTCATGATGTTCAGAATGGTACCATCTGTGTGGAAAGACTTAAGAGGAATGTAAAAAACAAAGAATCGCCCACGCCTTCATAGTCAAAGTATCATAGCTCAGTGGTAGAATAGAGCACATGTTGACATCTTCCAGGGAGGACTGGAAAGGACTTTTGTCTGCAGATATTATTGCATGAGGCTTGTGGCATGCGATAGAAGCTACCTAACCATGAGTGGAAATGATCACAATCGTACGATGTTGTTCTAAACTCACCCCAAACAAATTTGCAAGAAATTGTTAGACTTTTCTTTTCAATGAACAGAGGACTTCCATTTTTAGGTAGCAGAAAGTGCTTCCAAGTGTGTTGAGGTGATGCAATCTGCCAAAAGTGCTTCTGCAGAGAGTTTAAGGCATACAGATATTGTTGTGGATGGCATTTTACTTTGCTTCGTTTCCCCATCCACAAACTGCTGGCCATTCCACTTCAAGCAAGAGCTTAGAGAGGACCTACAGTTGCAAAGCCATAAGTTGCCATTTTTGCCCTGTTTGCTTCCTTTTAAATATTATTTCTAATTAAAGTGTGGTGCAGTTTTATAGGCAATTCCTAGTATATATATATTTCCCTTGTTGATTAAGCATGTCCTTACTGTTTGAAAGACTTGCAGTGTCCGTTTTGCAAAAAAATAAATAAAATAAATCAGCTTATGCATGCTCCTGCAGCCTTAAAAAAGATTTGACAACCACCCCGCCCCCATAGAATACATTAAATAGAAAAAGGCTGGTAATTGCAAAATGCATCTTTATTTTTTATTAATACTTTCAGTGTTTGTAGGAATATTTCTAGTATACTGGGGAAATGCAGAAGTGATTAGCTATGCAACTGAGAACCTGTTCAGAGATTATACAAAGTCTCATGAGATAGATTGAAATCTTGGAGTTGCACAATTCTTATAGGAAAAAGGGGGCAAGGACAAAAAGGAGCAATGCCCTGGTTGAGAAAAAATTCAGAAAAATTGTTGTGGTAAGCCAAAAGTGCTTTCATCTGATTAGAAAACTTCTGGGGCCTCTGACTACCCCTTGAAAAAGCCTGATTCAATATGTATTTCTGTCTAATCGATGCCTTCTCCATTTCACATGCAATGGAGAAGATGAATCTGTATAAACTCCTCTAATGAAACAACATCCTCCACTGCACCTTGCTAAGATAGGTCAGGATATGGTCTCTGGTACACATAGCCCTATATACTAGGATCTTGCAACTGTACACTTTCCTGAACAACTTTTGCCTGCTGATAGGTTCCAGCTGGAAGTGAGGGGTGATCCAGTTATTGAACCTCATTTCTCGTATGCTTTGGATTTATCTCCTAGTCCCAGTTTTTATAGATTCTTCCCCACTATTAACCAATTGTACTTGACTCTATTTCTGATCACATATCTCCAGTGCCATAACTCACCCTTTGGAGTTTGACCATTCAGGCATGAAGGAGTTGGTAGGCCTGTCGGTTTTAGTTCGTTAATTCGTTATTTCGTAATTTAATCGTTATTTTTACCATATCCGACGCGATTTCAAAACATATTTTCAAACCCGGAAGGGTTTAAAAATATCGAAACAGCAGCCCCATTTTTTTTACGAGCTTCAGCTCGTCTCGTTAATGGGATGGAGGCTGCTGAGTGCTGCTGGTGCCTGGGAGCCAATCCGGCGCTCCCAAGCACCCCAGCAGTAAATGGGGCGGGCGGGGCGAAGGGGCGGCGCGAGCAACACAGCTGGGAGGAGGAGGAGGAGGAGGAGGGAGCAGGAGCCGGAGCCGATTCATTTTCTAGTGTGATGAGTTGATAGAGGGAGGAAGAAGGGACTCGGAAAGTGAGGAAGAAGAGGGGGAAAGAGGCTGGGAGAGAAGGGGGAAGGGGATTGAGAAAGGGGGAAGAAGAAAGAAGGAACCGGAGGAGGAGGAGGGAAAGGGAGGCACAACTTTACCCGAAGAGAAGTTTTCAGGCGGGCAGCGTCTCCCGGGTAGGGCGAGGCGTGCGGCTCCCCATCGCCCACTGCTTCCCGCTCGCTTCCCGCCCCTCGCCGGCGGCTCCTCCGCCCCTCTTTCTCTCTCCAAAGCCCTCCTTCCCGGGATGGAGGCGCTGCCAGGCCCATCCGGGACGCAGCGAGGGGACTTTAGCAAAGTCTGGGGCGCCGCTGCTGCTGCTCCTGCTGCTGCCTCCTCCTCCTCTCCTTGCTGCTCTGCTGGCGCGCGGCTGCCCTCCTGCCATCCATCATCTTCCTGGGCAGGACAGCCGCACGCGCGGCGAGGCGGAGGGAGGCGGGCGGGCGGGCAGGCGGAGAAGGGAGGGCCAGGGAAGGGGAAAGGAAGGGAAGGGAAGAGATAGCGAGGGAAGAAAGTTTCAGAAACACGCCCCCCTCTCGGGATCGGGGAGAGGGAGAGACCGAGCGGGGACCAAACTTTTCTCCCCCTCGCTTCTCCTTCTTTCTCTCTCTCTCTCTCTCTCTCTTCCGCCCTTTGGGGCTTTCAAGTCAGATGATCTCCGGAGCTCAAACCCATTGCCTGCTCTGTTTTGCTCCTCTTCCCCGCCTTCTCCTCCTTCTCCTCCTCCTTGTCCTCCTCTTCCTCCTCCCCGCCCCTGGAGCCCCTGCCAGAGAGGCTTTTTTTTTTTCGTGTCAGGAGCAACTTTTGTGTCAGGAGCAAATGGAGTTTCAGTTTATCTATGGAATGTCCAGGGTGGGAGAAATGAAAGCCATTCAATGCTAATCAAGGTGACCATTACTGCAACATTCACACTTACAAAATGTTTTGTAAATATTTACGAAATTTCGTAAATAACAAAACATTTTTTTGGAAAGTTTTGTAAATATTTTAAATATCGAAACAAAAAAACACCCCAATTACAAATCGATTTTAGAAACAAATTTTTTCTTGATCAAACAGGCCTAGGAGTTGGATGTCTGGGGATGTGCAGCTTCCAATGATGGCAGTCTCTCTGAAGCTGGAAGCTGAGATAGAGGGGGAGAGGGATTGTTCCACACCACGAGGTCACAGATGTTGATGATCCTGAAGGCATGTTCTCATCCTTTGCCAACTGACAAAGAAACAGAGAGGGATTACATCAACCCAACAGCTGGTAAATCGAAGACAGCCATTAATTAAGCACTTGTTGTTTTGAGACAGCTGTCCACAAATCTCCCAGCAGCTCCCCAGGATTTCTGTTTCTTGCAACCAGCCTTCACTGGTGACTGGTAGTAATCTTTTGCATTTGAGTTTTTCTAGTCTTTAGACTGGCTCCAATTAATGACTCTAACTCCCTGGTAGTTTCTCTTACTTGAACTGCGGATAAACCCTTTAAAGTATTTTCTCACTTTTGGAGAAGAAATGCAATAGGGCCTTGGTATCTACTGGGATTTGATTCCAGGACCCCCTTCCCATGGATACCAAAATCTGTGGGTGCTCAAGTGGCGTAATAAAATAGTGTCCCTTTTATCAAATGGCAACATCAGGGTTTTCAAGCCATTAATGGGTAAAACAGAATCTGTAGATATGGGGTGGAGCGGGTTGACCGTACTAATTTGCAGACATCACATTCTGTTTTCTAAATCCAAATTCCATAAATAAGCTCATAATCCAAGATTTCAAGTGCATTTGTTGTTTGGCTTTCCCATCTTGGCATGACACAGTCTTCTGAGTTACCAGCTCTTTGAATTTCACCTTTTCAGGATGGGTAGTGGTGATGGGCGGAAGGGAGATAATGCCTTTTATCTGTTCCCAAAAGATAGTATTGTAGAATGTCAAGATTAAGATTAGTTGAATCCAATGAATTTATTTGTCTGAATGGCAGGTGCTTAGGAAACTCCCTGCTTTAAGGTTCTCATGGCACTGTGGTGCAGTCCAGCTTACAAAATCAGTGCTAGATCAATGTTAGACTTCTTTTAAAATATATAGTGTGGTGCGTTGCATTGCACCACAAGTATTACTTGCTTTTTGAAAAGAAGAAGGATTGAAATAAAAACCTTGCACAGAGTGAAGCAGAAATGCCCTGGTCTGAACTTTACCTATGCTGTGAACTTACAGGGTGACCTTCAACAAGCACCACTATTTTAGTCTCAGTCCTCCCATCTTCTAAAGGAACGGTCCCTTAACCCTGGTCCTCCAAGTGTTTTGGACTTCATCCATTGACCAAAGTGAGCTGAAGCTTCTGGGAATTGAAGTCCAAAAAATATCTGGAGAATAAAGGTTTAGGAGTAGGGGTTATGCTACGTAAACAACATTTTCCAGCATTATGCAAGGAAATATCCAGCTCCTCCTTGTGTAATGGTTTCTCAGTACTTGGAAAAGGGTGCCAGATTCTACTTTTTCCTCAGCCAAATGGCCATTGATTCACCAGGAATATGTGCTTGGAGATCTCTGTTGAACTGTTATTGAGGTAGCAGCCATTGGCCCCAGGACCTCAGTGTAAATATATTTCTATTTAGTTTTGTGGGTATTAAATAGGATCTTAACATCAAAGCACATTGGTGCATATGCAAAGTTAGGATTTTTGCCCCATCCTCCCCTGTATTGAACGTCCAACTCAAATATGGAGATAAATGCAGGACTGAGGATCTTGTAGAAAGCTGACTATGGGTAACCTGGCATAGTATGAACTAGAAAATGTTTGTCTCCTTCTGGCTGATTCATTCCAGTACTTGATGTATCAAATTCAGCATTGCTGAGGAAGCTTTCTGGAGGTAGCACCTTTGCTGTCCAGCTTCGAAGCAATGCTTTTACATATGCACACACGCACACACAAATCACCTCCTGAATGCCACATATTTAGGCAAGCAGCACATCATCCATTTGCTAACCTTTTAAGAGAAGATCCATGATTTAGCATACAAAACGGATTACCTTTCACCTCAATTAATGTTATAATAATGAGTACCAAAGGCAGAAATAATCTTTTGCCACTTATTATAAAGTGTTGCCAACACAATCCCTTAAATTCATGGCTTAGGTCATCAGCAGCTCTGACACAGTGGCAATCACACAGTTGAGGTTTACACCCTTCCAAATTTTTTAAATAAAATGGGTCAATTTAATTTCCGACACTATCGTTATTCTACTTGGAACAGTGAAACTCATGAGTTTGAAATTGCCAAAGGTCCTCAGATCAGCTGGAAGTCTCATACAGAGTTTCAGGTTTGACTTAATTTTAAAATATGAGTTTCCACTTCGTGATGTTGTTGTTGTTTAGTAGAGGGCATTTATCCTTGGAATACAAAAGGAACAACACAAGACAACAAATTACCAACAGCATGAGTTTTCTGTAAATCCTACTCAATGTTTTGAAGCACCCTTGGTAAATATTTTTCCAATTATTTTCAAGCTTGCTGAGGCAATGCATGTTGTGTTCACACAAGCACCAAGAAGGATTGCACAATCATTATCCTCGTTGACACAGCCTTTGTGTCCTAAGCAATTCCAAACAAACAAACAAACATCCCCCCCCCCCCACACACACGCACACCACCACCATGGCATCATTTTAATTGTTTGCCTTAATCTGATCCCAAGCCTCTTTTGCATTTTTTATTGCTAGTGTTATTTATCTAATGAGTAATTATACTTGAGGGAGAGAAATAATATTGGAAGGCAGAGTGACACATAGGGACACCTTAAACACATTGACATATTAAAGCAAGGCTTTTAAAGGAATGCCCTTGGACTTTCTCATAAAAGAGCAATTAGGCTGCCATTGGAGAATCAGACTCCAAAGCGGAGGCCTATTAGCCTCAAGCAGAAGTTCAACAGTCAAGGCTATATTCACTTTGCTAATAGAAGGAGCTTAGAATATCTTTCTTAGAATTTTCTGTAAAAAGTAAAGAATTAGACAGAGAAAAGTGGTTTGTTTGGGGCTGGAGAAAGTGCGTGATCACACTGTTACACCAATTTGTCTTGTATTTCGCCTGTGCGGCTTACTGTGCTGGATTGTTGTAGAATGGAGGGATCAAGGATCAGCAGTGGCTGCCTTTAAGCAGTGTCTGGCTTTCCCTCTTCCCAGCAGGTACTCCAGGACTGGATGGAAAGGGCACCAAAACAGTGGCTTATTAGGTTAAACCTCCAGGTTTCAACTGATTTGGCTGTTAGAGGTTGAGTGGCCTTCAAAGGGTGTTCTCACTCTGGTCATCTTCTGGGTTATTCTGGGTTAGCTATCTTGCTGAGGAGGCTCCTGAGATGTAATAAGACCTTCACTTAGGAGAATCTACCTGCTCCTCTGCGTAGGCAATTTTACTATCAAATAGCTCTTACCACCAAGGTGTTCTCCTTAATGTTTAGGACAATGGTTCACAACCCTTGGACCTCTAGTTATTTTAGACTTTAATTCCCAGAACTCCCAATTATCTTAGGAAATGTGGGAGCTGTTAGGAATTGTGGGAGCTGAAGTCCAACCTACCCAGAGGACCAAAAGTTGGGAACCACTGGTTTAGATGGAGCCTCTCTTTCTCTCTCTCTCACCTGCCACCCCTCTGAGTGGTGACAGAAATTGTAACTGGACTCCATTGGTTTATGTTCTAGTCTCTGGAGCAATGGAAAACAAACTTACTTACTGTTCTACATGACATTTCTTCAGATATTTAAAGATGGATGTCACATTGCCTTTGAATCCAAAATAAATGTACCCAGTACCCAGTTCCTTAAGCCAGTCACCATAGGGCTTGATATCAACATGAAATGCTCTCTGAATCAATATGAACCAGAATACAGTTATCCTTTGTTATTTCTGCCTTTTTGAATTTTGTGATAGTGTTTTCTTGTTTTGTGGAGAAACATTACATATCATTATATGAGTGGTATATATGACCTAGATTCAATTATTTGTTACAGATAGATTACAATCCAGTGAAACCTGGTAAATCAACACCTATGTAATATGACAGTGACTCACTGGGTCTACCTTTGTTGGAACTAATAATTGGATTTTGGCCAGATGAACATGCATACAATTTTTGTCACACACTGATATGGAAGTGTGGTGCACTAGAGTGAAAAATGAAAAATGGAGAAAAGCTAAAATCAACATGTCTGCTTGTCCTTGTGGGGTGGGGGTGGAAATGGTTATACCAAAAAACAGAAGAGCATACTTTTAGCTTGGTGGAAAACAAATTGATCATTTATGGATGGTCTCAACCAGAACTTGGGAAATTACATGTAATGAGCATGAATTTGGTGACACACCGAAGCCACCCTGAACATGGTGTTCTGGTTTCTAGTTATGGATGACTTTGGAATGTTACTGTCTTCAATCTCCTTTCAAAATAACTCCCCAAGTTCTGGTATGCCAGCTCAGCTGCAACCAGGAGGTGTAATAACTTTACTTTGTTTATATGTGTTCTCTGTATCACAAACAATATGAAAATACTCATCTCGTTAATGATACTGATTGATTGAAAATCTGGCATTTTCTTTTGGGGTGGGTTGCATTCTCTTTTTGAAAGAAAAAAGCTTTGTATCAGTTGTTGGCTGCTGTAAACCATTTCAGAGGTCATTTTAAGAAGTGGACCTTTTACTCTCCTGGAAGGTCTTTGCAATATATTCTTCAAGTTTTTATCATACCCAGTCAGCATTATTAACTACATCAATGACTGCTGCTGTTTTTCTTTTGCCATTTCAGTGAAACCTGAGCTACTAATTGCAGCAAGCTAATTTGGCAGTACTTTATATACTTCCTTGAAGGCATTAACGAAGTCTATACCTCTAGAACATGGCCATATAGCCCGAAAAAACCTACAACATCCCAGTGATTCTGGCCATGAAAGCCTTCAACAATACATCTATACCTTTTTTTTTTGCACAAAGCATCAGGGTTATTTTTGGGAGGGAGAAGGAGAACAGAATGCAAGAGCAGCAAGATACTGGATTCTATACTATTATACTTAACAACATATATAATAAATTGGAAATGTGGACTGATAAATTCTAGATACTAGCAGCAGACCATGTGCCTTCTGCACCAGCACAGTATTGTCAAGTGGAAGATAGCACACCCATTATAAAATATGGGCAGTTGGCTGATATACATTTGGCTTATGCTGTCCTAGTGAAAAAGGCAATCCATATAACTCATTTTTTATTTGTTAGTCTAATTAGATTTTCGCCTACCATATCTGAAGGACACAATGGCTTGAATCCTATTGTTAGTCACAATTACATCAGACTCACAGAATAAGTGGGATTTAGCTACAGGCTGACTCATCCGTTGGCAATTGATTCAAGGAGTCTACTCTTTTGGGAACAAATGTAAAAGATTGAGGCTATTACCTCTTGTTGTAATAACAAGTTAGATTTTCCTCTGTGTAGAAATGGACTCATGTCTGATTGTACCTACTTCAACCCTGAGAGTTTGTGTCAAGGAAGAAAGAAAATAGTTATGTTTTTGCTTGAAAGTATTTACAAAAATAATTGTAGAACTGCATGTTTGTTTCAGGCTCTGCTGTGGAATTAAAGACGGCAAACTGGGAACATTAAATGTAATATTTCTAGAAGCCCTATACAAAGCATCAACAAAGGTAGACTCCTTATGGAGTTGCCAGAGTGAAACGTGGAGATTGCTACTGCAACTTTATTCTGCAGAGGACACGTTTTCAGCAGATGTTGTGTGCAACAAGGTCTAACAAACAATAACTGTTAATATTTACTCAGTACGGAAGACTTCTCCAATTTTCACTATGGAAACCCTACATAATTGGAATTAGGTCTTAAACACAACACTTCCATGACATGGCTGCTGTCACTTCTGCTGCGCTGTTCTTCAGTTTCAGGGCCCAAGTCCCCTTTCTGCCTTTGGCAAAGCATAAAATATCGTGCTTCTGAAATTCAAGGTGCATCTAAAAAACCTTAGATCAGCCACATTATTTTGGTACTGGAGGCAGTATGTCTCACAAGCTGCTCTTCCCCTGCCTGGAATAGAAGCACAAATGGAACAAATTAAATAGCCCAACGTTTGTAGCCCCCCCCTTTTTTTTTAGAAAAGCCAAATACTCTGCTTGTGGTGGTCTAAAGTTGTGAACAGCCATTATGACTTTGAATGAGATATGTATATGAGGAACAGAAAGAGAACCATTGGTGTAATCTAGGGATGGGCAACTGTGTAAAGGATAAGGGCAGTTTTAGTCCTTCCTCTCCCCAACCCTTGACCACATAGAGCTTCTCAGAAGAATCGGAAGAGATGTTGCATCACTTCCACTTTAATAATTCAACCAAGGATTGTCTAGATCATTGTTTGGGCAGAGTTGTTTGAGGTGCAGTTAAAAGTAAACCACATTTGCAGACCAATGTTTCTGAGGGAGATTTGGGGACAGAAAATATTCCCCAAATTCAGTGGAGGCAGCAAAGGGTTTAAGGGTGCAGAGACGTAAAGGCTGCAAAATAGGAATTGGGGCCCTCATCTATCCCACTGATCACATTTTCCCATCCCTGGAGTATTTCCATTTGTTGGATGTACATTAGAGTCTGCATATTGGGGTTTCTGGTTCCTAAATTTCACAACTAGCATCTCTTTTCCATTTTACCAAAATACCCCACTGCTTTCTCATGTGAAGATTCATGCTTATCTAACTTTCTGGCTGTCTATGTAATTGCCAAGAGTTATTGACCTTAAATATACATTTTAAAATAATTTGACCTTACAAATTATCTTCTTTGCTCTAAATTTGAAAAATTGAAATATTATCTAGTTGCATCAGTGTATTCTAAGAGGAGGTTATATTTTAGTGAATAACATGATTTAAATGATGTTGGCACATCTCAAAATGGTCAGTAACTTACTAGAAGAAAAAGAAAGTCACAGAGTAGGAGAAAGAATTGTTCTTTAATGATCCCTTGTAATATATGTGACACACACAAGGTGGCAGAATGAGCATAGGGCTACCTTAAAATGGAATTAAAAAAGGAAGGGAGGGATACAGCAAAACCTCTCCCTCCCCCCATTCATTCCTGCATTTCTTAAAAGCCAAGTGGTTTCTGCATATGTAGAAAGGTGGATATGATTGTTTAAGACTTCAGTCTTGCCAATCATTCCATCCCCTCCTAATAATTGGCAATTAAATGTAAATCTTCAGAACTCACTGGCTACTTCTGGAAATTAATAACCCAGCCAGCTATTCAAACGCTCATTTTTATTGAAAACACGATTCTATCAACATATTGATTCTCTAAGTGAGCCTGAACTTTTCTCAGCTGAAGGACAGCTGCAAGAACATACCCTTAGATAACATTTCATTTTGCTTTATGGATTTATGGGTAAATTCACCCCTGATGTAAGAGGGTGTAACCCAAACAATGTTAATGGAGTTGTATTCATTTATTCTGAGTGTGTGTGTCACATTTTTGATTAACTTTTAATTCATCCATATCAGAACCTTCATTTAGTGTATCATTTTGGGAGGGTGTGCCAAGATTAAATTTCTCCCCCAATTAGGTACAAATTCCAGTATGGTTATATTTCATATAGTCAGGCCTCCTCCTGAGCAGATGGACATTTGTCTAGATATCTAGACAGGGCAGATGTTCATGAGCATCTATTGAATATAGTGTTCTGCTGCCAACTACGAGTATGCCGATGTCACCTGAAGTGACCTCCAACCTGTTACCTGCCTTGTTTATCCTTTTGATGGAAATTAAGAATGACCAGTCACCTCCCTGAGTAGCAGATATTGACCTTGTGTAGGAGGCAACTCTTCTGTGGAATAAATATTGCTTTTTGTGCACTAAGCATGTTGATAATCCCGAAGTCCATGTATTGTAATGACAAAAAACAAACAAAATGAAACAAAACCCATCAAGATGTAGGGTTGTGCAGGGATCAATGTATTTGCACAAATATATTGTATTTGCTCAAACTACATACATTTAAGCAAACTCCCTACATGCATAGAAACACATGTGCAGAAAACATTTTGAGGGAGGTTGCAATATTTTTTCACAAGAATGTATATTTTTGCAAAAATATGATTTTTCTGCTCTTTTGTCAAAGTATCTCAAGTTATCTGACACCCACTTTTTATTGAGGATAGGAATATTAATGAGTATTTTTCACATCCTGAAGAGATTAGACTTTGTCAAACCATGGCTTGCATCCTGTTAGTACATCTCCCTTAAGATATCATGATGCCCTGTTTTGGTCACTGAGTTTCCATTAAGCAACGACCAACCCCCTAAACCTACTGTGACAGATTCTCTTTGCAGGCTGGCTCCATAGTTGCAGAAAATTACATGCAGACTGCTAGCTCACACACAGCTCCCTAAAATCATAGGCAGTTCTTTGTCTCTCAGATCCAAACTCAATTCCACTGACCTCTGTCAGCCTCCTTCATACTACTTCCTGAATTGTGATTGGCTTCCTTCAGCCAGGCTTGGCCAGCTCCTCCTTCACGCTCACCTTTTAAATCATGCAGCCCCCCTTAAACTGCCATTTCTGAGTTGTTTGAGAGTTAGGGGATCAGTGGAGATATATCCAGCTATTTTTAAAAGATCTCTGAAGGACCTTGTTAGTGCCTGTTACAGCATGTCCAGGGAAAGAAAAATATCTAGGCACACAATTGATTCCCACTCTCCAACAAGTCACACATGCCATACATCAAGGGAAGCACTGACAGCATAGGGAAGATGATGAGGAAGCACAACATACAAACTACCTACAGACCCACTAAGAAAATCCAACAAACGCTACATTCAGCAAAGGACAAGAGGGATCCTCTCACCTCTGCAGGAGTCTACTGTATACCATGCAGCTGTGGACAAGTCTATATAGGGACCACCAAACGCAGCAATGGCCTAACACGAATCAAGAAACATGAAAGGCACTGAAGACTACTTCAACCAGAGAAGTAGCACCTGATGAACCAACCTGGACACAGGATATTATTTGAGAACACAGAAATGCTGGACCACTCTAGCAATTACCATGTCAGGCTACACAGAGAAGCCATTGAAATCCACAAGCATGTGGACAATTTCAACAGAAAGGAAGAAACCATGAAAATGAACAAAATCTGGCTACCAGTACTAAAAAAAACCCCTCTAAAATTATAACAGTAAATAAATTAAAAAACCCTCAAACACAGGGGAACTCCAGACAAGAAATAATCAGGAACACATAATCACTTCTCAACAAAGGAATTTCCCAGGCAGTAACAAGTCACGCCTAAAAAGTGTCAGGCCATCAAATGCTAATCAAGGTGGCCAATTGAAACATTCACACCTAGTTCCAACAGACAAGAGATCTTTCTCCTACCCTGGACCTTCCACAGACATACAAACCCAAATTTCCTAGTTTCCAATAGACCTCAGAATCTCTGAGGATGCTTGCCACAGATGCAGGTGAAACATCAGGAGAGAATGCTTCTAGAACATGGCCATACAGCCCGAAAAACCTACAACAACCCAAGCCACACATGGCTGTGTGTGTGTGTGCTGGCTTACACATTGGGTTTGGAGGAGGTGGATTAGTATTGAAAAATACAGTTACAATGATATAGCTATCTGACACATGCAGGTTCTCAGCTCGTGCCTTTAGAGGTTTGCTATTACACAGTTCCAAATATTAATAGTTTTAAATACTCTGATAATTATTTTAGTATTTAGGCAGATTGAAGACTCCAAGTGCTACTTTGTACAACCATTCTTTCTTCCTAATGAGATTTACTGTGATTAAAAAAATAGAAGAGGTGGAAGGATTAGAAATGCAAGACAGTGACATCTGGATCCTCTATAAAATTCCATAACAAGGCAGAGTGAGTATAAAATAAAAGCCTTGTCTAGAGGGTTATAAAACAAATTCATAGAGCATCATGATAGGATTATAAAATCTTGTTAAATTGACCCATTATGTTATTTAGTTTTTCCCCTGTTCTTATTTTGTATATAAGGGACAGACATTCCTGTTGAATGTGTCATTCTTACAATTGCCACTATTTGTCAGAATTCTCATATACCCCTTCTAAATTGTTTATCTCATGAGGTAGAGTCCTGTTTTCCTCCTTGTACCAAAGCATACACAAATAAGAATAAGAATAATAAGAATAAGAACCAGGATATTATAGGTCACGTGTTTGCTACACATGCTGTGAATATCTAAAATTAAACATTCTCATTGCTTTCTGTGGGAGAGTTTAGCACCTTTGTTATATGTACAATAAATGGAATTAGGTTCAGAAGTTGGAGCACCAAATTTAACAGTTTTAATGATTGAATTGAGACTCTTGTCACAGTTGTATTTTGGACTTGATATCTGTCCATCCCTTGATATTTTATCACCAGTTATCATATCACACAGAGAAGGACTTAGATGGCCTCTCTATTCACAGGAAAGATCAAGAGGATTCACGGGTGTTAAACCAATCTATATTTGTGATCACATAGTCATAGATCTTATTGTGTATATAAAATAAACTCTATGAGGGAAGTGATACATGAAGCAGGGATTTCTTCACATGCTAGCTGACCACATTGATGGTGCAGGTGGCACTTTTGTTTATTGTTGGCAAGCCATGGGACTAGACGGGATCCCTGACAACTCAGGTTTCAGCAGTGGCAGGGAGAGCTTTTGCACAATTAAAACTTATGCGTCAGCTGCGCCCGTTCCTTGGGAAGTCTGACTTGGCCATGGTGGTCCACGCTCTGGTTACATCTCGATTAGACTACTGCAACCCTCTCTACATGGGGCTGCCTTTGAAAACTACTCGGAAGCTTCAACTAGTCCAATGGTCAGCAGCCAGGTTGCTAACGGGAGCGGCGTCCAGGGAACGAACCACTCCTTTGTTGTGTCAGCTCCACTGGTTGCCGATTATCTTCCGGGCACAATTCAAAGTCCTGGTTTTAACCTTCAAAGCCTTAAATGGTTCTGGCCCACCTTACCTGTCCAAACGTATCTCCTGCTATGAACTATCATGCAGTTTAAGATCATCAGGAGAGGCCCTGCTCTTGATCCTGCCACTCTCGCAAAGGTGGTTGGTGGGGATGAGAGACAGGGCCTTTTCAGCAGCTGCCCTCTGTCTGTGGAACTCCCTCCCTAAGGACATCAGGCTGGCCACTTCCCTCCTGTCCTTCAGGAGACAACTGAAGACCTGGCTGTGGGACAAGGCGTTCAACTAGAGGCATGGACTAGTGGAAAATGGCAGCTTGAAAAGAAATTTGAACCTTACATTACGGCATTGGATTTATCTGACTAGACCTTGGTTTAACGTCATGTTAATTGAATGTTAAATGTTTTTATTGATGACTTTTTATAATGTTTTAACTGAGCCTCATTGTTTTTAATCGAATGTATGTTGACAGCATCACTGATGTAAGCTGCCCTGAGTCCCCTTGTGGGAGAAGGGCGGGGTAGAAAAGAAGCAAATACATAAATAGTTCACACAGCTCTACAGTACTCTCACATTATATTTCAATGTGTCAGAGAAAGAGAAATATACTCTTGTTGATAATGCTTTGTTAGCATTGTTTGATACTCTGAATCATTCAGTATTTCTGGAATCATTTTCCAAGTTGGGAATACTGATTTGCAGGTTTCTGTACCACCTGATTCATTTGAGGGGAGTCATTGTGATCTACATTCAGTTCCCTCCTTTGATGAAGAATGGGAAGAAAAGAGGCAAGGAGAGTAGCATTATGCAATATTTTCTGAATTGTGCCTATAACCACAAAAATAAATATTTGTCACTCACCTACACAGGCAGTTCAGGATCAGAATGGGCAGCTTTTCACTATGGCAGCCAGCCTGCTTCAAGCTATAAATAGGATTCCTACTGCTGTCTATCATGCTGTTCTCTGGAAATACAACCTCTTCATAGTTTCCTTATGGCAAGCAGTATGTGAACCTTATACCTTGTTTTGCATGGGAATGGCTCAAGAGTTTGTGGTCCTCATCTTAGAGTCCTTATTAAGGAGAAATACTTGCTATAGCATGCAAGAAGAGATCTTTAGCATAAGCACAAAGATAATATATGTAGGTTATTTTAACACATTTTGTTTAGGGCACAGGAATGGCAAATGGACTCCAACCTAAAGCCTAAAATGGTTTCTCAAAGCGGGAAGTGACAATAAAACTTTTATCCACTTACTAAGCCAGCCCTTGAAGGGCAACATAACTCTCATTAAGACTGTGAAAAGTCCTTTGATCACGGTGAGTAGCCGTTCCTTTCATTTGCTCTTTCACTGATGGGATTTGGATAGAAATGACTTAACTAGATATGATAAATGTACTGGGGTTCAATGGCCAAGATCTTTACTCATCGCTTTTTTCATTCAAAGCCTTTTCCCATCTGAAATGTGAGATTAGGCAGGCCTGACCCTGCTCTAACTACAGAAGATGTGGTTCATGGAATGCACTCCTGAAAATAATAATGACAAAAGTGTGTGAGAGGATGAGTGATGCAGACACATACACACAGGGAGGAGGGAGATAGGAGGAAAAAGTCAGATATATGTTTCAGAAGCAGTGTCTCTACATGACACTTGTTATGGAGCATATCTTGCAAATATGTTTGTCTGTGGCTGGATCTACATTGCCCTATATCCCAGGATCTGATCCCAGATTATCTGCTTATTCCAGATCAGGGATCCTCAAACTTTTTAAACAGAGGGCCAGGTCACAGTCCCTCAAACTGTTGGAGGGCCGGATTATAATTTGAAAAAAATATATGAATGAATTACTATGCACACTGCACATATCTTATTTGTAGTGCAAAAAAACCCAAAAAAAACAAAAAACAAAACCACAAAACAAAACAACACTTTAAAACAATACAATAATTAAAATGAAGAACAATTTTAACAAACTTACTAGCCGTCCCCTGCCATGCTGTGGCCCGGTATGTGTATATGTGTTTTTGTGTGTATATGTGTATGTATATGTATATATTTGTGTATATGCATACACGTGTGGTTTTGAACATGCGTTGTAATGTATTATTTA
Organism: Anolis sagrei; assembly: GCF_037176765.1. NCBI lineage: Eukaryota > Metazoa > Chordata > Lepidosauria > Squamata > Anolidae > Anolis > Anolis sagrei. The sequence goes on along the minus strand of NC_090021.1, from coordinate 104,019,788 downwards.
TTTTTTGGCTTTTAAAGTCTCTTCCACTGTGTTTTTCAGTGTTTTTATGAGAGATGGTCACTTGTTGGTCTGATAGGTATATTATGTCCAAATTTGGTGTCAATTCTTCTAGTGCTTTCTGAGTTATGTTAATCCCACAAATGAACATAACATTTTTATTTATATAATTAGTATTTCAATGGGAAATGTGGGCCTACTTTTGGCTGATGAGATAGGATTATTGTTGTTGTTGTGTACTTTCAAGTCATTTCAGACTTAGGTTGACCCTGAGTGAGGGCCGGGTAAATGACCTTGGAGGGCCATATCCAGCCCCCAGGACACAATGTGAAGACCCCTGATCTAGAGAATACAAAATGTATTTGAGTTTAGGTTATACACACAGATCCAATAGAACAGTGGTTCTCAAACTGTGGGTCCCCAGGTGTTTTGGCCTACAATTCCCAGAAATCCCAGATAGTTTACTAGCTGTTAGGATTTCTGGCAGTTGAAGGCAAAAACATCTGGGGACCCAGAGGTTGAGAACCACTGCACTAGAATGTCTGGGGTGCAACAGGTCACTATTTTTCAGTAACGCATAATGGGATATCTTTTTGAAGATAGAGTAGCCTAGTTTTATGCTTCTCTAGAGACTAGGGCATAGAGAAATGGATTCAAACTGCAGAAAAAATATTAAATATTAGGAAGAATTTCCTGAAGGCAAGAGCTGTTCAACAATGGAATATACTGCCTTGGAGTGTGGTAGAGGCTCCTTCTTTGTAGTGTGGTACAGTTTCTGTCTTTGAAGGTTTTTAAATGGTGACCAGATGACCTTCTCTCAGGGGTGATTTAATTGTGTGTTTCTGTATAGCAGGAATTGGAACTGGATGGTTCCTGGGATCTCCTCCAACTTATGCGTATGTCTTCAGCTACCAGACTTCTGTATCCATCAGGGCATAATAAGGAGTATCTACGATATGTCATGCATGCTAAAGCAGTGTACTTGAGAAACAGTTTTGAAGTGTCTAAGATCCTTTGAAGTTAATGGAATTGAACCAAGTGGGAGGTGGCGAGTCTTCAGATTGTGCTGTTGGCTATAGCTCCCTCGACACATTGGCCCATCTTATGTTGGAATGATTGCTTTCCGTTTTCACAGGGTATCTTTTCATTTTGTGGGCAGATCCCTGAAATGGATACCAGATATACAGAGAATGTGATAAATCTGTACTATCAGCATTTGCAGAAGAATTTTGAGGATTTTTAAAAGAGAAAGCACGAACAGATTCATTTCATTACTAGTTTCCTTATGAGTTGGAACAAAGAGGGTTTAATTCTTCCCATGCCTACCTCCGCCAACACTGTTGCATATAAAATATGGGACTCAAACTGTAAAATCTGCTGCAGTGATATGAAACTCCTCCCACACTTGGGTATATTTTCTCAGAGTGCTGCAGTATGTCATTCATTCATGTGCCAGTGTTGAAGCACCAAGATATTTCCTGTATCAGGGACAATAAATACCTACCTTTTCCAGCAGGCCTACCTGGTCAATTTTAACTTGTGAATTTTAACCTGCATTTTACTTGTGTATATTTGCTATATCATATTTATTTATTTATTTATTTATTTATAATTCAAACGTATATGCCGCCACTCCCCTGGGGCTTGGAGTGGCTTACAAGAACAGGTTAAAATCTAACACAATTTAAAAACAATTTAAAACAATTTAAAACCAATTTAAAAACAACACTATCAGAGATCAAAGGCCTGTCGAAACAGATATGTCTTACATGCCCTGTGGAAAGCTGATAGGTCCCGCAAGGCACAGACTTCAGATGGCAGAGTATTCCAGAGTGATGGTGCTAGTGCTGTAAAGGCTCTGCGTCTGGTTGCTGTTAGATGCAAGGTCTTGACACTGGGAATTTCCAATAGATCTTGGTCCTCAGAACGGAGGGATCTCTGGGGTTGGTAGGGGGTGAGGTGGTCCCTTAGGTACATCGGCCCCAGACCATGCAAGGCCTTAAAGGTAAGTACCATCACTTTAAAAGTGATCTGGTGCTCAATTGGTAACCAATGCAGCTGTAGTAAGATTGGTGTTATGTGGCATCTCATCGGAATTCCCGCAATAAGCCAATCAGCTGCATTTTGTACCAACTTGAGCTTCCAGATCACCAACAGAGGAAGGCCAATGTAGAGGGCATTACAGTAGTCCAGTCTTGAGATGACCTTAGCCTGGATGACCATAGCTAGGTCATCCCTGGACAAGTAGGGGGCCAGCCGTCTAGCCTGCCACAGATGAAAAAAGGTGGTTCTGCTAACGGTGGAGACCTGGGCCTCCATTGTCAGCAGAGGGTCTAAAGGAACTCCCAATGATGACTGAGGAACCCCACAAGATAGGGGGGACCTCTCAGAGACCAGGCCTCCCCTCTCCACTTGCTGTCCACAGTTGTGAAGAAAGGAGGACAGCCAATTTAAAGCTGTCCCCCTGACTCCAACAGCAGCAAGGCAGTGGGTCAAAAGATTGTGGTCGATTGTGTCAAATGCTGCTGTGAGATCCAATAACACAAGCAGCGCCGACCCACCCTGGTCAAGCTGGCATCAAAGGTGATCCGTGATGGAGACCAGCACAGTGTGTTCTGTTTTACCATGTTGTACCGCACCTCAAGCTATGAGGAAAGGTGAACAAACAACAACAACAACAACAATAGTCCTAGACACTTGGGAAGTGTCTGACATGTGATCCAATACAACAGCCAGCAGAGTGATCTTGTCTGCTGTGGACTCATCTTGTTGTGTTTCAAATAATAATAATAATAATAATAATAATAATAATAATAATAATAATAAATATAATAATAATAATATGCCCTTTTGCCTCAGACATTCATGCTCCATCAACATTACTGCAATATTCACATTGTCTCTGTTTGTGTGATTTTCCAAGCAAAAGTATATTGTCATTATCTATCTCTGTTATAAGGACTCTTAATTCTCTATAGTAGAGTTTCTTAAACTGTGCTCCTCCTGCTGATAAGCTGATTTCTGGGAGCTGAAGTTCAAAATGCAGTTTCAGAAACACTGCCCTATAGGAAACAGATTTTGTCTGATTTTGGAAGCTAAAAAAGATCAGCCCTCATTAATACTTGGTTGGGAGACAGCCAATGCATCCCAGGTGCTGTAGGCTATGTTTCATAGCAAAGAACTTCAAAAACAATCTTTGAGTCTTCCTTGCCCAATAAAATCCTCTAAATTTATGAGGTCACCATAAGTCAACAGGCAACTTGAGGGTACATACTAGGACCATGCAAAAAGTCATTTGTGCCCCCTATGTCAGATCTATTTCGTAAGAAGTGAGTTTTAAAATGCGATAGGCCTCCACGCAAAAAAAAAAAAAAAAAAAAAAAAAAAAAAAAAAGAAAGAAAGAAAGAACTGAAACACTCACCTATGACTTTTTGTTAAAGTTCGGTAAGCCTCGTAAGTCTCCCCAAGTCAGTTTCATTTTCAACAAGCAAACTGTACCAGTGGGGTGAAGCCAAAGAGGCCACCATTGTGAGAGGGCAAGTGAGCTGAGAATTCTGAGAAATGTAGTTTGGGAAGACAAGAACCCCTGTAATGGGTCTTGAATGGATAATTCAAGAGAATACCTCTTACCTTAATAAAAGATGTTTTCCAAATAAACTAAGTCTGCTTGCAAACCAATGGAGACTGTCATGGTGAGCACCAGTACATCAAAATATATCACTACACAAAATGTCTCTGTGTCTGTGACACTGTCAAAAATGACGGTGTATTGGTCACGGGGAGAAATACAATGAAAAATGAGAGAAACTACATAAGAAGAGATCCTTCTGTAGCTAATGCTGAATTGCCCTTTCTTTTACCACTATAGCAAGAATGCAAAGAAATCCCAAATTGCACATACATTGACAATTTGCTGTTGTCATTATTTGCCATTAAGTTAGATTCATCATATGCTGATGTTGTGGATGAGATCTGTTAGTATCAGCACTACAATTCACAATTATAGGGCTCTGTTTCCACTTTAATTGTAATTCATAGTTTGGTCAGAGGCAACTTTATGGCTGAAAATTCAATATTCCTCCCTAAACTCCAATCCAGGTTTCCACAGGATGAAAGCATGGTGGATAAAGTGAAAACATAGCACTATAATTCTGTAGTGTAAATATAGGCCCGTGATCTTGTAAAACACAGAGCTATGGCTTCCTTGTCTGAGTCAATCCATCTATAACGTGTAATTCCTCTTTTCCTACTGCTTTCCATTTTATTCAGCATTATTAACCTTTCCAGTGCATCCAGAGTACAAGATCCTCAGTTTAGTCATTTTAGCTTCTAGTAAGATTTCAGGGATGATTGATTTGGAAGGATCATTTGTTGCAGGGGTCTCTCTGTTACAAACAGAAGTTGGTGCTTGTTCACTAGCTGTTTTACACTATCTCCCAGAAACCTCAAAGTCTATCATGTTTCTGTTGAAATGGCTAACAGCAGCATCAGCATTGCTCAGTTTAGTGGGATGGTAATGAACTGGTACACAAAAAGATGTTAACATTGCAAGGGTAACCCAACAACCACGATAAGCCCAAAGACCTGGATGAAGGGTGTGAATTGAATTTTACATATTCTCTAAGATTTTCTTTGAACTCATTTATAAGTGAATGTGGTCACACTTTATTTTTAGATTATGGAACGTATTCTTCAATGTTCTCTGCTGCTTTCTTACCACAAAAACATGACAAATGGGGAGCAGCATTACATCAGAAAAATTACTTTCTTCAAATGTACAGTAGTTCTCAGTATCCAAGTTAGCTGTAGCTTCTTTAAGCTCTGGTTATTTATGTGTGGCTTGATTATTTTTATATGTATCTTTTAAAAAATCTCAGAAAACTACCTCTTCTGACTGGTGTGGTGTTTTTAAAAACTCCTTCAAAAGATTAAAAATTAGTAAGCAGTTCATCAATCTTCTCATTTTGTTTTGTTTCAGAAGGGGGAAAGGATAATCCTGGAAGACACTTTTCAAGCCAAAAGGCAATGGCAGATCTAATTGCTCACGTGAAACTGTGCCCGTTCATTGACAATGTGGCATTAATCTTTATCTCCAAACACATGTTTTTGCGAAATGCAGGTGAATGCAGTCAGGTAGATATTCCCAAAGCTATCTTTAAATCTAAAGATTTAGGGCTTGCAAAAAAGCTAGAATAATTTAACACTGCTCTGCTGCTTTCAGCATTTGTCATACCCATGTATACCAATCTAGCCCTTTTCTCTCTATAAGATGTATATGGTGGAGAAGGAGGACAAGAATGGCTGGTTACCAAGAAGACGACATACATGGTAGCAAAAAGGAGGCAATATACTTCTGTCAGGTGGGCATATTTCTATGGTGTTGTTCAACAGTAATTGCGACACATGAGGTACTATGACTTCAGTACAGATATGGTTAGGTAAAGTCACCACATGCTGACAACTCTATATAAAAATACTTGCTGATGAATCAGGTTATAGGTGATTCAAAATAGGAGTTTGATATGAAATTTGGGGGAGAAGGGGAGGTAAAGCTGAGGGAACATGACAGATGGAATATGGTTGTCAGGAGACCAGTCCTGGAAGAACAAAGGGTTTTTTCTCCATGACATTTGGTACTGAAATGAGAGGAAAGAAGTAAAAAAAAATGACAGGCAGCTCAACATATGAAAATATGATAGCCATCTGTTCTTGCTCTTTTCACCCCCTCCCTTTGTGTGAGAAAAGAAGAAACTGTAGAATTGTATTCAGAATCATCTCCTTTGTGACATTTTAATTTCACTTTTACATTTTAAAAAAATCAATACTAATGGCAGCTAACAAACAGTACAATGTAGTTAAATTGCATTCTGAAACTGTATTATATGGTAGTGTAGATGGGCCTCTCTGTCTGGTTCATCTATCTAAGCATCATCTATCTAGCATCATCTATTTAATCTATTTTGCTTTAAAAGAAAATATGAAAGAATGACTGCAATGCAAACACACACAATAAATTTTACATTGTCTGTAGAACTGAATTATACTTGTTGCCATTTTGAAAAATGAGACATTTCAAAATACGATTATAAACTGCACTTTAGCCATCAGAAAATATTCTCACCATTTACAATCTGTGCCAAATTTGAAACAGATACAAACTTCAAACAAATCCAAATAAACCCTCCCTCACTCCTGTCCATTTGAAGAAATGTTTTCTGAGATATTCTCTGCCCCACCCCTGTTTCTCTAAGTGGCCTGATGTGGAGGACCAGAAGGGTGCCCCCTTATCCCACCACTGCTGCTTATGAGTATCATTGCTGCTATCCCACTCGTATGTGCCAAAGACTGTCTCTATTTTTATGCTTGTTGAAAGCAACTGGCTCTTTTCTTTGCTGAAAACCCACCATGAACCAGCAGCCAACAGTTAAAGAATAGGAACTAGTTCATGGACTGCCACTCTTAACTAGCAGTTCTCTAAGGGAGTGTGATACAGATCAGCTTTGCAGACTATAAACAGGACGCCAATGTTGAATTCCATTGCCATAATCTCATTAGTCATAAGTTCCAAGGATTCAAATCCATGTCTATGTCAAGTAAGAATGGAAGGGAGGGAGGGAAGAAATATTCTTGCTATAGCAATGTAGTTATTTCTCCCTGTCTAAAAACAGTTCAGACTAAATAAGTAAGCTAAATTCAAGGTAGCAAGCAATTTAGTGCTGGAGAGTGGCATGAATGCATAGCTTTCCAAGTGGTAATTGCAATCAAATTGAACAAGGCCTGCAAAATTACAGACCTTTGCTGTGGAGGAATTGAGTATAAAACTCTCACCACTAATGAATAATAATAATAATAATCATAATCATCATCATCATCACCATCATCATCATCACATTAGTGTGCACTGTGCTTTTTTTTATAGATTTCACAAATATGACTTTGGTGCAGCAGTGCTTACAAAATCTATTTTGAGATCTGTTTTGAGATATATCTAGATTGCGTTTTCCCCACAGAATGTAAATATGTCTCTTCCAGATTGTGGTGGTCTACCAGGCCACAATCTGTCTCTTTGACTCCCCTCAAGCTTTTGGCATGCAATAAATACATACATTTCTTCCAACATACTATTCCATGTGCCTTTCCTAAAGTAAGGGCCTTCTAAGCTTAGAGAAAGCCTTCTAAGCTTAGAGAAAGGGATGCTAAATCTCTTCATGCTCAATCTCTTCATAATTTCCCTTCCATGTAGAGAGACAAACATGTAGTGCAGTGGTTCTCAACCTGTGGGCCCCAGGTGTTTTGGCCTACAACTCCCAGAAACCCCAGCCAGTTTACCAGCTGTTAGGATTTCTGGGAATTGAAGGCCAAAACATCTGGGGACCCACAGGTTGAGAACCACTGATGTAGTGGGAGGGGAGCTACATGTCCAGGGACCTTATCCCATGCCTCCTCCCCATTTTAAAACAGTTCTAATCTATTATGGGTACTATTTATGATGGAGCTCTTCCCACGACACAGAGGAACTTCCTGCCAGCTCCATCATGATTCATCAGTTCAATGTCAGAAGCAGTAATAAAAAATCCATTAACTCCTGGGGGCCTTTTTCACACTAGACAATGATATGTGCTATGATTCTAGTTTTGACTGTAATGGTTCCAACATATGGGATTTGCTGCTGAATTTTTCATAGTTTGAGTGAGCCCCTGGAATTCAAATCAGTTGGATAAAGAGCAGTTGGCAACATCCTGCATGAAGGGTCTCAAAAGGCTTCATTTTAATTTTAATTTTATAGGGCAGAGTAGAACTATTAAATAAATAAATAAATAAATAAAGTAAACAATGGTGGGTAAAATCAGCAATAACTCCAAGCCTTGGGGGTGGTGGTGGTGTGGGGGGGGGGGGGGAGGGAATAAAACATACAGACTTTTAAAGACATTTAGCTTCCTGAATCAGAGCAACAAGTGGCACCCCAGGACCAGCCCAAGAAATTCTATTTCCTGAGAAGGAAATGTAGATAGTGTAATCTACTAGCAAATTAAAAGACTTCCTTTGGCACCTGGGGCAGAAATTCTCATAAGCTGCTCTCTTTATATTTGACTGTAAAACACACAAACAGATTTGTATACCCAATCTGTTTTCTGATGTGACTACCTCTGTCACCTTCCTGGTAGGTTGACCTTCTTGGTAGCCTCTCCCTTTCTCTTGCCTGATAAAGGCACAGCAGCCAAGGCTTGTAAAGTCATTCTCATTCTGGATGTAGAAAAACAAAACCACAATTGCTGCTCCATCTCTATGCAAGTAAAAGTACACCATACAGTTAAGCCATTCACTATTTCTTCCCAAATTAACTGTCTGCTGCAGCTTTCCCGTACTGCTTAAGGGAAGGTCTAGTCCTTATTGCTTTTCTTTTTGGAGGCTCTATAATTCTAGCATCTTTATGTTCATGATAATGATGATCTCCTTGTAACCAACTTGAGGGCAGAGACCATCCTTGACCATGTTCTTTGAGTAAGGGAGAGAAGCCTTTTATCTCTGCTTCAGAGAGTCTTTCTGATCAGCCCTCTGTCCAGTGGTACAGCTCACTGGCTATTGTTTTTATCTTACGGCAACTTGAGTGTGTGTGTTGTTTTGCTCTTCATCTGTTTGCCAAAATTAAATATTTATTGAATTTCTAAGAATGTACAAGTTGTATATCACAATAACATATTTATCTGACAACACAACTTGTAATCTTGCCTGCAACTTCAGGGAGAATTTTGTTTATTAATGCAGAGCGAATATGGAAATGGATTGCGCCCTGGGAAATGTTTTTATTGAAGTGCAAAAGATGGGGGGGGGGGGGTAGTTCTAAATTTAGCATTAATTTTTATTAGAGAAAGTTTCCAATGTACTTAAGATAAAAACATGGAAGATACATGGTTGCCTTATTTTAAACTTTGATCTTTACAGGTTTATGGAAGGCCATGGATGAGCCAGCTGGGAGAATTCTGGCAGTGGATCAGGAGACCAACTTCCCTAAGCTCTGGAAGCAAAGTTATTCATCAGGTTGCCATGTTCCAGAAGCATTCTCTCCTGACATTTCACTCACATCTATGGTAGGCATCCTCAGTAGTTGTGAAGTCTTTTGGAAATTAGGCAAGTAAGGTTTATATATCTGCAGAATGTCCAGGGTGGGAGAAATAACTCTTTTCTGCTTGAGGCAATCTTCCCCAGAGCTTGGGAAAATTATATTTCAGATCTTAGTTCCAAGGCACTCCAACCAGCATGATCAGTGGGTATGCTGATTAGAGATTTGTGGGAGCTATAGACCCAAACAGTAGCAATAAAAAACTCATTACTAAAGTAGGAAATTCAGCATGCCCTCCCTCTGCTCTCTACCTGCAGCTCAACAAAAAAACTGGAACATGTTTTCCTTTTAGTTTCAGACCTACGTATCAACCCTATCAAAGAACTCTCTTAGTGAAAACTGGAGATGGTTTATGTACCTGTAATTGCTTTGTAGAAGAGGGAATTTCAGCAGGTGTTGCTTGTCATGCAACCAAGTAACAAGCAACACTTACTGAAATCCCAGTGTCCACACAACCATTAAAGATACAGAAGACCTGTTCAGTTTTCAATCTGGCAACTGTAGTTAGGATGAAAGGCAAAATTTGTAAGGATTTGATCCAAACTTGCCACTATGCAAACAGAATGACCTTTCCAGTCTCCCGCGCAGCTGGAGACAGGGAAAAGGCCTTTGCCTCTTCCGCCCGCTGAAGAAATCAACCCAAAGTAGTTCCGGCCGGAACTACTTTGGGTGGGCTGACCTGGAGGAGTTAGATCCCTCCAGCTCAGTCTTTTCGAGACGTCGAGGAGGAAGGACGCATCTTGAAGAGGGAGGACTCATCGGCAGGTCGGTAGGTGGGGCCCAGCTAGGCAGCTAGGCATCGGGCCGGCTGCCGTGGCTGGGGCCCGCATGTATTTGGCGCGGCCATAGACAGATGTCCGCTGAGGAGCTCGGCTGCTTAAGAAGGCATTTTGCCTTCTACCAGGGCAGCCCTCTGCCGAAGCCACGCTCGGAGCACAGCTGGGGATTTTGGGTTCCTCATGGCTGCTTGGGCTGGGGGGTAATTTTCCTTATCTGCCCAGCAGGCGACAAACCTCCTCCCCGTCTTTCTGCATGCCGCCAGGCCGTTGGTATTTCTCACCCATGACGGGCCAGGGCCTGGTGGCATGAGGAGAACGAACACGTCCCCGCGCAGTTTGCCGGGTTTTTGTCATCCGAGTGCGATCGGGGCTGGGGCCGTCGACGCTCCCGCTTTTGGGGTGGGCCCCTGCCTCTATCTAATGGGCGCTTGGGTTACAGGCCGCCGGTCTGGCATATTTTGCGTGTGTATGCTCATTTGATGCTTGCGGGCTATATAGATGTGTTATCTACGCTGATTTAGGGTTTAAACTAATAAGTTACAGGTTAGATACAATTAGATGTTATTCTAATTTTATATATATATGGTATATTTATGGATATATGTATATATAACAAAATAATAACAATAATAACAATAAGATATATAATGGAAAGTTAATTATTTTAGCCCATTGAAGGGCTTGAATTCAGATTCCAGGGTAAGCCCATGGCCTAATTTAGGCGGGTTCATGGGCCTGCCACATGGCAGGCTGCTGACTTTTACTTTCACTTTAGGAGCAGCGGCCATCTTGGCTACCAAGACCTTGCGGCCATCTTGGCTCTATTCACAATAACCTTAAAACACGTCAAGTGTGGAAATCCTCGGGGATGATATCATTGTTCAAAACTGTTTCCCCACCGGGCTAACATTGATTAGGAGCCTAATTCCACCTGACTTTTGTTCTACAGCCAAATGATTAATAGTAATAATAATAATGATGGTGATAACAAAACAAACAAATGATAACAAAATAAAAATAAACAATACAGAAAGAAATACAAATCAAATACAAAGATTAATAACAATGAATGAAGAGAACAATAACAATGATAAACTAATAATAATAATAGTAATAATAATAATAAAACTGGAACACTCGGTGGCGCAGTGGATCAAAGCACTGAGCTGCTGAGTTTGTTGGTCTAAAGGTCGCAGTTTCGATTCCGGGAGCGGCGTGTGCTTCCGCTGTCGGCCCTAGCTTCTGTCAACCTAGCAGTTCAAAACATGTAAATGTGGGTAGATCAATAGGTACTGCTCCGGCGGGTAGGTGGCGGCGCTCCGTGTAGACAGGCCGACCACATGACCTTGGAGGGTCTACGGACAACGCTGGCTCGTCGGCTGGGGGATGGAGATGAGTGCCACACCTTAGAGTCAGACATGACTGGAACTAATTTTAAGGGACTACGTTTACCTTTCCAAGACGATACAATAAGTCTATGCAGGCTTTTACCAATACAAACACCTCTCTACCACAGTACAGGTCAAGGGAACATTTACACAGTGGCGATAGGCAACAATTCTATTCAACACTGGGATATTTTATTATTTATGTTTATTGGAAAGCCAAACAAACGTGAGTCACGTCACCTCCTCCGAAATAGTCCTCAAAAGTGGGCTATGTCATGATGAAATAAATCGTACCAGTCGTGGGCAGTAATAAAAACCCTTGTGGTGGAGGGATGCCAACCTTCCAGTCTAAAACCACAATACATGATCATTATGATCGCTACTCCTCAGGGGAGAAATACGATGGCTCATTACACTCCTGGGAGCCCCCCGTGGCGCAGTGGGCTAAAGCCCTGTGCCGCCGGGACTGAGGAATGACAAGTCACAGGTTCGGATCCGGAGAGGGGTAGTTGAGCTTTCCTCTATCAGCTCCAGCTCCTCATGCAGGTGCATGAGAGAAGCCTCCCACAAAGATGATAAAGCATCAAACTACCTGGGCATGCACGGGGCACTGTCCTTAATAGACGGCTATGGACTTGGAGGGATCCGCAGATAGTCCCGTTTTTCTTGGACAATGAAATAGGCCATCCCCCATAGGTTTGACATGCAGGATTTGCGACTAAATAGTTTAATATTAACATTAATAATTATGACAATAAAAGCTACTAGGGTTTTGCACAATATATAATTTATCCAAAGGACATATGTCTTATAAAAACGTAATATTCTTAAGCAAACAGGGTCCTAGTAATGGACAGCGGGGACCACCTTCAGCAGAGGGGATAGGGTCTTATCATGTCGCTTATTAATTGAAGGTACCCTCAAGGTGAGTTCACTCCGTATACAGGTTGGACAGGCTACCTGAACGGACAATACCATCCAATGTGAGGACACTCTCTAATGCGAAACCAGTGGGTCTTTAACTCCTATTCGAGCCAGCAGATACATGGTTACTAATCTTACATATGCTTACCTCTCTGTTTACAGGATGTTACCTAGGAAGAACATCGGCGGGTCAAAGGGCAAGGGCCCCGCCAGAAGAAGGTGGTCAAGGCGCCACCAATCTCACTCAAACAGGGAGTCGAGCCAGGAAATATCACCAGATCTATATCAGGCTCTGGTGGCGCGTATCCAGGCATTGGAAAATAGCATAGACAATGCTCCACTCGGACATAGCTCACAGTTATCACATAATGAATCAGAGCCTACTTTACTCGAAGCTCCTTTCTCTTGTGTGTTTCAATTAGTGCCGGACATTGACCGGGAGTTTCAACAGGATATAGAGCCACCGCAACACGATGACGATCAGTTGCCAAACGTTGAGCACCTAGCAGTCGGGGTTATGCCACCGAGGTTACCCACCACAAGACAGTTTCAGCCGCGAGGGCTTCAGGGTACAATTACATCATCAGGTAACACTTCCTTGCCTTTACAAGCCGGCGATGTCAACTCTAGATTTCCAATGGAGGGAGGACCGGTAACTTGTGATAACCCACCCCTCATGGATGTTTCTCCTGTTAATGTTAGACAGCACACATTGCCATTGCCCTCAACAAGCGGTCTTGCTCAGACCAGGGAGCATACATGCATGCTGGATAGGAGAGTCACGCAATCAACACCATCATTAGACAGCCTGGGTATCGTTTCCTTGGGAGCACACTTAACACAAGACACAATAGATGCGATTTTGAGCAACAAATACATAGAGTTATTTACTCTATATGTGGCGGCTTATGATGAGGCTCCACGGGACAGTTTAGAGCCCAACCACAATGCAGATAGACAAGCACGAGAGATGGAGCCCTCTTGGGGTAACTGGCTTAATTGTTTTATGATTTATGCCAGCGTGATTATTAAGCATTACCCAGCTCGGGCATATTCTTTGTTCCTGTACTTAGACATCATTCATGAGGCCTACTTTAGTTTCCCGGGGGACAGTTGGCTTCGTTACGACAAGCTTTTTCGCATGAAAGCAGCCCACGATCCCGCGCTTCGGTGGGATCTGGTAGAAGGGCACTTATGGAGACAGGCTAGATCCCGGCCAGAACAAGGCCAGGATAATCCCGATTATGATGAAAGGATGGACGTCTCAACTGAGAGACCCATCCCCGATGCAAACCAGGCCTTCAGCACTAATCAGTTACAAGACAGAAGTACCCCTGTCACGAATCTGTCTGATCAAATTATTTCTTTGGTCGAGGCAACAACATCCAACAACGATGGGACGCTGGCCAGTGAGAACAGGATTTTCCAGACAGACATGGATCAAACATCTTCAACATCTGGCCAAGATGACTGATTCTTGATCTATGTGTTTGCTTTGGCACCCTCTTACAATAGGGCTAGGGACCACACAGTATATAATTAGTTAATGGTGGTTTACAAGCCTATAGGCTAACTATAAATAAGCTCCCATTGGGTCAAGACGGTGGGCGGTGCCTTATTTGGGGACAGGAAAGCTTTTACCGGACATAGATGTTCCCAATCACATTAAAGTTAAGGCCCATGACTACAATAGGGCGGCTACATCAAGTACTATGAGGTTTGTTTCGTGTTCATTATTAAAGTTAGGTTAAGGCAGCCAGGAATACCTCTCCCCACATCCCGATACCAGATAATCATTACGCAGGGTCATTTCCTTATTAATCTTAGGTCTTGCTAGGATAGACTTCATCTAACAATGATTCATATAAGCAACTCAACAGCGATAAGTCTTTTAGCCACCCCAATACAAACGGTTGATAGGGCTTCACCCCATGGCTCATTGGAATAACCATATCAATATTTGTTTCCACATAGTCAGCCGGTTATACCACTAAGGTTATTGATGATGAATGGCCTCATGGACATGTTGGCCCTATTATAAATAACAATATCAACAACAACAACAAAAATAATAATAACAATAATACTAATAACAATAACTGCAGTCGAGTGAACGAGACACCATAATTCCAAGGTTCTGCGGTTACAGGGCTTGGTTAAACCTCCTGTTCCATTGGTTCCATTCCGAGTTAGGGATCACCCCCCCTCTTTTTCTACTCCTCGTTTGCAATCAGGCCCGTCAGAGGGGGGTGGGATATAGATTTCAACCTTACAATTGAAGGCTAAGCAGAGGTTGAGACCCCAAACAGATGGTAAATACAAACAGGCTATATTCAAGGACACCGGTATGAGACGAAGAACCTGTCACCAAGATTGTTTCTATGCATATCTATGATTAGTAGCTTAACAGATGGCGTTAGAGGCTGTGACATTTAGTTATTACAACACAGACTATACGATGAAGTCCATCCATGAGATACAGAGAGCTGGAGAAGATGGGGCGAACTTTTCAGGCACAGTTCCTAGTGGCTATCATTATTCCCTTTAACAATACGCACCAATTCTTGGGCTATAAATATAGCCACCCCCCCCCCTTTTTATATTACCTGACTAGAGTATACATTAATGTGATTGTCACAATAATCAGTGCACAGGGGGCCCCAGAGGCTTTACAAAAATGGTATGGGGGCAGACGATTCCTTGAGGGAGGGGGAGAGGGGTATTACGCCCCCCCGGTTGATTCTGTTCTTTAGTTTTTTCAGCTCCTGTTTCCGCATATATTGGTTTATGGCACATTCCGATGGTGGCCTTGACATTCAGATGTGGCATGAAGATGTTCGGTTGGCCAGCTTCGCGTGGCTTGGCATCATCGCCACGGGCAAGAGTGGCGGTTGAAGACTTTTGTGGGTTTTCGATCCACTAGTGTTTAAGAAAAGGTTGGGGAGACGAGATCAACTCTCCGGACCACGTCATTTATGTGTTACTTATATTATAGAACAATGGAGGCACTCCCAGGTTCGCCAACTGGTACAGCATTTTACTGTGTTTACCACGTTAAGGGAACACTGGAGGCGCTCCCAGGTTCGCCAATGGTTACAGCATTTTACTGTGTTTACCACGTTAAGGGAACACTGGAGGCGCTCCCAGGTTCGCCAACTGGTACAGCATTTTACTGTGTTTACCACGTTAAGGGAACACTGGAGGCGCTCCCAGGTTCGCCAACGGTTACAGCATTTTACTGTGTTTACCACATTAAGGGAACACTGGAGGCGCTCCCAGGTTCGCCATATGTTACAACAGTTATTGGTGTTATGGCAACCCTGAGGCACGCAAGGGTTAGCCACTCGATACAACAGTTATTATCTTATCATGTTATGGGAACACTGGAGGGGCCCCCAGGTTCACCACTGTTTGCAACATTCTTTGAAATATCGATTGTATATTTTGTGAGTCACACGCAAATATAAGATGGATATACATTCCTAAATGGGGCAACTTGTTGTTACAAATTGGGGCCTAAATTGACAAGGACTGTTTTTGAAGGTGGGGAGATGGGGGCTAAGTGGACACTTGCCTCCATCTTGTGGCGGAAAAACAGCAATAAAGAGTTATATTTGGTGTGCACCCTAGGCACCCCTTCTGGGGCGAAGGCCATTAACAGAAATATCAACGAATGGTACACTGGACAAGCTGAGATATAAAGATACATGGCCTTAAAATGGGATGGATCTGACCTCAATAGCCTTGAGGAAGATTCATCCAACACATTTTCCTAAAGGTTACCCGGGATTATATCACCAGGGGATCGGGTGCTTCGCCCTATTTAGCCGAGGGGTAGGCCGGGAAGGGACACTACCTCAGCTGTGTTCACTACAAATTCATGATAAAAACAAAAAATTTAGTTACAAATTAAAATGGTAACAATAAAGTTGCCCAGTTTTAACCCATCACAGTTGTCCTGTGTCTTCATTCGGGGGGTTAGCAGGCAATGACCTTTCCAGTCTCCCGCGCAGCTGGAGACAGGGAAAAGGCCTTTGCCTCTTCCGCCCGCTGAAGAAATCAACCCAAAGTAGTTCCGGCCGGAACTACTTTGGGTGGGCTGACCTGGAGGAGTTAGATCCCTCCAGCTCAGTCTTTTCGAGACGTCAACCCACCACACCCGCCCTTTAACAGTGTAAAATAATTGGTTGCCCTAGGGAGCCGGACAGGAATTTTTCTCCCTCCTAGGTTTATGGGGGGTTTTTTCGCCTGCCCTACACTGTTACCAGATGGCAAATTGGTTTTGTGTGGTTGTTAAATAGGATAGCGGAAAAACAGCAATAAAGAGTTATATTTGGTGTGCACCCTAGGCACCCCTTCTGGGGCGAAGGCCATTAACAGAAATATCAACGAATGGTACACTGGACAAGCTGAGATATAAAGATACATGGCCTTAAAATGGGATGGATCTGACCTCAATAGCCTTGAGGAAGATTCATCCAACACATTTTCCTAAAGGTTACCCGGGATTATATCACCAGGGGATCGGGTGCTTCGCCCTATTTAGCCGAGGGGTAGGCCGGGAAGGGACACTACCTCGGCTGTGTTCACTACAAATTCATGATAAAAACAAAAAAATTAGTTACAAATTAAAATGGTAACAATAAAGTTGCCCAGTTTTAACCCATCACAGTTGTCCTGTGTCTTCATTCGGGGGGTTAGCAGGCAAAGTCTTCTTCCATTGCATGGGAAATATCCAGGAAGTAGCTCTCACTGAAGCAAGCCCAACTCTCTATTTCCTTTTACTCTTCTGGATTTCTAATTCATACTTGATAAGATCATGACTTGATAAAAAATGTTTTTGAGGGATGTTATGTAGAAATATTGAATTGGATTAGATCAGATGTTCCTGGGAAAGTGGACTGTTTTTTTTAAAGGAAAATGATAATTTGGCAAAAGAAAAACTCTAAATAACAAGATAATGATAAAAATAGCTAGATTGTGTGATTGAATATATAGAATCTGTATGGGACAAAATGGAAATAAATACAGAAGCAAAGCAGGATGGTGACAAAGCAACTACCAGAAAGCGAAATTTTTCAGAAGCTGCTTAAAAGGATTAGATAGATAAAATCAAAGATTAGACTGATGCGAGATGAGACAAATTAATGAAGTGGAAACATTCTAATGTGTATTTGCAATTGAAAATACAGAATAAGAAATGCACATGGATAACCTTGCATCACTGGAGGTGAGGGGAAAATAAATGTGACTTGTTTTGGACTGGATATAGGAGATTTAGTTGAAGACACTAGAGAGGAAATGGTCAAATCTTTTGCAAATGTTCTGGGTGAAGCAGAAACCTCCCTGGAACAGCTGAGGAGTTATTAAAATACTTTACTAATTTTTCAGCTGTTGAATAAGAGAACAAAAAGACCTAGAATGGATGCCCAAAAGTTGGAGTTTTACTCTACCGGGACTGATTTTGCTACACTGTCTTGTGAATGAAGAAATAATACTAAGAAGATAACTTTAAAATGATGTTTTGTTTAGAAGGATGCTTTCTTTATTTAGATAATATTGGTTTTGTAAATTGATTTGTTATTTAAGCAATAGCAGAAAGGCATATTTAGTGTGGTTTAGCAGGGAAAGAAACCCTTCTTAAATACAAAGTGATCTCAGATGTATTGGAAAAAGGGGAATTGGAATCATTTGATCAAAAACTGTTTTTGGCAATTGGGTGTTTGGTTTGGAGGAGTCAATACTGGAGGGATACACTTTTTATCAATATTTTAAAGGATTTCAAGTGGAGTCAAGGTTTTATATTTTTGAAAAATGTTAAATTATAATATGAAATATAATTATGTATAGATGGTGCATGTTGTAATATGTAGTTATTTACAAAATAGGTTATGGCTGTGTAGTGGGAAAAAAGAATATCTGGTTAAAGGGTTTGAGAGTTTATGTTATGGCTTCAGTGCAATTTTTATAAAAGAACCTGTTGTTAGTATAGATTATTGTGAAATGTTTTAGCAAAAGATGTTATGGAGATATGGGGTAGTTTAAAAAGTTAGATATGGCTAGGAGTTTCTCCCCTAAACCCAATCATTTTATTGGAGAATTTCCTGGAAGATCTGAGAGTTAAAGTTAGGAATAAAAAAATAAGTGGAAGCAGAAACTTCTCTTTCTTAGAAGGAATGGATACAAAATTTGAAGGGTAAATTTGACAAGTTGGAGCAACAAGGCTTTTTCAAATGGTTTGAAAGGCAGTTATATAAATGGAAAATGGACTGGTTAGGTAAAAACCCTATATGTAGAGAGTTAAATAAATATGAAGAATACCTATGTAAACTTACAAAGCAAGAAATATCTGGGAAAGTGCTAATTGGGAAAATATACAATGGTTTAATAGGTGAGGAAATAGGCTTGAAGTTGTTAGAAAAGGTATGGGAAGGAGATCTGGGGCCATTAATGGATTTTGACTGGAAAGGGGCTCTAAAGTGGAAAGTGGTCAAGGATCTGTTGATAAGATTAAAAGAAAATGTGTGTAAAGTCATATGGCGATGGTATACCACAGGCATGTAGCCGGGGGGGGGGGGCTTGAGGGGCTTCAGCCCCCCCCCCCCCCGAAATTTTCATGGTGGTTCGCGAAAAGGCCTTACTGGTGCATTATTAAACTGTTATATTTATTCATATCATGATCTGATCACCATACTCAATATATCCCATATGCATGGGGGTATTGGGGTAATAATACAAAAGGTTTGCTAGGCTAGACCCCCTTTCACTCAGACTCAGCCCCCCCGAAACTCAGCCCCCCCGAACCCCCCCTGAAAAAAATTCACCCCCCCCCCCGAAACGAAATCCTGGCTACGGGCCTGGTATACCACACCAGTTCAATAAGAAGCATATTAGACATTGCTGGAGATGCGGCATGCATACAGGGACAGATTTTCTTTTATAGTGGGAATGCCCCCAGCTGAAGAATTTTTGGAACACTATTTAAGGAAATTGGTAATATGATTGGACTAAAAATTGTCCCAGATTTTTTCCCCCATGTCAGGAGCAACTTCTGGTATGAGAAAATTGGCCGTTTGCAAGGACGTTGTCCAGGAGACACCCGGATGTTTTACTATCCCAAGGGAACCTTTTCTCATGTCCCTGCTTGAGAAGCTGGAGCTGACAGACAGGAGCTCACTTCGTTCCTCAGATTCGTACCACTGACCTTTCGGTCAGCAATCCTGCCGGCACAAGGTTTTAACCCATTGCCCTGGATGCTAGATTAGCATTACTAATGGATGCCACAAAGTTGAATTTCGAAATGGAAAAGAAAGAATTTATTATTATTCTACTTACAGTGGTGAGGCTTATAATATTAAGGAATTGGAAGACAGCAACCAATCTCATGCTGGAAGCAAGGTGTGGGGAAGTACGGAACATAGTTTTAAATGACAAATTATCAAAGGAAATGAAGGTGCTTAGAGGGAAAATTAAATTTGCTTCATATTGGTCAGTTTTCATTAAATACATCTTAGAGAGTAAGAAAGGAAAACAATACGACCTTGTTGGATGGGAATTCTGGATATGATTGTGTGTGTGTGTGTGTATGGCAAAGGAAATAATACTTGTTCAGACCTAGGTGGTGGGTCTAAATGTTTGTAAAATGCAAATATTTTGTATACTATTAATATTGAATGTTGTTAATGTAAGTGTAAATAACAAATAAAAATAAAAAGAAGCCTTTTAGAAAAGAGTTGATGATGGCACAATTGATGATGACCAGGGTATCAAGATTAGATGGAAGAAATTAAGATTATGTATGTCTTGGAGATTTATGGCTGGAAGTGATTTTTGTAGTAAAAAATGAATAAATTGTTTATCTTGACTAGATAATGTTTATTAGGGATATTGTATAAAGATCAAAAATACTTATATGCTTTTTCAGAAAGAAGAATAATATGAATTTTAGATTTTGGTGATTAGAAATTTTGCAGGAAGAAGGAAATAAACTGGTAATTCAATTTTAGTGAGGGTAGTATTAATATATTATATGTTTATTTAACTGCTGAGAAAATGATAATCTTTTTTCTCTTGGTTCTTTCCTTGTCTTTCTCTTTTTGCTGTGTGTTTTGATTTTTTCTTTTAATATCTGTGATTTTCACTGTGTTTGGAAAAATTATATATTATACACACACACACACACACTTACTGCTATCTAAATCCCATCCAAGGGTACAATGATGTTATCAGTATTTTAACCAGCTACAGAGGCAGTGTGTCATTAATCATACTCCATCATGTTCTTATTATGGTATTTTGGCTAAACAGTTGAAGTATGGAAGTTTTATACATTATATAAATGTATAAAACTGCCATACTTCAACTGTTTAGCCAAAATAAAAAACAGTTGAAGTATGGCAGTTTTATACATTAACAGTTGAAGTATGGCAGTTTTATACATTATACAAGAGTGTACAGGTCTCCTCGTATACTCTTTTTAATATCTTAAAATCTTCTTAAAAAGAGCACCAAGAAACATTACATGGTGCAGTATGTGTAAGTGAGCCATAGACCAGAAAAACAAAACAAAACTGTAGATGTAAATACCCGAGGAAAACATCTACTCTGCCATTTCAGATGCATAAAATGTATGAGTTTGGGTGTATGTACAAGATTGCTCAACAACACCTCCCTCAATAATGTCATTTTTTAAAACCAAAAATGTCTGATATCCAAAACAATTCCAGTCCCAACCTGTATTACTAAAAGTGAAGAAGAATTTGAAAGCAGAGGTATGGTAGGCACAGTGGTTCTGCTGCCCAAGAATCTGCCTGCTCAAGAAGTGAACATCCAGCTTGTGAAAATATCACAAATCTTTTACATCAAAGCAGGTAGTTTTTAAAATAGCCATGAAATAGCCATGAATATTCTTGCAGTGAATATTCCCATTATGATATTAAGCCAAATATCTAGATAGGTAATGTATGCAATAATGATAATAACAATTTAAAAAATGAGAAAGTTTCACCCAGAAGTGCTAGCAGCAGCATATTTCAAATAACCACTTGTTATTCAAGTTCAATTTATTTATGTATGTATTTCATTTATATACTACTTTTCTCAACCTCTAGGGGAACACAAAGCAGTTCACAACAAGTAACTGGCAAAATTCCATGCCTCACAAAATATAAAATATATCACATCCCTAAAATAGCATATAACAATGAATTAAAACCAGTGAACTATAAAACATCGACATAGACATAACATAAAACATAGAACATTTGACATTGCATCAACCAGTCTGAAGAACGACTATAGCATGAAATCAACTCTGGTGATAAAGTTGAGTAGGAAGATGTGTCTGTGGCCTGTTGGTGCTTGAAAGGATTTTGCAGAAATGAATTTGCTACCCTAAAAAAGCAGAAAAGAAAAAAAAAACCCTGGATTTTACATGGCTTTCCCAAGCATACAATTACTATTTTGCAAGTTTCCCCCCCAATATATGCATTAGAATATGAAACAGTTTACACACATCCCACCATCAGGTTTCATTCATTGGTGACTTTTCCAGGAAGATTGAACTATTGATAGTGGGGAGGCCTATTCGAGCTACCTCTAAAATGGTTCGTAAAAGGTTGCCCACCTTCTATGCAAACATATGCATGCTGGAGCGCATGAATCCACATGTGTTTAGCCATAGCAATTCTTGCTAGGATTTGCTGGGTTTGAGCTGTACAATGCTCGGTTTTATGAACGCAATTTAATGCAGACTCCAAGAACAATGTTTGACACTGGGAACAATCAGCAGTACATTTTGTTGCAATGTTAGGGTAGAAATTAAGGCATGGAGAAAGGCTGTAGGAGTGTTGGCAAATGAGAAGACAACTTTGCTTGATGTGAGTGAAGAGCAAAAGCAGCGTGGCAGGGCTTTCTTGAGATATTTTGTTCCCTGTGGGAGAAACAGCAAATTTCGGTCTCTCTCTGTGAGCCAAGTGAAGGTGTATAGTATTCACAGTCATCCAGATTATTTTGGCCTGCAAGGCAGATGATCTGACAAACCCATCTTTCCCCTCTGCTAGAAAATGCTAGAAAATAAAACGGCTAACAATTTGTTGCCTTTTTGTTACACCCAGGATTTGCTTCCTAAGGCCAAGGCTCTATTGTGTCATCCATTGTGGAATAACTCCTGTTGTGTCAGTGACTGCCTTTTCTTTGTTCTAACAGAAGGTAAACATCTTTCGGTAGTCATTTATGATATGAACAAGAGTTTGCCCTATTCTCCAAAGGCATTTGAGATCCAAATGGCCCATGTTCCTAACTATAACTTTATGGTTCCCATTGTGCAATTATGGGCATAACAGTGCAATTTAGTGCTGCTGTAGAAGGGCAAATTTTGTGTGCCACACCAGTATTGACTCTCTCTGTCATGCAGATGCAAAAAATTGCTGTTTAATGGATTTTAGATTCCCTTTCCATCTCTAATTACTCTAAATAGGATCAATGTTACAGAGAATTACTGCTAATTTGAAAGTATTTTTCTTCCCCTTTCAATCCTGTCTGAATAGTTGTTGATTTTTAAGATTTACTAGTTTTCTTCTCTCTTCCCTCTTGATTTATTAATTCCCCCTGCATCATAGGCATGGATGCTAACTTGTAGAATGCCAGCATAGGGAGAGATTTATTGACTACTTACTTCGTGAGAGCCTCCCTCTACTGAACAATATTTGATTTACATTAAAATGCAA
Source organism: Anolis sagrei (assembly GCF_037176765.1). Classification (NCBI taxonomy): domain Eukaryota; kingdom Metazoa; phylum Chordata; class Lepidosauria; order Squamata; family Anolidae; genus Anolis; species Anolis sagrei. The sequence continues at coordinate 103,996,851 of NC_090021.1, read as the reverse complement.
TATGCCTTGATGAGTTTAGTGGGAGTCACTCATTGGTAAATATGTACAGGACTGTAGCATGAGAGAAACATTCTCAAATGCCTTTGTCATGCATAGATTTCTTTATCATATTCATGTCTTTGAACACTATATTGCCTTGTATCTTGGTTTCCACCCAACTCTCTTCAACCACACAGCCATATATTAATCCTAACAGTAACCCTGTGCACTAAGCTAACCTGAAAAGCTATGACTGACTCAAAGTAAACCCCCGAGTCTTAAAGGAAAGTTGGTTTTTTTATTTGATATATCATGTGCTTTGGGCAAATAGGGTAGGTGTGAACACAGAGCACAGGCAGTGAGAATGGATCTAAGTGAAAACTATAATAGTGAGCAGGGTTTCTAATAAAGGCACTTTGATTTTACAATAATGCAATGGAAGATAGATGCTTTTGAATTGTGGTGTTGGAGGAAAATTCTCAGAGTGCCTTGAAGATCAAACCAGTCCATACTCTAGGAAATAATGGCCGACTGTTCATTGGAGGGAAGGATATTAGAAGCAAAGATGAAGTACTTTGGCCACTTAATGAGAAGACAGGATAGTTTGGAGAAGATAATGATGCTGGGGAAAATGAAAGGAAAAAGGAAGAGGGGCCGACCAAAGACAATATGGATGGATGTTATCCTTGAAGTGACTGGCTTGACCTCGAAGGAGCTGCGGGTGGTGATGGCCAACAGGGAGCTCTGGCGTGAGCTGGTCCATGAAGTCACAAAGAGTTGGAAATGACTGAATGAATAAACAACATTATATATTTATTGTTAATCATTCTGTATGAGCATACATACACATGGGACCATAAAGTATTGCATTTATTGATTTTGGTTAGTACATATTTTCCAAGATTTCTGTGTTTAAAATGCTTGTTTTGTGTAATCTACCTCATTAATAACACTTGCCATCTTGTTTCCTGACCACACTCTTATATTGTTCAGCCACATGTTTCCAAAACTGAAACAATGCCCTTGAATGGTATCTGAGGTTACCAGTAAGTTTATAAGGAATTGGGGCAAGGAAAGTCATGTGGGAGACATGTCTATACCTCAGCACTTTGTATCCATCTTCTCTCTGGGGCAGCTGCTTCACTCATAATGACATAGCCAGCCCTGTTTTTACAACTATACCCATATGACAAAACTCATTTTAAAACACATTAAGCAATAAATCATACTCCTTATTAAATGACTTTTAATTATTTATTTTATTTATTTCTTGCATTTATTGACCGCCCCTCTCAGCCCGAGGGCGGCTTTAAGGTGGGCTTTATCACACAGATATTGACAAGAATTCCTGGAGATGTTCAAAGGGGGGAAAATATCTTCAAAAGCAATCACTTTCTCTAGCAAGCACATAAACTGGCTAAATGGCACAATTAGGATTGGAATCTTCATGAATTAAGCAACAGCAATTTCATTTGTTATTTTAACCCACAATGCCCCAGGCTGTCATTCTTTCATTCTTCTGGCCCGCATCAGTCTAGATAGATGCCGCGTTAGCATTATTCAGAAAGTCACTTTCAGTGTGTGAGAACTGATGTGAATTTTCCTTTGTTTCAGGCTCCAAGTGGTTTCCTTAAAGAATCACCCCTAACTCATAAACAGTTTTAAAATGTTGAGATCTTGCTTGTATTCATGTATGCTGAATCTAGAAGAAGGAAATCTTATTAGGCTCCCTTTTCAGTTTTGCTTGCTGATGGTCCTCCATCAGGCAGAGGCAGTCTTCTAATTAGGAAGAAGTAAACATTGAGCTGAAAAAGTACATAGCTTGAATCTTGTTGCGAAATGTGCATATTTATAAATATGGTAATAATCATGCTAGACAGTTAATCTCCTCAAATATTTTTACACAATTGATGGCAAAAAATTACACACATTTCTTGACTTGTGTTGTGGTCCTGGAAAAAAAATACAGCTGACAACATTTTTATAAAGTGCAAAAACCAACCAGCATAGTTTAGTGGTCAGACCAGGACTCTGGAAAGTCATGGAAACCCACTGATGGCCTTTGACAAGTCACTGTCTTATCCTCAGAAGAAGACAATGGCTTTAAAGAAATCCTTCAAAGAAAACCCCATGATAGATTCATTTTAGAGTTGCTGTAAGTTACAAATGGTGCACAACAACATTTTTAAAATGTGCAAAGACACACTTTAGGGAATGGGGCATGGACTGATTAATATATCAATTAAGCAAGAATTCACTTTTTCTGGTTTTTTAAAGAAAATTCTGCATAGAACAGGCATATATACTCATGTAGAAGTTTAGAAATGTTAATAAAAAAATAGCTTCCCAAAACCTGGTTCATCTTATCCATGGGTCGATGTAAATAGCGTACCTTAACTCCTATAAAAAATGGAATCATAGCCTTCTCTGAGTAAAGTAGCAAAAGGGAAAAGCTTACTCCAGTCCAGGAGAACCTAAAAGAAGTATCTGTGGATGACCCTTAACTCATTCACAGGTCATATTCTATCACCATATATTCCTATTATCAAAATTTGTGTATTTATATTAAATTTTATTTTAGTATGTAATTCTACCTGGTCTAGAATTTGACTCCAGAATTTTTGTATCTCTTCACACTCCCACCACAGATGTGAATACCATGCCTCCTGACTTCCACAGTGCCAAAACATTTACACACAATTATGTGGTCTTCTAAGGTGAACTTCTTTGGAAGATTCTGCTGGGTTCATAGGAATGTTCACTCTGCATTGACAGTTTTGATCAGTGCACCCATACACTGTACATCATCAGTGGTTCTCATCCAGTAGATCCCCAGATGTTTTGGCTTCCAAGTCCAAGAAATTCCAGCCAGTTTACCAGCTGTTAGGATTTGTGGGAGTTGAAGGCCAAAAGCATCAGGGACCCACAAGTTGAGAACCACTGTTGTACATGCTACACTTTTGATTTTGCTGGGAAGATTGTATGTGTGTGTCCAGTGAGCACCAGCTAGCCCCTTAGTTTACCTTCCCAGTGGCTGCTAAATATACATGAAGTACTTCTAATGAACATTCTTTCCTACAAACAAATGGGATAATTTCCAGAGGGGGGTAAATGATACTGCAAATGGAAAAGGAAAAGGCTCACTGGTCTGAACTTGTGTAGACCTTGATCATTAAGCTCACACTCAAAGAGGGAAATATCTTTCTTTAAGCATACAATCTATGATAATATATAAAACCTGTTCTGTTCTATTTTGAAATAATGGATTTATGCTTGTATAAATGACAACTTTTTTTAAAAAAAAGTAAATTTATTTTCTTCCACATTGTTTCAGTTTCTGGAAGTGCAGTTTCTTTTAATTCCATAGGACACTTTGAAAATGGCAGCAATACACCCAAAGTAACTTGAGTACCATTATTTTAATTATGTTTAACTACAAACGAGTGTAATCATCTCTAATGGGAAGCATTCAGGTATCTCCTCAATAAGAGATTAAAAGACAGTAGATTTGATTGCAATCTTCTTTGGAAGCAAGCCTTCCAACCACTGAACATAAACAAACCTACAGAGATATTTGCAACAACTTGAAGTCTCTATTCAGTTAAATAGTAAATGAATACATGAACTTATAAATATCATTTTTTTTACCCTGCAGCGGATTCCACCTGGAGAGATTTTCCACAATATAACTGTGGTTTTAATATTTTAAAATCTTTCCTTCAAAATGTCAATAACAACATTAGAACAATGGAGCTTTAAATTGTAGTTTCTTATTGCCACAGAGCCCTAATTCAGCTCTTGCAAGGATTTAATTGAGGATTGTGTTATATAACTAATGAAAAAAGTGAAAATAGCTCTATAGATTGCATAGATATACACGAGGACTGTCTTCCTTCACACTTGGCAAATAATTGCTTTAGTACACAACTCTTAAGTGTGTAGGAAATGCTTTTCTATATATTTTTTGTTGCTACTAAGAGGTTGCAATGTACTTTAAGTTGTTGTAAGGATCAATGTTGTTTGTGCTATAACTTTAAGTGCTGTAAGGTTCAAGGCTGTTTGTGCTACAGCTGTTTCAGTTAATTGAAGAGTTAATTGAGAGTGTTATTTTCATGTGTATAAAGATAGCTACTGTGTGTTTAGTTCTTTGCCATTGTGCGTTTATGCTATTGTGCATCTATGCCTCTGTGCCGTTCTGCTTTGTGTAAGCCGGGGACTATGCTGCAGATGTCCTGCGAAGACACAGCCATGAGAAGAGGACAAGGATTCCTGCTTATCTCAGCTGAGTAGTGATATCTCTCAGAAGATATTGTTTCATGTTACTTTTGTGGAAACAGTAATCCTGCTACTTTGTTTTTGTATGCTGCCAATACTACAATATTTTCTTTTCTACTTTAAACCGAAGTCTCGTGTGTTTTTTCTTTTATGAGCCATTTCATCACACACACAGTTAACTGGGCTAGAGTCAATCTGCATGCTACTCATGCTAACGCATGACATTTTTTGCCAATCTGGATTATATGGCAGTGTAGAAGGGGCCAGAGATGGGGTAGACTGAATGTTCATCAGGAGAGACTTCCAAAGTCTAGAAGAAGTAACCTCCAACCAATGGAACCTGGGAAAGCTCTGAATATTTTATTTATAAAATGTATTTCTCATCATTTAGAGTGGAACTTTCCATTGTCCTAGAACAGTCTCATGTAGTATTTACTGCATGTAAGAATTGAATCTGAGACCTTCCATATAGAAATCCTGTGCTCCACCTGAAAGAAATAACAGGAAACCTTTCCCAAGAAATGAAGAAGTTGCTTGTGATGGAGATACCTGTTTCTTCAAGTTTAGAAGGGCTTCCATTTCCTATTACAAAAGTGCAAGATGCTTACTAACATTTTACAGACCTTGGAAATGCAATTTTCCCCATATGTTCCTCATTCCCAATCATAGCGCGGAGCTCTATAAATTAGCTGTCTGTTTTTCTAAGCAGCCCCCTGTGCAGATGGAGGTTTGATTAGCATGTGTTTATCCTGCTGATGCCTGTCCACTGCCTTAACCACTTCTGGAAACCTGTCCACTCAGCACCATAGGCTTCCTAGTCATTAAAATTCTTCAGCTCTCTGGGAGTTATAGATGAAAGGCTAACATTTCCATTAAGCAAGGCAATGCTTGCGGGAAATAAAGACTGAGATATTCTCACCAATAACAGAAGGAATCCAATAAGTCCTCCAAACAGGAAGTCACTTAATGAGTGAAGGCATGACCTGGCTTTAGCCAGCTTATGGCTGTGTTGTCAAAATATTCTTCAAATATATTTTGGTGTTTCTCATAAGGTAGTTAATCATGCGTTCGTAGCACAAAATGACAATTTAGTTTCTAAAAGTATTGAATAAAATGGGCATCCATATTGTATGTTGTAGACTTCTGTTATTTTACAAAAATGATGATGACCTGACCTGATCATGTCTTAACTGCGATATTTCATGTGTGTATGCACATATAATAATAATAATAATAATAATAATAATAATAATAATAATCCTTTATTTGTACCCCGCTACCATCTCCCGCTGACTCAGTGCGGCTTACAAGAGGCCGAGCCCGAAGTACATCATTAACAAAAACACAACAACAATACAATGCAACAATAAATAAACTCATAACAAAGCAATAGAACAATAACAAAAACATGACACTGTTAAAAAACCTGTGGCAGGACCAAATGTAATGGTTAAAATTCTAAGAATGCTGGGCATGTAAAGGTGAGGTAGGATAGATATTTTGGGAATAGAATATTACCCGCCTCTCCTTGTGGCTCAAGGCAGGGTACAACATAATTAAAACAAGATCTAAAACACTATAAAAACACATACAAGTTAAAATCCACTGATAAATGCAGATTAAAATTCACAAATTAAAATTTACTAGGTAGGCCTGCCGGAAGAGATGAGTATTAAATTCTATCTTAAATTCAGACAACAGTTATGTTGTTGTCTTCTATTGGATTAATTCAGACAAGTTGTATTCTATTGGGGGTGAGGGTTACATATCTCTCAAAACTGGGCAAATGCTGAATACCCCACCCCTATAAATTTTCTAAAGTAATCTGAGAAAAGATCTCTCTGGGATTTTCTGGACCCTCCAGTGTGAGTTAACAGTCACCTTCCACCCAAAGGTCTATAGAATTACACTGGAGGACCTACAAATGCTTGGGGAATCATTCTCTCTTGAAATCTCTAAGTTCTCCATTGTGACTCTCTGGTCAACCTTTGGTGGAAGTTGACCATAGAGTAAAGCTAGAAGACTTAGAGATTCTTATGGAGAAAATCTTAAACAAATTTGCGATTAATCAAATCCACAAAATATGTGTAGAGCTAGCTATAGTCCAAAACAGTGGTTCCCAACCTTTTTTTGGCCACGCCCCACCTAAGCATCTTTAAATTCTTGATGCATTCCCTCCCTCCCCATGTCATATAAGTCTTATTATTCAAAAAGTGAATGCTTATCCACATGGAGGAAACCCAAAATGCAATTCCAAACAAGCTTCCAAAAACATGGCATTCATAATGTGCCAGGACATTGGGGGGGGGGGGGGCAGGAATGATTTTTCCTCTCGCTCCCCCTGGTCTCCTGGCTCATCATTTCTTCATGCCAGGAAGACTCAAGGAGTACCTTAATGGCTGAGTGAGTTTTTTTTAATTTTAAGAGTTTTGGGGGGGCTTCTGGGTGGCTATTAGCCACCTCTCGGGAAAGTCTGGGGTTTTTGGAGTGTGTGTGTGGGGATGGAAATCCGTGCCAAACCCGCTTTCTTAAACCCACTTTGGCATGAATTTTGGCACTGTCTGGAAGCGCCCTGTATGACTACTTGCAATCAGTGAAAATTTGTTTCATCTTTCACATAACGGAGGGTCCTTCTACACTGCCAGATCCGAGTTATCAAAGCAGGAAATCCACATTATCTGATTCAAACTGGATATCTTAGTCTATGTTGCCATATAATCCAGTAGAAAACAGATAATGTGGATTTCATAAAGCTGTGCAGAAGGGGCCTCAGAAAATCCTTTGGTTTTCAGCAGCAAAACAGGCTCTTTGTAAAATGCTGATGACATTTATTTAGGGGGACATTTTTTTACAAGTTATAGTTCCAACCTGATGTATATAATTCCTGGCCCACCAACCTACTTCCCTTTACTGCCTTTTGATATATCTTTAATCTGCTCCATATGGGTGAACAGTGTTTTACAGATCTAGTGAATTAATGCACTAAATTCTCTGGTGGTTTGTATATCGAAAACTCTCCCATAAAGTGTGGCACATAAAGGAAATGTATAACAGACCTCCATAAAGTTAAATGTCCTAGTACAAGTAAACTCTTATCAGTGATAGTTTTAAAGAGCCATCTTCAGAAGCAGAACTGGATTGAAACTTCAGAATAACTTTTATGTTCTAAGATTTACGGTCCATTAGGTGACCTATTTAATATTTCCTTTCCTTAGCGCCTAATGGCCCTTTAAAAAATGGGAATGCCTATTAACCATAATGTAATTCATAGCCATGTTAAAAGAAGTAGACTGAGAATATGAGAATATGGCAACTCCCGATTTCTGTTTTTCTTGTATATAGTAACTTTTTGAAATAGAGTTCCAACAACACTGATATTCACAAATGAAACACGGACATCAGCATCATATGTGAATATCTCATTTAGCAATTTTCTAGCAGCAATTTGTAGAAAGAGTGTCACATTGGCTATTAATAATGGTATATTTTTCAACTAGTGAAAGGAAGAGGCCAGACAGAAGCCAGCCTTTCCATTAAGAAGCAATGGAACCTGTCATGAAATAGTTTTGGGATCTGTTTCTTCCAGTCCCACTTTATATATAAAGAAGAGATTACCATTAATATCTGGTCACCACACTTCTAAATAAAGCAAAGTGGTAGATAAAATATGCACATATTCCTGATATACACTTTGATGAATTATGGCTCCAATCATTAAGTTGTTTCTCCTTTTTCTTGCTATTCAAGTTATCTGAAAGACTGTATTTCCCTACATGAGCCTGCCCAAGTTTAATGTATTCAGAGGATAACTTTTTCTCAGTTTCATCATTTTCATAGCCATACAGAGCGATGGTTCCAGGCATTGGAATTCCTTCCCCTTTAAAAAAAATCTCATTCCACTGGCAAGCAATGGCTTTTTTTCTCACAGAAACCCCTCACTATTAATTGGTTCTTGCAAAATTTATTTTAATTGGTATGTGTTTTACTTTTCAATCATCATCATTATGTTTTAGCTGCTTTTAAAATAGTTGCAATTTAATGATTTTAAGGTAATTAAAATGTAGTGTACTTTAATGTAATTTAAACTGTAGAATGTATGAGAAATGGTGAATGCACATGACTGCCATGTACAACACACAAAACATGGAGGCAGTATACAATCGAGGTGTCCAGATCACACTAGTTATCAGATTATACAAGTCTGCACTGCCAGATAATTTGGAAAAGAAGATAATCTGGAATCAGATCCTGGGATATAGGGGAAGTGTGAAAGGGATTTTATTTGTTTCTTTATAGGACTAATACCAAGAGACAATGGTTTGCCTCCAGGCAGTAAGTACAACAAGTAAATCTCAGCTGCTCTGAATGCTCTGCAGTGTAGAATATATTATGAGTGAATTGTTTCAGAGGAATAACCTTGCTGGTCTATTTCAGCATAAGAAGGCATGAAACAAATTCAATAACATCTTTAAGATTAACGGGTTTATTCCAGCATGGAATAAATTACATTTATGGAGATTTCATAAGAAGTTTATTACTTTTGTAAGTCACAGTGAGTCAGCTACTTTTTCAGTGTAAGAAAACTGTACTGGGCAAAAAAGGGTATGTCACATGCGCTCCTCAGCCTATCAGGGCTGAGGGAGAGGGGAAGGGAGGAGATATTTCTAGTGTTTTCTTTAAATCTAGTAGCCATATTGCCTTGGTCGCCATTGCGAGAGAGGTGCGAGAGAGCTCTAGATCTAGCGTAGCGAGTGAGCAACTCAGTAGTGACCTGTGCAATGCAAGCTTAGTTTGCCTCAGCTTAGAATTCATTTTCTGATCACCACTGTTGAGTTTTGGGATCCCTTTTCTTTGTGTGTGTGTTTGTGTGTGTGGAGGGGAAGGTTCTGTTTAGGATTCATTGGGGGGGGGGGTGGGTCAGTGGGTGGGTGTCATTTTTTCCCATTGAGATTTCTACAATTTAAAATTCTACAAATTGCTTTCTTTATTTTGTAGTCTATTTTAATTGTATTTTAATTCTAGTTTTCTTGCTTTCCTTTGGTTTTAAAAAGTATAATTCAATTCAGTGCAAAGTGCAGTGTTTGTGTGCTTTAATACCTTCTAACACCTGCAAAGCATCTCCCTCTGTGTCTTTGTTTTGTGGAGTTAGGAGAGAGAACAAAACTTTAAAAATCCTCTTTAAAAAGTAGATATGTGAATCTTTCTGTAATGTGAAGGAATGGTGGTGGTATCCTGGTTATGTTGTATCATTGTAGAGACATTTTCTTGTTTTGTAGTTTTTATAAAAATGTTCATAAACACTTCAAAATTTTCCTAAAAAATCAGTGGATGAGCGAAACGGTCTGAAATTTGCGTATCTTACAGTGGTTAATGTGGCTTACAAGTGTAGCATGTTTCATCCTGATAGTTCTAAACCAGAGGGAGAGAGGAGCCTTGAAAGTGTCCCCATTGGTACAAATGGGTGAAAGTCATAATGAAAAACTAACAAAATTCTTGGAACTTTGTATTATATATGAATTAGACCCCATACTAATTTTTTCAAAAAACTTTAGAATCAAATCGGGGGTCACCAAATTTTGTAAATACAAATGGAGCAGAATTTTGGCATTTTGTACACCTCTAATAGATATCTGCATAGGCAGTGCACATCTTATGTGTAATACATATGAAGAAGTGGATTCATAACCATGAAATGTCATAGTAGAATAAACTACTTAGCCTTTATGGTGCTACTGGTTTGTTTTATGCCTTTTTGTGCTTTAGAGAAGAGCTTGTATCATGGCCTAGTTCACACTGAATTCCTGAGACTACCATTGTATACAGACTGAATCCAGTAGCGATTTGTTCCTCACTGAAATAATCCTTTGGCAGTAGGTTGGCTGTCACTGTATTGCATTTATTACCTTGTGGCTCAGCCTAATTGTAGAATTGGCTTTTGTCAATAACGGAGTCCTTGTATTGTTCAAGTGTTTTTCTGTTTCTCCTTTATAGCTGCAACGGGGCTTGTAAAGAAGGAATATGGAGCTTTAACAAGAGCTTGGATACATCATTATGTTGGAATAACCAGTAATACCCCTCTTATGGGTCTTTTAATTTACTGAGTAAAATATTGGTGCTAGTTCAATTGCACATACTCCTATTATTAACACACCAATTCCTTTCAAAGAATGTAATAAAAAGTATTATTTTCAAGAGCAGATTTTATCCATTTGAATAAAGACTAATAATATCCTTTTTTGTTTGTTTGTTTGTTTGTATTCATGTGTACGCCTTTTTTATGGATTTGAAACATGCATAAAAGCTCTCACTTTTGGTCCAAATGCTAAGCATTTTTTTGAATGTAACAAAGATTCTTAGTTTTTGTAATTCTCATTAAAGAAATGATTTTCCTCATTAAATATATCGTCAACTAGTGCAAAACATTTCATATTTTAGAATTTCTCTAAATAGAAAAATCATTTACTAATTTTCTTTCAAACCATGTTTTTATTTTTGTGCAAACCCCCATTTTTTTTTGTGAAAACCCCCCAGGTATTTTCCATCGAGTTTTGTGCATTACATATTTGGACAAAAATAAGTTTGTTGCGCAAATTTGGTTTTTGCAAGTACAAAAAAATCATCTAAAAATTCACCAAAACTCTTGTCATCTCAGCCACGGCGAAGAACATTTCCAAAATTATTCAGTTTTGCATGCAACAATGAACTATATAAAGATTTGTCTCCTTTTTCTCATCTAAGACACGGAGAAGCAACTTCAATTATTGTGTCCTTCTTTCAGAGATAGAATCATGATCAACTCTTGTCTGTTTTTATGATGGCTCAAAGCATAATGAGGCTATTTCATTGAAATAAAGCATTTCAAACCAAAGAGAAGTTTGAATCCCTTTGTAAAAATGCGTCTTTTGAAGATTACAAGAACAATAGAAAGGCATCATTGACAATTTCAATAGAAAGAAGATGGTTGAGCCTGAAGGGGATGTTCTACAAAGGTTGGATGCCGGATAATTCTCCCACCTCACGTTCATTAGCAATTTGGAGAGACCATGTTATTACAGACATATTGGAGGTAGCTAAGAAAGAGCTTTGATTTATATATGCTTTGTTGGAACAATGGAAGTTCATGAATGAGTTTAGTTAGAGCACTCAACTTAGTACATTAAGAAATGGGGGCGGGGGCCAAGGGGAGAAGCCCAGCTGGTGGTAGTCATCTCAATCTGTTTGAAAACATCTGGAGATGCTTCTCATTTCCTTTTTCTTTAAAGTGTCTGATGAAGGCAGGGACCCTTCTGATGGCTCAAAGAACTGCCAGCCTTGACTTCAGTTCAAGAAGGAATATGCTTGTTTTTGCAAAGAGCAACTTGAAAACATTTGTAGCTATTAAGTGCTCAGTGAGCATCTACCACCATCCTGCTGGCAGTGTTAACTGGGAAAAGTGGTTTCCACAGCAGTGGTACATCTGAGCTTGCAAACTCTTAAAGGCTCTTCAATAAAATATGCAGCATTACCCATTGATATCTCAAGTGGAGGTCACCTAAACTGAACAGTGGTTTGTCATATTGGGGCTGTAGCAGCAGGAAAAGCAGTAGCAGCAGCAACAACTGTTGTGATAATGAATGATTATAGAACAGGACTCTACAGAATTACATAATGGCTGTGTGGTGGCAGATGATAGTTTCTAAAGATTTCAGTTTAGTTCATGATTTCCTTTGGCTATTCATTCTGGTTTCATCTGAGTACAGCAAGTTGTAACTTGACCCAGTCTGATTTCCAAGTAACCCACAGAGGAAGAAGTGGCAATAGGATAATAATTCTAGTATTTATAGAGTTGACTGATGGCTTGTGGGGTAGGATGACAGACCTGTTGAAGGGAACCTTCTCTCTGCTATACCAGTAAGAACAACATACTATGTGAGCAGTGCACTTAGGAGAAAGCTGTGGCAGCCTGGATGCTTTCCCCTTGGAGGCCTGATTGGCACCAATGCTGGTTTTTGTGTGTGCGTGACTTAAGAGATTTTCCATAGGCATGTCATTGACACTCTTATTTTGTATCTCACAAATGGTTTGGGGTGGGAGTGTGGAGTCTCATCACACTTGATTCAATGATGAAGCAAACAGATTTCCCTGTCTTCAAATTTATTGTCACATTTTAGAAATATTTATTTGAAAATTTCACTTAGTCATAACTGAGCTCTATACATCAAGGGTGAATACTCTGAGACTTTCAGCTGCTTCTAGACTGCAACCCCAGTCAGCCTGAGCCAATATGGCTAAGGATCAGGAAAGATAGGTTGAAGGGAATCCGATTTTAAGGTGACCTGAAGAAGACACTCTTTTCCCTGAACGCCTATTACTCATGAAACAGGTGTATACTCGTGTGTCTGTGTGCGTGCATGGGCCTAAAATAATGTACTTTATTTTGGAAGATAAACAATGTTTTGCTCTATTTCATTTGATATGCTCTCGCTTCTCTTTCTCTGGCCAATCTTAGATGTTGCAGTAAAGCTATATATTTTTCTCTGTGAAGCTAACTCAAAAGTGACAAGAAAAATTCAATATGGGTATTTCACATGAGCTTACGATAGGTCCCTTGACAATTCAGGCTGTGTGCTGGCTACCTGCCTAACGATTATTAACATATTTGTAGGCACTGCCATATGTAGGATAAAGCATGTTATTTTAAAACTAAATCTTGTTTAAGTTGTGAGAAAGCACACCAGAAGCTTAAGCTGTCGTATAACTGCAGCAGCACATGATTGACTAACCATAGGTAGAGAAATGACATGTGTGGCAATCTGAAATTGTCAACATAAGTCCAAAGGTTGTGTGAATTAACTTTGGGCCAGTTGCTTAAAACATCCTCACATCCCCCCACCCCCGATATCCTATTTTATCAGGGTATTGCTAAATTGAGGGCAAATTGCTTTCTGTTCTGCTTGCTGGGCTCTCTCCACATGAACCTTTTTTAATTGTTTATGTTCTTTAAAAGCTACAAGGCCTTCAAACTGTGAGCTATATGCTTTAACCTCCAGGTTAATTCACTATTTTAAGGTGTACCCTCTAGATATGAACATGCTGGAGAGCCACTATTTATGCACAATTCTTCCAGATGTTTTTCTAGTTTATCTATTTTGATTGATTATTTTTTCTTTTATCAGTGAGCACTTCAGGAATTCTTTTCAAATGAGAAAGAAAAAGACCAGTTAGATCAGGGGTGGATAATTTGTGGCTTTCTTTCTGTTTTTGGCTATGAATCCCATAAGCCCTAGCCATCACATCCAACTTATTTATTTATTTATTTATTTACTTTATTTGTATACCACTGTTCTTAGCCCTTAGGCGACTCACAGCCAGGCCCGTAGCCAGGATTTCGTTTCGGGGGGGGGGGGGGGGGGGCTGAATTTTTTTCAGGCGGGGGGTTCGGGGGGGCTGAGTCCGAGTGAAAGAGGGTCTAGCCTAGCAAACCTTTTGTATCATTACCTCAATACCCCCATGCATATGGGATATATTGAGTATGGTGATCAGATCATGATATGAATAAACATAACAGTTTAAATAATGCACCAGTATGGCCTTTTCGTGAACCACCATCAGAATTTCGAGGGGGGGGGCTGAAGCCCCTCAACCCCCCCCCCCGGCTACATGCCTGCTCACAGCGGTTAACAACAGAACAGCAAAAATACAGTACACGGTAAAAAACAATAACACCATAACATCTAAACAATCCTATATAATTAACAACAATAGCCATTCACTGGCATCACATCACTGAAAACATGATCCAAATCCGTCATCCATTGTTCCATTCCTATGTTCATTACACTCATTGCACTAACTATTCGAACGCCTGCTCGAACAACCAGGTCTTCACTTTTTTGCGGAATACCAATAATGATGGAGCTAGTCTAATATCTGTGGGAAGGGCGTTCCACAGCCGAGGGGCCACCACCGAGAAGGCCCTATCTCTCGTTCCCGCCAGCTGTTCCTGTGCTGCAGGCGGGCTCGAGAGCAGAGCAGAGCCTCCCCGGAAGATCTCAAAGTCCTGATGGGTTCATAGGCAGAGATGCGGTCGTATAGGTATCTTGGGCCGGAACCGTTTAGGGCTTTAAAGGTCAACGCCAGCACTTTGAATCGAGCCAGGTAGCAAATCGGCAGCCAGTGGAGTTGGCGCAACAGGGGGGTTGTATGCTCCCTGCGTTCCGCTCCTATTAGAATCATGGTTGCCGAATGTTGGACTAGTTGAAGCTTCCGAGCCGTCTTCAAAGGCAACCCCACGTAGAGAGCGTTGCAGTAGTCTAAACGGGATGTAACCAGAGCGTGGACTACCGTGGCCAAGTCAGACTTCCCAAGGTACGGACGCAGCTGGCGCACAAGTTTTAATTTAACTTATTATGGAAGGTACAGTTAAAACCATCCAGAGTGTCTGAGCTGCCCATTCCCAAATTAGATTATAGATCTTAGAAAGTAATAAAGATACTGTTGTGAGTAAAGCAATCTTACTCACATTTCTGAAGAGACACTTCCTGTTTTGTCCCAGCCAGGCCCGTAGCCAGGATTTCGATTTGAGGGGGGGGGGGGGCGCTGAGTTTTTTTCAGGGGGGCTTTCAGGGGGGGTGAGTTTCGGGGGGGCTGAGTCTGAGTGAAAGAGGGTCTACCCTAGCAAACCTTTTGTATCATTACCCCAATACCCCCATGCATATGGGATATATTGAGCATGGTGATCAGATCATGATATGAACAAACATAACAGTTTAAATAATGCACCAGTAAGGCCTTTTTGCAAACCACCACGATAATTTCGGGGTGGAGGGTGGGCTGAAGCCCCTCAAGCCCCCCCCCCCCCGGCTACATGCCTGGTCCCAGCTGTAACATGACCTCTTGGCATTCCCAAGTTTATTGCCCCTGATTTGAATATGCATGTAAGTTAATGAGCTGGCCACCATTTGAGATGTGTTTTAGGTCACGTAAGCCTCTGGGCACATGTTTTGGAAGGCTATATAAAGAAGATGTATTCCTTTGTTTCCCCCATTTACTTCTTTCTCCCTCTGCTACCTTTTGGTTCTTTGTTTTTGGCTGAGATGTAACTTTTGGATGAAAGAAGGCCTGCTCACCATCTTAAGGTTGGTTCCATTGCTCTGTCTGTAACCAAGGAATTTGTTACCTGTATGAGATTACATTATACAAGTTTTGTAAATAAAGTCTTTTACTTTTATCTCTGTGTCTGTGCTTTTGCATGCATGTTTATCTAAAGGGGAGAAGGGCGACTGTGTACTTTTATTGGTCTCAAATCTTTTCTTGAACTCCCAGGCATTTCTACCTGGCTCTAGTCCCTAAGCTTCTTGCTGTGTTTTAAGGAAATTGGTAAACCAGCATTGGTCTGATGTTGTAACGATAATCAGTTCATGCAAAATTTCCATTAATGCTTAATTTCTCATAGCCTGACTAAAATGGGACGTGTATAAGGGATCTGAAAACATGATTGTTCATTAGGTTAAAAACCCCAATACATATTTACTTGTGGATGCTCTTATGTCTTCTTTGGGCGCCTATATTAAAAGTCAAACACAAATACATGACATTGAGTCATATAAGAACATTATTATATCTGTGAATTACTTATAGTGTGTGCATGCTAACTTAAAGCTAAAAAGTAAGGCCATTTATAGATTGAAAAAACACTGCATTGGTCAGCTTTACAAAGAACCATCCTTTCAGCATCCTGAGAATTGTCTCCTTTTTATCTTGTGGATTTTGCAGGATACTCCCATGCCTCTTTTGTATGTCTATGTGCCTTAAAGTTGCCTGTTGACTTATGGCAACCCCTTGAATTTCATAGGGATTTCTTAGACAAGGAATACTCAGATGGAGTTTTGCCAGTACCTTCCTCTGAAATATAGTTTGCAGGAGCTGATATTTGTGGCAATCTCCATCCAAGTATTAACCAGAGCTGACCCTTTATTTTTAGACCCTAATTAAAAATGACATGAAGTACACATTCAACAAAGGGGGCTTAATGGTGCTGCTCATAGAATCATTAAAGGTTTGTTGTATTTTGGATTGTTGAAGAGCACTGGACACAATTGTTTTGGGCACCCCATTTAACCTGGTGGAGTTCAGATGTCTGTCTTGTTTACTAGACAGACATTTACTATGAAACAGGATGGAGGTGGTTGGAGAGCACTTGGTTTAAGGCTCTTCATGTGAGGTGAGAAAATACACATTATTGTTATCACTGTGTGGTGGTGGTGGTCAAAGTGACAAAAAGAGTTTGTTATCTCAGTTGTGCCCTCAAACTGTTTCTAGTAGCTTCAGGTTTGCTACCACATAACACAATGATCAAACGTCCTGGCTTATTCCACCCTTTTTGTCACTTCTCTCTTCCTATATCTGTTGCACCCCATGTTTTCAACATTTGCACATTGGAGATATTAACAGAATGGAATTGAACAGAAAGTATGTTCCCTGGTGGCACAGTGGGTTAAGGCACTGAGCTGTGGAACTTGTTGACTGAAAGGTCACAGGTTCAAATTTGGAGAGTGACGTGAGCTCCCACTGTCAGCCCAAGCTCCTGCCAACCTAGCAGTTTGAAAACATGCAAATGTGAGTAGATCAATAGATCTACTAGTGGGAAGGTAACAGCGCTACATGCAGTCATACCAGCTACATGACCTTGGGGGTGTCTATGGACAACGGCGGCTGTTCAGCTTAGAAATGGAGATGAGCACCAACCTCCAGAGTTGGACATGACTGGACTTAATGTCAGGGGAAAACCTTTACCTTTTATGGCCCTAGTCATGGAAGCAAAGGAACTTTTAACAAAATCAACACCAAAGGGAAGCCAAGTTGTTTTTTTCTTTGAAGCTGTTTGTTTGCCAATGGGGTATAGAAAGGACTCAAGACTCATTTACAATTCTAATGTGGTTTGGGTTACAAAGGACAATTTGGAGCTGGATACACATTAGACATGTCCTCTGGGTTGCAAGGATGGGACCACCCAGACTGCAGCTGATATTAGTGTTTACATATCTTTTGAAGGAAGCAACTCTCCAATTAAAGAACCTACTGTCTAACTAGATGCTAACTGGTTATATACCCTGTAGTCTAAATGTTAATGGCTTTGACCTCATTCAGCTTTATCTTAATCTGCTTGACAGCAAGTGAACTCTTGGTTACATTATCCACAGTGATTCCCTTTCCTCCCACCACATTTTTCTCAGAGTGACAGAGCCACCTATTGTAGACTGAAAGAAAGAGTCTGTCTTTACCCCTTCCCATGCTATAAGGCTAAGTATATGAATGGCAAAGCCCTTGTGAGTGATGCTCTTTCAACAAAAGCAGATGCCGCTTGGTGATGATAAGAGACAAAGTCATACTGCAGTGTTTACAGAATGGTGCAGGACAGAAAAAAAAACCGAGCGATAAAAGGGCTAATTTTATTGTTTCTCTAGATGAGAGAATGACCTTCTCTATTTGCTGTTGCACAAGGCTACACTCCATATCCTTCACTAACCCTGTAGCTGGTCTTTAGGTCTTTAAATCACAAATTATTTTCCAGATTCCAAAGGCAGGCACAACACAACACAGCATACAGCTCTGTCCTCACAACACCATGCTGCTATTTCCAGTATCTGCCTGAAAAAGTTATGGGAATTATGTCTAACATATGATTGGGTTTCACATGGGCCCCTAGATGGTGTTGGATTGCAACTCACAGTATTGGTTACTCTAAGTTATATTGACGGGGACTTATAGGAGTTACAGTCCAATGACATCTGGAGGGTTTACATCAGGCATGGGCAAACTTCAGCCCTCCAAGAGTTTTGGACTTCAACTCCCACAATTCCTAACAGCTGGTAAACTGGCTAGGGTTTCAGGGAGCTGAAGTACAAAACACCTGGAGGGCTGAAGTTTGCCTATGCTTGGTTTACATGACTTCCACCAATGGTCTAGGGGTAGGAGTGTCCCTCCATTTATGAAGAGCACAAGTGGAACCCAGTGCTCCTTCAAAACTGTGTACATGTGTGTGGTTTCTCACAGGCTTTGGCAAGATGGCTGAAGTGGTCTTCCTTCCCAAAGAAGACCAACTTTTTTTCCTATTAATATCACTACTACCTTGCTCTTTGGGCTCAAGAAGCCCACCAACCCAGGAGAAGGGAAGAAGACAAGTAGAGAACTCAGCTACATCTTCTCCTTATTACTGCTTGAAGGGATGAGTTTGGCACATTGACTGTCTGGAGTAGCAAAGGTTAAAGAGCTACAGGAAATGTGTTGGTAGTGACAGATTCTCAGGGATGTGCCAGATGCTGATCCTTGGAGTTATTTTTGTTGGATTCAAGAAGGAAGTGTAGCTTGATTAGGCAATAGTTTTAGTCCTTAACTTCTAAACCTTTCTTCTAGCCTACTCACTATTTGTCTTTCTGTTCTTCTGCCTCACCTCAAAATCATCTATCTTTGCCCATGGCATATTTTGTATCTGCAAAAGTGGCACCTGCATCAGTGTTTGTTGGTGAATTAAAATGAGCCTTGTGATTCTCATGAGTAAAATATATGTACTTTTTCCAGTGCTGACTGTTGTTGCTCATTTGACCATTTTGCCCTGTATGTAGAGTCAACTCACAAATAGGGAAGATTTCTTCTCTCAGAGTGAACACATTTTTTTAAAAAAAACTTCACCTGAGTATGAGCATGCTTTTTACTCAGTGTTCACCCAGAATTGTTTCCTGTCAAGCACATGGATAGATGTAGCAGGTGAGAAGTGAATCCCCTTCTACATTGCTATAGAAAATCCTAATTATCAGCCTCATATAATCCAGTTCAAAGCAGATGTGGATTATCTGATTTGATAATCAGGATTATATGGCAATGTATAAGGGGACTGGGATGAAGGGGAAAGTCCATTTGAGAGAAAAGGAATGTGTGGGGAGAAGAAAAAAGATGCACTGAGATTGAGCTCTGTTGGCACTTCCCTGCCTATGAAAAGATGGGATGAAGTGGGAGTGACCCTGTCACTTTGTGATGCCATCTGAGCTAACCTTGTAGCAGAAATGACCCTCATAAATGTCATAATATGATCTGTAAATTTAGTCTCTTGGCCTGACCCTTCTTGCAGCCTAGCAACACTGTACTCTGCCTTAGCATAGAAAGAATATTAAAAAAAGAGAAAAGAAAAATGGGTAAAATGCTTTCAGAATGTTGAAAAAACATGACAGGTCTTTTCACGCAGCCATATAATCGAGAATATCAAGTTGGATAATCCACAATATCTGCTTTGAACTGGATTTTCTGAGTCCACACTGCCATATAATCTAGTTCAATTTGGATTTTATGCAGCTATGTGGAAGGGGGCGACAAGAAGAATTCTAGATTAGCTAGAGCTGATTCTGTATAAAATTCACACAGGGTTGCTTTGTTCAGAAAATAGCATTTTTCTGTTTAGAAAACAATACTTCTACATGCATAGAAAATGTGTTTTCCTGTTCAGAAAATGAAGCAACCTCATGAAATTTTTATTATGAATTGCAAATGGACTTTGAAAACTGATGCTTTCCAGCAGTGGGAAGAAAATTGGTGAAATAACTCACTATTTCTTTCAGAAGAAAATTACAGAAGCACTACCCAGCTAGATGTGGTGGTTTGACTGTTGGAATATGGCATCAGATAAGAGGGTCCAAATCCCTCCTTGACCATGGAAATCTATTGATCAAACTCTCTTGGTTTTAGAAAAAGACAAAGACAACATTGAACAAATGTTTCCAAGAAAACCCTATAATAGGTTTACCTTAGGCTCACCATAATTCAGCAGTGACTCAAAGGTACAAAGCAACAATATAGTGTCTGCGTTGAAAATGATTAGATTCGTTGCGCAGTTTGCACTCAAGATACAGTATGTTTTGATTCCTGTTTTGTTCTAATACAAGTGCTGTAATATGTAACAAATCCTTGCATTTTTGAATTCACATTAGCTCTATTAACATAGGATTAGAATTCCATGAGGAGGTAAGAGCAAAAACAATGAGAATGGGAGATTAAGGGCCCTCAACCCCACCAAAATATCCTGAACTACCCCAAATCACCCAAAAATGAAAACAGAAGCAATATGACATCATTTCCTATCGTGTTAGCTGTACCTGTGTAGCCTCTCTGTTACCTCCCAATCCTCCAAGGAGGCATAGCTTTGGCTGAAGGCACAGGCAGGCAAGTGTCATCTGGTTTGGTCAAAGTCTGTTTATTCAGGAATACAGAGATACTTGAGCCATCAGGGTATTTCAACATCAAAGTAAACATAGGGATAGTAAAGCATGATGGGCCTGATTTAATAGTACTAAGAGATGGTGTTTCAGCTAGTTACCATCTATATCTATATTTCTCTATATAAATAACCTGACACCTGAAAACAGGATAAGATGACCAGCGTTAGTTCTAGATTGGCCCTTTTCATCTTTTTAAGAGCAAAACTATCACAACATCATTCCTCTTCTTAAAAGCCGCTCACCTGCCCCGGCCCAGAATACATTAAACCAGAAGATATATGCCTGAACAAGGGCAAAAGCAAGGTGGCAAACTGATGTTTTGGTCTTGAACAGAAATGTGTTGGCAATATTCTCCAGTCATGATCTGTGGCAGGGCAATTCAGCTTCAATTACTGAATGAACAAAGCTGCCTATCCCTGCTAGCTAGAGATAGGAATTAAGCCACAAAATTAATGATCTGTATGGGAAGCAAAGAGACATTTTCCTTGAATTAATTTGTTTTTTTTAAATCTAACATCTGTCCTTTCTTTGATGGCTTTTTTTAAAAATGGGCACTACAGGGCAGATTTTTCAGTTATTGTTGGACTGACTTATATGCGTTAATTACAGCACTGAGTAATCTGCCTGCTCCATGTCTTAAGGTTTTCATTAGTTGTAGATGTCCTTATTCATTCCCATGTGTTGGGCATTTTAGCCAGTTTTGAGAATAGGGAACTGCCAAGGGTAAAAAAACACTACATGAAAGAAAAACTTCCAATGGGCAACATGTGAGGGACAAATACAGATTGTTCCATCTGTGTCAAAGTAGTTTCAAATGTTTAGAAAAGTTCAACTTTTTTTTAAATGGCTTTGGCCAAAAAATCAGCAGTTTTCTACACACAGAAGAGGTGGGCAAGCAGCTTGAATTTGGGCCATGCAGATAGCATGTCCTCATATCTGCCCATTTGTAGGGCCATTTCCAAGGTCGATAGCAGCAGCTTGTGTTCCAGACACTTTATATTGTCATAAGCTGATTTAAAAATGTAACAAAGCCCTAGTAAAGACAGTGCTGAATTCTGTCATGATGTACAGTGGTGCAAAATAGAACAAACTAACCATGCATCCATAATAAACCTGTGGGAGTCATCAGTCAAGGTGATCACTTGTGGCTGAGTATGATTGTTTTACAGAGGTAGAATCTTTGAGGTGGATCCATAAATTACTGTGAAGACCTATCCTGGATCCATGTGGTCTTTCACGTGGATCTCAAGATGGAAGGTAGTCACGACAAGGATTTGCTTGACATACCTTCCTCTTGGCATGTTTCTTCCTTTCCCCTGGTATTCTTGCCTCTTCAAAATCCATGGCACCATTGGTAACAGGTGACCTTCATTTACAACACTCAAGTGCCAGGGCTTTCCAGTTCTTGGTATTTATACCACATTTTTAAAGGTTATATTTAAGCCCATCTTTATATCTCTTTTATTGTCCACCAACATTCCATTTTCTGTTCTTAAGTTGGAAATAAAATAACTGCTTTGGAAAACAGTGATTGGACATTTGGATGATATGGCCAGTCCAGTGAAGTTGATGGAAGAGCATCTATGCTGGTGGTCTTTGCTTCTTCCAGAATGCTGCCATTTGACCATCTTTTTTCCAAGAGATTTGCAGGATTTTCCAAAGGCAATGATGGTGGAATCTTTCCAGAAGTCAAGAGTCACATTTCTGGATGGTCTATGTTTTGCAGGTGTACAGTAGAGTTGGATGGACAATAGCTGTATAAACAAGCATCTTGGTATCCTGATCCTAGAACACTCTATGCTTCATTTGAAAAAATTCTGCACTCGCAGAGCTCAGGCAGTGCTGTATTTTGGCATCCATATCAACTTGTGTGGAAAGGTGGTTGCCTAAGCAACAGAAATGGTAAATATTTTCTAGTATAGGTTTACTGGAGTGCCGAAGCTCACTCACCATGACAAGGTGATGATCCAGTGAGTGGGGAAGTGGAAGTGGCTCTTGCACAACTGCGAGTCTCCATGGGGTCGGATTTATGGCTGTACATTCTTGTTGACTTTTTTTCTTGATGCAATCCCTGTTCAAATATTCCTCTTTCCTTGGTTCTCTCTCATTTCAGCCATAGCCACTGAATCCCTTCTATCATTTGAAGGGCAGAATGGTTGCCTCTCTTCTTTGACCCCAAGGAAGGAACATTTGAGCTTAGAGGACAACATTGTTGCTCCTGGAAACTCAGCTATTCCCATGGCATAGTGTCTATAGATAAGAAAGAGGGGACAGGCCTGAGTATGTTGGCTTTATTAACCCATCCTTATTTTCATTGGCCTTTTGATATAAAGGATGACTGTCTATAGGAGAGATGTTCTTGTATCTATATGAAATTTAGGATGCTCCGTATGATAACAACCTATGTTTATAGAAATCGAATTAGCTACTTTGAGGCAAACACATTGTTCTGCCTTTTATGAACTTAGACTGCTTGTGTGCATACTAATTTGCACCCTCTATGTCTGTCTACATCATGAGAAGACAGCAAAGCTTGGGGAAGACAATGATGCTGGGGAAAATGGAAGGAAAAAGGAAGAGGGGCTGACCAAGGGCAAGATGGATGGATGGTATCCTTGAAGTGACTGGCTTGACTTTGAAGGAACTGGGGGTGGTGATGGCTGACAGGGAGCTCTGGCGTGGGCTGGTCCATGAGGTCACGAAGTGTCGGTAGCAACTGAAAAAATGAACAACAACATGTCTGTCTGTCTATCTGTCTGTCTGTCATCTAAATGAAGGCAAGCGTAATGTATACCTTGTTTAACCCAACAGGGCATTTTCTAGAAGGCTGAAGAGTCAGCATAAGTGGCTCTTTACCACTCTAATCAACATTCAAAAAACTTTCAAAAGTGTGGTCATTTCATTAGGGTTAACGTGCATTTTAATTAAAATTAAGAACCCTACTACATTATTAATGAACTTCTCAAAAGCAATTCATCCATTTTTGAGGCACTTATGTGTGTTTGCTAGTTCCAGTCCATCAATTGATATCCAATATAGTAATTAGTTGGTTCATATGATCAGGCAGAAGGTGACTTATTTCAGTATTTGAAATTAAATTAAAAAAACCCTCTCTATTGTAGTTGTGTTGTGAAGCAGCCAGACATTATTTCCTACTTTTTTCATTCCAAGTAAAATACCACCACGACTGGCTAAAAGGATATTTTTTAAAACCGTAGACTCGTAATGCTTCCCCTGACAAGTTAATTGTTGTATATTTGTATAGCAGTCAGACAAACCATCAGGTTTTCTTCCCTTGGATGTTAGTGTACAAAATTATCCGAAATTCTCTAATATAGCAGAGTTCATTGGTGGCTACAAAGGGTCATATACTATTGGGACTCAACCAATTTGCTCATTTCAAGAGTAGTTTTCAGTAGCAAAATACTCCGTTTAGAAATATTTTTTCCCTGGTAAAATCTGCAGCTTGAACTAAAATACTTTTGGTGGTATTTGTACAGGGCAGGTGAATTTTGGAATCAGTATGAAATACAAAAGGAGGTATCCCTCGATTTCCTTCACATTATACGCCTGAAGTATAGACAACAGGAAATAATTAGAGCTATCAGGTATAATCTGTTAATTGGTGTGATTAACTGATTAAGGCTTTAATCACAGATCAGGAGTGCAGCAGGAGGTATACAGACACAGAGCTAAAACATCACACTGAAACCTTTCTTGGATACTATTTTTCATATGCTACTGGAGTGGCATGATTGTTGTTTTTTACATGTCCACAGCCTATCTCAAACATTTAATAGCATTTGAATGAGCAAGGTTATGTGTAATGCCCTACTGGGAGATAAGACATGTCAAGTTCCTACTTATGGGATATAGACTTACTTGATGTTTCTTTTCTCTTTTCAAATCTTTTATACTAATGTATCAACTTAACTGTAGTCAAAAGCAGGCAGAGTTAGTGTTCTGTAGTGGTCTGAGCAGCTTTTCTAAACCTGATGCCTTCCAGATGTTTTGTATTACTGTCCCCTAGCCATCCTAATTGGAGTTGCTGGGAGCTGAAGTCCATAACATGTGGCAGACACCAGGCTTGTTTTGTGTATGTATGTGTCGGATTAGCACTGAGAAGCTGGAGGTACACAGAGTGACCTTGAGCTCCAAGATCTTTTTGAATATAACCACACAGAGGTTAGTAAAGGATAAAATTGGAGGAGAGAATAATGTGTTTGGTTTTGAACTCCTTGGGGGAAGACTAGGATTAAAAATGACAAATAAACACTTTAAAAGACAGTGACTTCATTGATTTCAAGGGGATCCAAGCACAACTAACATGCTCTGGAGTGAGGCAATAGCTCTTTAATCCTATCTATTGAGTGCAATGCAGCTATCACTATGCAATCTTGATGACTGAGAAAAATAGATTTTTAAGGTAGCTTCATTCAAAGACAAGAAAAGTCAAGTCAAGGACAAATGTTACCCCTGTATTTATGTTTTTGTTTGCAGACCCTGGTTGGAAAATGTTGTCAGTTGTCCTAAATGACACCATGGTTTTGGAAGATTTATTTAGAATCACATAAATGCTATTTTTCCAAATCTTTGTGCACAAAACATTTCTTGCAAAATATTCATATTGTCTGGTGGAAAAAAAACCCATAGGAAGCTGTCTTGTACTGAATCAAACAACTGCTATATATATTCATTTGATTTATAGCCCACTTTTCTCCTGAATGGGACTCAAAATGTCTGAGAATTATCAATTAAAACAGAACAACTAAAATAATATGGAGTACAAAACTTTAAAAAGCATGAAACCACACACACACACACACACACACACAATTAAAACTACTTTTAATGTATTAACAATTAAAATATTTAATGAAGATTAAAATGCAACACTGAGGTGGGGAATTCATCTCACACTATAGGTTTTAATGGCTGTTTTACATGAGTTTATAATATTTGGATTTTTAGTCTTCTATAATCAGCCAGACTGATTGATAACGGATAAATAGAGGGAGAAAACATGGAGGCAGTGACAGACTTTGTATTTCTAGGTGTGAAGATTACTGCAGATGCAGACTGCAGACAGGAAATCAGAAGACATTTCCTTCTCGAGAGGAGAGCAATGACTAATCTCAATAAAATAGTTAAGAGTAGAGATATCACACTGACAATGAAGATTTGTATAGTTAAAGCAATGGTATTCCTCACAGTAACTATGGAAGTGAGAGCTGGACCATACGGAAGGCTGAGCAAAGGAAGATAGATGTTTTTGAATTGTGGTGCTGGAGGAAAAATCTGAGAGTGCCTTGGACTGCAAGAAGATCATACTCCGGGAAATAAAGCCCGACTGCTCAATGGAGGGAATGATATTAGAGACAAAGATGAAGTACTTTGGCCACATAATGAGAAGACAGGAAAGTTTGGAGAAGATAATGATGCAGGAGAAAATGGAAGGAAAAAGGAAGAGGGGCCAACCAAGGGCAAGATGGATGGATGTTATCTTTGAAGTGACTGGCTTGACCTTGAAGGAGCTGAGGGTAGCGACAGCCAACAGTGAGCTCTGGCATGGCTGGTCCATGAAGTCTTGAAGATCAGAAGTGACTGAACGAATAAACCACAACAACAATCCATCTTGTAGGAACCAGAGTAGCCAATGAAGAAATAGTTGTAAAGTTTAGAAATCCATACATAAAAATAAATCTAAATGGGTGGAGGTAGGGGGTATATTGCAAGTAGTACGAACTGTGAATACAGTTTGAGTAGGAGATTATTTGGTAACAGAAATACTACAGCCATTTGAGAAGGAAATGAGTTGTAGGGAAGCTGTTCTCTTTGGTTTCTAGTAGCATCTTTCTTTCTTTTCTGCAGTCAAATAAGAAAATGTTTCTAACCCTGAAGGATCTGAATTCTGAAGCATTTCACATTGTCATCTGACAATAGTTACAGTCTTTTTGTTGTAGATGATATGTTACAATTTGGGGATTTGGAGAGAGAAAAGCAGACTGCAATACACCAAAATATCAATGACATTATCTTAATGTAATAAGCGTTTATTTAAAAATAAAAGCTTTGCCTGTAGCAATTCATAAAACAAATCCACTAAGCTGTGAGGAGAAAACAAATAAACATGAAATGATTGCAAAAGAAGCAATAAAAAGCTATATCAGCAGCCATGACCTCCCCTCAAAGGAATAACTAAGCAGTTATGAAAAGAAAAGAAATGAGAATGTTCAGAAAATTACAGGAAACCCAAAGACCTAAATGTAATGGGAAGCCAGTCCCTAGCTCCTATTAAAGGAAATGTCATCTGAGGGGAAAATATTACTCTCAGAGACAGTGGTTTGTAGCCATGGGTTATCAATTCCCCTTTGCATTAAGGCCAATGGTCAGGAAGTCTAACAGCTGCAGTAATAGCGGAGGACTCAGGCTTACTCCACAGCAATTTGTTTTACATATTTTGTTATTTGCGTATTTGATTAATATGTGCTCTCTAAGACTCTCAAAGCTCTCCAGAGTGACTCTGTGTTCAATTCCAACTCAAAATTGACATGGAGCCATGTTGGATGACCAAGGGCTTTCTAGAGGGAACACTTTCTAGGCATTGGTAGATCCTTTATTGAACTTCTATGGTCTTCTCTCAGTTAAAATAAGTGCGTTTTAAATTTCCTTTCCCCCCTATGAAAAACCTGTGCCTGTAACCTCTGTGAAAATGGGGGGGGGGGGCTCTATAGTTAGTCGCAATCTATACCTGAAATGGATCTTGCTGATAAACATGTCCAGTGCTCTTTCTAGAACATGTACTGTAGTTTTTAATGCATGTCACCATATGGATTTCATGATCTCCGAGGTCTGGTTCACATTTAACAAGGCAGCACCATTTCCACTGAGTGGATGGCTGCATGCTTCAGAAAACTGAATCATGATGAGCACTGTACATTCCATGTCTTCACTGCATTCTGCTTAATAGAAACACTTGGTATCTTCTGCTGGAAATAGGATTTTGCTGGTTTAGAGAGATTCATCATGGATCTTTTGATTGTCTCTCAGGAACCAAGGCCACACTGCTCATGAAGCAACAAAATGGGAATATGGCATTTAGAGAGCAGGAGTAAGCATGACTGATAAATTCAGAGGGTAAATGTGAATAACACCAGTGCCATGCTTCCTTACTCAGGGCTGCTAAACAGAAAATGAACAGAAAACACTATGAAACACACAGTGTTACTATTTGGAAGCTTATTCGGCTACAGACACATTCAAATATCTTGAGGCACTCAGCATTGTTCGTTAATAGCTAAGATGGCAATGTAAGAATGGGGAATTGTGGGGAGGGTAATGTAGCAACTGTGGGTGCTCTTGTTCTAGCTTGCTATGAGGCACAGCGCTTGTTTGTTTGTTATGTGCTTTCAGCTAGACTTTGTCTCATGGTGACTCTTTCATAGGTTTTTTTTGGTAAGATTTATTCAGAGGAGGTTTTGTTATTGTCTTCTTCTTAGGCAGAGATATGACTTATTAAAGGCCACCCAGTGAATTTCCATGACTGAGTAGATATTTGAACCTCAGTCTTTTGGTGTCTTACTTCTACATGCAAAACATTAGATCAAACTAGTGTTTGTTTCCTTTCTAAAAAAAAGTTTCATAGTTGCAAAAGAAAACCTAAGAAAGAAAGCAGGTGTTGCACAGATCGTAAACATATATTTATTCAGAAATTCTATTGAATTAAAATCAAATAATTTTCAAGTAGTTGTCATTAGGAAACCCAAGCCATTAGTGGCCTCTCCCATTTCAATGTTCTTTCTTTTGATATAGACATAACCCCAAAAGTATTTTTCAATGTTTTTAAGCACTGTAGTAAACCCAAGTTTATACTATGTTTTAACTGTTCTGATTTTCCATAATCATACTGCCTATTTATCTGAATTCCTCTTTTGTGATTTCACGCTATTTTAATTTTTTGTACAGGTCCCTTTTAAATCTTATTTTAAAGTTCTTTAGACTTCTATTCTGATTTCTTTAGACACCTCCCATTTCTCCTCACTTCTTTTCACTGTATAATAAATTTCAGAAGACTATGGTCACTTCAAAATCTCACACTACCACCCCATTGTTGGTCATCATTGTTGGTAGGATCAGATCTGGAACAGCTGATCCTCTTGTTGCCCCTTCTACTTTGTCTGCAAGGCAAGTGGGGAAATTGTTTGATCTGGTATTCTTGGCAGAGTTGGACTTCCAACAAATATCAGGATTTTGGAAACCCCCCATTACTACTATAGCTCTCCTTTATGGCTGTGTGGTCGTTTGCTCCAGGAAGGCATCATCTAAGCTCTCAATTTGGTTGGGGGGGGGGGTCTGTTGTTTCTTTGACCCTTAATTTTTACCCAAATGCTATTGACTTGATTTCCAGTATTTAAGTCATAGATCTCCTCACATCCTTGACATACAGTGCTATTCTTCCTCCTCTGTTAGGGCTATTCCTCTGAAATATGTTACATTCCAATATTGCTACATCACAATCATAAGACTCTTTTTGCTAGGTTCCTGCCCTATCTTATTTGCTTTGCTGGCTTGAGGTCAGGTTGATCGAACTTGTTTCTTTCCTATGCAGTGTGTATTCCACTCCCTGTAGCTCAGGCATGGGCAAACTTCGGCCCTCCATGCCTTTTGGACTTCAACTCCTACAATTCCTAACAGCCAGTAGGAATTGACTGGGATTTCTGGGAGTTGAAGTCTAAAACACTTGGAGGACCGGAGTTTGCCCATGCCTGCTGTAGCTGCTTATTAAAGTTTGCCCCCCTCCTGCTGTTGAGTTCTTGTACTAGCTGACCAGTTCTCTCTAATGGTTGAGCTATTATCTCCAGCACCTGGTGGAACTCCTGCCATTGATACTGCTGTCCCCCTCCCCCACATAATTCACATTAAAGTCTTCCTGATCAGATTTGTGAAATTCTTAGCAATAATATTGCTGCCAATTGCTGAGATGTATAACCCATCATTTGCCAGACATCCATCTTCATGATGGAGATTCCAACATTGACCCTTTCTGCAATGGCAGGATTGTCCTACTCCTTTGTCTAATAATAACGAACAACATTCATAGTACATGCAAAAACTGAATAATTAAAAGGAGATCCAAAAAAGTAAAAGAGCAGGAGGGACAAATTAATTGACTTTTTACAAGAGGAAACAAACAATGAGCCCAAGTCTTTTGCCCTATCTTTCATACTTTTCAGGTAGCTGAGTCTCACCCTTGAAGCAGATCTTCTACACCTACTGAATAAGACCTTTGGGTCATATGTTGAATATTGTCCTCTGTGTTTCTTTTGCACCACAATCCTGTAACTTGTCCCATAGGCAAGATGGTGGTCTTTTTTTTTCCTCCTGGGTGCTTTTGAAGTCAAAGTTCTTATGTGCTAGTCCAGTCCAGAAAATGACATACCTTGTAACATTTCACAGATGAAAAAACAGGGTGAATATAGCTGAATGACAGGACAAATTAACCTTTCACAAATTCTCTAAGCACTTAGTCACCTGTCCTCAGTTATGGATAGGAAGATATACTAGAGCCCTACATTAGCATTTCTTTCTTTAGGGTTCAATGAAAGCAGCAAAGCTGAAGGCATGTTAACTCTACAAATCCCTTTCTTGCTGCCTTTGTCACAATTTCTATGTAGCTTCCCTGTGAAACTTGAAATCCTGTTTCTCCCCCTCTTCCCCCACCTTAATTGCAAGGGAGTAAACATGGATAAAAGAAATTCTACCTTTTGTAGAAATTTACCCCCAGC
The DNA here is from genome assembly GCF_037176765.1 of Anolis sagrei. Classification (NCBI taxonomy): domain Eukaryota; kingdom Metazoa; phylum Chordata; class Lepidosauria; order Squamata; family Anolidae; genus Anolis; species Anolis sagrei. Next base: position 103,966,565 of record NC_090021.1, on the reverse strand, counting down.
CTGAGGTAGGAGATGACAGTAGTGATAGAGGGTGTGTATCGTAACTGCTGGGCTGAATGGGACTTTAGACAGAAAGATTATTTTTAACAGTTTCGCTGATTTGAATAGCTGAGCTCCTGCAACATACTGAAACTTTGACACCTACCTTAAGTACTGCTAGATGGATCGGTTCCATTCCTGTCAGTAGGTGGAAGAGCATTAGAAATGATTTGCTCAAGGTCAGCTGATGGGAAACAATATCTGCTAAAATGTGTCAAACTCAAAGCCTATAGTCCAAATCCAACCTGCCATGTCATTTTATGTGGCTCTCCAGATGGTGCATTCCTCAGCTTTAGATATCATGACTAGAGCTGAGGAAACAGGTGATACAGTAACTTCTGGAGGCTCCAGTTTAGCTAGGATCGTGAGGTTTGAATTTAGATACAAGATGTGTGGATATGATGTCTTTTAACCTTTCCTCAACCTTAGAGTCACAAGTGCTGTTGGGTTGTAATTCCCATTATTCTCAGTCTGCATAGCAGATAACCAAAAGTGATGATGGGAGTTGTCATTCAATGACATCTGGGGATCCAAATTGGGGGGGGGGGAGGGAGGGACTAAGAGATTACTGACCACTATGTAAAAAACATAGTTGACCCTCTGTATCCATATATTCTCCATCCATTGATTCAGTGGGCCTTTGAAGGCATCCAGAAAGCTGATGTGATCCTCAATGAAAAAGAGTTTGACACTCATGGCCAAAATCAGTGTTCATCCGTTGGCCATTGGACTGCATTAGCTTGTTTATGTCACCCTAAGGGATTTAAGAATTGGAGCTATAGTTAGGAGTTATCATGAGTAAACGGTTTTTATAATTACACGGTTGCCATAATAGTCTCAAACATACAACAAACATGAAATTATATACTCGCTATATTAGCAAAAATTCCAACAATGGATACTCTCAGCCAACATCTGTGGCCTGGCATCACTGCAATCATTTCGGCAGGCACAAATATGGTCCACATCTGTACAGATTCAGCTGAACTTGGATGTTCATTGTGTTCAATGCCGCAAGTTACAGATTCATTCAGATATGGAAATTCCTATGTTCAGCTTAATGACTGAAAACCTGGATCAGATTATCTTGCTTTAATTGTGCATCTGCTTACAGAATTTTGATTTCCATTCTGTGTCAGCTGTGTGTACATTAGCAATTGTGCTTATTCACCAATGATGAAAGGGTTAGTAAGAAAATTGACTGCTGGTTTGATGCCTGTGTAGCCCCAAATTCCTCTTTCAAAGTCGTTGCAATTTTGTCAAGCTATTCAGCAAAGTGTTATCAACATTTATGTCTTTAACTTTCTTTTGAAGATGGGAAATGATGAAAAGAAACTTTATGATAGCGGAGCGGATCATCTGCAGCTGTGGTTCTATTTTGAAGATCCTTACTGATCCAATCATTTTGTGTGACTATTTTCCCTTTTGCCTTGAAGTTTAAAATTATAGCCATTAATTTTGTATGTCAGTTCGGTGATGCAAGCCGAAACAGCCAAACACCATGGATCACTAATTTTCTTCACAGTCAACTCCTCTGAATTTAAAAGCTGACATATTTCTGTAGAACTGGCTCAGAATCTTTTCAGTGTTCCATTTTATCTGACCTTTGTATAACTTGATATGTAAGATAAGAAACAGGTACATTAGAACAATTTTATGCAAACATATTTTTAAAGGCAGGGATGGGTTTGTTACTTTTCATAACAAATTAGAAACAAATTTGCAGTAACCAGGAGTATCTGGAACCAGTAGGTGAATACTCAAGATAAACTAAATCTCATCATGACAGAGTGTGCTGGAAACAGTAGAATTTGCTCAATGGATACAGTCAAGAATATTACATTTATTAAAAATGCCTCTGAGTCAATACAGACAGTGTATATGGGTTAAGAAATATATAGATGCTTTGCTTTAAGTGATTTCATTTCTATAAGTCATTCTCAGAGTGCAGTGTACCAGAAAACTAAAAAGAGAAATTGGGAATTTATCCAGTTCTTGTGTTTTTATTGTCTCATTCAGCTTTTCTCAGATGGCATACTTCCCACTGTCCATGACCACTGCTTTGCTGGTTTGGGCAGATGAGGTTTATAGCGCCACATATGGAAATGAAAAGTTGAGGGAAATGGGTCTAGTTCATTTGGTTATAGATTATCATATTGTTTGGAGACATTATAGTATAATTGTTCCTCTTGTCTGTGGGGAAGGGGATAATTTTGACTTCCTTTTGTCATGTACCCATAATGAAGGAATCTAATTGCAAGGCAAGAATATTATGCCCCATTGTTTGCATATATTAGTTTCCCTTTAGTTGCAAATTCTAATAGGTGAAATCCAGTTTGCCTGTCCCAGCTAGGCCAGACTCTTTGAAATAATACAATCTATCAGGTTAACACTTATGCAAATCCCATTGATGTAATGAGTCTACTTTAGTGTAGATTAACAATTTATTGATGCTTTATTGGTCAGTTTGGGACAAAAATATTTCATTTTACTTTCCCAGGATTAAATGCTTTGTAGTTGACTTGGTTATTTTTTGTTAGCTATCATTTCTATTCCCTCTGTCAAGTGTATTTTGTATTACTGAAGAAACACTATTTACAATAGGAGAAAAAGGGAATGGAGATGAATCAGGAGATAATAATTATGACAGTTCTATATCTCATCCTCTTTTATTTATAAACTATGATGAATTCATTAGGTTATCAGTACTAATAATTATGGTTTAACCACAATACATTGTATGTGCAGTAGAAACTGATGACCCTGATATTGATAGGGCAGTGAATTCAGGTGTTATCCTGAACTCTAAGGGAGCTATCCAAGGTGCTAAACACAATTCAGTTCAGCAATGTAGATTGCTTCTTTAAAATGTGCACCAAACCCTGGAATGGGTTCAACGGTTCACTGATATGAGAGCAACTGCCATATATCCCAACAATCGTTTGAGATAGATGACACCAAGAAATTGTGATAAACTCAAGCAACAGTTTTGTGTCTAAGCAAGAGTTTGAACAGATGACTCCCTTGACCAAATCCGACATTAGGCATACATCATAAATGCAAGACCTGCTCTGTTTCAATGAGGTTTGAAAGCAAAAAGTCATTCTATATTGAAGACCTATTTGAAGAATAGGTTCAAACCAGGAAGTTAGTAATTCATTTTGAAAGAGATTGGTATCTGAATATCTAATCACATTCATCAAGTGTTACTAGATATAGCAACCAATGAAGATCCATTGAAAAATGTTAGTCAGCTGTTCTCCTTGGCATGCAATACAAAATGTAATCTTGTTTCTTAAATAACAGAATGTCTATAGAGTGAAGACTAAAATCTTCACTTTGCTAAAATCTTCACTTATGCATTCTCATTTATATATCAACAAAAAGGGGACAAATTACAATATGAGAGACAGGGCCTTCTCAGCGGTAGCCCCTCGGCTATGGAACACCCTCCCTAGGGATATTAGATCGCCCCCTCCCTCCTAACATTTTGAAAGAGAGTCAAAACCTGGCTGTTTGAGCAGGCATTTGTAGATGCAGTGTAACAGAGTAATTGAGATCCACAGAATGACTGGACGATGCAACAGAAAAATGATTTTAGTGATGAGACACTGAGGACTTGTGTTTTATGGTTTTTATTGTTTTATTGCTTTTATATGGTTTATATTATATGTAATGTTTTTAACTGTATTTTTTGTTGTTTGGGGGCATTTACTGCCGACTGAGAGGGGCGGATTGAGAGGGGCGGTATATAAATAAATAAATAAATAAATAAATAAATAAATAAATTGTGCAGTATTTGGATCTATCTTCATTTACAGGCATGAATAGAGGTTTAGAAATAATCATTATTATTCAGAACAAAGTACACCTTTTATTGTCAATTAGGATGGTCTGGAGGGATATCTGTTCAGTCAAAAGATACTCCCCTCTTTTTTCATGTCAGGACTGGGCAACAAAGAGCAGTACAATCCTGGGAATTTAAATCCAACTCCATTAGCAACAAAAAAGTAACTCCCCTTGAACTTCAAGGTGCCCCTGGCCTGTGGAAGCTACTATGATGTATGGTTTTTATGCTTTTTATGCTTTTTCAGTTGGCCAAATAAAGATATCACTGTTTCTTAATTTTTTGTTGTGTTTTGCTACATGGCCAACATCACTATCCTTGAATATGTTTTCTGTAATGTTTGCTGCCTATTCTAATGTGTGATGATTTCATATGGAGAGCTGTGATGTCTTTTGATTTAATTTTAAAACAACCAAAAAATCTATAAAATTTAGTACCATGACTTCTTGCTAATGGATACAGAATTGCATATTTTACCCTAGAGAGCTTAAACATTCAGAAGCAAAAGCAAATGTTCTGCAAGAACTGACAGAAGACTATAGGGCAACAATAATTTGCAGCTCAGTATAATTGTTATAGATTGAACAGGAATTTGACCAATAACATGCATCCTTGTTTTATGAACCAAAAAGGCGGAAAGAGCTACATTTTACTCTGAGGTTAATAGAGAATTTCTTGTGCTGGAAATAAGTATTATATTCTTTGGATGCCAAGGAAAATTGCAGGGTACTCTTTTACACTTCCGAGAACAGATTAAAAATTAAGGAACAGGATTAATGGAAGATAACTCTACTGTGCAGGAAGTAACTGAACCCAAGCAACAAATGGATGGTGAGCGGAAACTAGACTCTTGCTCCCAGGGAGTTATGGCATGATTTTGATAAAATCTGTTGTGCTGTTGGCAATGGCAGAGCTGTTGTTTCCCCATGATCTCAGCATATAAGATTTACAGCTTAAAATGTAAAGCAGAAAAAGAAGAGAGGAAAACAAAAGAGATGTTAAGGTAGGGGAAAGGAATATTTGATCTCACCCACAGGCCCCACTTGTGTGTGCTTCAGGCTCATTATGCCTAGAGCAGGGACAAAAGTAACTGTGCCAAAATTACATAGGAAAGGTGCATTTTGAAGAAGGAAGTGGCATTTTACAGGTGTTATGTGAGGCTGCTTCAGTCGGTTTGCGACACTTCGTAAAACAAGCCCTGGAAACAGCAACAAAAAGCCCACTATATGGTTCAGATATGTGGATGATACCTTCACCATTTGGAATCATGGAGGAAAATAACTAAACAGGTTCCTGGACCACCTGAAGCATCCACCCAAACATCCAATTCATCATGGAAAAAGAACATGAAAGAAAACTGCCTTTTCTAGATGTCCTAGTCATCTGCAAACCAGATCAACAATTGGGTCACACAGTTTACAGAAAACCTACACACACAGGTTGATACCTACATAAAAACTCCAACCATTTTTTACCCAACCAAGTAAAAGAAAGTAGCACAATTAAAGCCCTGGCAGATTGTGCAAAAAGAATTTGTAAACCCCACCTCCTCTAAGACAAATGGAACCACCTAAACTGGGCTTAACAGGCCAATGGAGACTCCACCACAGACATCAGAAGAGCTGCAAGACCAAGAACAAGCCACAATAGTAAAGCCAAAGATTCACCCAGGGGAAAAGTGTTCTTGCCATACATCAAGGGAACCACTGATTGCATAGGGAAGCTGATGAGGAAACACAACCTACAAACTACCTACAGACCCACTAAGAAAATCCAACAAATGCAATGTTCAGCAAAGGACAAGAGGGATCCTCTCACCTCTGCAGGAGTCTACCATGTACCATTCACCCATGGACAAATCTACATAGGGTCCACCAAACGCAGCATTGCCCAAACATGAATCAAGGAACATGAAAGTCACTGCAGACTACTTCAACCAGAGAAGTCAGCCATAGCAGAGCACCTGATGAACCAAACTGGACATAGCATATTATTTGAGAACACAGAAATGCCGGACCACTCTAACAGCTACCACATCAGGCTACACAGAGAAGCCACTGAAATTCACAAGTATGTGGACAATTTCAACAGAAAGGAAGAAACCATGAAAATGAACAAAATCTGGCTACCAGTATTAAAAGAACTCTAAAATTATGACAGTAAATAAAAAAACAACACTCAAACACAGAGGAACTCCAGACAAGAAACAATCAGGAACAACTAATCACCTCTCAACAAAGGATTCTCCCAGGCAGTAACAAGCCACACCTAAAAACTGTCAGGCCATCAAATGCTAATCAAGGTGGCCAATTGAAACATTCACACCTAGCTCCAACAGACAAAAGTTCTTTCTCCCACCCTGGACCTTCCACAGATATATAAACCCAATTTTCCAGTTTCCAACAAACCTCACAACCTCTGAGGAAGTGAAAAGTCAGGAGAAAATGCTTCTAGAACATGGCCATACAACCTGAAAAACCTACAACAACCCAGAAACAATGGCGCCTGCAAGAAAAGAATAGAAAGGAAACAAATATATTTGACCTCCAACTCTCCTAATGAATTAAATAAAATAGCCTTTTGATTATAATTAGTATAGTTATGTTACTCTAATTATTCAAGTAATCTAACAATATCGAAACATTTAGGAGAGAATGCTTCTAGAACATGAAAAACCTACAACAACCCAGTGATTCCGGCCATGAAAGCCTTCGACAATATGCTGCTTCAGTCATCGGCTCTTTAAAGGGGTAGCAAAGGGAAAAGTATGAAAAAGAATATGAAACAGAAGCAGAAAACCTTCAAATCCTTCACATCTAGAGTTGGAAGAGTGATGATCATAGCCAGTGGTGCATAATTTGCATGATGATGCTGATGATGATTCTGATGCTAATAATAATAATAATAATAATAATAATAATAATAATAATAATTCAACTGCCTCACAGACAGCCAGGGTGGGTAGGGGTGTTCAAATGCTTGTTTGGAATTTTGGGATAAAAGGCTTTGAACCTCTACTTGACCACAGAAATCCACTGGTGACCTTAGGAAGAAGGTGGCCATGGCAAACCTTCACTGAACAAATCTTGCCAATAAAAACCTGTGATAAGGTAGCGTTACGTTTGGAGTTGAGTTGAAAGCACATAACAACATATTTCATATGATTGCCAGTCATGTCCTAACACTAGATCCTATTTCAGTGAGAAAATCATTTGTTGTTTTAATTGTTGTATTACAGCTGATTTTTTTCTCCCCTAATGAGAAAGTTATTGTGACTCATGTGCCAAAATTATTTTATTGTGTTTGAACACAATGCCTATTTATTTGGGTAACTAGATACTATTTCTCCTACATCTCATGGCGAAATATTTTGGGGGCTGCCTTGTAACGTTGCCACGAGGACAAGTACATTGAAGCATAGACAGTATTTTATGCATGCTATGTAATGATGCTCTGTAAGGAACAGCAGATTATTGTATGTAAGCATTATCTATATAGGCACAAGAATTCAACAAAGGCATCAGAATTATGATATAATTTTCCGGATGAACCGGTAAATAGCACATGGACCTTAAATAATGTGTAATAAATTCATCCCATGGCTATGTAACTTTACCTCAATACAAACTGACTGAAAAGTGCTACCAATGGAAGTTTACAGCATTTTGTGAAATCTCTCACTTTCTTTTTGCTCTCTCTCACACACTCACAACATATATATAACATGCTTAATACCTCTCCTGACATACCCTAATTCTAGCTAATACAGATTGAAAGGTCTTATATATATGACAACTTGGTGTCATATGGGAAACAAGTCTTTTCAGTAGCTGTTATGTCTTTTTAAAATATTCAAATAGTTCCTTCTTTGAAAAAAGAGATGTATTATTAAGAAGGACATAATAGCATTCCCCCATGCGACACCCAGTTGTGTCAATTCTGTTTTATTTTTCAGATACCAGGGTCCTTCTATATAAGACATGAGTGGAAAATCTTTGGTCTCCAGAGGATTTGGACTAGAACCTCACTGTCTATTACCATCACTCATGCTTGCTAGGTCTGATGGGAGTTGTAAGCCACTTATGGAAAATTCCATGATATTTTGATTCCTTAAGAAAAGAGGACTGGCACAGTTAAAACTTTTCACAGAATTATCATTTATCACGATAACCACAATACACATATATTCAGTATACCAGCACATCGTGACAGGGGGTTAGACATGATGGCCCTTGTGATCTCTTCCAACTATATCAAATTTATAGAGATTTGATACAAGAACGGTGCACTTGCAGTTTGTTGTAAAGAATCTTGAAGTTATGAGTTTCCTGCAGAAGGTTGTCTCTCTCTGTATCCTTTAAAACAGTCTTTTTGAGGATCATCTGATGTTGCTTTATGCGCTTTTTGTTGGTCATGCCATATGTTTACATTTGCCTTCAAGTACTTTCCAACTTTGGGGTGGCCTAAGGTAGCCCAATCATGAGGTTTTCTTGGCAAGCTTTGGTCAGAGAGGTTTTTGCCTTTAACTTTCTCTGAGACTGAGATAAAATTATTTTTGTGGCTGAGTAAGGATTCAAACCCTGGTCGATTAAAGTCTTAGTGGAATACTCAAACTGCTACAGCACTTTGGCTCATTCTTCAGAATCTCCTATAATGAATTTCGGTTAAAATCACTGTTCCATATTTAAGAAATGGCATATAACTCTTTGAATTTTAATGGAATTAGTTGCAATTATCCAAGAAATGCAGTCATTAGTTTTTGTCCATGGGGAAAATAAGTGTCCAGAATGCAGATGACCAAGTCAGTAAGGAATAAAACACAGAATAATCAGTTGTACCCTGTTCAAGGTCAAGAGTACATGATTACTGAGAGTATCGCAAGTCACCAACAAAGCCAACATGGAACTGCTAAATAACCATTGGGAGATTTGTAAGCAGTGGTGACAGGACACTAGGTGCTTAATGAGATAGTGTTTTCAGACTGATTTCAATAGCCTATCCTTATCTTTTTGGCAGCCTTCAAAGGACTGAGGTGAGTTACCCTCTTCACTGGGTTGTATATTTTTTGGGCTATATGGCCATATTCTAGAAGCATTCTAGAATGCTTCTAGAACATGGCCATATAGCTCAAAAACCCCTACACAACCCAGTGATTCCAGCTATGAAAACCTTCAACAATACATTAACCTCTTCACTTCCTCACCATGGAGAGGCCACCATGACAATCTGACTCTTTGTTTTTTGAGTGTTATGATTCCGGAGAGTAAGTGGTGACAGTTTCCAGAGTTGTAGTCCAGCACTAAAACCACTACCATGCTGACTCTCAAATGTTTTGAATAAAGAAACATTTGTACAAAGTTCAGCACCTTGGATAGCTCCCAAAAAGCCAGACTTTGCTGCTTCATGGACAAGGAACCTACTAGCTACCTCTGCCTGTAAATGGACACCTTAAGACTCAACACCTGCTCAGATTGTTCTTTAGGCAACATAAGAGGGCTCATAATAAAAAAGGGGGCAGGGAAAAATCCTAATTGAACAGGTGGTGGAGGGTGCCAGGCAGTTGAAAAAGTGCTGGGAAAAGAAAACAATCAAGAACGGAAAGCAAGCCCATAGTTCATTTGATGCTGCCTGAAGAAAGAAATCATGCTGGCAGCACAAAGCGGTTTTGTATAAAATGGGCCTGTGTTCGGATGATAGCTGGGAGATAAATATAATGTGGAACTTGGCACAAAGAACCAGAAGCCTGCCCAGCTTCTGGAATCACATCTCTTTTAGTACTCATTGTACAGAAACAAAAGAAGCATTTAAAAGACTGGGTAAATGTGTCCATAAATTTAGCTATCTTAGCCTGAGCAAGTAATGGTTTGAACTAAATTAAGCCAAATAAGCAGAGGATTCTGTTCAAATAAAAAGTATCATGGGATTGCCTGTGAAACAAAATTCCTATCATTCAACCTCCCATAAAAAAGGCCAATTTCTATTAGATGTATTGCAATTTATTTAAGGATGGGTTATTGACAAGGATCCCGGGTTCTCAAAATAATAATAATATGTGTAATGAACAGAAGAAAACCAGGTCTAAGAATGATCCCCTTGTTTATGAGGAACATGTTTCTGGACTTAGATATATTTATTTATTTATTTATTTATTTATTTGATACACTTGTATACCGCTAATATCTCAGCCTGTGCGGCGACTCATTGCGGTTTACAACTTGTTAAAATACAATAGTCACTTAAAAATATAAAATAAGATATCAAAATACAAGACATAAAACATACATAGTATGAACATACTTAGTATCGGGCCACCAATACAAGTCGAAAACATCTCATAGTTAAAATCGTAATTCAGTTCGTTATCCTTGGTTGCAAGTCCATGGTCAAAATAACCTTACATCGGAAATTAGTTAAAAACTTGCTCGAACATCCAAGTTTTTAGATTTTTCCGAAATGCCATTAGCGAGGTGGCTGATCTTAGTTCAATAGGGAGGGCATTCCAAAGCCGGGGGGCCACCGCAGAAAAGGCCCTATCTCTCGTTCCCGCGAGCCGCACCTGTGAAGCAGGCGGGATGGAGAGAAGGGCTCCTCCTGAAGATCTTAGGGTCCTGGTGGGCTGATAGGCCGAGATACGTTCGGATAGGTATGTAGGGCCAGAACCGTTTATAAATTTGTGGAAAATAGCAAACCCCATTAAAAGGAAGGCTGCCTGGCCAAGAATGCCAAAGTTGCAATGGAGGAGCTAGACAATTCCTAGAGAGGACATATTTTGTCAGACCTGAATGACTGAAACCATGAATAACCACTTTGCCTTGTGTTGATTTGGTCAGTATGCTTATGACCTGGCATTCTGATCAGAATATTGATGTGTCTGGATATTGAAGACCAGACACAGAAAGTCAGGTTAAATAAGGCTTTACTTATTTCATCTATATCTTATTGAAGTCAATTGGATCTGCGAGAAACAAGGAGGGAGAAACCAGATGTGGGTCCAGCTGAGACCAGGTGGCTACCCTAGACTATTTCCTCAGTCTTTCTTTGAGTTAAACAACAGAGCCCCAAGGACAGTCCAATAATTAATTTGCTCCCCAGCCAACCAAGCGTAGACTCCTTCCCCTCCCATCAGGTCCCAAGACTTATAGAGCCAATCCTTGGATGTAGTCATTAGACTCCTCAATGACCAAGTTTTCTGATTCTATTATGAAAAGGCTGTCAAGGGTACACACTGTCCAGGTCTTCAGTCACCTACCACACCATCTTCTCCCTCACATGCTACATTTTGGAATATTGAGCAAACCTTTCTGGTTTCTGACCATGGGAGCTAGCACAACATATTTTATTGCATGGTTCAGGTATATGTTTTGCACTTAACAATACTTTGTGAAAGGGAAAAAGATGGGGCTTTTACTGTTTGGTTTTTCTATTGTGTCAACAGCCACATGGCCTGAAAATTTCTTCAGGAGTTTCCATGGATCAAAGGATTTTCCAGTCCAAGTAATCTACTCCAGTCTATGTCCAACATCAAGGCCTCCTTAAATGAAGGTTCTCCATCATATTCTCCAAACATATTTTCCTTAATGTTTGCTGTGCTAGAAATTAATATAAAGTAATATTTTTCCATATTTTATTATCTTAGAAGTGATTTGATACCCTGCTGAGAATTAAACACTGAAGTACAGCATGGTGTACAAAATAATTTCCTTCTTAATACATTTTACGGCCCTCAGAGTCCCCTCATAGTTCAGATCATCATGAGTCCCCTCATAGTTCAGATCATCATTAACTTCTGTAGTACACAGATTTTCAGGTCTTTAATTTGAAGGGAAGGGGGGCAATATTAATTTGACCAAGAACAGGATTAAAAAGCTATTCTTTTTACAAAAATGGACCAAAAGTCTCTTGCTCAAATAATTTCGAATTGGATCCCTTTCAACCGCAAATGACATTGTTTAACTGTGACAATGATGCCAGTTCAAGTCAAAGAAGCTGGGTTTCCCCCCCTACACTAATTATTCATACATTGCTATTTGCAGCGGATGTTACTTAAGAACTATGATCTCATGCATTAAAAACAACAACAGGAGGGGAAATCAATGTAATATCAGATTGCATTCATTAATTCAAGAGGTTTTATTGGAACATGATCTTTCTTTGTATGAAACTTTACAATGACAAGTTACATTGAAAATGCCACCCTTGAACCAAAACTATTTCTGGCAGTTTTATAGCTAAAGCCACAAGTTCTGGCTGTATGGCTGGTTTTAACCTATGGGTTTGTAAATGGCTAGCAGATCTCAAGATTCAAAATTGATACCCAGTACATAAGCACAAATCATCCCTTTTCTCTGATGATGAGCGCAGGGAAAGGGTGATAGCACCAGTGTTCAATGTGGACAACAGATCATGCCAAACCAGACCTGATCCCACTGACTAGACAAGAACTTCTTAAACATTTTCCACTGTGACCCCTTTCAGCCTGAGAATTTTTTATGTGACCCTGTATATATAGGTAGATAAAATAGGTATAAAAATCAGATATTTATTGATAATAAATCTGCATTGGAAAACAGACTGATTTTCCATTTTGTGAAGTACAGCTGAAACATTTTCTGCACCATCCACTGTAAAGAATGTACATTCTTGCTAACAGATTTGTCTAAATGTGTGGGTCTATATATTGTAAAAGCAAAGAAAACAGAATAATAAAACATGTTGTCCAACATATAACTTTTATCAATGAAACAAAAGTTGCTGGTGTAGAGCAAGTCATATTATTGCAAAGTCCTGCATCTCTATTTACCAATCCTTTTGCAGGTAGCAAATGGAATAGCATGGAGGCCAGAAAAGTCTTTATTTTTTCACTATTAGAGGGCAATGGCAGCAGAGCTGTGAAAGCAGCTGCCACCATTTTCTATCTCCAAATGTTCTGAATGCATTCTTCTGGTGTATTCTAAGAGAAAAGAAAATGACAGCCAGTTGCTGAAAGAAGCTCTGCTGCAACTCTCATTTTAAAATGATAGTTGCATTAGACAGGGATGGGCAATTTCTAGAAGTTAGGGAGACTGTGTTAATCTCCCTTGGGTGCTTCTGACCTCTTATCCATGACCTGATTTTTAACTATTTCTTTACACTTTTATTTTACTTGAATGCTGAACAAATCCTGAACTTAAAACACTCTGTATGGAGCAAAATATTCAAAAGCAGGTTTTACCAAAATGTCTGGTCTCTGGCCAGAATTTATCTGCTTTGATATTCTAGGTTGAAGATGTCCTCATTCCTTGCATTCCCATGATTCCAATGGATATGCCACTTCAATTTGAGAGCTTGCAATTCCCAATTAGATTGGCATTTGCAATCACCATCCACAAAGCTCAGGGCCAATCTTTAGAATTCTGTGGTTCAGATCTAGACACGGATTGCTTCTCTCATGGACAACTATATGTTGTGTGTTCCATAGTTGGGAAAACCAGTCAATCTCTACATCTGCAAACAATGGAACAACAAAAAAATGTATACCCACAAGCATTGTGAAATTCTTTATATTAGAAACCTGCTCTTTCTCTTTTCTTTCTTTTCTGTTTAACCAGACTGGGCCACAGCAATGTGTGGTCGGGGACAGCTAGATGATGATGATGATGATAATAATAATAATCAGGAACAAGCCATCAGAAGGCCAGGATTGAAAAATCAGCGGATGACCCAAAATGCAGACTGTGCAAGGAAGCTGATGAAACCATGGACTATATCCTCAGTTGTTGCAAGAAAATCACACAGACGGACTACAAACAGAGGCACAACTCTGTGGCCCAGATGATTCACTGGAACTTATGTCACAAGTACCACCTGCCAGCAGTTAAAGAATTGATGGGATCATAAACCTGCAAAGGTCGTGGAAAATGAACATGCAAAAATACTGTGAGACTTTTGAATCCAGACTGCCAAAGTTTTGGAACACAATACACCAGACATCACGATTGTGGAAAAGAAAAAAAGTCTGGATTATTGATGTCACCATACCAGGTGACAGTCACATTGAGGAAAAACAACAGGAAAAAATCAGCTGCTATCAAGACTTCAAAGTCGAACTGCAAAGGCTTTGGCATAAACCAGTACAGGTGGTCCCGGTGGTCATTGGCGCACTGGGTGCTATGCCGAAAGATCTTAGCTGGCATTTGGAAACAATAAACATCGACAAAATCATGATCTGTCAACTGCAAAAGGTCACCTTACTTGGATCTGCACACATTATTCGAAAATACATCACACAGTCCTAGAGGCTTGAGAAGTGTTCTACTTGTGATTTTGTGATACGAAATCCAGCATATAGATCTCGTTTGCTGTGACATACTGTGTTTTTGTGTTAATAATAATAATAATAATAATAATAATAATAATAACAACTTTATTATTGTATCCCACCACCATCTTCCTGAAGGGACTTGGGGTGGCTTACACATGACACAAGGTGTCTAAAAACAGAATATAAAATAAAGCACAGTATAAAATACAATTGAATAAAACATATAAGTATATAAACAACAACTTAAGAGTCAATTGCAACAGCGCTTATCAACCCATGGTGGTAAGCTACTGTAAATGTGGCCAGGCTGTAAACAATAGGACAAAAATGGGATAAGTGCAGAGCTGTAACCATGAAACATTGATGCTAATGGCCAGATTAAAAGATGAATCTGGGGTTGCTGGTTTTTTGGATAGAATTTACATGTTGCCCGTTATATCTACAGATTCTACATCCAATAATTCAACCACCCACAGCTTTAAAACCTTTTTAAAAATTCAGAAAGCAATATTTGATTGTGCCATTTTATTTAAGGGAAGATATTTTACTGTGGTATGGTATATCATAAATGTTGTTATCCATGGATGGTCCTGGAACCAAATGGCAGCAGATACCAAAGGCTCATAGTGCCTTTTCTATAAGAATGAACAATGGGCTTCCTGTAATAGTACTCAGAAGCTTGAATTGATTTTGGATTTGGTGAAAGCCATGCCATCTAGCAATGAGGACTCTAAATTATGAGATGTTCAAGACCATGATTTCATCCTCATTAAAAATAGCAGACTTTGAAGTGTAAAAATCTCAGAAGAATTATAACAGTAAGAGATAGAAAATACCAATTATCTAAGGATAGTCCTTTCCACCAGTGGAGTTTTATTCCTTGATGAATGCTTAGTGGTGTTTTGTCCAGACTGAATGGAAATGCTCATGGATTGGAGCTTTTAGTACTTCCTATGGGGGATTATTCAGCTTCTTCATAGAAACCAACTTTCATCTAGCTTTTCCAGCCCTGGTATTTATAGTTCTTTGTCTTTCTCTAATTTCATCCCATCAGACCTAGATTTAATACTTTGAACAATTATTAAGTAATTCTTTCTACTCCCAGGGGTTTACGGCTCCAAACACATTATAGCATTTCATTTGTCATTTCTTAGTCAAACTTTCTCATACATATTTAATTCCTTCACTCCAAATTAATTTTTCCAGCCCCTTAATAATATTTCCATTTGTCTATATCTTTTGGATTATAAACTACCTAGTAAGAAACTTAATTTCCAAAGAAGCCATGCTCCAGAATATATATATATATATATTAGGGCTGGGCGGTTTCGTTTCGTTAATTCGTAATTCGTTAATAATTCGTTAATTTTTTCAATTACAAAACGATAACGAACCATTCTGGAGCAATTATTTAAAAAAACGAATTTTCAAAAACGTTTTGTAAATGCTTCGTATTTTGATATTGTATTCGTTTCGTTATTGTTTTGAGGTCGTTTCGTTATTATTTCCGCATGTCTGGGCCAGTTTTATGGTTTAATTAGTGAAAAAAAATTATAATATCACACCAACAGTCAACAACAGAGGGAGAGGGAAGCTTCAGAAGGTTTTGGAGGTTTTTTAGCGTATTTCGCGGTCACGTCCGCCATTAACGAATCGATTCGTTATTGTTTCGGAAATCGATTCATTAATTTTTTTACCATTTACGAAATTTTGTAAATATCGAACTTTTTAAAAGGAAAATTTTGTAATTATTTTAAATATCAAAACAAAAAAACCCCCCAAATACAAATCGATTTTAGAAACAAATTTTTCCGTTGTTACCCAGGCCTAATATATATATATACACACACACACACACACACACACACACACATATACATACACAAACACACACTCCAAAATGTGTATTCTGTAGCACCATATGGCTCTTAATTACATCATGATATAATGGGCACAAGCAAAAACATTACATGGACCATATATTGTCGGAAGCTTTTGACACTCACAGCAACCCATTACATGGACAACCACTAAAGCACTTACTTTAAGGACGTTCCCTTGCTCAAATATAAGTTATTTCTGTTTTAAGAGTTGAAAACTTGGGCTTTTAAGATCTACTCTTTTTATTCTAGTTCTCAGTTTATGCTTGATTTTCCAGTTGGTCCAGCTGGAAACTGAAATATGTGTGTCTGTCATATTTCATCTCAAACCAATTAAAAGTAATGTGAAATCTTACCCAGTTTGAAAGACATGTGCTCTAAAGGCTATGGTTGATATGATCATCAGACATACATTTCTAATGAAGCAGACTTCCAATAGTGGAAAGTAACTGCAGCTACATATTACCTCCAGTAATGTGGTTTTCAATTTCAATTTCAGGGGAACAAGTGTGTGACACTGCAATTGACATTATATCGTTTTGCTGATCAAGCAGGACTCTTCTCATGTTTATACTATTATTTCCAATTAACACATATCTAGTCTGAGACCAGCCTTTAGTGTGCCATGTCAAGGGAGTATACATTTTGGGTAGTCTACAGAAACACATGAAGATTTCATTTCCCATTTCTGATGTGGAAGAATTACTTCACATGCCCCTCCATTTCTGATACTGGAAATGCATATAAATATTATTTTCTGTGCAGCAAATGTCATTTCTGGCACAGAAAAATGCTGCATTCTGTGTAAAACCATCACATGTGATTATGTACATAATAAATCCCAAATTGCAATCCCAAAATGGGCTTCAAAAATGTGTGGTTTTTGGATATATTTGCAGCAAGAAAAAAAATAGCTAAACTTATGTGTTGTTTCCTTCAGGGTGGGAATTAGTGAGGAATTCATCGCTATTTCTCACAAAATGATACAGAGAAATGCAGGCTTAGAAGCAAGAAGATGAACTTTGCTGGATTGTGCTGCCTGAAATGATTTTTTTCCTAGTCAAGGCATTTTACCCCAACTAAAAATTCCATTTTAACTGGATTGATCTCATCTTACTGTGTAACCATGGCATCTCTCATAAACATGGGAAAAGTAGATTATGTGATCACAGGATCCTTGTGGTAATCTGAGTTCTTTCAAAATATAGTACATCTGTTCATTTTCTACTAGATCTGGTAACTCTGTACTGAAAACTGCAATGAATGATTGGATAATCAGAGGGGAGAAAGAATATGAGTTTGCAAGACACGTATAAAGTACATTTGCACATTATGATAAGCCATGGTTTCTAATCAACACCATTTTATTGTTTAAGCCTTGAGTTGCATGGTTAATGATCAAAACAAACAGTGGCTTGTTCTCCCATTTCTGGTTTCTCTCCGGCTGCCTTTATCAGATTCTACTACAGGGTGGGTAGTTGGGAAAACAAGGCAGAACAAATAACATTGTTGTAAATTAGGACATCATAACAAGCCATGCTATAAACAAATCAGAGAATTCACAAGACCAATATAAAAATAAATTGCTTAAAAACACCATGGTTTATTAGCAGAGAAGGGCTCACATTTCTAACATGCCATATTTCACACACACAAAAATATACTATGCCTTGCTGTGAAATCTGAATGCATATGACAGTCAGCAAATGGGTATACTTTTTGTAATCAAACACAATTAACAGATCATCTTCTTGCAATTCCACTAGAAGTCTAATTAAGCCATGACACAAAAACATAAAAGGAAAAGGGGATGATAATAAAGGATAATGTCCAGAAGATACTGTCTCTTCTTCTCTCCCTTCAAGACCACAACAATAACAATTGAGTTGGAGAGGAGGGCCTATAATTTCTTATGAACTTCAGCAAGATAGAGCTGTGCCTGCCTCTTCTTATCTTCTTTCTCTCTCTCTCCAAAACGAGGGCAGTGGCAGTTGGGATGGAGGGAAGGCCTTCCATCTGTTTCTGGACCTAGACATGATTGAGTTGTACCTGACTCATCTTTTTTTCCTCTGAGTCACTGCCAATTGCAATTTACATATCCAATTTGCAATGTTGCACAGGGGCTAAGGTGAGCTTATTGTTAACATATCTAAGGTTAGGGCCAGTATTTTCTTGTTTAAAGGTTATTTGAATCCTTTCTCTGTTTCCTATTACTTGATTTTCTGATAAAATATTAGAGAAATTGACATTTTCCCTGTGTCCAAAGTTTCTGCTTAATGGACCTAAGTTATCAAAAAGCAATCAAAGGTTGTCAATGCTCTTAAGTATTTCTAGTGATCCCACTGTAGCCCCCCCCTATTTAAGTTTTCTTTTCATTTCAGATTCTAAACAGATGGGCAGTTGCATCTGTCTCTCAGGTGCAACAGAATAAGACTAGCTTGCAAGTATGCCTTTATAAATGTACATTTTGCCCACACATATAACTCTTTTTAATCGTAGCCTTTTTTCCTGGTGGCATCATAAGGATACCAGATGGACATAAGACGGCATGCATGCCTATGACCTAGACAGTGTCATTTGATATTGTTATGACCTCTGTGTTTGTGTTTCAAGAATGATAAGAATGCCGATTATAAAGAGACTCAACAGGTCTGCTAAGAGGTGGAATCAAATCCAGAATAGAATTGTGTGTGTGTGTTGGAAATAAATGTTCTCAATTTGGAAAGCAGTGATCTAATAGAAGTGATTGTTCGATGGTTTGGCTTGACTTGTGGCATATATCCTTCTTGGTAGTTGTTCTTTCCCCAAGCTTACTCTTCCTAATAAGTGAGAAAGTAACCGGGAAGATGAGTATGGAGGATCTTGGCAGCAGCAGAAACATTTATGGACTTCAATTGCCTCCCCCAATCCTTGGCAATGGAAGTTCCATAGCCCCACTTTCATTCACTAAGCTGTTAGGGGTCTCCAAGCATGAAAATGGAGATTTCTCTTCCTTCCAAGGTAACTTCACATGAATATAAATACATAGGACCTTATCAGACACATTCTTCTCTGTGTCTTCTCTCCGTTTTCAGGCACTGTAGTCCCATGGAGGTCATCCTATGATGTACAGCCACTTTCACTGGCTGCCCTTGGGAATCTGTGTTACCTGACTTCTAATTGCTGAAAACAGGAAGAAAGTGGCGAAAGCACAGAAAAGGACAGAAAACAGCATGGGATGGCTGGACATTCCAGAAGGCAGGGACAGATGGTAGGGAACCAAGGAGGATGCTTCCCTCAGCTTTCCTCCATTTTCCTCCTGCCTGTCTTGATGAGGTCCTTAGAAGTGGGGTGGAGCAACAAGGGTTTTTTTTTTTGTTGCAAGCTATCCTAAGGCTCAACTACACAAGGTTTTATTTAAAAATTTCCCAAACCTGAAGCCTTTCTCAAGAGATCTCAGAAGTAGTTTTGGGGGAGAAAACCCAAGCTAATTGTGAAGGAAGTTAAAGAATCTTGCTAATCGCTACTGATTAATGTGACTGTTATGTTTATAAGTGTTCACAGTCCGTTTTATTTTATTAATTCTAATTTCATTTTATTTTCAGAATATTGCAGCTCCACATTCAACGATGCAGATGGTTGTACATGAAAACAAATAAAGCAAACCTCACTACTTAAAGACTACAACTGCCAGTAACAATGGCTGTATTTAGTTACCCACATATTTAACTGCCACATGCACATGTAGATCTGAATTGTGATGTACACTTCCTCAACTTCCAAGATATTTCCAGGATGTCATGGAGACATATTACAATATGTTATGGGTAGCCAGTGTCTTAATCACCATATGAAAATGAGTTGTTGATATAGTTTGAACTGAAACAAATTTGCTATGTAAATTTTCTTCAAATTTTTGTCACTATGAATCCTGCTAAAAATATTCAGTGAATCTTAGAATGTCTGCCGTTTGTCAAATATTTGTCATTTGAGGTTAGTTTGGGGCACCTGATATTTCATTCCATTATGTCATATTTGTCAGTCGACATGATAATTTAGCATTTGGCAACATTTGGCTGTAGACAAGCATGAATATTTGAGAAACAGGCATGCAGTCATAATTGGTATTTGACAGCATTCATTTGATATGGAATATTATTAATTAAATTCAGTGCTGACATTTGGTGGTTTTCACTTTGTTGATAATTTACTTTGTTGATAATTTACAACTTTTTGAAAAGAAAAACCTACCCTCTTCATTAAGATTCTACTCAGCACCAACTAATTTGAGGGGATATTCAGTTGAAAGAAACATCCGCTCTTGAGTTTTAAATGCAATAATCTAAAAGTAAAGATAGGAAATGATAACTTTCAGACATTTTTTAAAACTTCATTGAAGCTATAGTTTTGACACTAGAATATGCATGCTGAAGCTGCCCAATTAGGACGCCAAAGTTGTAGCCACTTCTAACAAGCTTTGTGGTTGTGGTGGCTGCACTTTCTTCAGGCTATGGTTTTTTACTCCCTGGGGTAAGCTGATATCTGCCACATTTGTTAAAAGTATTCATTGGCTACTGCATGTGTAATGGATGTGATATACAGAACTTTACTGAGGTCCAGTACACATGCAGTGGCTCTCATGTCTTTAAAGATCCGGTCCAAATCCTCAGGTTGCATGAACTGAAATGTATTCATTAACCTGGGAGATGCAGAAGCCACAATTGCATTCACTGTATCTGTATCAATTATAGCATCCAAAGATAAAAGTAAAACATATATCTGCACTAACCTAATAAGCAGGGACCGATCTAGCATAGTGTATGCTGGATCACCCTGGTATAGGTCACACAGGCACTCTCCTAGCTGCTGTGAAGGCAGGAGTGTGCCCCAACTGTCCATGCACAGATTGTCACATTTTGATGGCCACTTTTACCATCCCCTCCCATCCTCCATGTCACAGCAGTCTTCAGCCACAACATGATCCTACCTATTGGCCCTCATTGGCAGTGATGTCAGCCAGGGCGATGGGGTGATGAGGGAGGGGTAAGAACAAGAGGCATTCTTCTCCTCCTTCTTCTCCCTTCCCAATTGCCCAGACTGACATCACTGCAAATAACAGCTGATAGGTTTTGTAGCTGGAAATTGCCATGATATAGAGCATGAGTCCACAAACTTTTAAAACAGAGGGCCAGGTCACAGTCCCTCAAACTGTTGGAGGGCTGGATTATAATTTGAAAAAAACATGAATGAATTCCTATGCACAGTGCACATATTTTATGTGCAGTGTGCATGGGGGGGGGGGAATTCAAATTCTGGTCCAGAATTTGGATTATTCCCCAACTTTGGTCAAGGCCCTGAGTTATGCTGTATTGGCTCCATGCTACATTTGGCTGCCACATGCTGTATTGGCTCCATGCTACATTACATCCTCAGTCTGGCCTAAGAGGTCAGTATAGATGTGCCCCTGTGTCAGAGTGAATCTGATTGCTTTTATCTGATAGGTGCTAAGCAGTCTCTTCATAGCAGGTTGTTGAGTTGTCTACATGATAGTAGATGATAAAAACCTCCTGACTATTCAAAATAGTTGTACTGGGCAAAGGTAGCCCAGTACAACTGTTGATATCACCACTATGGAGGAGAACTTTTTATGTGCTCTAACCTATGTTTCACCAGACTTTCTCTGAGTTTTCAGCCATCAATGGTCTAGTCTTTGTCCCATTTTTGCCACCATCTCTAGTGAACAAGGTGCTTACTTGGCATTGTGTGGGAGGGGTCTTGTAGGAGTGACTGTGTCCAACACCATGGCCATTTTGTTATTACTGAGATCAGCTCATGGTTTTAATAGTATCATCTGTCAAGGCCAGAGGGAACTTTCAAAGAGCTCAGGAATCTATTTGGATTCATGAACCTCTTGGGGCAGATCACCTTAATTCACCCCCCATCCCTGCAGAGGCGTCAAGTCTCATGAGGATTTTGTCATACACTGCTGGAATGGTGCTGTCTAGTTGTGTCCCGGCAGTGCTTGCCGGGACACAGTTTACTGTTGCCCTGTAAACTGCTCTGTCGCGGCTTCCTTGGAGACTAGGATGCGGAACAATAGCTTCAAACTTCAAGAGAGGAGATTCCATCTGAACATGAGGAAGAACTTCCTGACTGTGAGAGCCGTTCAGCAGTGGAACTCTCTGCCCTGGAGTGTGGTGGAGGTTCCTTCTTTGGAAGCTTTTAAACAGAGGCTGGATAGCCATCTGTCAGGGGTGATTTGAATGCAATATTCCTGCTTCTTGGCAGGGGGTTGGACTGGATGGCCCATGAGGTCTCTTCCAGCTCTTTGATTCTATGATTCCATGTCTCATCACATGAGGGTTTTGAGTCTAAACCTCAGCAGATAGTGATCTGTTTATGATAACAAAACCATGCAAATTTCTTTTACATCCAAATTACCCAGATGAAACATAGAGAATAAATTAATATACACATTTCTTTGCACACAGGACTGATCTCCTGAACCAAAATTAACAGACTTCTCACAGGTACAGTTTTCCTAATTGTAATCAGTCTGGGGCCACACAGAACAAGGGTTCCATGACCTATTCAGTAACCAGTGAGCTGATTACTTATAATTGGTTGTTATATGCAATTTCTATGTGGAATACACCACAATTCTGCAGAGAGAAAAAGTTATGAGTGATTCATCTCACTAGCAGCTGATTAACACAATGCAATTTCTCTAACTAGTTATGTGCAAATTATTTTGGACTGGCATCTCTAGAAAATAAGTTAGTTTCAAAAAGATGTCTAATGGAACTAACATTTTATTCACTCCTCCATTTGTCTATATTTCAAGTGATAAGATTACCTTTATGATGCAACTTACAAACACGAGGGAACTATTTCTTCCCTGTTTCCCTTCTTGGATGCCATGTGGCACATCACCAAGACATAATTTGCTGTACTAGAAATATCATCACATTAATACTGGAACCATGTTCTTCTCAAATAAAGTAAATAGAGTTAGAGTAGAAATTAATTTGCTTCCCTGCACATTATCTAAAATGGGTTTGGGATTGCCTACTATACCATTTTCTTTAAGTTGATATGATTGATTGCTGTGATTTTCTCATCTCTGGCACAGCAGAGAAATTGATTCACAGCTGAAGTCAATTCTGCATTCTGTCAGACCTCTTCAGAATTCTCCCAAATGTCTTTGCAATGGTAGATTCATGACCAGTTCACACTTCTCACTCTGAGAGTGGACGGAATTCAATACTATGCTGTAAAACGTAGTATGTATTGAATTCTAGATTATGTAAAGGTAGTTTTCTAGACTAAATAGCAATGCTATTTAAGAGCACACAAAGAATCCTTTTCGATCAAGTCCAAGTTCCATCTAGTTCAGCATCCATTTCTAATGGTAGACCTTCAAGTGAAATCTTTGCTCCTTTGAAATTGACAATGGAATTTTGCAGGTTCCATTTAGCCCCTGAAGCTAATACATGGTTCATGCTTTTAATCATAATTACAGCAATCCTCCACAAATCTCTTAACAGTTTTTAGTCTACCAGTTATGGTATCTTTTGGGCAACTTCTCTGGAAAGGCAGTGTTTTTGCTGTTTCTATGGTCCTTTTAGAAGAGTGATGTGAGAAGGTGTTGTTATGGGAAGTCATATTATATGCTATTGTTATAACTCCGTGTTCCCCATTAGGGTGCTGATCGACCCCTATGCTACTTTACATATTTATGAACCTGCTGAGAGAATCTGTCAGAAATGTCTGGGTTCAAAATCACTGGATGCCAATGATCCCTCTTCCATCTTAATACATGGAAACTGTTTCAGATCTAAATTGCTATCTGATATTAGTAGTCGATGAAACTGAACAAACTGAAATCAATTCCAGGAAATGCGGTGGCTTTCCTGATCAGCTGAATAGTAAATTGGGGAATATTAGATTTGTATTGGACAAGGTTTAATTTCCTCTGGAAACTGAGGATTGTGGTTTGGCTGTATACCAGGATTCATCACTGAGATATCCAGGTTTTACAAGAAGCCATGGGGACATCTAGACTAACCATGTAGGACAGAAAGCCACAGGGAGCCTAATGCCACATGGAGCTGATTTGGGATAATGCAGGGCAAAGCCACCATAATGTCTCCTTGCCCCACATTAACTAAAGTTGGAGGATAATCTAAATTCTGGCCCAGAATTTAGAGTACACCTGGACTTCGGGCCCATGTAAACAGTAGGCCTGGATCTCACTGCCACACCTTTCCGTATGCGGTCTAAAGAGGTAGGGCCTTATGTGACTCACTCAGTTGGCAGCTTTTAGCTCTGTTAAACGACAGGCTTTGTCTTCTCAGATCACTTCCCCAGGAGATCAGAAGTGAATTGTCTTTGCACAGTCAAACTTGACTCTTTCTGTTTTCCTTCCAAAATGTATGGGGTTTTACTTTGGGCTGGGGGAGTGTCTGCCTGACATATGCCAGGGCTGATCCAGCATACACCACTCCAGATTGGTCCCAGTATAATGGGTCAATGTGCATCATCCATAAGAGTGCATTTGCATAATAAACTTGTCTGATCAGGCCATATGGATTATCGTAACATGCCCACAATGTAATATATGTAATAAAAGAAGTCATCACTGCAAGGAAATATGTTCTTGAGTGAATACTATAATGATCAGCCAAAAGGTCTTTTTCTAAAAGAATTCTACACTTATCAAATCACAGTGATATAGAAGACTGGAAATAGACTTGCTGCGGGTTAATGTAACATGGTGGTCATTGCTTTTGTAAAATACTTTATGCCTGTCTGTGTGTCTCTCCTTTATATCCCTCCAAATATCCTTCTCCCTCTCAAACAACTTCCTTTTTGAATTTCTTACTTTTGCTCTGAATCAAGCTTTTTATGCCTTGAATACACTGAGGTTTTGTTATCCAAGGGCTTAACTGATTTTAATCTTGGTTAAGTCCCTGTTTACCATTCAAATAACAGATATTTAGATCACATTTTCGTTAGCTAATCCTTATCCCTTTTCCCTGTTACCAAAGCAAATTAACTCAACACTTTGTACTGGGACTACAGCTTGCCATTAATTTCTCAAAAGCAGGTGTAATATTCATGATCATTTCCTCCTTTCATGTGAAACTAATAGTCTAATTCATAATGGTAAAAATGGCCTTTGAGAAATAAATGGGTCCAGGTTCAAATATCAACTGAAACTACTTGTACATAGAAATGAAAGAAGGGTAAGAGCTGGTTATATATATGAGTTGTTTATTTGTTCAGTCACTTCCGACTCTTCGTGACTTCATGGACCAGCCCACGCCAGAGCTCCCTGTCGGCTGTCACCATCCCCAGCGCCTTCAGAGTCAATACATACATACAAATAGAGGGAGAAAAGGCATGATTTTGGTTATCCTTACCCCAGATTTTTATCATGGGAGAAAGATAAACTGATTCTGGGACTTACATCAGTCGCTGGGTTATTTTTTTTACTTTTATCTTTGACTTCAAATGTAACTTTTACAGATGTCAGGTAGACTTTCATACTATGGAATTATAATTCCTGGATTCTGCTTTAACTTCCATGGTGACATCTCACAGAATCATGGTGTTAGGTTAGGCACTCAAACTCTCTGGCTGGGATTTCTCAATAGCCCTCCTTAAATTTGGGACTTCATCGCTCAAAGCCAATATTCCACAGCAGTCATGTCATCACTGATATTGGCAGGAGTATTCTCACTATTGCATGTCTCCTCAATTGTACAACTGCATAGGGTTGCTGATCCATGGTGCTGCCCATGTACTTACATGTATAATCATAACCCTGCCCTACTGTCATCAGAGTTAATGGTCCTACTGCACTGCTGATTTGATGCCTTCATCCAATAAAGCCATGTAAATCCATAGGATGTTGTCATGGCAGTTGAAGAAGACAATGACTTTATAACTGTGTAGTGTCAAAGGGCCCCAAGTGTGCTGCTCAATGAAGCTGCAGTTCTATCCACAACTTCATTCCTGATAGGCTCAGAGGGATTCTGGGAACATAAAGATGGACACAGTTGGAGCTTGTTTGTGTTATCTCTTGAAAAGACTTGTTTCTATTAAGGAAAAGGAGATATATTTTCTACTTTTTGTATGCCAGGGCAGTAAAGGGGAACCTGTGGGAAATAATCTGTCCAAGATCTCAGGCCAAGATCTTCCTTGTGATGGTTGTGTGGTCCTTACACAAGTAATAAAACCATGACACTGGGGATCTGTGGAGCACAATATATTATGCACAGGTTGTGCAATGCCAAAGAAGACCAAAAAACAAAAAAAAAAAAAACAAAAACACAACAACAATAAGAATTGATAGACTGGTCCAAATAATAACTCTATACAAAACCTGAGAATTAAGAGATGATCCAAAGAGTCCTGGAATCTGCACCATTTCTGTGAAGATTAGACCTTTTCAGACTGTGCTTCTGAGGATAGAATTATTCATGTTTTTTGTCACATAATCCTAGGTTGTGGAGACAAGAAGCACATGCACTGCATATAAAAATATTAACTTCACTCCTTGGCGCTGTAAATTAAAAAGGATCAGGTAGCAGATGTTAGAAAACAGGTGTTAAGAAACAGGTGTTTTCTCTGGAGAGCCACTGCTAGTCAGTATAGAAAGTACTGGGATATGATGTGTGTGTATTTGCCTTCAAGTTGCCTATTGACTTATGGCAACTTCATGAATTTCATCAGATTTTCTAAGGCAAATTATACTCAGAGGTGGTTTTGCCACTGCCTTCCTCTGATATATAGTTTACAGCACCTGATATTCATTGGCAGACTCCCATCTAGATACTAACCAGATTGGCCCTGTTTAGCTTCCAAAATAAGAAAGAACCTGGTGTAGGATAGATGGAACCAAATGTAGGAGTTGTGGTAAAGCTGTCTTCTTTCAAGGAAGTAAGGACCGTGGCTCATTGAAAGAGAATATGTTTGTATATAGAAGTTGCTGAATTAAATCTCTGCTTGAATAAGGATCAGGGAACTGGTGTAGAGAAAGGTCTGAGGCTCTGGAGAAGTGCTGTCAGTTGCAGAAGATAACACTGGGGGAGATGAACAAATGGTTGACTATGGTATATGTACCAATAATTTCCTATATGTACCAAAATGGTGGGTGAGAATGAAACTCCCACACGGACTAACCAAGGAAATACTGGGGACTAACACAGCCCATAAATGCAATGAACCCTATATGGTTCCGGCCCAGCGTATCTGTCCGAACGCATCTCCCTCTACGTCCCACCTCGGAGTTTGAGATCCTCTGGATCTCAAACTGCTCTTGGCCCCGCCTCTGTCACAAGTGAGATTGGCGGGGACGAGGAGCAGGGCCTTCTCAGTGGTGGCCCCTCACCTATGGAATTCACTCCCCGTGGAAATTAGATCAGCGACATCCCTCCTTTCCTTTAGAAAGAAATTAAAAACATGGATGTGGGACCAGGCGTTTGGGCAATCTGGCAGATAAATAAAGGACTGCGACGACGGATAGGAATAGACAATGTGGAACAAAGTATGGACTCTGAGTTGGCGAATGCTGTGCTTGAGATTGTCTATTGACTGTGATATATATATTGTTGTTTTAATTGTTTAAACGTTTAACTACTGTTTTTATACGTTTATTATATTATTGTGTAGGCATCAAATTGTGCCATTTTGTAAGCCGCCCTGAGTCCCCCCTCGGGGGTTGAGAAGGGCGGGGTAGAAGTATACGAAATAAATAAATAATAAATAAGTCTTCTGCTTAGAAGTTTTGGTCCCATATAGCCAATTGTATCATTTCCAGTTGGCTGGTGGTTCCTGTTCTTTCTTAGAGCCTGTGTAAACTTTGTGGGCTTCTGGGAAGAAGAAACCAATTGTGTGATTCCTAAATGTACCTGGTAGGCCACAAATCCTCACCTAACACACAACCTGTACCCTCTCATAAGTCATGGATCAACCTTGCATTTATAATTTATTTCCTAGGGGAAACATACTCATAATTTATTAGTATTAAAACTGACAAAGGTTTTCATGGCTGGAATCACTGGGGTGTTGTATGGTTCCCAGGCTGTATGGCTGTGTTCTAGCAGCATTTTCTCCTGATGTTTCACCTGTATCTGTGGCTGGCCTCCTCAGAGGATCCTCTGAAACCACACAACACCGCAGCATTAAAATTCATCCAGTATGGTTTTAAAGTATCAATTCATTCAATCTGGTTTTAAATGTTGTAAAATGACTTATTCAGAAGGTAGGATTGAGGCCCCTTCTACCCTGCCATATAATCCAGATTATTAAAGCAGATTATCCACATTATCTTCTTTGAATTATATGAGTCTACAACTGCAAAGTAGAACTGGATGGATGGAAAATGGTGGCCTTCTGTATTTTTATGTGGGCTGTCCAAATGCCTCTGATAAAAATGAATTCCTTTGGCACAAAGCAGGAAAACCCTGTTTTGTGCTGAAATAATTTGACAGCTGGAAAAACTTAGATCTTTCCAGCTGTGGGAGCTGTATGGATTGGGCCTGGGGATCATGTTATATGACGTCTCGTCCCAATCCACACAGCTATCTTAGGATTTTTGGGCTTCTGGAGCCCCCCCCAAAACCCCAAAACCTTAAGACACCCCCCACTCCTGCCCCAAACCCCTTTAAAGGCCTTAAAAAGAAAAAAAATAACTTACCCAGATGGCATTTCACTGCTGCTGGCCCTCTCCTAGCACATAAGGGCATGTGTGGACTGTAATGCAGGACCAATCGATTGGACATGCATTAAAGTCCTGTCTGGAACTGCCCTGCATTTGATATGGCAGTGAAGAAGGGGCTTGGGAAGGGGCAAAGCATATTGACCTTATTCCAATTGGTCTCAGCTACAGTGTTTTTTTTTTGTTGTCTCAAGAGTGACTTGAAAAACTGCAAGTTGCTTCTGGTGTGAGAGAATTGCCCATGTGCAAGGTCATTGCCCAGGGGACGCCCGGAGATTTGATGTTTTGCCATCCTGTGGGAGGCTTCTCTCATGTCCCCATATGGGGAGCTAGAGCTGATAGATTGCAGCTCACCCCGCTCTCTTGTCGGTCAGCAAGTTCAGCCGGCACAAGGGTTTAACCCATTGCGCCACTGGGGGTTCAGTGAATTAATTGCTGAATAGTGATCTAACCATTCTGTAGATCAACTTATTCAATAGGTTTCCTCTAGTTGGGACAAACATTGGAATGTAGACCATTTTCTATTAGTTGATCATTTATCTCACAAAATTGACTGCTTTCTCTCTCTGATAAGTTGCATATTTCATAGAAGGTAAAAACCATTTTTTTATTTTTTTTGACTAAAAAGTCACAGGATACATAGAGACAGTGTAGTCACAGGATACATAGAGACAGTGTAAACTGTATTAGTTCTACAGTGTACATCTACACTGTAGAACTAATACAGTTTAATGGCTTGATGCAATGGAATACTGGGATTTGTAATTTGGTGAGGCACCTGCACTCTTTGGCAGATAAAGCTAAAGTCCTTGTAAAACTACCAACTCCCATGATTCCACAGCATTAAGTGAAAGTGGTGTTATACTGTATTGCCCTCCAACCCACGAAATAAGAGACACCACAACGATATGGGATAAACTAGGGCAACTTTATTAAATGTTACCTAATTAAAACTTGAACTTGTAATTTAACAATCTAAAGTGACCTATAAATTTGGTGAGGGATAAAGCCGAGGGAGTGTTCCAACCCGTCCTACCCCTCGGCTTCAATTGGACGATAACACCAGGTCCCCGGGTGACGTAATCCTGGATGACCATGTATGTCAACGTAGCGACCATTCTGCCCCAATGAGTTTGAGGTCAGAATATCCCGTTACTAAGTCATTTGCTTCTGCCCCCCTTGGCTTAGGAACCACAAGTGAGGGTTTTGGCTCCTGACTTAAACAAAAGTTGACTTGGTGTACGCCGAAATGTGCTTATTCTTCTAATTTGGCCATTGCCTATTTAACCAACCTCCAAGTCCAATCTGCCTGTCAACAGTATAGGGTAGGCGAAAAAAACCCCTAACAATTAGGGGGGGGGAAATTCCTACCCGGCCCCTATAGGCGACCTGAGTTATACTGTATAGCGGCGGGAGGGTGGGTTGCCGTCTTCTTCGGAGTGAAAGAGAGGGGGCGGTTGCCTCTTCCTTTGGCTCCGCCCCCTCTGGAAAGTAGATCCGGCCGGATCTACTTTTCGCGTCTCCTTCCTGGGAGTGGGGCAAATCTCCTTACTCTGGTCCAGCTGCGCCGGACCAGGTAAGTCCCCTTGCCCTCCAACCCACGAAATAAGAGACACCACAACGATATGGGATAAACTAGGGCAACTTTATTAAATGTTACCTAATTAAAACTTGAACTTGTAATTTAACAATCTAAAGTGACCTATAAATTTGGTGAGGGATAAAGCCGAGGGAGTGTTCCAACCCGTCCTACCCCTCGGCTTCAATTGGACAATAACACCAGGTCCCCGGGTGACATAATCCTGGATGACCACGTATGTCAACGTAGCGACCATTCTGCCCCAATGAGTTTGAGGTCAGAATATCCCGTTACTAAGTCATTTGCTTCTGCCCCCCTTGGCTTAGGAACCACAAGTGAGGGTTTTGGCTCCTGACTTAAACAAAAGTTGACTTGGTGTACGCCGAAATGTGCTTATTCTTCTAATTTGGCCACGGATTAGGGGCAAGGGTCTACTTAGCCCCTATCCCCCACCAAACCTTCCAAATTGTACCTAATTCCTTCTTGCAAATCAGCTAGGAAAACCCTGTTCCCCATATCGGACAGATGAATCCCGTCGTGGCAGTAAAACTCAGTTTTGGTGTGCACAATAAGTGGGTGAGGTATATATGAACTGGAATTTTCCAACAAAAACTTTCGCATTGCTCGATTTACTCTCTTCCTGGCCCCATCTATCTTTCTTGCCTCGCCTCCGCCAGGCCACATCCAACGTGGGATCATTTCTGACCAAACAATGCGCGTCTGGGGCCAGCGCTCCTTGATTTTTTGAAAATCGGCAATTGCTTGTAAACTCAGGGCCCAAGTCATTACCGCCAAGGTGAATGACCAAAATATTGGGATGTCCCACGTAACCAGAACCAAACAACAAAGGGATAAGCCCTTCCCAACGGAGGCCTCGCCTGCCTCTCCACTCAATGGCTGCCGAGGAGGCTAGGCCAAGGTGCTGGCCATAGAAACCCTTACGAGCCTGACGTTCTGCCCAGTAGACGAAGCTATGGCCGCAGATCAGTACCCGCAGTTTCTGGACCTCACACACCGCATCTAAGAAAGAACAAACAAGTGTAATTATAATTGAACTGGATGCACATACAGTCGATATGCTCCTGACCTCCATCTCCCCAACTCTTTTATTTGTCCTGAGTTGTAACCCATAGCTGCGGCTGTTGATGCCGCTCCGATTCTGAAAGAATGGGTGCCAAATTTTTGGTCATGTATATTCATCAGCTTTAAAGCTTTAGTAGTCACAGCCCAAAATTGGTACTTAGTTAGAGGGAGCCCATCCTGATGACAAAATAACGGGCCAGCCCTGTTTCCCCTCATGCTGACATAATTTGCCATGGCCGAAACTGGGCATAAGTTGGTATCGCTGCATGTGTACAAGGAAATCTGGGCTCCCTTAGCCCTTTGGTCAGATTTTGATGACCTTATATTAATTTGTATTCTATCTTGGGCCAGATATAAGTCATTAAATAGCAGGGCTCGTTGTGATCTATCCGTCTTAGACCCTGCCACCAGCTCACTCACCCCTAAGGGCCCCAGAAAAGGTGGTTAATGCTGCCGCGTGAAATAGTAAGTTCTCATATTGCGAAACACATATCCGGGGACAGGTTTCCTTGAGCCCCCTCAAAATTTCTGGTGACAGAGGCTTTCTGGCATCGCGCGGGTGACCATGTTCTCTTGTCAAACCATCTAGCCACTTGCGAATCCGGAATTCGCTGGTATGATCAGGGCAACCTTGAGCCTTAAGCCAAAATGCCAATGCGGCCAGCTTCGACCGAATAGAATTGGGTGCCAAACCCTTTTTGTGAAGGAAAATAGCAAATTGAGCTACCTGGGCATAGGGAACAGGTAATTCAGAACTTAATGAGTAGAGTTGTCTGAAATCGATAAACTCTTGTACTGCTCGTATGTAGGCCTTTCTTGAATTTGGAGCCAGGGCTAACTTCATGCCCCTAACTAATTCGTCACTCCAATTTGCCAGAGATGGGACGGCATGTTGTGAGGGAGAAGGTCTGCGGTGGGGGCAAGCATTCTGAAGCGATCGATCTGCATACGGGACAGAGCATCAGCTATAGCGTTGTCTGTCCCAGCAATATGGAACGCTCGAAACAGAATGTTAAATTGAAGGCAGTGTAGAGTAAACATCCTTAATGCCCCCATCACCCGCCATGATCTGGATGTCAGGGAGTTAATTACTTGAACCGTGGCTGCGTTGTCACACTAGAAATGCACTGTTGAATTTGTAAACTCTTTGACCCATAAGGTGACGGCCACTATGATGGGGAAAAACTCCAGGAAGGTCAGATCAGCTGTTATTCCTCTGGTGTGCCATTGCTTTGGCCATAGCTCGGCACACCAGTGCCCGGCAAAGTAAACTCCAAAACCCTTGGCCCCTGATGCATCAGAAGCTATCTGCAGGGCATCCTTTATTAAGAGCTCTTGTCTCCAAAAAGAAACTCCATTAAAATTTGACAAAAATTGCAACCATGTTGCCAGGTCGCTTTTAATTGACCTTGTTATCCTGATATGGTGATGCGGAGTAGTAACCCCTGATACTGCGTCACATAACCTGCGCAAGAATGCTCAGCCAGGTGCAACGACCCTACATACAAAATTTAGGTGACCTATGAGCTCTTGAAATTCATGTAATGTGGCCTTTTTCCATCCCAAAAATAGCTTTAATCGGCTTATCAAGTTGGTAATTTTTTCAGCTGGTAGTCTAGAATACTGGTGTATTGTATCAATTTCTATCCCCAGAAATGTCAGTTTGGTAGTAGGGCCCTCGGTTTTTTCCACTGCTAATGGCACTCCCAGCCGCTGCATCTGGCGTTGAAATGACCTCAAAAGGAAGCTACATTCGCCTGACTGGTGTCTTCCAATAAACAAAAAATCATCAAGGTAGTGAACTATACCTGGTAAACCCGTGTCGACCCTAACCATCCACTCAAGAAACGTACTGAAGGTCTCAAATGCCGAGCAGGATACTGAACAACCCATTGGCAATGAGCGATCCATGTAATATAAGCCTTCAAATTGGAACCCTAACAATTCAAAGTCAAGTGGGTGTACTGGGAGGAGGCGGAATGCTGACTTGATGTCACACTTTGCTAGTTCCGCCGCTCGTCCCCCGGACCTAACTTTTTTTAATTGCTGCATCAAAGGATGTATAACGCACTGTGCACAAAACTTCGGGAATTGCGTCATTCACCGATCCGCCCTTTGGGTATGACAGATGATGAATGAGGCGAAATTCTCCTGGATTCTTTTTGGGAACAATCCCTAATGGGGATATCCTAAGGAATGGGGTCGGGGGGTGTTGAATGGGCCTAAAACTCTGCCTTCTGACACCTCCTTTGCAATCTTGTCCCGTACTATGTCTTCTAAACCAATTATGGATTGTAAATTGGGAGCTCTTGATGGATGTCTAGGGCCGACCGCTGGAATCCGAAACCCATGCCTAAAACCGCTATGTAGGTAGCTGGCTGCTGTAGTATCGGGGTAGCCCTTTAACCAAAATTCTAAAAGGGCTGGGGCCCTTTTGGAAGAGATGCACCGGATGTGTTTTTCTTAGGGAATTGGCCAGGTTTAAAGGGCCTTCCCTTGTTGCAATTTTTTGTGGCATGTGTTCCGTTGCAAATGGCACAAAAGTGGTGAAATCTGCAGCCTCTTTTAGAGCACGAGCCCTGTGCTGCAAATTCCCAGCAAATGGCTCGCTGCTGCTGCTGCTGCTGTTGTTGTGGCTGTGAGGTTGTAGGCTGGCGAAAGGCCTGACCTGTCTTGAAATTCTGAACAGTATGGCCGCTATCGGCTTTTTCTCCATATATAGCTCTGGCCGGAGTCATGACTTCCATCCAGAGCTGTTCATCTATACGATCCCACCTCAAAGCCGGGAATCGAGCCACGTCAAAGCGGAAGCGCTTATCATAAAGGAGCCAAGCGTTTCCGGTGAAGTTGACGTATGCTGAATAGATAATATTCAAATATTGAAACAGTGAGTGAGCCCGTGCTGGATAGGCTTCGGCTAGCACTCCTGCATAAATTAAGTAGCAGGTGAACCAGTTCGCCCAATTCTGGTCAACCTTTCTCTTTTTAATTTTTTCCTTCTGCTCGTCATCAAGCTCCTCCCTCTCCTTTTTGTCCAATTCCCTATAATATAATGTGAAGATGTCCACATATTCGTTTTTTAGTATTTTGTCTATTGTTTTTTGTGCCAAATGGGAACCTAAAGAGGTGGTATTCATACGACGTGGGGCAGGCAGTGGCCAACTGGCTGTGCCCCAAACCTGGTGGGCAACCTCCCCGGTGGCAGACCCGGATTCCAAAGTGCTGACAGCTGTAGCTGTCTGTATGTTTGTCGGAGATGAGCCTAATGGTGGTGGAGCATTAGTGATTGAAACAGGCTTAGGCTGGGTGGTCGTGCTGTTACTGATATCTGTAATCAGTGGTAAAGTGCCTGCCATATGCCCAGCCTGATCATCCTGGGTAGTCGGGCGTCCCCAAGGCCATGTCACACTTTCAGGATTACCTGAGCTTACCGACGGGGTGGTATTCTGCTGAGGTTGAGGCAGGGCCTCCGGAGCCTCAGGAGCTGTCGTTGGCGGTTCGAACTGTTGCGATGGCTGGCTGCTGGCCTGGGTGACCACATCTCGGTTTCCCTCGCCCCGTACTGACTCTAAGGCAGAAACACGAGAGGAAAGAGATTTTAATAGCAAGGCCTTACTAGCCAAATGTATTGGCCTTTGACTAGTATTAGGGACCAGATTTCCCTTTTTCCCCGCTAGGGCAGAAACACGGGACAATAGGGAATTTATAGCTTTGGTAGTGGCATCGTAATCCTCCGATGAGGGAGAACTGGCGGGGGGCGGCCTCTTCGCAGGTGCCTTCTTCGCTGGCCCCTTGCCCTTGGATCCTTCCACGTTCTTCCTTGGTGTTGAGCTGAAAAGCAAATTCCGTAAACGACAGTTACTAGTGACATTGTGGAAGAGCCTGCCGTGGCCTGACGTTATTTGTAAAAGGGGGGGGGGGGCAATCTGTTTGGTGCGGTTGACCTGAATGGCCTTGTGTCTGTAATCACTGGATCCAACCGGGACCTAAAGTATTGTCCCCTTAACTTGATATGGATATGGGAGGGTCTAGATGCATGCATGGTAGTCACCAATGTAAGTACCGCCATATTTATGTCACTCTATTCATTTATTTATTATTGGGCAGTACACTGCCCTAAGCCACTAACGATACGATTGATAAATATCCTAAACATCATCAAACTACCTCCTTTGACTTAGCGGACCCATATCATAGCATATTCTTAGACATGATATTGCATGATTATTTTGTATGAAACCAAAAGTGATTAGCTGCATAACTTATGCATGTGGATGACCCCCAATCAAGTAGCTAATTCTCTGTGTGCATCCGTATCTATTCATATATTTTATCTGAATAAATAGTGCCTTATCTATATGCATGCCTTTTTTTATTAATATATATATCTATATAGACATACACACATATAAACACACACATATATATATACACGTTATTATTATTATTATTATTATTATTATTACTATTATCACACAGTGTGGGGGGGGGAGTGATGAAAACAAATTTGCAATTATAAACAAAATGGCCTCATCCATGATCAGCCACGAGGCTAAGGCTAATAAAAAATGGCCGCCTCCATGGTAGGCCATGAGGTCCAGCTTGATACAAAATGGCCGCCTCCACGAGGATCAGCCTAAAACAAAATGTCTGCCTGTTTTAGGCCCTCACAAGGCCTTATTGCCATGAATGAAGTGGAGACATTTATTATTTTTTGTATTATTCTTAATATTATTATTATTTAATATCTATATACATATAAACCCGAATTAAAGCCATAACATGACTGGCTGGGCAATGCCGCGAGCCCACCAGCCAAACCGTGCCGACCACCGTAGAGGCATGGCCGCTGCAGGCGGCGCGCACGTGTTATCTGAGGCCCCGACATCTCTGTTAAGCCGGGGGGCCGTAAGTAAACAGGCCGGGGGGGACCAAAGCAAGAACATGTCTGTTGCAGCCCGTTGGCGGCATCCCGGGCATAAAACGCCAGGCCCAGGCCCGAAGGAGAGCCGCGTACCGCCCGCACCCCAGCCCGACCATGTGGGGGAGAAAACAATCTCCCGAGCGGGCAGCCTGGGCCTCGGGCAGCAAGGCCGACTACACGCCGCCAAGTCCAGCGCTGCTGCGTGGCCGCCGCAAGGCCAGGCCGGCGTCACCACGAGGGTGAGGGGAAAACGGTCGCCCACAGCGGCCCTACCGTGGCGCTGTAGCGCAGTGCCGGGAAAAGTCCCCCCGCCGCGGCGGCGCAAACGCCGCCGCCGGTAAAGGGGGCCAACGCTCAGGAAGGGATAGAGGGGGTGGGGGGGGGAGGGAGAGATACCCACGGACAAAATGGAGTCTCCCTTCCTCGCCCCATCCCCCCCCCCAGCCCCACAGACCTCATCCTGGCATCCGTCCTCTTCGCCGTCTTCTTCGGACTGAAAGAGAGGGGGTGGTTGCCTCTTCCTTTCCGCCCCCTCTGGAAAGTAGATCCGGCCGGATCTACTTTCCGCGTGTCCTTCCTGGGAGTGGGGCAAATCTCCTTACTCTGGTCCAGCTGCGCCGGACCAGGTAAGTCCCCTTAATTCTACTGTGTAGCTGGAGTGAGGAAGTGCTACAACCCATATTCAGTTTTCCTCCTTGCTGTGTATATTTGTCTTTAATGACAAATGGTATCTGATTGCCTCATTATGAATAGTTCCTACTTATAAATTCCTGAATGAATTTTCTCAGACTACAACTGCTTCACTGTTGATTTCAGTAGATAACTGGGCTTTGAACTCAAGTACTTTCACCTTCAATGGGAGTTAAACTGGTAACCAAAGTATTTGGTACAACGCAGCTGGGTTATTGGATTTTCTATCCTTGAAGTAATTTAGCTTATAGGGGGGTCTTTTAAGTCTAGAGGGAGAAATCTAAGAATGGAACTTAGAGCAGTACGAAGCCTTTGAAAGCCATCTGCCTCTATAGCAAGGAAGGAACCAGAACAAATACAAGGCAATCATGATCCACATTTAATTTTCAGAGTAATCAAAGTGCCAGGCAGAAGAAATAAACTGAACCCATCTTTTTTTAAATGGATGGCTATATAGAGGCAAACATAATAACACAACTGAGTAATTTGCCCCAAACAGTCTCTGTCTTGTTTTAAAGACACACTTTCACAAAACCCTTTAGTGATGTCTGCCTTCAGAAGCAGATTTCTATTTTGGTTGTAGCTAAGTCCCATAATTCATTTAGATGAGTATCTGTATAACCTGTATCATTTGGAGGATGCAAAAGAACACGAGCCAAATTCTGACATTTAAATGTCCCGATTCTCTCTCCACTTTTCAAATCTATGTATTCTAATAGCTCAAAGGTGAGCAGGGCCAATGTTAGACTTGATGAAACTCCAAGAAGAGCAGTGAGAATTCTGCCCATAGGAAATATCTATTTTCAAGGTTATTATCATCCTATCTTATATTTCATATTGTTGTCAAGTCAGAGTTTCCAGTTAAAGAAGACTGCAAAATTGGAAATATGGGACCGATCAATGCAATACAGAATGTCTTTTCTAAATAAGACTCTTAAGGTCTTTTATATGGAGTGGTGGATAAAGAGATAGTGACCCTAAAAAACAAAAGAAAGGAAGTGGAAATATATATATTTGAGATACAAAATATACAGCTGGAGCATATTTTCATTAGAATTTTGTGAAGTCATCGTAAGATGGGGTACGGATGTCCTGGAAAGGCTTAGCTAAAGAAAGGTAATAGGTTTGGGACATTGCCAATAATTATGGCAACATTCCTGCAAAACTTAGTTTTCACCCAAATGGTGGAAAGAAGGCCATGAGTTTATCATATGGAGAACTGAAAATATAGAAACAAATGTAAACAACTGGGCATCTGCAAATTAATTAACTAATGTCCCACCTTTTTCCTTGTACAGAATCCCAATGCTGTTGAATACATATACATTCATATGGTACAAAAAGCACCATGAGTTTGTGAAATTAAACAGTTACAAATGTGTGGCACACTCAGTGAGTCTACACAGCCATATAATCCAGTTTAAATCAAATAATCTGGATTTAAAAACAGGACTATATGGCAGTGTAGATGGAGCCCCATTAATCAAGCGCTTCCGGGATGGTGGGATGTGAATCCACTCTGAGTTTCTGTGGGCACTAGAAACAAAAGTGGGCACTGGAAACAATATCATATGAATGCTGACTGGCACAACCTGGGGATCACAACCAGATACAATGAAGACATCTGCCCTTGCACTTTGCTACTCTACTGCTGAGTATGCATGCTCAGTGTGGAATACATCTCACCATGATAAAACAGTGGATGTGAGTCTTAATGAGACATGCCACATTATCACAGGTTGTCTGTTCCCTACACCACTGGAGAAATTACACTGTTTAGCTGGTATTGCACCACCTAACATCTGCTGGGAAGTAGCAGCCAATAATGAAAGGACCAAGGCAGTGACATCTCTGGCCCATTCGGATGTTCGGATGTTGCCTGTTCGGATACCAGCCAACACGACAGCGCCTTAAATCAAGAAGTAGATTTCTAAGATCTACAAAGATACTCACAGGAACACCTCAGCAAGCAAGAATCCAAAAGTGGCAGGCTAAAACCTGGAACCTCAATCCATGACTGATACCAAATCAGAGACTCCCTTCTGGGCACACAGAAGACTGGGCAACTAGGAAGGCACTGAACAGACTGCGCTCTGGCACCACGAGATGTAGAGCCAACCTTAAGAAATGGGGCGACAAAGAGGAATCCATGACATGCGAGTGTGGAGAAAAGCAAACCACAGACTACTTGTTACAATGCAGTCTGAGCTCTGCCATATGCACAATGGAGGACCTTCTTGTAGCAACACCAGGGACACTCAAGTAGCCAGCTACTGGTCAAAGGACATCTAATATAATGCCAAGTTTTTAAACTTTGTGTTTTCTCAAATACATCACAACTGTACCCTTGGTTCACTCCTGATATGATAAATAAATATCCCATTTGCTGAACCCTATCGCTAAAACAGATCAACCATCTGAAGTGGTGCCTTTAAAATTTGAACTAACACCAAGAAAGATTTATTGTCTCACTGATAGGGAAGCCACTAGCTGTGATGGCACTAAAGAATTTATTTTTTGGCTAAACTAGCTAAAGTGCACTAACCTTTGAACTATGGAATGACATGATATCTTATTCTTAGGTAAATAGTACTCATGGTTTCACAGCCCAGCTCTAGACACTGAATGGAAAGAAAAACCTGTATTCATCACAGTTAGCAATAACCTGAGGTCAGCAATAACCTGAACTAAGTATGTAGATTTTAAAAAAAAACAGTTCTGAAAACAAGACACAACTCATTTATGAAGTATATTTCTACTAGGATATACTGTGGGGTTATTATTTTTAAAGATTGCAGAACCCATCCTTCCAAACAGTGTCTTTCAAACACGAGCTTTCAAAAGAGCCAGTTAAGCTGGACAGTTTACTCAGGGTGGAAATTGTCAAATGAATCTATCCGCCAACCCATCCCAAGCTTCATCCTGCTGCCATGCAGCAAAGTGGTAGCATGAAGCAGCCTACATTTTTCTTCAAAATGTCTGGTTGGTGACCCAATTAGGATAGTAAAACAACCATTATTCTCCTTGAAAAAAAGGCACACATAGAGGACATGCCACATTTGAAAAGAAGTATGTGGCCTCCTCTACAGTGGAACTGATAGGAGCGTAAGGCTCCATAAAATGGAACACAGAGAGAGGCAGCCCCGAGTTACAAACGTCACTTACAAATGACTCATAGTTAAAAATGGGGGTGAGACAACAGGAAGTTCACCAATGCTTGTTTCCACAAGAAGCCATTTTTTTCCAAAATCCAGTTATCACAGGGACAGAAAGGGAGGTGAAATCTTTTGAACAGGGGCACAGACAGCAAAACAAACTCCACAAGGGTGACTGCCAGCTACCATGACAGCACTTTGGATATTGAATGGGACTGGAATTGGCTACATGGATTGATGACAAGGTTTTTAATGTGTTTTTAACTTAATGTTCTATTTACTGTTTTAAACGGTTGTTATATTTGTTTATATTTGTATTATCTTGTGGCATCGAATTGTTGCTGCTGTAAGCCACCCTGAGTCCCCCTTCGGGGATTGAGAAGGGCGGGTTAGAAATGTGGGAAATAATATATGCGGCTGGAGCAATGCTTTCATGTCTTCATTAGTCTTTTAGAAGTATTATTTTGACCATTACTGGAGAACGGATCCAGGGTGGCATGTATGATTTTCTTGAATCCAGCGGGACTGTACTTCAGATCTTAATGTGAGTGAGTTATGTTAAAAAAATGTCTAAAATAGTACTGAGCAAATATGCCTAGTCTGAAGGCCAATCTTCTTCCCAGGGATCTTCCAGGGGTTGGCATGCACTGCCAAAATTGTCACAAATAAAAACTGGAAGTCTTATTTCTGCTTTGAAATACTGTTGTCTGTTGGTGTTAAATGGTGCACAGGGCTACTGTAACCTATCGAAATGGCCACTCTTGGAGACTTGCAGGATAGGCAATTTACTTTTTTGGTATGTGTTTGTGTGTGTGGATGGGAGGGGGGGGGGTCAATGGAAATCTTTTGAATGGCTGAGGGCTATGTATAATTTCAGTGCCTCACTGTGCTCAGCCTTCATATACAGAAATAAAATGGGTTAAATGCAATATCAATCCTACCTGGAATAGACGACTGAAATTAGTCAGCCTGAAGATAGAGACTAACAGCTTGCAGCCATTTCGATTGCCCTCCTCTGTATTGGATGTAACCCAATTTATTTATTTATGCAGCACTGAACTGCTCACCTTGACAAAGGACATGTACAACAAACCAAAGATGAAAAGGCAAAACTACTGAAACATTATAACCACAATGCCAAAAACCTCTCAAAAGGCTATATTTAAAAGATGTGTGTTTAATAGCCCTTTTGAAAGCCAAGAGACTATAATTTTAGAGGCAAAGACATAAATCCAGTTGTTGATCCCAACTGGAGTAGACATATTTAAGCAGTTTGTGGTGTAAGTGCTGACTTGTTATATTGATATCAATTCAGTGACTGTATTATACCTGGAACTAGTGATCAGATTTAGTCCAAACCATTCCCATAGACTCTCTAACAGTTCACAGATGAAAACCAGGACAAATATGGCCAAGTAACATCAGTGTATTATCAAGATGGTAAAGGTTATTTATGAGGAAGAACACGCAAAGTAGGAGACACTACAGCAGTTTGCATTTGCCTGAGTTTATATGAAAGGGCAAAGTTATGCCCTCTCCTCTCCTATCTATCAATAACTTTTGTATTTTGAATTAAATGCGCACCAATGGTGGGATTTCAAAACTGGTTGCATATGAATCCTATATCATGTATTAGTTAACAGGCTTGCTGCTGCAATATTTGGTAATCGGACAAACTTCCGAACATAGACCAGATCACAGTATTGCAATTTATATCTGTAAAATCAAGACACAAAAGATTATGTTATACTGTATTTCCATCTTATTTTGCTATTGCTCAAAATAAATTATTAATTAATTAATTAATTAATTAATTTGTGCCCCACTCTATTTTCCTGAGGGGACTCAGGGCGGTTTCCAGTAAAAAAAGGCAAACATTCAATGCCAATAACATATTTACAGCATATAAAATAAAATAAATAAATAAATATCACAATATAAAACTTATGATAACT
This sequence comes from Anolis sagrei, assembly GCF_037176765.1. Classification (NCBI taxonomy): domain Eukaryota; kingdom Metazoa; phylum Chordata; class Lepidosauria; order Squamata; family Anolidae; genus Anolis; species Anolis sagrei. The sequence goes on along the minus strand of NC_090021.1, from coordinate 103,924,407 downwards.
AATTATGATAAAGAATTTAGTAAGAAAAGGCAAATGAAGTTCCCATTTTGGGTGGTTTTTGTTGGAAGATATAGGAGGACATCCTGTCCTGACTTTGAAATAATGCAGTTTGATACTATTTAAACTGCCATTTCTTTATCGTGTTAGAAGCGACTTGAGAAACTGCAAGTTGCTTCTGGTGTGAGGAAATTGGCTGTTTGCAAAGACGCCCAGTTGTGTTACCATCCTGTGGGAGGCTTCTCTCATGTCCCTGCATGAGAAGTTGAAACTGACAGATGGGAGTTCACCCCACTCCCTGGATTTGAACCACCGAACTTCAGGTCAGTAGTTCAGCCGGCACAAGAGTTTAACCTATTGCACTATTGGAATAATGGGAGCCTTCATTTTGGTAGAGAAGACTAAAGAGAAGAGAAGCTTTAGAGAAGACTGGTAGAGAAGCTTTAGAGAAGACTAAAGCTACAATGGCCGTGATTCCATAGCATTGGTAGTTAACATGGTGTCAAACATGATTATTTTTACAATGTAGATGTACTCTATGAAAGAGAAATTTCTAGCATAACCTTTCATGATCTATAGATTATTTGTGCAGTACAACATTCCAAGTGTACTGGAGTCCACAGGCGCCAACACTAGAAATTTCTCTGTCTCGATTACTCTGAAAGGTACTATTGTTGTTATGTTCCTTCAAGTCATTCCTCACTGATGGAGAATCCAAGGCGAATCTATCACTTTCTTGGCAAGATTTGTTCAGATAAGGTTTGCTTTATTTTCTTCTGAGGTTGAGATAATGTGACCTGACAAAGGTCACCCAGTGAATGTCCATGCCCAAGTAAGGATTCAAATCCTGATACTCAAACCACTATATCATGCTGGCTTTCTATATGTATTACAAGATTCCCTTGTATCTTTTTACTAGGAAACAGACTCATGTCCCAATGCTGTGATGGTACCTTGATGTTCCACATTTTTATTTCACCCTGTTTTCTTCTGTAAAATCAGAATAACAGTCATCTACTTGACAGGATTGTCAAGAAAAACTTGCTGGTGAAATGGCATGGGGGCGGGTGTGTGATAAGGCCTCTAGTCAGTAGAAATTGCTCAGATATATTAAGGGAGCTTTCAGTTTTTCAGCTTTTGATAAATATGAAATGAAAAGCCAAGCATGTGTGGGTTTGTACAAGTCCGTTCTTGTAGACAATATTTGGGGTGAAAAACCTCCATCCTCCACAATAGCTTTTGTGTCAATACACATTTGGAAAGCAAGCCCTGGGTGCTGCATTTAAAAAGCAAACTTATTTTGTGGAAATCGTGTATTGAGCTTTTAAGTGTAATAAAAGATGCATCGATTTAGCACCACTAGAAACAATTTAAAGTAGGGTTATTTGAGTTGCCTTGTGTCTTTCAGAATTCAGAACAAAAACATTTATGCATTTAAAAAACAAAATAGTTGGGGTATTTGGGTCCCAAAGCAAATTCAATATCTCACGCTAAACAAAATCCTGTCTTTACAAATGTAAAAAAGGAATTGATTACTCTGTTCTACAGTTTGACATGTTATGGGCAGCTTTCATGTAACAAGCATCATGACATCATGAAGTCTCAGTCTGACTCTATTTGGAGATCATATATATTAAAAAAGAAATCAGCAGAAGGAACAAACACTCCACATAAAGCAAGCCTACCAGCAGGAGCAATCACACAGAATGTATTTATCACAGACTGATCTTTTAAAAGTTCAGCAACTGCACTCTCTTCAGCTGTATTTTTTTCACCATACAGCAAAAATAACCCTCTTGGTAAGAAGAAGTTGTGATCCTGCCTTTTTTTGCAGGAACAAAAGCATTGGATCCTTCCTTGGATGTATTTCAAAATCAGGGACTACCTTGACCTTGGGATGAATTGTTGTCAGATGAGAAATACAGATATATTATTTATTTATTTATTTATTTTATTTATTTATTTACTATTCTTGTATACCGCTGTATCTCAAGCCCGAGGGCGACTCACAGCGGTTTCCAAACAGCAAAGACAATAAAAACAGCAATAATCAATATACGAAACAGTTAAATTACACAGTTCCATTAATAGCTAATAAACAATCAACAATACACAATTATTACAAATCCCATCCCCCAATCGCCTCATCATCCAAACGTGATCCAAATTCGTCGTCATTGTTCCGTTCCTATGTTCACATTACCACACTTGCACTGAATTACTCAAACGCCTGCACAAACATCCAGGTCTTGAGCTTTCTACGGAATGTCATGAGCGATGGTGCCAGCCTAACGTCTACAGGAAGGGCGTTCCACAGCCGAGGAGCCACCACCGAGAAGGCCCTATCCCTCGTCCCTGCCAACCGTGCTTGAGAGGCCGGCGGGATCGAGAGCAGGGCCTCCCCAGAAGATCTCAAAGTCCGGGTAGGTTCATAGGCCGAGATGCGGTCAGATAGGTATCTTGGGCCAGAACCGTTTAGGGCTTTATAGGCCAGTACGAACACCTTGAATTGGGCCCGGTAGCAAATCGGCAGCCAGTGGAGCTGGTGCAACAGGGGGGTTGTATGCTCCCTGCGCTCCGCTCCTGTTAGAATCATGGCTGCCGCGCGTTGGACTAGTTGCAGTTTCCGGGCCGTCTTCAAGGGCAGCCCCACGTAGAGAGCGTTGCAGTAGTCTAGACGGGATGTGACAAGAGCGTGGACTACCGTGGCCAAGTCAGACTTCCCAAGGTACGGGCGCAGCTAGCGCACGAGCCTGAGCTGTGCAAATGCTCCCCTGGTCACCACTGAGACCTGGGGCTCCAGGCTCAGCGACGAATCCAGGGTCACACCCAAGCTGCGAACCTGTGTCTTCAGAGGGAGTGCGACCTCATCCAACACAGGCTGTAACCCTATACCCTGTTCGGCCTTGCGACTGACCAGGAGTACCTCTGTCTTGTCTGGATTCAACTTCAATTTGTTCGCCCTCATCCAGACCGTCACAGCAGCCAGGCACCGGTTCAGGACCTCGACAGCCTCCTTAGTAGCAGGTGGGAAGGAGTGACAGAGTTGGACATCATCTGCGTACAGGTGACACCGTACCCCGAAACTCCGGATGATCTCACCCAGTGGCTTCATGTAGATGTTAAACAGCATGGGAGACAGGATAGAACCCTGAGGAACCCCACAAGACAATGGTTGTGGGGATGAACAGGTGTTCCCCAATAACACCTTCTGGGAACGACCCTCCAGAAATGACCGGAGCCACTGCAAAACAGTACCTCCGAGACCCATTTCCGCAAGGCGCCCCAGAAGGATACCGTGGTCGACGGTATCGAAGGCCGCTGAGAGGTCCAGAAGCACCAACAGGGACACACTCCCCCTGTCGAGCTTCCGGCGCAGATCATCCACTAAGGCGACCAAGACTGTCTCAGTTCCATGTCCCGGTCTGAAACCAGACTGTGCCAAGTCTAGATAATCCGTGTCTCTCAAGAATACCTGGAGTTGTGAGGCCACCATGCTTTCCAGGACTTTGCCCAAAAAGGGGAGATTGGAAACCGGCTGAAAGTTGTCAAATTTAGTGGGGTCTAGTGATGGTTTCTTCAACAGCGGTTTTATTATAGCTTGCTTTAAGCTCGCTGGAATTTTGCCATTCCACAGCTGGATTCACCCTCAGCCTGCTGGCATGCAGCCATCCAGTAATGGCCTCGAGGCACTGATGGAAACAATCGGGTACAGAGTCCAGTCAGCCTTCCATCTTCAGCACCAGCTGAGTATCATCGGTGTACTGATAACACTCAAGCCCAAAACCTCGAACCAGCTAAGCAAGTGGTCGCATATAGATGTTAAAAAACAGAGGGGAGAGAATGGCCCCCTGAGGAACCCCACAAGATAGAGGGGACCTCTCAGAGACCAGGCCTCCCCTCTCCACTCGCTGTCCACGGTTGTGAAGAAAGGAGGACAGCCAGTTTAAAGCTGTCCCCTTGACTCCAGCAACAGCAAGGCAGTGCGTCAAAAGATTGTAGTCGACTGTGTCAAATGCTGCTGTGAGATCCAATAACACAAGCAGTGCTGACCCGCCCTGGTCAAGCTGGCATCGAAGGTGATCTGTGATGGAGACCAGCATAGTCTCTGTCCCGTGCCCTGCACGGAAACTGGACTGGAAGGGATCTAGTTTTTACACTGTAGCATTGAATTTTTGCTGTTCTTATTTGTCGCCTTCGGGCTGAGAACAGCGGTATATAAGTAAAGTAAATAAATAAATAAATAAATAATAGTACGGCTGTGTCATCTAGGAATTGCTGCAACTGCTCCGCTGCTGCCCTCTCAATCACCTTGCCCAGGAATGAGAGATTCGAAACTGGGCGGTAACTGGAGGGGACCGAACAATCTAAGTCTGGTTTCTTCAGCAGGGGAGAGACCACCGCCTCTTTCAAACCCTCTGGAAAAACTCCTTGCTCAAGGGAGCTGTTTATAATCTTCAACAGAGGGTCGTGTAATCCCTCCAAGCATGGACCCAAAGTCATGGATTGCTCTGAATTCTGGGCTAGAATTTGGAGTATCCCTGGACTTTGATTAACATAGGTCAAGGCTGTGTTAAGGTGATCTTATCCTGTGTTATCCTGGATCAGCTGCATGCATAGTTTGGTTACTATGGAGCTGATCATGGGATGCTTTGCATTGAGGACCTTTTCACATGGGGCTAAAATTGGCAGCATGCACCGGTTTAACCCAGGTCACTCACAGAGCCCACCGGCTCCCGTCAAATGATGCCGACACAGCTCCCTGGGTGAAGGAGGGTGGAGCTGGTACATGCTGCCGCCTCAGCAACATGGCATGCACCTCTGGCATGTGACAAGGTCATAAGTGGCCAGTGCAAGTGTGGGCATTACTCCAAGGACATTTTCTTATAAGGGTATTTCCCTATTGGTTCTGCTCATCAACTCTCCAGCCTGTGATCAATGCGTGCATTCTTACTTTCTTATATGTGACTCGTTGTTAGCTCTAATTCTCCAAATTCATTCTGTTAAGCCCTTCACTAGAATTCCACCCATTTTTCTGGATATGTTATGGATCCTGATATCTGTTTTGTAATGCTTTATCTTAGGGCAGGCAAATCTTTGCACTCTACATGCTTTGCACTGCAGAACTCCTACAGCTGTGGGTGATGGTATTCCGAATGTCTTTTAGTTTTAAACCTTAGAAAATAGAAATGTTAGTTGTCCCTTGCTTAGCTGCATTTGTCCTCCATACCCTTGTTTCAGTTGTCCTCCATGGGGACAACTGAAACAAACTTTTTTCCTGGTTTGTACAGTGGAATTCAAGATATTGCCTGTCATATTATTTGCCTTATTGCATGACGAATCATATTTAAGGAAATCAAATCAAGTGTGCAAACAGCATCCTAAAAAGACAGGCTTGACTTTAGAGCGCAAGAGCATGCAGCGAGGATTTGATTTATAAAAGTTCCCAGAGCAGAACCTTTCACTTTAACTTGTAAAGGGAATCCTCTTGGTATATTCTAGGGCAGGGGTCCTCAAACTTTTTAAACAGAGGGCCAGGTCTCAGTCCCTCAAACTGTTGGAGGGCTGGATTATATTTTGAAAAAAGCATGAATGAATTCCTATGCACACCGCACATATCTTATTTGTAGTGCAAAAAACCACAACACTTTAAAACAATACAATAATTAAAATGAAGAACAATTTTAACAAATATAAACTTATTATTTCAATGGGAAGTGTGGGCCTGTGTTTGGCTGATGAGACAGAATTGTTGTTGTTGTTAATGTTGTTGTTGTGTGCTTTCAAGTAGTTTCAGATTTAGGTTGACCCTGAGTGAGGGCCAGGTAAATGAGCTTGGAGGGCCATATCTGGCCCTCGGGCCTTAGTTTGAGGATCCCTGTTCTAGGGCATCAAAGGCAGGCTGGTTCCTTTGCTATCTCAACTTTCTGGAACACATTTGAGAAGATCTAATAACTGGTAAGCAGAAGTTCAGTAATGTACTTAGTTACTGAAGATCTTGGGAAACTTTCTTTTTTGCTATAACTCATAATTTGGATTTTGGATTGTATAGCCTAAACATGACTTTCCCAAGTTCAGAGTTATGAGCATGTTAAAAGTAGTGAATAACTGTGTAACATTTCGAAGGAGTTAATCCAATTCTACAAGGTGGAGAAGAACATGAAGTCTTTTTATTTTTCAGAAAGAGCTCCAGGCAAGCCCTAAACTTAGTTGCAAGCAAGTCAGTCAACTACTTTGAATGGGAAACAAAAGTCTGTCCTTGAAAAAAAATCACTTATTTGTGGATTTTGGGGGGGGGGGGGGGGGAGGACAAGTGTCTCTAATGTATAATGACATTTTTGGAGAAGGAGGAAATACAGAAATAATAAAGACTCCCCACTCCCATTTTAATTCCAAGCATGTCTCTGCAGGCAGGCATAACCCTACAGAGGTCAGGGTAGTTCTGTAGGGGGGGAAAAGAGAAAGGCTCAACCTCTATTGTCGTGCTATGTTGGATAGATTTTTTGTCACTTTGTGACAAGAAGTTCATATCCTTGAATCAGAGCTCCTTCAGACTCATAAATCAGCATTACTAAAGCATATCAGAAGATCTGAAACACTTTTACTGCAAATATTAGTGATGATATGGTCCTCTGGATTGCGGTGGAATATGGATGAGCACAAACCATTTAGGAACAAATATTCTCACTGATAACTGACAGCCAGCCAAAAGCAAGCCCTGATAAAGATAAATAACCTGTACTCAGGGAAATTTTTTGCATCATTAAACATGGTGAGCATATTAGGTAGCAGGGGGTGGAGCTGAATCCCTAAAGAGATAAATCTAAATTAGGTGCAGTGCAGTGATCATAACAGTAATGCACCATCTTGGCTAACTAGCTGACATCAACGGGGAAGGGAATTTCAGATTTAAATGAACCAAACTAAAGAGCACTGCAGTGGCGCATACAGATTAATTGGAACATATTCATGAACTTTTTAGCCTTGGCCTGCCTTTTATTTCACTTGGTGCCAAGCTCAAGGAGCTTAGAATTTCCCTGTCACTTCCTGTGCCTCCCCCTCCTCACTTTACAAGGCAAGGTTGATTAATGACTCTCCAATTTGCTTTTTATTAATCACCCTTTGCTGCGTTTGAATGGCCTCTTGTCAAAGGAGCCACACGGGTGTGGCTAAAAGGAGCTTGTCTAGGGATTACCAAACTTTTTAGAAACAGGCACATTTGTTCCTCTTTACTTATGCCATGTGCGTACTGAATTCAGAATTTGGAAGTAGATGGTTATGAACAAATCCTGATTTATCTCTCATCTATTAAAGTCATTTTGGATTCTAATACTCCAGGGAACAGGATCAAAATCCAAAATGACCTTTACAAATTAGAGAGTTGGGCCATAATTAGCAAAAATGAATTTCTATAGGAAGAAATGTATAGTGCTACACTTAGGCAGCCAAATGAAATACACATAAATAGGATAGGTAACCTTGGCTTGAAAACAGTGCATGTGAAAGTAATCTAGGAGTCTTTTTCGTAAGGTTCCTTCTATACTGCCAAATAATCCATATTATCAAAACGGATAATCCACACTATCTGCTTTGAACTGAATTATCTGAGTCTACACTGCCATATAATCCACTTCAAAGCAGATAATCTGGATTTTATATGGCAGTGTAGAAGGGGCATTTGTAGACAATAATCTGAACATGAGTCAACAGTGCGATGCAACAGCTATAAATACCATGGGATTCTAGGTTGCATCAAAAGAAGTATAGTTTTGAGATTAAGGAAAGTAATAGTACCGCTTTTATTCTGTGTTGGTCATATCTCACCTGGAATATTGTGTCTAATTCTGGGCACCACAATTCAAGAAGGATAGGGACAAGCTAGAAGTTTGTTTTCTGCTGCTCTGGAGACTAGCATCTTCATCACATTGAGAGGGGAAAGCATGGGTGACCGTCCCTTGAAAAGTAGAGAATTGCTCTTTTTATATCGTCAGCAGTCCCCAGTTTAGAATTCTGCCTCCCCATCACCCTCTCACTCACAAAATGGAAACTTAAGAGCTGGCAATACATTCACCTTACATTCATCACAAGGTCAGTATTACTTTTTTGTTTATTTTTCATCAGGAGAAACTACAATATCAAAAAACCAAGAGATCCTTTGCCCTGACACCAGTTTAAAACCATTTCTTTCCATGGAATCCTATCGTTCTGCATCAAAGCCCATAGGATACAAGAGGCAGTCATCTAGGTTAAAACCATTGCTGATGCTTGGGCAATGAAATAGGACAGGAAACTGTGATGGTTCCCATTGCATCTGTTTTTCTGTTTAAAGATGCTTGTAAAATGTGATAAGAGATAGGAGCTCCGAACAAGATTGCTGGCCTGTGTTCATAGTTCCCTCCTTTCAGGACATTTCAGCCTCTTTTCAACCCTTGAACATGTGATAAGCTCTGTGCCTCTCCATGCTTGAAAAGAGGCTGAAGTGTCCTACGAGCAGAGCTGTAGCCGGGGGTGGGGGGCGAAATCTTTTAGGTTAAAAAACCCCCTAGTTTACTCATGAAATTTAACTAGTTAACCAAATCCCCATGCTGAGTCTATGAGAAGCAAAAATTAAGTAAGTCCCTCCAGAACTGCAAGCACTATCTCAAGCAAATTTTAATAATTTATTCACTGTCATTACTTGCAGCAATAGCTGATATAGTGGAAGCAACCGTTGGCCCACCCATAACTGGCAGGCAAAGGCTAAGGCATGGGAGGGATTTGAACCCCCCCCCCCATGAAGGAAACCAAAAAATTGATTTCATTAAGTCTATGCAAATACAGAATGAAGCATGCTATTTAAATTATTTTGTGTTATGAAACTAAGCTTCATGATTGGCTAAAATATTTTTTCACCCTCCCCATTTTTTCTGGCTATGGCCCTGCCTATGAGGGGGGAATTTCTCAATGTGATGAGGTTGATTGCAGGAGTTCCCTCCTTTCAGGACACTTCTGCTTCTTTTCAACCAAGGAGTGTTATGTATTATGGGTCGGAAGTAGTTAAACTCATGTGATGAGCTCAGTGCCTCTCCATGCTTGAAAAGAGGCTGAAGTGTCCTACAACTGAGAAATCTTTCAATGTAGTAAGGTAGGACATGAAGCAATGAATTAAAATTGCAGGAAAAAGATTCCACTTAAACATTAGGAAGAACTTCCAGATAGCAACAGGTGTCTGGCAGTACCCTCGGAATGTGGTGCAGTGTCTTAAGCAGAGGCTAGATGATCACCTATTGGGAGTGCTTTGTGCTTTTCCTGCATGGCAAGGGATTGGACTGAATGTCGTCCTGCAGTCTCTTCCAACTCTTTGATTCTGTCATTCTATTACAGAATACTTTTTTCAATCGTGAAAAATTAACTGAATCATCTTATAAATCAACTTAATGAGGAATAACACCATTCTTCTTGAGATGTAATTGTAATGTTGAGTTACTGCATTGTATTTTAATCTTTTGCCATTGTTCCTACCCTGATCCATAGGGAGAGGCAGGGAAGCAGCATCAGCAACATGTGACTTCTCTAAGAGAGGATGTAAAACTATTCAAGTGTTGACTTATGCTTTACTCTGCTTTCTCATACTCTGTTGTAATACATAAATGACAATGAGGTATATCAGAAGATAAGTGTGTTTTATAGCTAAACTTAACTAAGAAGTAACTTTTGCAGTTACTGTCAAGAAAGCCATAATAGTTTATTTTACAATTATATGAAGGACACTGGAACTGGAACTGTAATGAGCTATTTTATAAATGTATTTTTAAAGCTCTGGTTTAATTGTAGGAACTATATGGTTAGCATTGTTTCAATATGACTATGCACCATAAACATGGCCATGCGCCATAACATGAATTGTTGGCAGCAGCAGTATCAACAACATTTTGTGATTATGTTGGCTGGTAAAGCAATTCATCTATTCAATGAGAAATGGAATTTTCATGTCTATTTGGGAATAATAAACTCTCAGGCCCATAACGGAGTAGCAAAGTTAATTTGCCGGTGATGTTCAGCAGGGAAAACAGAGGATCAATGATTGTTGGAAGCACTCAGGGTTTTAAAAGTGCATAGTAAAAACTGGTGATAAAAGCAGATGGTTGAATCCAAGATCAAGGTTCAGTTCTGAAGTCCAGTGGCTCTACCCGGGCAAGTCCTTGCCTCAGAATGTTAAAAGAGTATTGCAAACTGACATGAGTTCTGAACTAGGAAAAAGGTGGAATACAAATAAATCTTAACATTAACCTCATCATCATCATTTCTGCCTAAAGTTGACATACCTTTGGAAAAGGATGAGTATGTATTATTGGGGAGAACAGTATTTTAAGGAGGAGTTAGGGAAGTGATCCAAAAAGTTATCTCTGTTACTTCCCTTCTCTGGAGAATATCCTGGTCTGGACCCCTGAAGCAGGGGAGGTCAGTCTAGTTGTTGCTGGATTTATGATAGGTCTGTTGTCATCTCTGTTGTCATCATAGCAGATCTGTTGTCATCTCTGCAGATGGAATGTAAGACTCAATTCTCATCTGTTTTTCTGTTTTGGATTATTTGTGGGTCCCCGTTTCATTGCTGGGTCTGGTCCTGGTTCTTTTCTTCCCCCTGGATGGCATTTTGAACTGTAGATCTTGGGGGGGACATCTGGAGTGAGCTACTCTCCATTCAGGAGCTTAATTCAGGAGCTGCCAGTTGGTTGCCATTTTGGTCCCTCCTCAGTCTACAGAGAAATCACTGAAATAGTGAATGGAAGTTGTTCTGGAACAGCTGTTCCAGGAGCTCCAATTTTATTTGCTTTGAATTAAATGGCTGTTTGCAATCCCAGGCTTGGGATTTTGCAGCAGGATGGCTTCCTGTTATAGTTTGCAATCACAGGGCAAGCCACCTGTCAATTATCGTTAGGTTCCCTGGTCCCACCCCTTTTTGAGTTTTGGAGGGAATAGGAGCCTTTTTGAGTCAGTTCTCACAGAGAAGCCTTTCACACAGGACATAAAACAAAGAGCTCCTGTAGAAAGCTTCATCTTCTACGGCTTGGCTGGGGAGATATACAGCTTGGCCGGGGAGAAAAGGCTCTACAGCTTGGCCAGGGTTATACAGCCCACAGCTTGGCTGGGGATCATACAGCCATAAAAGCTCCTTTGCTGAGGGACTTCAGCCAGCCATCACCGAAACCTGAACTCCTTTCCCTTGCAAGTCTACAAAACTCTGCTTGGTAAGGGTCGCTCGCGGAAGCCAGATGCAGTTGGTACTGGGTGCAGGGGCTCCACGCCAACAGAGGCAAGTACAGACTGCCCAGATTAGAAGTTAAGGATTTCCCCATTAGTTAATTACAGTTAAGAAGATAGTGTCTGTTCCCGGTGAACAAGATTGCAAGAGCCAATAGATTGTTAAGAAAGCTTTAAAGTACCTGTTTGTTTTCATCAATAAAGAACTTTGTTGGATTTACTTTAAGCCTCTACAGAACTTTGTTTTGGGGAGGTCCAAGGGCCTTTAATCTGAGGCAGTCCCAGCGTCCCGTTGGGCACACAGAATTTATGTCCTGTCTACAGTCATATGCACAGGCCCAGCGTGCGACAGCACAGAAGTGGTATTTGATAGTTGATTGAATATGCTTTTAAGGAAATAAGTATTATTTAACAATAATAGTTTAAATTGAGTTTCTCAGAAATTTTAAAAATAAATATTTTGGCATAGTATTCTGTAATACCTCTTCAGTAGGATGTTTCCTTTTTTTAAAAAGCAAACACGTTTAAATAGAGTAAATTAAGAAAGCTAATTTTCATTTTATATAGTTCTTTGCAGAGAGCCAACTATAAGTACGGTTTAAAGATTAAGTAGAATGAAAACACAATTGACTAGACGTGCATCTACACTGTAGAATTAATGCCATTTCTGTGCTAGAGAATAATGGAAACTGAAATTGACTGTCTCTGCCAAAAAGTTCTGGTGCGTCACCAAATAACTAATCACGGGATTCCATAGCATTGAACCATGGCAGTTAAAATTTAATACCTTTTACAGTGTACATGGAGCCCCCAGTGGTGCAGCGGGTTAAACCACTGAGCTGCTGAACTCGCTGACCGAAAGCTCATTGGTTCAAATCCAGGGAGCAGTGTGAGCTCCCGTTGTTAGCTCCAGCTTCTGCCAACATAGCAGTTTGAAAACATCCAAATGTGAGTAGATCAATAGGTATCACTTCTGCAGGAAGGTAACGGTGCATCATGCAGTCATGCCAGCCACATGACTTTGGAGGTGTCTATGAACAATGCAGACTCTTTGGCTTAGAAATGGAGATAACCATCACCACTCAGAGTCACGCATGCTACACGTAATGGCAAGGGGAAATCTTTGCCTTTACCTTACAGTGTAGATGCACACTCAATTACTGCATTCTTCTAAAGCCCTCCTGATCCTTCCATTCTGAATAATTATCAGTCAGGGCCCTTCCAGACAGACCCTATATTCCAGGATCTGATCCCAGGTTTTCTGCTTTAAACTGGATTATATGAGTCTGCACTGTCAGATAATCTGGGATAAATAGAAAACCTGGGATCAGATCCTGGGATATAGGGCCTGTCTGGAAGGGCCCCCAGTCTCCAATATCCTATTTTTAGACAAGATTCTAAGGTATATGGTGGTCTCTCAGGCCCCTTCCCCACAGATGTACAAAATCCATATTATCTACTTTGAACTGGATTATATGGTGGTGTGGACTCAGATAATCCAGTTCAAAGCAGATAATGTGGATTATCAGCCTTGATATTCTGGATTATATGACTGTATGGAAGAGCCGCCAGCTCTATATAATCCAGAATATCAAGGCAGATAATTCACATTATCTGCTTTGAATTGGATTATCTGGGTGCAGATAATCCAGTGGCTAGGAGTGCATTTGCACAGATGAAGATTAGAGCAAGCAGATTGCTTTTTGGATGATTCCTGAAGCCGCAATCTGTACACTGCATGGAAAAAGACAAGAGATCTCACAGTTTTATACATCTGAGACAAGTAACTTTAAGCACTTTTTAAAGAATGTCAACAATACTGTATGATGTAGTGTCTTTCTGAAGCAGGTGGTGGAGAACTTGTAAGGCAAAATAGAAAGATGTGTTTGATAAAATTGTGGTGACCTAATTGCATGCAAACTAACAAATTACTTTCAGGTTTGTTCTACATTTTAAATAACTTTCAGTAGGTGTTAATAAATCACATTGACCTTTGAGGTCCGCAGATAGCTGGAAATAAGTACACAGAGATTAAGCATCTTGTTTTTGCTGCTACAATATGCAAACAATAATAGACCAGGTCCTTCTCGGGCAGGATTGATATTGCTTGCCAACCAATTTATTAATGAAACTTTTGAACCTATGGTATAATGTGTATCTCTCCAGAAAAACTGCACAAGAGAATCTTATTTTCAATCAATGTAATGCAGCTGCATTTTCTCCTCTTATCTTCTGAGTTTCTGAATTTTTTTTGCCTCCTTTGTTAAACAGTGGTGAAAAGCAAATCTTTGACTTATTAATTTCTATTTAAAAATCAATCACATATTAATTTCCATTTAATTATGTGCTTTCATGTTATGCAGATACAAAGACCTGAATACATGCCAAGCTATTCATACATAATTATAGGGATATACAATTTCATAAGTTTCACTGATGATGTCAATAGACTGAAGGTTGACCCTGAATAAATAGGATACTTGCTTTTCTGGTAATATTTTTGCTTCTGTAAATTACAAATTCAACCCCTGGATTAATTTATGAATGGGGCAATGATGACACAAGTGTTGCCCGCACATAGTTGTCTGCACCTGGGTTGTCACAAGATATATGAGATTATATCTTGTTTGGTGAGCCATACATTGTGTAGGTTGGAGTAAGGGAGTGTTCAGAGAATCCCACCAGAATGACTGGTTATTAGGCTTGCGCATTGATTCATTTTGACCATTTGCCTTCATCTTCTTCAACTTGTTTGGCTTCTTCAAATGCCTGTAACAGCAAAGGCTCTGCCGCTATCTTTTTTCAACAGTTGGAACACATGGCTGTCTTCTACTCTGTCGTGGCTCCTTCTGCTCTATTTGGGATCATACAGCATGTGGAGAGGCTGACACGTGCTCATATGAGGTTTCCCTGTGGGCTCTGCATTTTGGGCCAAACAGAATAGAACAAACAGCCATGACGTGTCTTATGCAAGCCGTGTTCTTTAATGGGGCAAGTGCCTCCATTGCTCAGTTGCATCCTGGCTCTAGTGAGAGGGGCTTCAGTCTGGTTGCTCGCTGTCAGCTTTCGCTTTTGGCTTGTCTTGGCCTCTCTAGCATGGAATCTTTTTTATTTTCCTTTATTTTCCTATATTTTCTGGATTCTTTATTTAATGGGATTGGGAGTTTGAAAGTGCAGGTGGGTGGTTAGGTGGGTGTCCAGCATTTGTGGGTGTGCTTTTCTTTTAGGGTTGCTCTGAGCTTTGAGCCACCCTTTAGCCTCTACTAAAGCCTTGAGCTTCTTCTCTTATCTCTCCTCCCTCGTCTCTTTCATCAAAGTAGTACTTTTTAAAAGATTATTGTTATTAAGAATTATAGAAATTCCAGCAAACAGCAAAGCCTCATTCTCAGAACAACTACCTACCTACCTAAACTTACCACCGATACCTAATAATTTCTTTCCTTTGCAATCTCATCTCAAATTGTCTCTGTTTATATTTCTCTCTATGCTCTCTGCCTTATTAATTTCATTTAATAATAATAATTTGGCTGTTGCTGCCTAATAATAATAATAATAATAATAAAATCAAATCATAATAAAATAATAATAAAATGATAAAATCAAGTAAAATCAAAATTGAAATGCAAAGACTCTGGCATAAACCAGTACAGGTGGTCCCAGTGGTCATCGGCACACTGGGTGCCATGCCAAAAGATCTCAGCTGGCATTTGGAAACAATAAACGTTGACAAAATCACAAGCAGTCAACTACAAAAGGCCACCTTACTTGGATCTGCGCACATCATTTGAAAATACATCACACAGTCCTAGAGGCTTGGGAAATGTTCGACTTGTGATTTTGTGATACAAAATCCAGCATATATATCTCATTTGCTGTGACATACTGTGTTTTTGTGTCAGTAAAGTAATAATAATAATTTGGTTTCTGTGGAGCTTTGCCAAGAAGACAACAGAACCCATCATCCCTCTCTAACTCCAACCTCCATCAGCACATAAAAGATTATGGTTATTATTATTAATAATATTTGTACTAGCATTCATAAGAATTGTACCAACAAAACATCAACAATAACAGTGGGCAATGTGATGTGGAAATGCATCTTTGGCATTTGGCAGGAAAGAATGGTGCTCTGCTGATGCTCTTGGGGAAGTTACAGGGCGGGGCCAGTGAGGAATATCTTTTTGGGAATTTTCAAAGAAGATTTTATTTTTAGAAAGAAAAATCCTAAAAAAATAGGGGATGACCCAAACTTTATGAAACTTGGTGGGGCAGCAGTGGCAGATTAAGAATTAATAGCTGCACCATCCCTACCTAGCTTTAGGAAAGGGGACAAGACCTTCCTATTTAAGAAAGCCTTTGAGTGACACTGTGGAATCTTGGGAATTTTAGTCTGTAAATAACAGAGGTGCCCCCCGTGGAGATTGCTATGGGCAGAACGTTTGTATTTGTATATTTTTATGTCATAAGCTGCCTTGACTCTGCAATGAGGAGAAAGGGATAAAAATACTATCAATAAATAGATAAATAATTAAATAAATAAAACGTGTCCTCCAAATGTGGCCATTTTCACCCTGATAGCTCTAAAAATAATGGGAAGGGTGCATGTGACCCCCCCCCCCTGTCACCAATGGCTCAGATCTAGCCGTATTTTCTAAAAATAAATAGGTAGATTGATCCACAGCGACATTCAGTTTCATTGTATTAGATGTAAGAGGGCCTGTCTACATAGGCCCAAAAGCCCTCCTGTACTCATCTCAATTAGACCACTGGCTGTCTTCATAAATCACAGTGCTTTCTGATGCTCATCTTGGGATTTACCCCCAATATAAGCCAATTTTGCAAAGCTTTAGGCAAAGTCAGCAGATACTCTGCTTGAAACTCTAGGGATGAATTATGCCTATGACAACACCACTGCTCCCAGCCAATCATAGAACTCCATCAGAGCACCTGGACACTGTGATTGTATCTGCTGCTATCAGAACAGGGTACCTGTGTGGCCTGCAACAAGGTGGGAGGGGCTCAACCCCCCTGCAGGTGCTGTTCTGACATTAGCAGAGGCAACCATAGCAGCCAGGTGCTCCATGGCCAGCTAGAAAGTAGTGGCAGTATTGACACAGAGTAGGTGACAATCTAGTAGGGGCTGATGCAGTTTTTACTGGTCTGAACAATGGTCCTGGATTCAGCATTTACATGCTGGATACAGGGCTGCTCTGGGCCAGATTAACTTGCTCACTGGACCCCCCGGTAGCACATTGGGTTAAAGCGCTGAGCTGCTGAACATGTTGACCAAGAGATCACAGGTTCGAATCCGGGAAGTGGTGTGAGCTCCCACTGTCAGCCCCAGCTTCTGCCAACCTAACTGTTCGAAAACATGCAAATGTGGGTAGATCAATAGGTACCGCACTGGTGGGAAGGTAACAGTGTTCAATGCAGTCATGCCGGCCACATGACCTTGGAGATGTATATGGACAACACCGGCTCTTCAGCTTAGAAATGGAGATGAGCACCAACCCCCAGAGTCAGACATGACTGGACTAAGTGTCAGGGGAAAACCTTTATGTTTATCTAACTTGCTCAGTGCAGATGAACCCATAAAGTATTTTTACTTTCTATTTTATTTTTATTGCTCTCAACTTTATTATCCAGCAAACTGTGGAAACCATGGAAAATTGGCATTTGCCACCTCACACCTTCAAGGGTTCAGGAGTTGGTCAGAGCATATTGGATTAACAGAGGCAACACTACATAGCTCTTCAATTGAGTATATTGATACACAGTGCAAAGCACAGAGAAAAAAATCCAACAACATCAAAGGTGAATAGAAAGCATACAGCATAAATCATGGCAAAAATTTAATCTAACATGCTTTAAAACCAATTATGTTTTTAATGCACTTCATCCTCAGCAAGCTCTCAAGAGGAATACACATATTGCAAGTACTTTCGTTAGGATTCAATAAGTGACTTTAAATCTTTCAGCAGCAAATATTTCTAATCATTTGTAAATTTAATTAGTAAGAACTTGGGTTTTATTAGCATATTTTTGAATTGTACGCTAGAAAGGATATGCCAACCATTTACCAGATATATTCTACCCTCTCTTTAGTTGTCAGTGAAGCTTGGCTAGGATTTTTTGTCTGTGTATCCTTTCAAACAGGCTGATGCATAAGTTGCAAAGATATATATATATACACACACACACCTTCGAGATACATCTTCTGCTTTGACGTCTGTTGTCCTGTGTTAAGAAGTATGAATAATTCTTTCTGAACATAAATGAACCCAACAGTCTCAAAAAGTATACTGTAATTAACTACATGCATGGGAAAAAATGCCCCTTAAGGGTGAGGGAAAGAAGGTAAAAAGCCAAAGCCAGGGAACTTGTTATTGTTGTTGATGTGTATCTTCAAGTTATTTGTGACTTATGGTGATCCTAAGGTGACACAAGCTTTCATTGGAAAGCTTATCTCAGGCCTTTGCCTTTTGATTATGAGAAAACATGACTTCTATGCCCAAGGGGAGATTTGAATCCTGTTTTACTGGTGTTAGTTCAATACTCTGTTAGACCATATTGGCTCATTACTTAAATGTTCTACAGGGTGAGGCAGCATAACTTCCTTTTTTCAAAACTTAATAAAACCCATTGTATGAATCAGAAATTTTTATTATTTTATAATGCAGGCACATACCTAAAGTTTTGTTTTATGTAGTTTAGAAGATCAAATTAGGTAGGTGACATCCCCCAGTCCCCATTCTCTATACACTGAGTAAACTGATTTCTGGCATTTGTCATGACTCTTGCCAGTATAGCAGGCATTATGTTGGCAATTTCTTCCTGGATGTTGGTCTTCAAATCTTGTAGGGTCCTTGGATGGTTCACATAAACACGGCATTTTTTAAAAAATAAACCCATAGAAAAAAATCGCAAGGGGCCAAATCTGGAGAGTGGACCAGCCACTCCAAATCTGCTCGAAAAGTAGGCCTCAACAGCAAACGCATGCTCCTCACTGTTCCAACGCATGATGATGACTGAACTGTTCCAGGGCAAAACTTTATACTCTCGAACGAGACCACTAGTGTTCTGCTACGTCTTCAACAGAGTGAATGGCGCACATTTATGCTACCTCACCCTGTATAATGCATTAAGTTATAATTATCCCTCCATTTTATAAGAAATGACCATATGGTTCTCTGAATTCTAATGGAATTCATTCCATGAAAATGTAGCCTTTTGTTTTTGTCCATGTGGGGTATAAAGGGTCCAGAATGCAGATAAACAAAGCCAGCAAGGAATAAAACAGTCATCAATTGTCTCAAGGTCAAGAACACACAAACGATGAAAGCACTGTCCATCACCAAAGTAGAGCAGTTTGAAGTATCACAGACACTGGGACACTGCTGGGAGATTAATAGACAACTAATACCAAGTGCTTAATGGGTCAGTGTTTCCTATTTAACAGACTGTGGGATCTGTGTAACCTTTGCTTAGGTGAATCCTCAGCAATTGCCTCCATATCCCTCATCTACTAGCTCTACAAACTCAGATAGACCACTGTTACCCGGGGCCATAAATTTCTGGCTGAAAGATCATTATTTGTCCAATGTCTTGGTGATAATTTGAATCCTGGTCTCCAGGACTCAAACACTACAACATGCTGGCATTCTCGGGGGACTTACCAGTCCCTTTTAGCTCCCAGATATTCCCAGTGGAATTCCTACTCACATCAAAAGTGATTCAGCGACCTATCAATTCTCACAAATCCTTTCCATTGGCATAAAGTCTGTGTGACCTTAAACAGATGTTCAAAACATACTTTATATGTACAAAGATCAGAACTCTCAAAATCAAAGAGAATTTCCAATTGGGAGAATCCACAAAGAGCAAAGAGGCCCAGAGTGCTTTAGTACAGTGGTTCTCAAGCTTTGTTCCCCCAGATGTGTTGAATTTTGTCTCCTGGGATTAGCTACATTGACCTAGACTTCTGGAAACTGAAGTTCAAAACACCGGGAGGACCAAAAGTGAGGAATCACTGCTATGATGCAAACTGCATCACAAAACTATTCATCCCAGAATTCCATAGAGTGAGGGCATGGCAACAAAAGTGCCATCAAAATGTGGAACATGATTGAATATATCCATGTTTGAGGTAATGGGAATTTTCTGATTAGTGATGACAGTGGCAATATATTCTACTCTTGCAGTCTTTCCTGCTTATTCTACATATATCTATGGAATACAATTGATTTCAAATAGTTATGGGATTGCTTACTTTTGAATGATTTGAATTAAGACACGTGCTTTACAATATACTTTTTTGTGGAAATCAGAACTGTTTGAATTGGTTTGTGGACATGGATCAATATGTTATTTTTGGACTCTACTTATGTGCATGGCTATGGCACCTCCACTTTGCAATTTATTGCTTTATCACTGACAGTAGTTCTTAAAAAGTGCTTTACTTTGAGGCCAAATATATTGAATACAAACCATGGCCCATAGCTACAATATAAAAAATGTCCAGCTTGACAAAATGAGTTGAGGAAATAATTTGACAAGGGAATGAACATGGAAAGATGGAAAGATACAAAGCTTTCTGAAAGGAAAAAAATGGAAATGCATGACAACACGGGGCAGTCTTTAAGCTCTATTTCAAAATTTTCAGTAGATGTTTGTTATTTTTCTGGTTCTCTATTTGTGATTTTCAATTTTGTGTTTTCTGTTTTCAGTGTTTTATTTTAGTCTGTGGCAACAAAATCAAGATTTTGTGTCACCTTAAAGATGACCTATTGCATTTGACTTAAGCTTTCTTAGACTGCAGTACACAATAAGGTTTATAATTGATTTTATCCAATTGGCACATTTGCTGTGGTGAGCATTATTTTAAATTGTTTTAACTGGCTTTCAACCATCTAGTTTTAAATGAGATATCATTTAATATCGTTTGTTAAATTATAGCTATGACTATCTATCTTCTTAAATTGATTTTATTGTGTGCTGCCCTGAGGTCTTTAGATATAGAGCAGGATATAAATATTTTACTTTAATTAATTAAATTATAGTTAACATTGCTAATTTTTACTTGTTAAGTTATTGACCTTGTTGTGACTCACCTTGAACCCCTTTGAATTAAAGTAAAATCATCTTTATTTTCATTGTGATGTTTAGGGCTGGAGCTACACTACCCTATATCCCAGGATCTGATCCCAAATTATCTGTTTTTCCCAGCCCTTCCACACAGCCATGTAACCCAGAATATCAAGGCAGAAAATCCCACAATATCTGCTTAGAACTGGGTTATAAGCGGGCCCGTCCAGACAGTACCTTTACCCCAGGAGCTCCTGCAGCAAGCAGGAGGGTTGCCAAATGCTGTTCCCTGTAAATTCAGAATCAATAGCTACAAACGACAAAAAACGTGAGATTTTTAAGTGTGGGGATATACTGAATCTGAGCCAAAAATCCACATCTTTGAATGTCTGTATGTTCATTCACTTGGAAATCATGAGTTTTTTAAATCTGGGTTGTTCCCAGGGTTTGGATGTCTGTTTCTGATTGGTAGGTTCTTAAAAAGAAGGCTACAGTTGGTAGAATGCAAAAACTTTGTGTGCCAGAAACTTCATGAAACATGTGGAGGGCACATTTTCTCTGGCCAGAACAAAGTTGTGGCCCCCTAGTCAACGTTGAACATCTTTTCACGATAAGAACAATCAGGAACAGAAACGTATAACCCAGGAACAACATCCTGCCTGCACCGATGATCCTGCAGCTCATATAACCCAAGAATCATGATTCACATTTTCGCATGTTCGCAGCTTAAGTTTTTTTTTTAAGCTGAAGTTTCTAGCGGAAGTCCAGTGGTGGCCATCTTGAGGGGCTGCAAAATCCTACAACAAATCAGCAAGTGTGGATGATGGAGGCAGAAATCCTGGGACCAACAGGTTTGTATTTGGACATTTTCTCAGGTCCCAGGTTTTTGTTTCTTGTTTGTTTGTTTTTTTGTCCCTGACTAAAGTGCACAATTTAGTGCTGTCTGGAACCGTCCTGTGCCATATATACCAGTTAAAAGCAGTAAATATGGGGTTTTATTCAGCTGTGTGGAAGTGGCCATAGACTAAAATAATCCAGTTCAAAGCAGATAATCTGGAATCAGATCCTGGGATATAGGGCAATGTAGATCCAGCCTATCTCCATCACGGTTATGCAGTGAAATTGGTTTTGAAAGGAATGAACCCTAGAAGTATGTTTGAAGGTCCTCTTCACTTCTAGCTACATCTTCCTTCCTCAGATTTTTAAATTTTTATTTGCCAGTAACAACAATTCAGCTGTGCATTTTCTTAGTATGGCACACATGCTTTGAACTGTTATAGAATTACGGTCTGTCCTCCATATCCACAGATTCTGAATCCATGGGTTCAATTTTTTTTTTAAAAAAAGGATCCCAAAAGCAGACCTTGATTTTGCCATTTTATATAGGGAACATCATTTTATTATTCCAATGTATATAATGAGACTGGAGCATCCATGGATTTTGAAATTCACAGTCATTGCAAGTAGCAAACTCCATCAGATATCAAGGGCCCACTATATGTTCTTATTTTTTCAAATATTAATGAACTTTATGTGCAGAATAGCAGTGGAGTCGGGAGGAAGTTGAGAAAGTGATGGAAATGGGGTTTTATTAGGATCTAGTTTTTCAAAGACACTGAGATACCTTGTTAGATAGGTTGATGGCAGACAGTCTTTGAATTAGCAGACGGAATTCAAATTTTTGCATGACTTTCCTTATTAAACAGCATAAACCTTCTGTTAGAACTTCACCTCCCCGAGTTGTAGAGTTAAAAACAGCCTTTGGAAGATAAGAGTATACAAGGCACATCTATATCTGAGATGAGTGAACTGGAAATTCTTAGTAGGCAAAACAACTTGGGGACGCTGAATTGTTTTTTGCTAAATTGGAACTAAGTAGCACATTGAAAATTAACTACTTGTGTGTGTGTGTGTAATATCAGAATCCATTGGATCAGAAATTTGACTATCTCTTGAGGTTAAAACATTTATTTTATAATTTTTACAACTCCAGTTCCCAAGGAATATATTTTTGTTTCTAATGAGCTTCTCATTTTAAAAAGTTCACAGGTGTTCCTTCCATGAAAGGGAAATTGTATCCATGTGTGCATGAGGACTTCTGTGTTGACACTGATGTACACATGGATTAGGGTTTTGAATATGGTTACCAATCTAAGAGGCCACAGTTTTCCCATGCTTATTGTACATATCAAAATGAAATACAATATGTCTTGAAAATAATTAAGGTTCAGTTAGATTTGCTTGTCAGCTTCTTTTGATCTAAATGAGAAAACGAATAGATTTAATAGGTAGTTGATGGAGGTTGAAGAAATGAACACCCAAATGTTCACAAACATTTTATCATATTAAACTTGCTGCATGTTCAATATTCAAAAATCATTCCTTAACATATTTAAAATGCTGAAAGGAAGATGAAGATTGAGGTCCAGAAAGTGCTAATGTTCACCTCCACTGAACCAATCAAAACTCAAGCTCTTGAGAATAATATTTTGCTGGTTATTTGAAATAATTAATAGTTTTTTGTGATTAGCAGCATTGGCAGATAATCTCTATAAAATAATGAGTGTAGATTTGATATGATACTTACTTTTTGTATAATGAGAATATACACACATTTTCTAAATGGCTAATGATGGTAGTAATGCTGGCCGGTACCTTAAAGGTGGACCCTCAGTATCCACTGGGATTTGGTTTTAGGAATTCTTGTGAACATAAAAATCAGTATAATAAGTATTAAAAAATCAGTATAAAAATGACAAGCACTGCAAGCAGGCATGTAGCCGGGGGGGGGGGGGGGGGGCTTGAGGGGCTTCAGCCCCCCCCCCTGAAATTCTCATGGTGGTTCGCGAAAAGGCCTTGCTAGTGCATTATTTAAACTGTTATTTTTATTCATATCATGATCTGATCACCATACTCAATTTATCCCATATGCATGGGGGTATTGGGGTAATGATACAAAAGGTTTGCTAGGCTAGACCCTCTTTCACTCAGACTCAGCCCCCCCCGAAACCCAGCCCCCCCAAACTCCCCCCTGAAAAAAATTCAGCCCCCCCCCCCCAAAAAAAATTAAATTCTGGCTACGGGCCTGACTGCAAGTAAGAGCCCTAGAGAGCTAAGGATCTGTAAAATGGCAGGGACTATAGCAGCATATGCCTACAGTAGTGCTTGGTGTGTGGCAAAGTCAAGGTTTGTTTTCTGGAATTCTTTTGATTATTTCTGAGTCATAGTTGATTGAATCCATGGATGTAGATGTGATGTGTGTATACACTGTAGTCATAGAGTTATGCAGTGAATCTGGCCCTCATTTACCAAATTCTTACTCTTTGGAAGCAGCCACTGTGATTGACAGAGTACAGTTCCTTTCCCAATTTGGAAGCAGCTGTTATTTCTACCCCTCTTGTAAGTCCCCTTTCTATACTGCCCTGTATCCCAGGATCTGATCCTAGATTATCTGCTTTAAAATGGAATATATAAGACTCCACCATGATAATAGGGGACAAGAAGATAATCTGGGATCAGATCCCGGGATATAGGGGCAGTGTGGAAGGGGGTTAAGTGATTGTTGGTGTGACAGGCAGAAACAGGACCTCTATTATATTTCCCTCTCGTGCCAGAAATATTTCAAGCACTGGGTGGGTGGGGAACATCAGCCTTTTGCTCCCTGCTCAACAGAGGACCCCCCCCCCCGTCCAAATGGATCATAGTGGCTACTGCCTACTAATTGGGGAATGGTGGAGTTCTCTAATTCCTAGATAATGCCTAAATTAATAGCTATAGGGATTATGAATACAAAATAGTTGTGAGCATGTAATCCTAGGGGCCCTTCCACACAGCCCTATATCGCAGAATATTAAGGCAGAAAATCCCACTTTATCTGAGTTTGGACTCAGATAACCCAATTCAAAGCACATATTGTGGGATTTTCTACCTTGATATTCTGGGATATAGGGCTGTGTGTAAGGGCCCTAAGTTATACATTATTTACTTTCCAACAGAATTTGGGCCAAAATATTGAAGGAAGAAGAGGAGGAAGTTATAAAAACAGATGAAGAATATTACTATTATTTTAATATCTTCCAATGATTTGGGTGCTGCTGCTACATGTCATGAGCTATTCTATCAAACACTGATACCAGTATTAGCTTTGCTACTGATTCCAAAGAGAAACCTCCAGTTTTGGTATAGTTTCTCATTAATTGCCTATTTGTAGAACCCGAAAAAGCTCCTGCTCTTCTAAGTGAACCGGGAAAGATGGGCATAATATGTACCCAAAGAGCTAATGAAGCAATTGTTTTGCATTATACTTGGACAACGCTCCACAAGTCTTACAAACAATTTTGTAAACGTAGAATCATCCTACCTGATCTAATGCTCAGTACAGAAGCCTTTACTTGAGGGGCATGCTATGGGCATTTTATAAATGGTTTACTTTGGCTTTTGTTTGTTGTCTCTTTATGGTTTTAATAGACTTATTAATCTCATTTTTGTTTCCTACTTTTTTATTATAACTTGGTATACTGCAACCTAGAAAATTGCCCACATTTCTTAATGACTGTTTCCCTCCTCACCATCTCAGTTCTTGATCCAGGCAACAGAATCCTCTGCTCATAAGATCTATACAACTAATATTTGCAGTGAGGTGTGCGAAACTTTATTTTAATGGGACTGCTGCAGTGTAATGGGACCATTATGTGATTTGCATCTTCAGTAGTTCTTGGTGCTTTGGAGACATTTTTCAGATGTCATTCTTTCTAACAAAGTCAGGGTGATTAATGCTGTCTGGTTGACTAGTTTAGAGTATTGCGTCTCTCTGAGATGAACTCCCATACAGATGGGTTCTTTTTTTTATCAAGTAAGATTAGAGGCTCCTGAGTGACTCACGCAATAGGCTCATGTCACCTTCAGATTTATTACCAAGTTGTTTTCAACTTTATTATGCCTTTTTAATTAAAGCTAAAAATGGTAGATGCATCAGAAGTACAAAAGAGAGCCTTCTGTCTTGGTTAATTGACAGTTCCTTGGCAGTTCTTGTGGATAGAAAAGATACTTTTTTATGCTAACCACTCTTTTAAACAGCTGTTTCCTCATTTTGCACATGTAATCCTAAAAAACACTACCGTAAGATTGTGTAATTTAAAAAGTAATGAAAATTTTGTAGCTAGCATAGATTACATTTGAAGACATTTCTTCCCTATTTCTTAAGCTGCTTAATTTTGTTGAAAAGGCACTGTAATATGATATTTTGTAGCTATATTAAAAAAATTAAGTAAAAAAAGACAGTCATCAGCATAAGTTATGCAATACTTTCCTTATATTCCTGGAAAGAGTGCAGTGAACTTGATGACTTTGACCTATTCTGTATTTTACAATTTGCTATGCTAGCAATTTTCAATTTTCTCCCTTTTTATAGCTTCAGTAGACGATGAGGAGGATTTTAAGGTGGCTTGCTCACGTAATAGAATAATGAAAAGGTGAGAAGATATAGTTAGAGGAACATGAAGTACGTATTGTGACAAAGGTGGTTACACTAAAGTCTCCTCTTCTGAAAAATGACTTTGCAAAATAATAATGTAGCCTTACACTATGACTGTACATCAGATGTTTCTGTTTTTCCCTGGGAGCTTATTAACACCACTGGGAACATTTCAACCAACAGTAATGACTTTTCAAGTCTCATTGAGTTTATTGGAATTCACTTAAACTCATTTATTACACTCACAGTAAAATCAACGGGACCTAGAAATTCTTAGGTTCGGCAGCATCATGGCCTACATATTTCTAGTAGGGAAACAATACATTTGAACTTGTAATGCAGATCATTATAAGGTCTTTCTATCTTTGATATTGTTAATAAAAAAGGAAAAATCCAGCCAAAGTGAAACACTTGCTCGACGTAACTAAAGTAGACTCACTGATTTACTGGGCTTTACATATGTGTTGATGCATTTAATAAAGTTCTGAGATGTTGGTGTTTTTTTGGACTACATAGCCAGGGGTGGGGTGGGATGGTGGGTTTTCAAAGCTCATATTCTTGTGTGAAATGCAACAGCACTCAGACTTGAGAAAGCGATGTGTCTTAAAGCTTCTCTACACCATCTCAAAAATCTGCACTTATCAAGAGGTCACTTCTAGTTGTTTATATGATGTTCAGAGATTTCTGGTCCTAATCACAGAGTAAACTAGTTTAAACCAGTTTAGGCCCGTGCTAAGAAAAGTCAGAATACTCAAGAGTTTGGTGAAACTCTGGAGCAGCCCCATAGTTTTGGCATAGTGTGGCCAGCATGACCATATCTAACGAAGACCAGTCTACTGTCCACTTGGGCTGCTGTTTCCATCTCCTTCTACCTGGTTCCATTGGCACCTCTACTGATGTCAGCATGGAGTGTCAATGCCAGGAGCTTTCCTGAAGTACTGTGGCTGTATGGCAGTGGTGACTGCAATATAACAGTAAGATGATGGTCTATCCAGATCAAAGAAGTTTTGGCCCTGCTGGATCATGTAGACCAGGGGTCCTCAAGCTATGGCCTGGGGGCCGGATACGGCCCTCCAAGGTCATTTACCCGGCCCTCGCTCAGGGTCAACCTAAGTCTGAAATGACTTGAAAGCACATAATAACAACAACAATCCTATCTCATCAGCCAAAAGCTTCCCATTGAAATACTAATAATTTTATATTTGTTAAAATGGTACTTCATTTTAATTATTGTATTGTTTTTACGTGTTTTTGCACTACAAATAAAATATGTGCAGTGTGCATAAGAATTCATTCATGCTTTTTTCAAATTATAATCCGGCCCTCCAACAGTTTGAGGGACTGTGACCTGGCCCTCTGTTTAAAACGTTTGTGGACCCCTGATGTAGACTACACCCTATTACCACTGTGAGTCAGGGAAATGTGTGCATGCCCCGAGACAGGTATGAAGCATTTTTACTACAGACTGTCCTTGAATAATCAGCTAATGTAGATGATCTCGTGGAGAGAACATCAGAGATAGTATTAAATATTGTTGCCATGATCTAAAGCAGGGGTCCTCAAATTTTTTAAACAGAGGGCCAGGTCACAACCCCTCAAACCGTTGGAGGGCTGGATTATAATTTGAAAAAATGCAAATGAATTCCTATGCACACTGAATATATCTAATTGTAGTGCAAAAACACTTTAAAACAATACAATAATTAAAATGAAGAACCATTTTAACAAATATAAACTTACAAGTATTTCAATGGGAAGTGTGGGCCTGCTTTTGGCTGATGAGATAAGATTGTTGTTATTGTGTGCTTTCAAGTAGTTTCTGACTTAGGTTGACCCTGAGCGAGGGCTGGGTAAATGACCTTGGAGGGCCGTATCCAGCCTTCGGGCCTTAGTTTGAGGACCCCTGATCTAAAGACTCCTCATGTATCTTCCACCTATGCAAAAATCTCTAAGATATAAACTAATAATCTTATGAAACATTTCACCTTTACTTATCATCTCCTTTTTGTTGTCCAACTGCTGCAAGATTGAAACTGCAGGTGTCCCTATATTGTGAAATCTTCTTTTGGACAATGTATTCTTTTTATCTTCTTCAGTTACAGGCAGTTCCCAAGTTACAAACAATTCCAGTTACAAACATGGGTTGTGGCAAAGCTAGGTGGGCCCAGGAGCAGGCACACCAGCTAGCAGTGTGTGCCTCTTGCAGTATTTGAAATGTTTAGGGATTTACATGCACAGGTAAAAATAAATATGTTAAGGCAAAATCTGTCCAAGTTGCATTTAATGTATAACTCCACACTATTTTTTTCTTTTCTTTTTCTTTTTTTTTGGTAGTTTGGTTAGCATGTTGTGGGGTCGGAGCCACTGGGAGATTTTTACTGCTGCCTGTATCATAATTAGACAGATTTAATGCCATTTCCTCTCCTAAGACAACAAGAAATGAGAGGAAATCTGCCCCTATGTAATTCCCGACTATAAGAGTTATCATGAGGAAAGGTGTCCCCACTGAAGCTGTATCACTAATTCTTATTTCCACGACAACTCCAAATTTCCAAAATCCAATTGTTACAGAAAATGAGGTAAAATCTTCTGAACAGGGACACAGACAGCAAAGCAAATGTTGCAAGGGTATTAACCCTTCCCTATGCTATCCAAAACTTTTAAAAAGATGAGTTACAACTTTAAAAAAATGCCTGTTCCAAATTACAAACAAATTCAGTTTAAGAACAAATCTATCTTGCTCATAACCCAGGTACTGCATGTATAACAAGAATCCATATATTCAGCACATACTCTGCTCTTTTGACCTGTCTCAAGTTTCCACAATTTTCTATGTGCTCTTGCACTGCTTTCTCTCTCAAATAAATTCATATTTATAAGACAGATTTGAAAAGACTGGCTTCTGCATTTTGGCAGTTTCCAATTTTAAAAGTACCATGATCCCTAAAACTTCTGAATAAGGCCCCTTTCACACCGCTGTATAAAATCCACATTGACCTGGATTATACGGCAGTGTGGACTCAGATAACCCAGTTCAAAGCAGATATTGTGGATTATCTGCATTGATATTTTGGGTTATATGACTGTGTGGAAGGGCCCTATATGGCAGATGCCTGTAACTTATCCCTACCTTCTTCTGTCCCTGCTAAGGATCGAACCCTTAGAGAACTTTCCTGTCTGTATGGAATTGCTATAATAAAACTTCAGGAGTTATTTTCCTTAACCTTCTCATTGCTCCTTAATCTTAACAGATACTCATTCTATGCACAGACTCTCTTGTTAGTTCTGACTTGCACAGACGGTTAGGCTGAAGCATTTAGAAACACAATTCAAGCTCATTTCTCCAGGATCTTTCTTCTAGCGTACTGCAGTGTCCCAGGCCAATGTGTCTGGCTCTCTTGTTAAAACTTGGAGAGTAATAATTCCATGTCATTCCCTGCAAAGCCCATCATATCATTTTCCCCTTTCCCTTTACTGTAGACACATCCAGCTACAATGTCCCTCCCACATGACAATGATGGCTGTGAGAACAGAAAATGAGTTCACATCAACTCTTTTCTCATGGCAAGCATTGTCTTCAGATAATAGACCGAAAGGGGATCTTATTACAATCTTACTCTGATGACCTTATGTCCTCTCTCTGGATATAGTATTATGGATTGTTCTCCCGCCATACTGCTGCTGCTTGACTGGTAAAAGTGATAAAAGAAATTTATCAAGGATCCCATTACAAAGGGTTGGCTGTTGTCAAAGATGCAGGGACAGGGCAGCGACTAGAGAGCAAACTAGAGAGATCGCTGCTTTGGCTTACATGCTCAAATTCTAGGATGAAAATAAAACTTTTTCCTTTTATCTCTGGGGAGAAGCATAGGAGGGAGAAAACAAATGTTTCTTTTTTTCTTCCTTCCAGAAAAGATGTGTTGAAGGATCTTTAGCACACCTAATATCATGGGACTGTGATGAATAGCAGCGTTCCTACAAATATTCCCGGTGATGTTTGTTTCATCGTGTCTCAGGGTTCTCTCAATGTTAAATATTAAGGGCAATTTTTGTAAGGAGATATATTAACCTGCTCATGCTTGCTTTGATTTAAAGGCCATAAAAACTTCTCCTGTTGCACAGAAGCTACTGCTAACTTTGAAACAGCATAATTTGTCTACACCTTTCTCCCATTACAGGTACAGGGTGACTAGATGGCCTGACAATAATGCTGCTAACTCACTACTAGCGTTTTTAAAATACCATTTCCATGACTGCTATTGTGGTTTTCATGGTGAGGCTCTTTGATATTCAGTGCACATCTTCATCAAATAGTTATACCCATTTGTACCCCACTTTGTGATGGCTACCATGGTGATTCAATGGGTTAAATCCTTGTGCTGGCTGAACTGCTGACCTGAAGACCTGAAGGTAGGCATTAGAGTCCATGAGACGGGGTGAGCTCCTGACTGTCAGCCCCAGCTCCCCGTGCAGGGACATGAGAGAAGCCTCCCACAGGATGTCAATGTCCTTGCAGACGGCCAGTTCTCTCACACCAGAACCGACTTGCAGTATACTCTCAATTCACTTCTGACAATAATAATAATAATAATAATAATAATAATAATAATAAATCCTAAAAATACCACAAATACCATCAGCATGCAACAAAGAACTGGTGGGATCACAAGCTGGAAAAAGTTACAGAGATTGAACATGTCAAGCTACTCTGGGACTTCTGAATTCAGACAGACAGAGTTCTGGAGTGCAATACTCCTGACCTCACGATCATGTTAAAAAACAAAGTATGGATTGTAGATGTTGCAATCCCAGGTGACAGCAGGATTGAAGAGAAACAACTGGAACAGCTGACATGATATAAGGATTTAAAAATTGAACTGCAAAGACTCTGGAACAAGCCAGTAAAGGTGGTCCCAGTGGTGATTGGCACACTTTGTGCAGTGCCTAAAGACCTTGGCCTGCACTTAAAAACAATCGGCGCTGACAAAATTACCATCTGCCAGCTGCAGAAGGCCACCTTACTGGGATCTGCACGCATTATTCGCCAATACATCACACAGTCCTAGACACTTGGGAGGTGTCTGACGTGTGATCCAATGCAACAGCCAGCAGAGTGTCTGCTGTGGACTCATCTTGTTGTGTTTCAAATAATAATAATAAATCCTAGGTTATGAACTTGGGCTGGCTACAGGGAGTATAGAACTCCCTTGTTTCAATAGCTCCACTGGTTGCCAACCTGTTTCTGGGAACAATTCAAAGTGCTGGTTTTAACCTATAAACCCCTATAAGTTAAAGCTATCCTTTAGGTCCAGGTTATTTGAAGGACCGTATCTTTGCCTATGAAACTGTTGGAAATTTATGATCATCTGGGGAGATCTTCTCGCTGTTTTACCACCCGCTCAAGCTCTTTTGGTGGAAACAAGCGAGAGAGCCTTTTTGGTGGTGGTTCCCAGACTGTGGGACTCCCTCCTGAGAGACCAGGATGGCCCATCCCTGCTGGCCTTTTGCAAGCAGGCAAAGACATATCTTTGCCATCAGGCATTTGGGGGATAATGAGCAGCAGGCTGCTGGGGATTTTGCAGGTGGTATTTTGTTTGGAGGGAAATGTTGAGCTTTTATATATAATTTTAATTATATTTTATTGTATTTTAACTGTATTTAACTTATATTCGGGATACAACTATTTGTTTTGTTTTATTTTTGTATTGGCTATTTTAAAATTTCATTGGGTTGTGTCATGTTATTGTAAGCTGCCTTGCAGGCATGTAGCCAGGGGTGGAGTGGGGGGGGGGGGGGGCTTGAGGGGCTTCAGCCCCCCCCCCCCAAATTCTCATGGTGGTTCGTGAAAAGGCCTTACTGGTGCATTATTTAAACTGTTATGTTTATTCATATCATGATCTGATCACCATACTCAATATATCCCATATGCATTGGGGTAATGATACAAAAGGTTTGCTAGAGTAGACCCTCTTTCACTCAGACTCAGCCCCCCCCGAAACTCAGCCCCCCGAACCCCCTGAAAATCTTTTAGCTCCCCCCCCCCGAAACGAAATCCTGGCTACGGGCCTGCTGCCTTGGGTCCCTATGGGGGAAAAGGTGGGGTAGAAATAATGATGGTGATGATGGTAATTTGTCCTGAAATTTGTATTTAAAATTCTTTATCAAAAAACTTTAGCTCTCCAGCTCTGGTAAATAAACTGATGTGTTCTAGCAACAAATTCCAAGGACCTCACCAAACTACAAATTTCCAAGAAACTCTCGATTCAAACTAATTGTTGCATCTTATTTGTGGGGTTTTCTCTCATTCACTCAATTTCCTTTGTGACTGTTTGGGAAGACAGTGAAATCTGGTATTTGAGAAAGTTGGGTTTTTTTTGTTATGATGCTGGTTCTTGTCTTAATTACACATATTTTGTCTAATTTGTGTTGCATCCCTGCACAGATTTGTATAACTTTTCATATACAAGCAAACTGGTGCAACCCTTTCTAAGGATACATCCTTATGTGATATTAGACATTATCTTGCTTAGCTTTATTTTAT
Source organism: Anolis sagrei (assembly GCF_037176765.1). Classification (NCBI taxonomy): domain Eukaryota; kingdom Metazoa; phylum Chordata; class Lepidosauria; order Squamata; family Anolidae; genus Anolis; species Anolis sagrei. The sequence goes on along the minus strand of NC_090021.1, from coordinate 103,892,071 downwards.
TATTAGTCCCGTTGTCATCTTTTAGTGAGAATGAATGATATGTTGTGATTAATTCAGTTAACTTTAGGGTTTTTTAAATAACTCTAGATCATCTCAATGTGGAAAAGGGAAAAGGTCTAACATATTACAAGTAAAATAGAAGGTATACACAATTCAACATAAATTGATTAATAAGTCCATTACTTCTAGACCAACATACATATAAAATTCTGTGATACCAGTTTCCAGTTTCATTTTTAATAAGTGGCCATTAACCAAACCAAAGATAAAATATATAGAGCTAAAATAAAAAATATTAAGTCAGACTCCTTTAATGTAGTCTTTCATATTTGCCTTCTAAAACTGGGCACATGCATTGCCTAGTACTATCAAGCCTTTTCCATTATATTGAGTTCTTTATTAAAAAAACAAATTAACAAAAAGAAAAAAGTAGTATTTGTTCTTTAGAAAAAGACCTTTTAGTCAACTTTCATTCTGAACACTTAATTTTTTCTTTTTTATTCTTAACTACCCTGAGGAGAATGAAGAGAAAGCAGAAAATGTCAGAACTACATTATAAAATTATTGATATTACACTGGGATTATTGAGAAAGATATACAGTGGGTGTATTGGGCTTATGCAAAGAGAAAGACCACTCTGTGGGCGAAACTCCACAATAAATATTCTACTTCATTGAATTCACTAGTCCTTAGACTTCATAGGTTACATTCTTCATTCCATCTGCACAAGCCACAAGCTCTGAATCAGATCAGAAGCTGCTGCTGTCATCTGCCCCCTAACTCAAGGTAAAAACCCAATTTTACCCCATTTTAGTAGAAATTGGGGGAATACTCTGGAGCGTCCCTAAAACTCCAGAGCAGCCCCACACTTAGGGGTTGGCATGTAGAGTTGGGCCAATTCCAATTTGGAACCGGTCATTCTGGTAACATGGGCAAGTGCTGCCATCCTGTTTTTCTTGCACTCCTTGGAACAGGGAAAAGGAGATGTCACTGACCAATGGCAGCAAAGGTGCATACACGAATTGGAAAAAAGAGGGAGATCACTTTTTCTGATCATGTATCATCATCATCATCACCACCACCACCACCACCACCACTGATGAGCCCCAAGAGGAGAGCAGAAAACTCAAAGCAAATCCTATTGAAAGTAGGTTAGAGCTCATTGGAAATCCTACTCCATGGAAGGTGGTGGCAGTGAAAAATTTTTTTTATCACTATTGGGTCTGCTCAGTGTTGTCCAGCAGAGCTGTCTCAAGTGATCAGGAGCCTTTTACACTCTTCCCCACAGGAACTACAGATAGACTACTCAGCAGTTCAATGTGAAGAATTTACATGGTTGTAATATTTCAGTTCCACTCCAACTTGGATGCTCTGATTCATACAGGTCGAGTAGGAGCAATCTCGCCTCATGCTTGTCTCACATTAGTGGATGAGTTTCAGTTTGTCTAGGCTAAGAATGTAGACTGGATTCTTCATGAAGTGAGAGACACCACATGTGTACAATAACCTTTTCTTTTCTTATAAAACAGTGATTCTCAATCTGTGGGTCCCCAGATGTTTTGCCTTTAACTCCCAGAAATCTTAACAGCTGGTAAACTGGCTGGGATTTCTGGGTGTTATAGGCCAAAACACCTGGGGACTCACAGGTTGAGAACCACTGTTATAGAAGCAGCCAGAGGGGGTCTGGCTGAGTGGGTCATGGGAGTAGTCAGTGCTTCATGACAGCAAAGCAGAGTTCCATCTTGTCAAAAAAATGTTGTTTCTGTTTTATCAGGTTTCACATATGTTTTTAAAAACTGCCTTTAACCTGCCTTTTAACATTTTTAAATAACTAAAAAATATATGATTTAATAGTGTTTTAACTTCTGTATTCAAAGCTTGTACAAGTTGAGTATTCCTTTTCCAAAATATTGAGGATCAGAGGTGTGCCATGTTTTGTATTTTGGGAGGTAGGGGCAGGATTTTGGAGTACAGTATAGGTACTTGTATATAAAATAGCATGTGGAAGGAGTGGAGACAGTGGGAAATCCTGACAATCAAGTACACATTTTTGGGCTTTCCCACTTCAAGGGAGAGGAGTAGGAGGTAGGAAAATGGTACAGCCAAGTTTGTATGCAAACTTTACACAAGCAGTGGCTGTGTATATACACAGTACTGAATACATTGCAATTCTAGTCACTAAGCACATGTTCTAGTAAGAGAAAATGAATTATATGAAAAATAAAAAGCATTTCTTTTTGGCAATGCATTGTTGTGTTGCTTTTATGCCAATCTGTTTTTTCTGTTATCAGTTTGATAATGGAACACCACTTTTCTTGCCATACAATGCTGGAGATTTCTGTATGTCAGGCTACAACGAGCATTGTGTACAATCTCTGTGGGCCAAATTGAATCCAATGTCAACTTAATTATATTTCTCTGTTTACAGAAGGAAGGGTCAAGAGTTATTGCCTCCTGTTTTTAGAGATCTTCTATTCTGGATTTTGTTTGGATTTTGTGTTTACTCTGATGTTTCAACCATTAAGAAGAATTAAGTTAGAATTTGAAATATTACTTACAACTCTCACTCCCAGCCTGGTTCATGTTATCTGTAGAGTTCTGGGATATGCAATCCAAAATGTAATTCTGAATTAAATATAAATATATGAACATAAATCAAGTATGTTAGTGAGAAATAATCATGAAGATGTAAAATATTCACATTTTCAGTACTAGGGAATTCATCCTATTATAAAAAGGGCAAATCACAAATGCACCTAATAAAAAGATGTCAACCATTGTGTTCCAACAGTGTTTCTTAAAAATGATTAAAGACTCATCACATTGATCAAATCAAGTGTTATGGGATGCTTCCAGCCTGCTTCAGAGATGGAGTCCTATGCCTGCCCTCACACAAAATCCTGTGGCTTCCAGCAGAGGGGTGGAAGCATCCTTGGATACTTCCCTTCAAACACAAGAGACTTCTTAACTATGAGCATTATGAGGCCAAAAATCTTAACAAATTCAGTATATCAAAGTGCTTTATTAACTATTTCAAGGAAGCAACCACACCCCCATTTATAGACCTGTCTTGGAATTTCTTCCTATTGGCCAGATCTCTTGCTGAAACTGGAAAGGTGGGAATTTATATCTTTACATCTTCTTTTTTATGTGCCACCATCACTATTGCATCCACTATTGTCTGGATTCTCCAGACTGTAATACAAGTTGGACTGTAAAACAAATACAAATAAATTTCAGCTCCATTTTCCATTGATGAACTATGGAGATGGGTCTATGGGACCTTCTTTGTATCATCTAACAGTGTGGGGGCTACAGCACATCATGACAGATAGTGTTGTAGCATAGGAGGTGCTATGATGGCATCTAATGCTCAGTGGTATTAGGCCTAACATAATCTCCAGCACTCCCTATCCCCCCCCCACCCCCAAAGCTGCCACCCTTTCAGCTCTGCAGACTTCAGTGCTAGATTTGATTGCTCTGTGCCTGAGTAAAGATTCTTTTTTACAGTTCACCTGAAGCCTTTTACACTATACAATTATAGTACAATGATTCTGTTTCAACTGCAGTGGCTGCATCTATGGAATCCCGGGCTTTGTAATTTTCTGAGGCACTAGTCCTCACTTGCAGTAAATACTAAATACTATATGCTAAATTATAAATCCTAGGATTTCGTAAGATGAAGCCATAGCAGTTCCAATGGAATCATGGTGCTATAATTACAGAGTGTAAAAGGCCTCCCATGAGCATATTAAATAAAAAGTGTTGTATTGGGGAGGTTTTTTGCTTACCTGAAAGTGAGGTCCCCTAGAGCACTGAGACAATTATTATCTGTAGTGGAACATTTTAGTGCAGCAGGAAACAAAGGAAATGCTTATGGAGTCTGAACCATGGTAAGCTGCTAAGAAGAGTCAATGAGACAGATTACTGAAATAATTACATGTTTTAAACATGTCCCTAACATAAACAAGAACCCAGATGGCACCCAGTAGTTTCTGCTTGGTCATGCTTTGGGGCATTAAAAGAGGGGAGAGAGAAGTAGTAGAAGCTGGGAAGGTGGAGAAGAAGGAGTAAAGACAAGCTAAGGGTAGAAAGAATGAGATATTGCAGAATCCAGCCTTCCTTTAAGTCCTGTCCAAAACCCCTTGGATAGAAAGGGAGACCAGAAGATGCAATCCTGTTAGTGGCTTATGCTAGTATAATGGCCTGTGCTTACTGAAAGCAGTGATGACTGATGGCATACACAATTGTATCTGTCACTTCAGAAAGCTGCTGGCATTCAAACAATTCATGAGCTGGCAGGGTAGCTTTTTCTTCTGATAAACCCAGCTTTTGATCCCTTGTCTCTCTGTAGTGGAGCATCCACAGCCATTTCTCCCTTCTGCCATTGTGTATGCTACTTCCACCTACATTGACATCATAACAACACCCAAAAAGATTGCAGTCTAAGTACCTCATTAGAAGGGCTTTTTCCGATCCTAGGATGCTGCTGAGACATAGCCAGGACAGAGCCCGATGGAGCCCATCACATGACTCAGAACTATTTCCAGGAGGCCCCATCCTGGCTCCACTCTGCCTGGGTCTTGGCAGTGTATTCAGAGGCTGCTCTGAGAACATAAGTGATTACCCATGTTCCCACTGAAGTCAGGGACAGCGTGGGATGAAGCTAGGGGCAGATGGAAGATACTGTGGGATGGTAAGGGGCTGATGCGGTAGTAGTAGTCTATTGCTCTCTGACAGCCGTGGAGTAGTCTATAATTCACTTAATTGCCAATTATGTACATTTGACAGCTTTTAAAAATTTTTTGGAGACTACAATAAGGTTTCTAAACAGACAGCCTATAAGTTGCATTTTGCCCACCTGCTATAGGTGAGGAATAATTTATAATTTGTCTTCCTGGCTTGTTTGAAAGGTAAAACATATACATCTATATTCTGCAAGTCTATACACACTTACTGAGACTAAGCACCATCAAATTCACTGGAACATACTTCTGTTCAAAACAGCCTGAATGTTTTGTTTTAAGTGATGGAAAAGCCCCCTGTTTTATATTATACCTCTGTGAATGTACCTGTACTAATGGCATTTTGAACTACAAGAAGTGTGTGCTCTAGAAATAGAAAAAAATCATCTGGGAATTTAGCAGATAGATGAATGAATAAATACATGAATTATACTGAGAGGAACAGGGCAGGAAATTACTTGTGAAAAAGGAGTGCATTAGAGCACTTTGGGAAGGGGAAAAAACACAGTGCCAAGCTTGTGTTTAAAGATGCTTAAAAGCTGGAAAAGAAAAGTTCTTGTGAAAATACAGGCTATTTAGAGCCATTTGGTGGCTAGTAAAAACTCTCCTAATGAAACAATGTAGTAATTGGTTGGGGCTGCTCAAAGCAAACTCATATAAAATATTTAAATGTTTAGAGATACTCAGTGGCTCGATAACCCACTCCTAATAAAGCATATTCAGTGTTTTGAGTTGATCAGTAGATGGGAACCAGTGTGCCTTTTTTGGCAGTAGAAACTTTGCAAGCTAATAAAACTCTGTCTGTGCTATTCAATTGATGCAGCAGTGCTGTTAAAACTATGCTAAAATTAGGGGGAAACCCTAACTAAAGCAATAACTGTTGGTGCAGTGGGTACTCCTTTAAGATTAATGACTGGCTGGAAGAAACTGGGTTGCACCTCAGCCCATTAAGCCCAGCAGGTCATTAATCCTCAGGAATTGTCTTGCAACAAGAAACAATTGTCTATTGCATAAAGTCAGAAGAAAATGCAGACATTTATAAAGGCCAGTGTAGATATGCCATATATATGCTACATCACCACTATATTGGATTGTACCATTGGCAAAATTGTGTAGAGCAGGGGTGTCAAACTCATTTTCATCAAGGGCCTTATCAGCTTTATAGTTTCCTTCACAAGACCACTGAATCCATTGACAGAGAATCTGTGGATACAGAGAGACAACTCACTCCCTCCTTCCCTCTCCCCCCCTCTCTCTCTATATATACACACATGCACGTACATATACACATATACACACTTTGTGGCCAGTGCTCTTTAATTTTCAAAAATAACCTCAGCGAAGGATAGCATGTCTCTTCTGAATGAATGCATGGTGTCATATGTTCTGCAGTTGATGTTGGTTGGTGATGGAAGGATTAATGTGAGTATTAGTTCTAGAGCAGTGGTTCTCAACCTGTGGGTCCCCAGATGTTTTGGCCTACAACTTCCAAAATTCCCAGCCAGTTTACCAGCTGTTAGGATTTCTGGGAGTTGAAGGCCAAAACATCTGGGGACCCACCGATTGAGAACTACTGTTCTAGAAGGATTGGTAATCTGTAAGTGGAGTTCATGGGTGAAAGCAATTAGGGGTGGAGGTGTGCAGGAGATGGGTTGCAGCTGGGTGTTACTGAATTTAAGGAGCTAACCTTGAGACTGATTTTTGGGAGAAAAGTATCTGTTGTTTTTGTGGTGGTGGATGCTGCTGGTTCCCCCCCCCCCCCCAAGTCTGTTGGATTTTTGGTATCCTGACCTGTCTCCTGGAATCTTGGAACCTTGGACCTTTGGACTGGCTTTTGACTACGGTATAGACTCTTGATCCCTGGACTTTGTTTATTGAGCTCTTGGCATTTGACCTCAATTTTGACTACGGAGTTGTTTTTGCTATCTTTATGTTTTATGTTTTGGTCTATTAAAACCTAAATAAGGCAGAGCCCTGTCAACGTGACACATGGGGAGGTAATGGCTGGATGAGGAAAAAACAAATTTTAACTGAATCCAGACAAAACAGAGGTGCTTGCCATCAAGGGTACTAGTCTGGGGATGGAGGTGTGTCAACCTGTTCTGGATAGGGTTATGCCTCCCCCCTCAAAAAAGCCTGTGTTCGCAGCTGGATCCATCTCTCCAAATGTCAGTCCAGGTAGATATAATGGTGAGGAGTGCTTCCTATCAGCACTTCTGGTATTAAGTGCTTGTAGTATTTTGTCTGATATACCAGCTTCACCCCTTTCTAGATCTAAAGATAGTGGTGCATGTATTTTTAATCTCAAGGTTGGACTTCTACATTGGGCTACCTTTGTACCAAGTTCAGAAACTCCAGTTGGTTCAAAATATGGCAGCCAGATTGGTTACAGGAACATCCTGGAGTGAGCATAATGCATTCATACTAAAATCACTCCACTGGCTACCACTTGTACCATATATACAAAGTGGTTGACCTTTAAAAGCTCTACATGGTTTGAATCCAGGTTACCTCTAAGATCGCTGTAAAGAGGCCACCAATTTGTAACGATGCCACCAGTTTGTAAACATTTGTAAAGGAGCCACCACTTTGGTTTTTCTTCAATGTGTAGCATGGCTTAACTTGAAAGTATTTGTAACAGAGACTTGGCTTTAGAAGAAACTGTAACAAGTTTATTGAAGTATAGAAGAAGCTTGATGGTTTCAATGTTTCTTAATTCTTAGAGGCACATATCTTCAGAGGTTACATTTATAACATTTTATAAAACAACTCTTAAGATGACTATTCCTTTCACTAAACAGGTTTTCAACTTATTTTCCTTCAAAATGTGTTTCTTTCTTTGACAGATTACTTCAGGTACAAGCTTATTCTTTCCTTATGTTATTTCTGTTGTAGTAAAGATTTTTCTTAGGGTTCTCTCCCCCTTTTGCTCATACACTGACTATTAATATAAATAAGTCAACTCGACCTATCTAAACTAAACAGGCTAAAAGTGAGCTAAGCTGGCTACTATCCCCCCAGTTATACTAGTTTAAATACTTACCCTTTTAAACACCTATCTATAATTATACATAACTGTAGATTAAAACCCACACTTCACCACAATCGCCTTTTCCCATACAGTCCACCTTGGACACTGAGGTTATCTGGGGGGGGGGGGGGGGCATCTACTGCAATCAGCCAGAACCTGACTGGTGACCGTCACCCAGAGGACCTTTTCATCAGCTTTCCCAAGATTGTGGAACAAGTTGCCAGAAGGGATCCAACATGACATGGTGGGCCATATTCGGCCCGCCGGCTTTAAGTCTGATATATGTGTTGTAGAGTTAATTTTCCCTCCCACCCCCCATGATTTTCTGAAGGTCAATTCTCAATCCCCAGTAAATATTCACTGTAGAATGCACTTACACAACTCCTTGAAAACTCATTCACTTGTGCAGAATTCAATAGGTGCAACAATAATGGGGATATGACCCTTGTATGGTGTTAAAATGTAATTTCTAGTGTAAAGTAGCTTTCGCTGATGTATGTGTATTTATTTATGCAATTTCTTCAATTTAATAATTTAACCAGGTTTGTGCATAATTTTTCATTTCATTTTACAATATGAGGATTTTCAGTACTCCCATTATTGCTCTGAAATGTAAGACTCGGGAAAGCGTAAATGCTAGAGGTCAGGGATGTTTCTTCTTGTAATAGGTCTGTGAAAATGCTACTTTTCTCCAGACTTTTATCATCAAAAACTTCCACACAATGCCATTTTAATCCCTATTTTGAGGAGAAGAGTGCAATAGTTCCTCATCTCTGCCACTCTAAAATGCTTCTTGCATTCCCTCTCTTGGAAGACATGGTTTTGCTCATTTGCCACTTGTTATTTTTAAAAACCTATCGTAACTTCCTACTTTAGGGCTAACCTCCAAGTCAAGAACTGGCAGCAGCAACTTCTCTTGGAAATAGTTAACCATGGAAGATTTTTTTTCCTTGCATGTGTTCAGACTTTGGTGCTTTCTTCTCTACCTTTTGAAAGGAACACAAGAAATCCTTCATAATGCATTTTGAACATTGCTTCTCTTTTGCTCTGTTGCTGTTCCCATACAATTGCAAAGTACAATACAGAGTCCATTGGTTAAATCCTCAGATCTCAGCAGGGAGCAAATTCAGATATTGAGAATCTCATACCTACAATCACAGATCTTTGTACCAAAGAAAGAGGTTTCTTTATCATTGCAATTATCCTAAACTGCACCCAGGATTACAATTCTGCAAGCCATTGAATCAAGGACTAAAGAACCTATTTTTGACACCCAAAGATGTACAAATATATAGACAACATGCAGATAATTTTGTGAAGAAAAATTAATGCTGCATTTTTGGGGGAGTGAAAGGAGTGCAGTTTATGGATTGTATGCAGTCTTTGGGGTTCCAAAAGTGTGGTCCATTAAGCATCTCAATCTAAAAATATTTTTAAAATTTTCAGACCAATTTTCAAACTGAAGACTAGCCAAATCGCACATTAAATTGTTTACTCCCTTCCCCTGCAGTTTCACCCCCTTAAATCTGTTCCAATTAGGCTAACATGGCAGCCAATGATACAGTGTCCTTTCTGAAATGCTAAACTTGACAGTGCAGTCTGGGAAGCAGAGGCAGCATAGGAGGAACTTGGTTCCCACTCTTAGCAGCCACCTGCTATACAGAGTAAATAGTCAATAAGAATCTGTGATCTTGTGAATGTCATAGGGGCTTCTTAGGCAAGGAGTACTCAGAGATGGTTTGCCACTAGCTTCCTTGGAAATTTAGCCTAGAGCATCTGATATTCATTGGCTATTCCCAATCCAATTATTTTCCATGTCGTCAAAGGTCAGACAAGATCTGGTTGCACAGGGTATTTTGCAAGTCCTCACCAAACAGCAGGGCATAGAATGCCATGGGATCGGAGCATATCAGTTAAAAGGGCAAAATACTTCAATAATTGGGTCATGTAGATGCATTCTAAGTTCCAAGATTGCGATGTTTCAGAACAAAGATTTTACACTGCACTTAAGAGCGGGGTAAAAATGATGTAAATAAATAAACAAATAAAAATTCTTGGAAGCATGTGGGAGTTCAGGATGAGACATTTCTCTTTTTATTTATTTTTCTTACCAGAAGAAATCTATTAAGAAAAAAAAAGATGGCATTGCTTCCTACCGGTTTTTAACTCTAGACAATAGGAGCCCTCTGGCTAGGAAGACCTTGGGTCTGTGGCTTGAAAAAGGTCTTGAAATAGACCTTTGTTAAGCTTATTCACTGAGTCCTGGCTCTGAACTGGTTGGTATGTTCTGTTTTCCCTGTTGTTTGAGAGAGCGAAACATGTTAGGCAGCCTAAAAGGCAGTAGTCTCAGCCTTTCATATTGAATCTACATACTAGAACCTTTTCACGTACAAAACAAGAAAAACACTTCAATCAGGTACTTTGAATGGGTTCTGGGTGTAATTATACAGTATAATTAACTAACTCTGAGTAGAAAGCACTTCTCATCAAACAAACCCCTGAGTCCGTTTTTAAGAAACTCTGTGGCATTCTGTGTTGTGAAATCAGTAAAATGTTGTTTCTACAACCAGCCTTTTCCATGTGAAGATGGAATCCTGAATAGAGGTGTGCGAAGTGGCCGAAATATGATTAGTATTTTATTTCATAAAGATTTTCCATTTCGTTTTATAATCCAAATCTCTAAAGTTTCTTAATTGTTTTGTTATGATTTGTTCCATTAGCGGCAAAGGGGAAAATTTAGAGGCTTGTTTCTCTGTCAGTTTTATGGCTATCAGTATGAAATTTAGCACATCCATTGATTTTCAATTTTTTTAAAAAAAATCTACAAGAGGTATCTTCTTGAATGTCTGCACAATGATACAACATAAGCAGGGTATCAATCCTGCTAAATTTCAAAAATATCAGGTCATCTACTGATTTTTAGGACTTTAAAGCATTGTTTCAATTAAACATTATTTTAATTGAAGAAATATCCCCTCAAATTGTGGCACAGTGAGACAACATGAGCAGGGTAGCAAGCCTGCGAAGTTTCAGAACACAGTCTATCCACTGAGTTTTAAGATTTTTTTTCAATTTAAGTATGGGGAGAGAGTATGGGAATTTGGAAAATATAAGTTTGCTGCTGAATAATTTGAGCAGAGAAAGATTATAGACTGGATATGAAGGGACAGAAGAAAACAGAATTATCAAAAAACTACTCATTAAAATTTAATAAACACACAGAATGAGCAGCACACATGTTTCTCTCTTACTAACTCCACAAAGAAATGCAGGCACTGAGGGGAGGAGACCAGGTTTGCAGAAATCTGTGTGATTGGCTTTCTTCTTGGCTCTTCTTCTGATTGGCTAACGAGGAAAAAAATAACATGCATCTACCATTGTTAATCACCTTACACCCTCTCCCCCTCCCACCCCAGACAATTATGGAATATGTTACAATGAAAAAAATGCAGCTTGAAACTCTCTATGTCATATGTAACTTCATTGATACTTAACTATTCGTGTGTCTTTTTAGTGAAGAATTAATGTATCAAATATATTATATATTTATTTGATATTTTCATTCCTCACTAGCAAGGCACAACAACTAATTGATAAGCCTAAAATGAACATATATCTGCCTTGTGTGTGCTTACTCATCAATGAGCTCCAGAATGTTCAGTGAAATTTTCTCAGATTTGTTTCTTCAAATCATATCAATGATTCTCCAACTCAGAGGAATTAAAAATGAATTCTTGTTTTTAAGAATGAAATAAGGGAAGATTTATGCTCTTGCACACTATACAATTATAACAGTTTGATTCAACTATAGTAATCATAGTTGCACCCCATTGAATCATGTGAATTGTAGTCTGGTGTGGTGCTTGAAATCTTCAGCAGAAAATGTTAAATACCTCACAAAATTACAAATCTCAGACTCCCACAGTCACCTTAGCGATATAATTGGTGAAGAGCACTGGGATCCAGTATAAGGTTCTTGCTGGAAGGAGTCCTTATTCCCCTTGAAATGCTCAGTCATATTTCTTCTAGTGCTCTAGACTAGAATTTGTTTCAATGGGGCTATAGGGAGTAGAGAAGAAAGATGTTATAAAAGTCTTTTTCCTAACATGGATGAACAACCCAATTTGTGTAGTGGTGCTCTATGAAATTCTGCACTGGATTTAATATTTTGCAAAGCACACCTTTAAACATAGATTGCTAGGAAACAACAGCAGAAGAGCAACATTGTCCTCAAGTAGTTCTTATGGGCCTCAGGAGGATGAGCATGGAGTCTACATAAGCTTTGAGCTAATGTAGGGCCTTTTGATGTTTTCGTATTTTAGATTTTTAAAAGCTGGTGTAAATTGACACACTGTGACTTTATATTTTTAGCAAGCAATGCTTCATTCACTGGTTTTTCCCTGGAGTAATATTTAACACAGAACCTCTCAAATGAAACGAGCAGCTAGCCTGTAAAAGGGAATGTTTTTCTGTAGATATACTTGTACATCAGAATAGCATTGGCTACTTTGATGGACAACTATTGAGTAGTTCTGTTCAATACTTTACCCAGTGATGGGAAAGGAGTCAACTACTTTTTATGGTGTTAGCCATTTTGAAATCTAAAAACATGTCAAAACGAGTCTCTGTGAAATTAGGAAAGCAAGAACTACATCGGTTGTCTCCCCAATCCCATGTGAAGTGTTGTTTCACCACCACCACCCTGCAAAAATATCAGTGGAAACAACAAAACAATCATTTTGATGTGGGAGATATTGTTGACAAATGCTCTCAGTTAAGTATTGTGAAATCCTGTTTTGTTTTTAATGGTATTACTTTTCCAGGCAGAAGCTTGAGTATTTTCTTGCCATCAAGAGGGAAACCAATGGTTCTGCAACATTCACACATCCTGCAAGTTTTTTTAAACCATCACATTATAGTGTGCTGGTGTTCATCAAAGGGCCAGGCAAGGTCAAGGGTAAGATCAAACAGTGTTTGAGGACCTATGAATTAGAAGGAAGGAAAATAGCATGTAGAGATGTTCCACAAAAGCTTCACACCAAGTGTTAAAATAACTGGAGGTTTCATAGCTGTTTCCGTGCTTGTACAACATGTCATTATGAAAGTAAATTAAGATACTTGTATTTAGGATCACATGCTTCTGGTTCATGGCATAATCCACTCTAGTGGCAAGCAGAACCAGTGCCAACTGGCAACCTCCATGTCAGTGGGACAGTGAATTTCCTTTGAATTTTAAGGTGCATTTACACTGTAGAATTAATGCTGTTTGATACTACTTTAATGGCCAATGATCAATGATATGGAATCCTGAGAGTTGTAATTTTGCACTCTTGGGCTGAGAAAACTAAAGGCAATGTAACACTACAATTCCCATCATTTGATACCATTCTGGGATCGCAGTTACAGTGGTGCCCAATTGTATTACCAGTTCTATAGTGTAGATGCACTTTTAGTCTGAAATGGAAAGCAGTTCTCCAACTTATTTGAAACAAAAATAGCTCATTTAAAGTTTGGATTAAAACCCAGTGTTGAGACAGTATTCACACTAAGCAGAAGATCTCTTCTGTATATGAAAATAGCCTCTGGAACTAACTTGATGGGATTTGCTACTTCTTCCTTTTCCTGGTGGAGAAATCTATTGAATTTAGCTTCTGTTTTTTATTGCTACATGCCACAGTAAAGGTGAACTTGTAAAACCTGTGGTGAAATACGGTTGTTGGGCTATAGGATACAGGAGAGTGTTTAAAAGAATAAGATATCATGATTACAGAGAATTGATTGGTTAGAGCCACATTTAAGCTGTTCTTGTTTATAGAGGCTCAGTTTGTCAGGAAGAGAGCAGCAGGTGTTCTGTCAGCTATGTGTGAGAGCAGAGCACTAATGCGGGAGGAAATAACAAATTACGTTATAAGAAAGAGAAATGAAATGAACTTAGCTTCCATCTAGAAAATAAAAATAGAGACCATCTATATTGGGTGTTATTGGCAGATAACAAATTGAACCCAAGTATTGGAACAGACATTTGGGAGAAGGGCAAAGACTGAAATAATTGAGTGCTGTACACAGTATATATTCTTTTACCACTTTCCCCCATTTAGCACTCTTTCTGCTTTTGGGAAGAATAATTTTACACATATATGCCTGTGTATTTGTTAAAAGAAAGACCATTACTGTCTTTCTCTCTTTCACATTAAATAACAATGTTATTTAACTTTGCAAACTGGCAAAGTGAGGTACAGAAGTATCCAAAGCTGTGAAAGGAGATTCAGTCTTTACACCAACATAAAGATGTCACCCCCAACTAGCAACAGAATGCATTATTGCTGCTGCTGTTGATTGGAATCCTGTTTTCCAGTTACCGATGAATGACCTAACCTTATGCTTTGTATTTGTGATCCTTACGCAGTCTCTGCTTTAGGGACATAGGAACCATGAAAGTTCCCCAATATCCACTTAGAAGAAAGCATCCACTGCGATTGATGTAGGCCTGTTCCCCTTTTGATCAGGATGCAGCTGGTTGGTGATTACACCATCTCTCTCATGAGAAGTTTCTAGCACAAAGGTTTATTGTATCAGATCCCCTGCTTCTGCCTATTGTGATCACTAGTGGAAGAGGGTAGGAATATCATTCAGCTGCTTTCCAATTGACAGGGAAATAGACCCTCAGCAATTGCAGCAGCTGCTTCCTGGTAAACAGATTGAAACAAGAATCATTGAGATGAGAAAAGCTGGTCTTTAGCCTTGGATAGCTTTTTAAAAAATCTGATTACAACCCAGACCACATTCATTGCCCCACTGAAAATGGCATCAGTTGTCACCTCAGATATTGATATAAACCTGTATCAGTTGAAATGCAGACAATAAAGGAGTGGAAAATTCAGCAGGAGGTGGTGTTACCTTGCTAGTAAAGTAAGAAGAAACTGAAGAGCTGTGGAGCAACAGTTGCCAGTTCATGTGGCAGTGTCTGCTTCTTGAATGTCTCTGTCTACCAGCTATCTATTTTCTTTATATGTCCCATTCTTCTTGTTTTCTTCCTTGTATGATTATGTACTGTATAATTGAAGGAGGAGACTTTTTGCCTTTGGTTTTAATTCCAGTTTTCTCCTGGCCCTTTGGCATGTGGAAAGCCTTCACCCAGCACACATTTTACCCCTCCCTCTGTCTGTGAAGGTGGAGTACGGATGGAGAAAATATGGGACAAACTGGGGGGGGGGGGAGCAGACAGTGGAACCCACCACTTTTATGGGAAAACATAAATACAAGCTGTCATACTGACAGGCCCTTGAAAAGCCCAATTGCACTATGTCTTAGCAATACTCTAAAAGCAATTAACCAAAGAAGGCTGGCAGATGCAGACATACATTCCTATTCGCAGCCAGCACATAAAATTGCTGCCATAGAGTCTCAAGACTTGAGAGCAGTTCAGCACTCACTCTTTTAACATCCCTTGTCTGATTACCCTGCTGTCCTGTTTAATCTACACAACCACAAAGCCTGCTATCTCTTGCTCCTTTGGTTATCTTTCATTGTACAATATAAGACGCTGCTAGTTGGGCTGAAAAAAAGCAGCAGTACGTAGAGCAGGTGGCATCTTGCACGGTGCTATCTCTTTCTTAACTAAATATACTTCTATTCTCTTCAAGTCTATCCATGCAGAGAAAGAGAGCAAGCAAGTGAGGGAGAAAATATCCTCAAAACATATTACTCTGTAGCAGATTGTTCAGATGAGATTGACATTTTCATAGGGTTGCTGCCTCGGACTAAATGCTTTGGCAGATGCAGTGCTGAAGCCACAATGCACATTTTGTGGAGGCACTTTATCCTTTCTGGAAGGCTGCATGACAGTGTAATATGGCTAATAGGTAACAAGTAGAGGGGCTCGTAGGCCTTAGTACGGCAATAGCCACTTTTCTATTGTTGTTATTTTAAGGCTGTGAGTCCAAAGTGGCTCACAACCTTACAAATGATACAATGTAAACACATATAAAATATAAATATTAAAATAGAATTACATATTACAATGATTGAAAAATCAGTTAAAATCTTATTAGAATGAATAAGTAAACAACACTGTTCAAAACAATTCACAACACTGGAGGGGCCCTGCTCTCGGTCCCACCGCCTTCACAATTGCGTTTGGTGGGGATGAGGGACAGGGCCTTTTCGGTGGTGGCCCCTCAGCATTGGAACTCCCTCCCGATGGAGATTAGATCTGCCTCTTCCCTCCTGACGTTTAGAAAGCAGGTAAAAACATGGTTTTGGGATACTGCATTCGCAGAATGATGACTGAGTCAATAACTGCTGACCTTACTGGTGGATGGCGATGAATTTGTGATTCTTTTGGACAAACTGATTTTTTGCTGTAATTTGTATGAATTGTACAAATGTATTTTAATGTATTTTATATTGATGACCTATAATGTTTTTCTTATTGTATTGAATTTTATGTTGTTAGCTGGCCTGAGTCCCTCCCCGGAGGTGGGAAGACTGGGGTATAAAAACTCTAAATAAATAATAAATAATAGCCCAATTCTTTAAACATTTGTTTTTTAAAAGCCTTCCTGAATAAAAAGTTTTAGCTTGTTGCTAAATAGTAGAATAATCCTTCAATTATTGCTGGGGCAACTTCCCAGTAATAGATACTTTTCAATCCATGCAGCTTGAGGATGTGAGCTGTCCTTGGAGTCCAAGAGTCATGGCATGTGTCATGGACTTATGTACTAGATCCTTTCCGCTCTTGGCAGTGAGTGGATAATGAGAGTGTTGAATGTCTATTTACATCAAAGCAAGGTCCCAACATGCCTGAATCCTCCTTGTTGTAAGATCCCTATTGGAGGGGGGGGGGGAAAGTCCTAGGTGCTACTGGCCACCTTGAGTCCCTATATCAGGTGAAAGGTGGGATAAAATAAAATAAGTAAGTAAAATACTATGTTAGAAAACTATTGGCTTGTCTCTAATATTCCATTTTTGGTCAGGGTACTTCTCAGTTGCAGGGTTTGCTGGATGAGATGGATTATCTGGATCCATTTCAGTCCGCTTAAGGTCTAGTTATGGGATGGAAACAGCTTTGATTACCTTGGTGCATTATGTGCATTAAATGGGTGAATGCATTTCTGTTATCTTTTCAGAACTCCATAGTAGCTTTTCAGTATCATGGGCCATGCTATCAATCTAGATCAGCTTGCTGTGATCACCGTTTGGAGGCACTGTTTACAGTTTTGTTGTTTTTTCTGGAGGGATGAGAAGATGGGATTTCTATTTGACTCCTTAGCCATTGGCCTTTAGATTTCTCTTTTGGCCCTTGCACTATGCTATTTAAGAGACAAGAAATTACTGAGATAGGTTGTCTGACATTTTTGGGACAAGTGTCACATGTATGCTTATAACACTCAGCTCTATTATGCCTTTGCACCTAATTCTAAGGAAGCTGTTTCCATGTTAAACCAGTGTCTGACATCTGTAATGCATTGCATGAGGGCAAACAATTTGATGCTTCACCCAGACAAGACAGAGATGCTCCTGGAAAAGCACACATGCAGGGCCGGCCCTAGGTAATTTTCAAGTGTAAGCAAACAGTATTTTGATGCCCCCCCCCCAACCAATCAAATCAAAATAGACCCTGGCATTTGGGAATTGCAGTTGTGTGGATCTATAGTTCACCAGCCATCAAAGAGCATTCTGAGCTCCACCAATAGCCTGGCCTCTGGAGTCACAGTCCGGGACTCAAACCACTATGTCATGAAGTCCTAGTAAGTACAGAAGGGTTTTACCTTTAAGCCCTTCTCACACTTCATAGACTTGCAGGATCTCACTTTAATAGTTTTGAAGCTTGGCCAGAAGCAATAGGCTGGATCTACACTTCCAGACAGGCCTCATATCCCTTTGGGGAGTGAGGGTGGGGTATTATTATTATTATTATTATTATTATTATTATTATTATTATCCCAGGATATGATCCCAGGTTTTCTGTTTATCCCAGATTATCTGGCAGCGCAGACTCATATAATCAAATTTCAAGCAGAAAATCAGGGATGAGAACCTGGGGTATAGGGCCTATCTAGAAGGGCTCTTAATCCCAGGATCTGATCCCAGATTTGCTCATCCCAGATTATCTGACAGTTTAAAACAGATAACCTGTGATCAGATCCTGGGATATAGGGCAGTGTAGAGGGGGAATTAGTTGAATAGCTGGGCTCTTCTATAATGTCATATAAAATCCAGATCATTTCCTTTAAATTGGATTATATGGCAGTATAGACTCAAATAATCCAGTTCAAAGCAGATAATGTGGATTATCTTCTTTGATCACCTGGGGCCCCTTCCACACAGCTGAATAAAATCCCACATTTTTCTGCTTTGAACTGGATTATATGACAGTGTGGACTCCGTTAACCCAATTCAAAGCAGATATTGTGGGCTTTCCTGCCTTGATATTCTAGGACATAGGGATGTGTGGAAGGGCCCTGGGTTATATAATAATGTAGAAGGGGCCCCTGTTCGGTTTAATGTTTACCTATTGACTATAATATATAGTAGGCACGGGCAAACCTCAGCCCTCCAGGTGTTTTGGACTTCAACTCCCATAATTCCTCACTTCTGGTGAACTGGCTGGGATTTCTGGGAGTTGAAGTCTGTTGGGCCAAAGTTGCCCATCCTGAGTAGGTAGAAAACATCTAGGAAGTATTTTGTTTTCCTTCCCTTTGCTGAAAGCGGTAACACTTTCTCAAATTGACTTCTCCTTTGAGAAGCCCTGCTCTCCCACATCCACGGGTTTGTTACCATCGGGAGCAAGCCAGGCTCTCGTGGAGCCTCCCCAGTGCCACCCGGGTCTCTTTCCAGGGCTGCTCCATGTGCGCGGAAGAGGAGGAAGAGGGCTGGTTCCCGGAGTGGATCTGGAGTGCCAAGGGATGCATCATACGAAGCTCGCGCTTGCTCTTCTGGTGATGCGACTCCGATCCCCGCACCGACTGGTTCAAACCTTGCTGCGCACATGCCTCTCCAGGGTGCAGCCTCTCCAAGGGAGAAGTAGTCACTTGCAAGCAGCTCAAGGGGGTGGGATCGGCTCAATACTCGTTTCCCGCTCTTTTCAAGGAGTCAGTTTCGGAAAACTACCTCCTCCTAGATTACACTTTTGGGTGACCTTGAAAAGCACCTCCCGCCTGCCCTGCATTGAGCCCAGCAAGGCTGAGGGCTGCAAGGCTCCCTTTCCCCCGGCGCCCAGGCAAGGGAAGGCAACGTCTTTCGAGCAGCCTATTCTTTGCCTGGCAGGGAGAGGGTGGGCGGGCCTTGGGGACGCCTTAACTGTGCCCCTGGGTGATGGGTGCTCTACACAAATGCATAATTCGTCTAATGGTTTAGCCGCCCCTGCACACATGGAAATAGAGATTCAGTTGTGCTGGATGGAGTTATGCAGGTTTACAATCTGGATGTACTTCTAGATTCAGCCTGTAGCTTTAAGCTTGATTTTGATGGATTATTTGTGTTTGTAAAAGAAAAAAAACTTTTCCAGGTTGTTTCCCACTAGGAGAGTGTCAGGACAGGAGCAATCTCATGTGCTAAGTCCACAGGACTGTTGTCCTACTGCTATTGCGATTTGATTGCCTTGTGTTACAAACTCCTCAATATTGCAGAAAAGACAGATTATATGGTAAATAAATAAAATAACTTGGATGCGGGATGCTGCCATTGAAAAAACTGTTTAACTGTTTTAATTGCTATTTAAGTGGCTAAAATCGTGATGAGACTAGTGAATTTCTGACTAGAAGACATTGCTACACAACTGATGAATTTCCTTTCCTAAGGCTTTTTAGCAAGAAGCCGATGACACAGTTGCCTCTCCTTTTTCTCTCTGAAAAGTGCTGCTAACATTGCTAACTGGGATGTGCTGGCCATTCTGAAATGGGAAGGAGTGAGATTGACCTGAAAGCTGTTTTCAGTTGACCTCAGACCTGCACAAGGAAAGTAATCCAGTTCTATTCTTTTTCATTTCCTACAGAACACGAAAGCTCATAAGCTATGGAGCTCCCCAGCAGCAATAAGAAAGCAGTTAGATTGAACCTTTACTTCACTTAAACAACAATCTAGCAGTTTACTTGCTTGCAGCTCTCTTGCTAACAAAGGGTGAAAATTCCTTCCTAAGCCTTTTGTGCCTTCTCTGTGATACTGTGATCGATGCTGGCACAGGTCATTTGATCTTTGTTGAAATGTTGAGGCCTCTTATCTCTTTCTCACATTTGTTATTGATAAAGATACTGAAAGTTTATTTTATTTTAATATACCAATTCTCACCACAGAGGATTTTGCAAGGCATCATTGACATGCTTTCTGCTTTGCCACTAAATACAATGCCCAATGCCATTTCCAGGTGATGCTTAACCCTGGTGATCCTTTCAGAGAAAGACAGCTCTGTAATTGTAGAAGCACCTTTTGGAAAACACACTTGACCGGCACAGGGGCATCAAGCCAAGAGTGCAGATCATTACATTTTGCATTATTTCTGGTTCATGTACAGCTCTACTTAAAGGGATCTTGGAAAGGATAAATGATGGCTTTTCAACAACAAAAATGGAAAGAAGCCCTTAAAATGAGAAGTGGAAATGGGAACCCTGATTCAGGAATATGATTTGGCTAGCAGGTGTGATGCCAAATATACACAGTTTCTCATCTGCATCCCTAGCAAGAGAGATGCACCCTGTAAGAAAGAGTCCTTGTCAATCAAATACTTGCTCTCAAGCCAAAATCACTGACTGGATTATCTGGAGTGTAACCAGTATGCTGTTGACACTCCTATTTTTCTTTACCATCTGCACCAGGAGAGGCTGTATTTATTCTGAGCTGATGCCTAGAAGATGTTACGGGCTTTATAAAAGACTGGGGACTTATTTGGCAATAAATCCCAACCCTTGTACACCAAATATAAAAGGTAGGGGATTATCTAAGTGTAAATCCCAACAACACCGTGCCATCCTTTGTAAGGGAATGTGGCTTCTTTAATTAGAAATCAAAAGCTGAATAAAGTTGGAACAATCTTCTGGCCAAAACCCCCTTTAAAAGAACCCTGGCTGCCACCACAAATTAAAAGTAATGTTAAGCCCTTGGCTTACTTGAGGTGTCTTTAGGCTAGAATGTGCTGGATTCGCACTCAGGTTTTGTGCTCTGAGGTAACAATGAAGAGATTCCTACTTAAATTCATGTTGCCACCATTTATACTTTGATTTCTGCAGTAAACTGCTTGGAAACTTCTCACACAGAGGCACACGGGAGGCAGATGTTGAGAACAAATAACAATGATGTTTATTTGAGAGCACTTGAACAAAACAGGCATTAAGCTTAGCTGTCTTAATGTTGAATAAAGCATGTGGCTTCTTTAAAAGGTCAAAACTTAGTTTCACATAACACTCCTCTCTCCCTCCAGAAATTACTGACAGGATTCCTCTGCCCAGCAATCCCAGACTCCTTAAAGACAGTCCTTTTTCCTCTGGATCTGTCACTCCACTCCCCCAGCTATCCTTCCCAATAGCTTTAAATCTTCTCACTAACTAACTCTTCTGGTAAACTGACCAACTTCAGGCTTCCCTAACCTTTCTCTTCTTCTCTCCAAACTCTAATCTTCTCTCTTTGACACCCAGACTCAATCTCCTTCTCTGACACTCAGACCCAATCTGAGCTGCCAGGATGTAAAACGTCCCCTTAAAGTCATTTTTTTCTTTTTCCTCATTTCCCTCCAAGCTGTTCCTAAGCACGCCCCCTTCAGGAAATGAGTATCTAAGATGGATGCCTCCAGGTACCCTTCTAAAATAGCTGCTGGATTTCCTGGGCCTACTTTTCTAAGCCTTTCCTAGCCTAACAGGTAAGGAATTCATCATTAGGCTTCATAGGAATGAATAAACTGAATCAAATTTCAGTAAGTTAAAAGACTACTTGTGGATTGAGTTATTGCCATGGTTCCCAAACTTTGGTCAACCAGGTGTTTTGGATTTCAGCTTCCACAATTCCTAACAGCTGGTAAGATGGGTTGTTGTAGGTCTTTTCGGGCTATATAGCCATTGTCTAGAGGCATTGTCTCCTGACGTTTCACCTGCACCTATGGCAAGCATCCTCAGAGGTAGCTGGTAAGATGGCTGGGATTTCTGGGAGCTGAAGTTCAAAATTCCTGGAAGACCAAAGGTTGGGAACTCTGCTCTAAAGGAAAGATGCTTCAATTCAGACCCATAATTTGGACTAGGAAGCCAAGTGCTTGGTTTTGCCAATTGCAAATAGTACCACCTTTGGCTAGTAAAACAACATCCATTCTTGGATAAAAATACCCTGTGAATCATGCAGAGGTATTATCATGATAGACCACCACAATACCCTCTATTGAAATCACCTTTTACTTGGCTTGGAAACTGGAATTAGTGAATAATATAGTAGCTAACTACATTGCTCAATAGGGCGCCGAGCCAGAAATACATTTCACCTGTTTCAAAGGAACTGTTTTGGCTATTAGCTATCAACAGATGTTTTGAAGTCTTGATAGACAAAACTCTAAATAACTCAGGATCACAATAACAAGCAGACTAGCCTATGTACAGCTAATCAGGTTCTGAAATCTTCAGAGAATGACTTATTCATTATGATTTAAAAGCTAGTGTAGAAAGATAAAAATCTTGCTATACAAGCAGGATTCAGACGACTGATTGGCTGACAAGGCAAGTGCATTTAATAGGAGGCTGCCAAGTTTCTTCTATGTTTCCTTGATGTACGTATTTTAAAATTGGTTTTAAGCTGTTTATCATTCAGCTGTTGTTTTAAGGTGATAATTTAACAGCATTTTAATATTGTAAAATTATGTTTTGGAAGCATATCCAAAAGCCCATGGGCACTGTGACAGTGAGAAGAACATAAAAGCAAAACATTTGAGAATTATTAAGAGCAGAATACAGAGATTTCATGCAGAGGGGAAAAACCATTCATGGAACAGTTCAATAAACGAGGATTACTTATATGGGACCTGCTTAAATGACTAAAAGCATTTAAGAAATGTATGTACTACTACTGCTATTAATAGGTGTGATGTTTTCAAATCCTTGGAAGGCATGACTAAACTGATAAAGTCCTTGGATGACTTCTGAGACCTAGCTGACTTTGAAATCAACCTCAATATCCCTTAGCTAGAACAACAATAAAATGTTAAAGAAATATCTGGGTTAGTTGTAAACTTATCATTCCCAATACCTGGGAACAGTTAGTAAAAATTATCTGAAAGAATTAAAGATTATAAATATTGATGTTCTAATTTTAGCAACTAAAGGGATCACAGTATTTCTGAAAATGTATAAACTTGCCAAGGATGGGCAAGATGGCATAAAATTAAAATAACAGTACTCCCTGAATCCTCCCTTTTTCTTTCTCTTTTTCTCCCCACCTGCCTGTTTCAGTATATAACAGTTCTTATTAGGCGGTTTATAAGGAGGCAAAAAAAAAAAAAAAAAGAACACCGCCATCCCAAAATGCTGAGAGAACCATTTTGCATGTTTGATAACAGATCAAGCATGAATTAAGAAATAAGCAAACAAACATGGTAGACAAATGAACTAAAAGGAGGGGGGTTGTTGTTGGTGGTGTGTGCCTTCATTTCTGACTTATGGCAACCCTAGGATGGACCCACCATGGGGCCTTCTTGTGAAGATTTGTTCAGAGATGATATGCCATTGCTCTTGTCCCAGACTGAAAGAATATGACATACTGAAGTTCATCTAATACAGGCATGGGCAAACTTCGGCGCTCCAGGTGTTTTGGACTTCAACTCCCACAATTCCTAACAGCCTACCAGCTATTAGGAATTGTGGGAGTTGAAGTCCAAAACACCTGGAGGGCCAAGGTTTGCCCATACCTGATCTAATGGGATTCCATGGTTGAGGATCTGAAGTTCTTAGTCTAACACCCATGTTGGTTCATTCCTTCAAATGTCCTATAATTGCATTTCAATTAGAATAACCACTCCATATTGTAATAAAGGATCACATGGTTTTCTCAATCTTAATGGTGTTAAGTTCCAATTATCCAAGAAAAGTAGTCTTTTGTTTTTGTCCTTGAGGGAATGAGAATTGCCAAAGCTGACTAATCCTTTTGTGTATTGAAAGCATGAAGAAAGCTCATCTTCTCTGGTGCTTGTTGTCCCCCCCCCCCCCCACACCATCTTAATGTTGCCTGAAGTATAGTCAGTGTAGAACAAAGAGGAAATATGATCTCTAAGGTAAAAATCCAAGTTGTTCCAGGGTGATTGAATGATTGGTCTTTAGAAGATCCAATCAATCAATCAAACTTTATTTATATCCCACTCCATCTCCCCATGGGGATTACAAGTCATGTAGAGGCAAGTCATGTGCTGACTATTTTTTTAAAATAATGAATGTTTAAGCACCTTGCATTAACTGAATGGAATGGGTTTTCAGATTTAGAACATAGTAGTAGCAGACTCAGAAATTCCAAGGCCTTCAAGGGTTAGTGAGCACAGAAATAGCTCTGGTCCAGGAAAATAATAGCAAAAGTCCATGCCCACAAGAATATGACAGAAATCAACCTTTTAATAGGGTACTCACTGACACTTTGTTTTATAGCTGCAAATTATGAAGCAGCGTGAGTCACAGGATAAGCAGCCACGGCTACTGAGGAACATATATGATACAAAAATGCTGAGTAGAGATTTGATTGCTTTGTAAAATTTGCCAGTACAGGGAGAGTCTCAACACACCAAAACAAAACATGTTTCCTTTTCTTGAGCATTTTTACATCTGGTAGTGAATAGTGTTTTTGTTTTTCTTGAAAAAGGAGATTCTTCCCTGTGAATTCCAACCGATCAGGGATCCTGTATCAATTGTGATGATGTCACAATCTTCTGTAGCTGACTAATGTCAGGTAGATGTATGATGGTATCAGGAAAAACAAATTGCCCCATGCCATACTCTGGGTAGAGAATTTGCATCTCTATTGCTGGGCAACTTGATGGGCTGTTTCTTTGCCCACTTCTGGTAGATTACAAGGAGGAGTCATCTCTCTTTGAACATACTTATGTGTGATTCATTGGGACATTACTGTTGTTGCTGTCCAAACAATTCTCTGGAGCTGGATAGATTTGCCCACAGTCAGAACATAGTGGGTAAGGATGTGCATCTGAATGTAAGTCTGAATGTAAATCTGTCATCCATGTTTTGCATCCATAGTTAAGTATAAGTAACTGGACATAGACTGAAGGAGCAACATTAGCCTTGTTTCCTTAGCAACAAAGATGTATTCTTTTTCTATCCCTTGCACTTTTCACAAAAAATAGTTCACACCTTTTCACAATGGATTTTTTTAAAACAAAATTAAAACACCAACAACCACCATGTCAGACTACACAGAGAAGCCATTGAAATCCACAAGCACGTGGACAATTTCAACAGAAAGGAAGAGACCATGAAAATGAACAAAATCTGGCTCCCAGTATTAAAAAACTCTAAAATTATAACAGCTAAACAACAGAGAGGAAGAAACCAGGCACAGATTAACACCTCCCAGCAACAGGCTTTCCCAGGTTCAAGCAGGCCTTCAAATGCTAATGAAGGTGATTAGCCAAACACTCACACCTAATTGCAGCAGGGAAGAGCTCCTTGCCCCACCCCAGCCATTCCACAGATATATAAACCCAGTTGTCCTAATTCCAACAGACCTCTGAGGATGCTTGCCATAGATGCAGGCGAAACGTCAGGAGAAATGCCTCTGGAACATGGCCATATAGCCCGAAAAAACCCACAAGAACTGAGTGATTCCGGCCATGAAAGCCTTCGACAATACATTAAAACTTTTTTTTGCAGGGGAAGGACATCAATCTTTTTTTTTTTAAAGCCACCCCATTTTGACTGAGGTGTGCATGAAAAAAGGGCTACTTACTCAGGACCTTAGGGAGAAAATGATCTTTCGCTGTACCCACAGCCATTACATTGTACTGAACTCTTAAGAAAGAGAAGAGGTCACATTCACCCACTAGGTGGAGCCTGAATTCTTCAGTTAGTCAAGTTGCTGAACCTTGTCCTCTATTTGAACATCAGCCTCTTTTTGGCTGTGCAGGAGGTAGGAGATGTCAGCTAGTCAGAAAACTGAAGCAATTCGAACAGCTTGTTTTATACACTATTATATATTTATAAGGATCTTACAAGATGTTTATTTTGGTTTCTGGGTAACAGCAAATCATGTTCAGTGTGCATAAAACCAGACCACAAAAAACCATTTCATCCATCAGCATGCATCTGGTATCAGTATATTTTTCCTTAATTGAGTTGGCTTTAAATTACTGCTAGTCTGTGAAAGAACTAGCAGTAATGTGGATGAACTGATGTGGTAATGGTGATAAGTTATGGTGCAACCTAAGATCTGTCTGCTTAGAAGGAAAGATCGGGCAAAGTTCATTAGGTTTAAAATTTGTATAAAACAACTCACTTCCCAGACTAATACACCAGCTGAATTGCACTTATTCTTCAGGTCCTACTCTCTAAATTTTGTGATGCCGTTCTCTAATGATTTCATCACACCTTCATGCAGAGTCTCAGCCTCCCTTATCTCACAGAGGAGCTATTTCTTTGTGCAAGCTTCCAACGCTTGATTTTGTTAGATTTAAGCCTCTGAACTACATCTCAATTGTTTCTAAAAATGATTACTTTTGGGAACAGAAATGGGAGGGAAGAGTGGGAATATCCTCTTATATGCAGTACATTTTTTAAAAAAATGCACAGGTTGCAAGGAGTTAGAAAAACTAGAAGCCTGTTGATCCCTTCTCCGCCCTTTGCCCCTTTCTGAGAGATTGATTAGCAAAAAGAAAAAGAAAAAGAAAAAAAGAGGGAGGAGTTATGCCAAATCAAAATTTCCTTCAGCCCGAATGAGGGAGGAGTTATGGTAGATCCAAACTTCCCTCACCTCAGAGGCACAGTTGCTGTGCCATGGCAAATTTAGGCTAGAGCCATCTCAATTTATTTCTTTGTTTATTTATTTATTTGGAGCCTTTATATCCTGTCCTTCTCAACACAGGACAGCTACCAACAGACACTATTCAATGCCAACACAAAATAAAACATAGCATAAAATACAGTCAGAACAAATTAAAACAGTTATAAATATAGATTGCATTAAAACAGTTTGCCAGTTCAAATCATCATCCTAAAAACAGTTGTCCATTAAAACATTGTCTTTCACAGCAAATCAGCCTATCCTGAAAACGCTTGATCCCACATCCAGGATTTGAGTTTCTTCTGGAAGGTCAGAAGGGAGGGGGCGGATCTGATCTCATTAGGGAAGGAGTTCCACAGCCGAGGGACCACCACGGAGAAGGCTCTGTCTCTTGTCCCCACCAAACTCGACTGCGAAGGCAGTGGAACTAAGAGCAGGGTTTCTCCAGACGATCTTGAGGTCCTTGATGGTTCACACCTTGCGGGAGATATGTTTGGATAAGTAAACTGGGCCAGAACTGTGTAGGGCTTTAGAGGCTAAAGCCAACACTTTGAATTGTGATCGGAAGCTAATGGGCAGCTATAACGAAATGCAGTTGAGTAGTAGTAAGAATTTAAATTTATTTATCAGACGGGGAAATACAGAAAAATAATCTCAACGCTGCTCAACCAAATTATAACGATGTTTTTTTTTTTTTTGCCATTGTGCCTCTATGCCTTTTGTGTCACTTTGCCTTGTGTAAGCCGGGGACTATGCTGCAGATGTCTTGCGAAGACACAGCCATGTGAAGAAGACAAGGATTCCTGCTTATCACAGCAGATGGTATGATGGCGGTATGATGGCGGAGAGGTAACAGCTGACTTGCGGAGCGGTCCGGTGAGACTCTTCAATCTAACCCTAATCCCTTTCATCCAGATCTCCCCCAACTACCAACTGTCACCATTGGCAACCGAGGGTTCGAAGGAGCCCTCAGGGGGTCTTTTTGGTGAGTCTCCATTTAAAGAAGGGGGAGTTAAGAGGGAGAAGGAGGAGAGGTAGAACGCCGAGGCCACTTCCATCTTTGGCCTTGCAAGAGCGTTCCCTCCTAGCCGGCTGACTGCCGCTGTCTGACCGCCTAATTCGCTGCCTGGCCACCTAATCGCTTGTCTGAACCTCGGAGTGGATTTAAAACCTACCGGTGAGCTGCCTCTTCTGTCCCTTGCCACTGCTCTGGCTCCGTCTCCAGCTGGCCGGGCCTTGCTGCCTGCTGCTTCCGGCTTCCGCGGCTGGCTGCGCAGCCGCGGGGTCTTGGTTGCCGCGTTGCTGCTGCTGCGCCCGGTCGGGGGACCACTCTTCTCCTTGCTGCTTGGGATCTTCGTTCTTCGTTCGCTTGGCGTTCCGCCGGTGTCCCCTCTTTGGCGCTTTGGCTGTTCCTTCTGCCCTCGGTGCTGGCGTCCCCCTGCGTCTCCTGGCGGCTGGTGGCGTGTGCTGCGGAGGGATTGAGCGGGGGCCTGCTCTCTGCTGGGGAGAGCTTCCGAGGACTGCTGGGGGGGCCTTGGTGCTGGGTGCCGGGTGTTGGCCTGGCCGCCATTGTTTGGAGGACCTTGGCCGCCATTGTTTGGAGGACTCGGGCTGCCACTGTGTGGAGGACTTCCTACTGAGCAGGAAGCTCATCAGCGGAGGCATCTCTAACCAGCTTCTCTTTGACCTTGCGCCCTGCTGCACCCCCTCCGCGCCGCCATCTGGCGGAGGTCCAGGTGTGGCCCAGCAGTTGTTGTGACCTAGCAGTTGGCGCCTCCACTGCATTTCCATCGTTGTCAGAGGCCCTTGTCGAAACTTGGGAGTGGCCTGGTCTCCTCCGCATCCCCGGTGCCAACTGACGCCGCCTCCGCATTTCCACTCTTGGCGGAGGCTCAGGAGCGACCTGGCTGTCCCCCCTGCGCACCCACTGCTGCCTGAGCGATATTGCCATCTCAGGGCTCCTTGGCCATTGCTGGTTGGCAGGAATCTTTACATAACTGCTGTTACGAGATTTGCCAATGGCCGCCATCATTGTATTGTATTGAATTGTCATCTACCACGTTATCGCCTCTAATCCTGGAAAGAAACATCAACTAATTCATTATCAGAATCTGTACTCATTGTAGCAATCCTACCAATATTCCCTAAAAATCTGGCGTGTGAACCAAGTTTAGACTGTGGACTGAACAAACAAAATTTGCACTGTTTTGCACTGTTAGTACATCTATTTGGGCCAACGCTGCTAAGTCTCTTAACTGCCGGCACTTTAACCATTGGTTACCATCTGCACTTTAAATTCCTTGCACTTTAAGCTCCTTGCACTTTATTCCTTAACCCTCTACCACAGCAGTTTAGCTCATTAACTGTGTGATAATATCTAGTGCACTTTAATAGCCTTAGCATCTTGCACTTTAATACCTGCTGGCACTTAAGTTGTAGGGACTAGCACCAACATAGTACCAACACTGCCACTCATGTCGATCCTCATCCCTTGGTACCTACTAACAGTTCTGTTGGTGGATTGGGAGGGAGACAGGGGGTGGAGCGGGTGGGAAGATCCCAAAAATAACAATGCAGGAGTGGGAAAGGATTGGAAGGGAGTAGGGTGGCAAGAGGGAAAACTAACAGAGCAATTAATCTGGAATGAATCATGGGAAGAAGCTATGAGGGTGAAGTGCAATATGGTAGAAGAGGGGTGTTCCAACAGCCGAGGGGTCCCCATAGAAACTATAACGGGGAGGGGGAGATGCAGGAAAGGGAGACCGCCAATTCGGCCTAGAGATAGAGCAAATTTGACAACTCAAATTCGTCCTAGAGATAAAAGAAGAAGAAATTTAATAATTTGTAATCGGTCTCCTGACAAGGTAAGTTGGTGTACCCAGGATGGCGGTCCCTCTGGATTGAAGATGGTGCTGTTGAACGCCAGATCTGTCAACGGAAAAATATCTTTCATCCAAGACATAATTTTGGAAGAACGGGCAGATCTGGCGTGCATCACAGAGACCTGGCTGGACGAAGCTGGAGGGGTAAATTTGACCCAGCTTTGTCCACCAGGCTTCTCCATGCAGCACCAATCGAGATCTGGAGGGCGGGGAGGCGGAGTTGCAGTGGTCTATAGAAATACAATCCCTCTGACCAGAGGCCCCATCCCACAGTCAACTAATTTTGAATGTGTCCACCTGAGGGTGGGTGACCGGGACAGAATAGGGATTCTGCTAGTGTACCGCCCACCTCGCTGCACTACGGTCTCCCTACCTGAGCTAGCAGGGGTGGTCTCGAGCTTGGCATTGGCGTCCCAACGGCTTCTTGTGCTGGGGGACTTCAATGTACACGCCGAGGCTACCCTAGTAGGAGTGGCTCAGGACTTCATGTCTTCCATGGCAACCATGGGGCTGTTCCAACGGGTATCTGGCCCCACCCACTGTGCTGGACACACGTTGGATTTGGTCTTTTGTCAGGGATGGGAGCATGGTGGCGGTGTCGAGGAGTTGTCCATCTCTCCGTTGCCATGGACCGACCACCACCTGGTCAGATTTAGACTTACTGTACCTCCTAACCTCTGCAGAGGTGGGGGACCCATTAAGCTGGTCCGCCCCAGGAGGCTTATGGATCTGGATGGATTCCTGATGGCTCTTGGAGAATTTCCCGCCTCCTTGGTTGGTGATTCTGTTGATGCCCTGGTCTCTCTCTGGAACAGGGAGATGACTAGGGCAATAGACACGATCGCTCCAGGAGTCCCCTCTCAAGTAGCCGAGCTAAACCAGCTCTTTGGTTCAACGAGGAGTTGGCAGTGATGAAGCGAAAGGAGAGGGAACTAGAGAGCGTGTGGCGTTCGGATCCGAGTGAGCCAAACCGAACACAGTTTGTGTCCTTTTTAAGGCCGGGGACATGGTACCGAGACAGCCTTGGTCGCCTTAGTGGATGATCTGCGCCGGGAGCTCGACAGGGGGAGTGTGTCCCTGTTGGTGCTGCTGGACCTCTCAGTGGCCTTCGATACCGTCGACCACAGTATACTTCTGGGATGGCTCGCGGGGATGGGTCTCAGAGGTACTGTTTTGCAGTGGCTCCGGTCATTCCTAGAGGGTCGATCTCAGAAGGTGTTACTGGGAGACACCTGTTCAACCCCACAACTGTTGTCTTGTGGGGTTCCTCAGGGCTCAATACTGTCTCCCATGTTGTTCAACATCTACAAGAAACCGCTGGGTGAGATCATCTGGAGTTTCGGGGTACGGTGTCATCTGTATGCGGATGATGTCCAACTCTGTCACTCCTTTCCACCTGCTACTAAGGAGGCTGTCCAGGTCCTGAATCGGTGCTTGGTCGCTGTGATGGTCTGGATGAGGACGAACAAATTGAAATTGAATCCAGACAAGACAGAGGTACTCCTGGTCAGTCGCAAGGCCGAACAGGGTATAGGGTTACAGCCTGTGTTGGATGGGGTCGCACTCCCCTTGAAGACACAGGTTCGCAGCTTGGGTGTGACCCTGGACTCATCGCTGAGCCTGGAACCCCAGGTTTCGGCGGTGACCAGGGGAGCATTTGCACAGTTAAAACTCGTGCGCCAGCTGCGACCGTACCTTGGGAAGTCTGACTTGGCCACGGTAGTCCACACTCTGGTTACATCCTGCTTAGACTACTGCAATGCTCTCAACGTGGGGTTGCCCTTGAAGACTGCTCAGAAGCTTCAAATGGTCCAACGTTCGGCAGCCAGGTTGCTGACAGGAGCGGCACTCAGGGAGCACACCACTCCTCTGTTGCGCCAGCTCCACTGGCTGCCAATTTGCTACCGGGAACAATTCAAGGTGCTGGCTTTAGCCTATAAAGCCCTAAACGGTTCTGGCCCTACTTACCTCTCCGAACGCATCTCCTCCCATGAACCGACTAGGACATTAAGATCGTCTGGGGAGATCCTGCTCTCGGTCCCGCCTGCATCGCAGACGCGGTTGGCGGGGACGAGAGACAGGGCCTTCTCGGTGGTGGCCCCTCGGCTGTGGAACGCCCTACCTGTGGACATCAGACAGGCCCCTCACTGCTGGCATTCCGGAGGAAGGTCAAGACTTGGCTTTACGAACAAGCGTTTGGCTAAATAGTGCAAGGAAATACAGTAAGTTGGTACAACTGAACATAGGAATTGGTATAAAGGATTATGATTACGGATTCTGATTCTGATCTGTCTGCTGAGGCGCACGTCTATGATAATGATTGTTTTTGACTTGATATGTTTGTATAATGTGTTTTTAATTGCCTTTTTGATGTTGTTGTGTTAACAACTGGAACTGAGAGACTTAAAATGATTCTTCAAAATAATTCCACTGCCACCATATTAGTAAACAAGCTGAGGTATTATTGAGTTTGATCTCTGAACACATGCTGTGCCACTATAGTTTTCTTAGAGGCTGTGAAAAGCTGACTTGAATAATGCTTTGACCACAAAGGTATTCACACTGAGGCTGGTATAAGTTGATAAGAATAACAAGAATGCTTATTGAACAGGCTTGAATAATTCAGGTACAAATGCTTAATGGTTTCAGTAAAATACTGGCATAAAAAGCTTGTGGTTGCGTTTGAATAAAGATCTTAAAAACTTCTGGGTTACAAGTCTTAAAAGTTTCAACACAGAAAATTACTTCAGGAAATGAATCTCTGAAAGAAACTCCCAAAAATCCCCCTTAGGAATCTAGCCCAAATCCCTGAACTAGACTTCCTTAGGAAATGAACAGACCATGAATGGGGTTCTGCTCCACACAGTATTCTAGCTATATTCTCAATGGCTATCCTGAATACTTTACAAAAGACTGACCCAAACTACTTCTTCAAAAACCCAAACTGCTCTTGTTAACACCCACACTTCTTCTCTCTACCCATTCTAAATTTCCAAACTGATAAACTGGGACCTCAAACCTCAGTTTAAGAGACACTTTTTTCCTTTAGAACCCTTAGGCTCCGTCCCATCTTCCTAACCAATCCTAGCCTTCTAATTTTCCCTCCAAGTCTTGAACACACTCCCTCAAGGCAAACCTAACCTCAGATGGCACTTCCCTGATGCCCTTCTCTAAAATGGATGCCGTGGCTTCACCAGACCCACTTCCTTAGGCTTTTGCCAGCTAGCTAAGGTAAGGGATTCATTACATAAGCCAGTGGAGCTGGCATAACAGAGGAGTTGTATGCTCCCTGTACCCAGTCTCAGTGAGCAACCTGGCTACTGAGGTTGGACTAGCTGGAGCTTCTGAGCTGTCTTCAAAGGCAACTCTATGTAGTGTGTGTTGCAGTAATCTATTCAGGATGTAACCAGAGCATGGACCACCATGGCCAAGTCTGACCTCTCAAGATACAGGCACAGCTGGCACATGAATTTTAATTGTGCGAAAGTTCCCCCGGCCACCGCCAAGACCTGGTGTTCCAGGCTCTGCGATGAATCCAGGATCACTCCCAAGCTGAGAACCTGTGGCTTCAGGGGAGTATAACCCCATCAAGCACAGGCTGTACCCTTATACCTTGATCAGCCTTCCAACTGACCAGGAGGACGT
The DNA here is from genome assembly GCF_037176765.1 of Anolis sagrei. NCBI lineage: Eukaryota > Metazoa > Chordata > Lepidosauria > Squamata > Anolidae > Anolis > Anolis sagrei. The sequence continues at coordinate 103,858,805 of NC_090021.1, read as the reverse complement.
CTGTCTTGTCTGGATTCAGTTTCAATTTGTTCACTCTCATCCAGTCGGTTACAGCCACTAAGCACCGGTTCAGGACCTGAACAGCTTTCTTAGTATCAGGTGGGAAGGAGTGACAGAGTTGGACATCATCTGGTTACAGATGGCATCGAACCTCAACACTCTGAATGATCTCCCCCAATGGCTTTGTGTAAATGTTGAACAACATGGGGGACAGTATTGATCTCTGTGGGAGCCCAATGTACAATGGCTGTGGGGTTGAGCAAGTGTCCCCTAACAATACCTTCTGGGAGCGACATTCCAGAAAGGACTGGATCTACTGTAAAACAGTACCTCCAAGACCCATTCCCGCAAGGTGTCCCAGAAGGATACCATGGTCTACGGCAGTGATTCTCAACCTGTGGGTCCCCAGATGTTTTGGCATTCAACTCCCAGAAATCCTAACAGCTGGTAAACTGGCTGGAATTTCTGGGAGTTGTAGGCCAAAAAACCTGGGGACCCACAGGTTGAGAACCACTGGTCTACGGTATTGAAGGCCGATGAGAGGTCCAGCAGAACCAACAGGTACACACTCCCCCTGTCCAGTTCCCGGCATAGATCATTGACTAAGGCGACCAAGGCTGTCTCGGTACCATGTCCTGGCTTAAAGCCAGACTGTGCCAGATCTAGATAATCCATGTCTTCCAAGAACTCCTGGAGTTGTGAGGCCACCACATGTTCCAGGACTTTGCCAAAGAAGGGGAGATTGGAAACTGGCCAATAGTTGAGAGAACTGAGTGGGGTCCAGAGAATCTCTATTCAAGGTAAGTATGAGCATCACTGAACTTATTGTGGATAATTCTGTGAATCTCAATGGTGAGGAGGACATCAAAGAAAGGGATAAGGAGACATTCAGTTGTGTTACTAGATGTCAATTTAATTGTCGAATAGATAGTGTCTTTGTATAATATAGATGTTTGGTGTTTGTGTGTAGATATCTCAAGGAGATTATAGCGGCATAGTGTCCACATAAAGTAATGCTTAGATGAGTGTTCAGTCAGCATTAGCCATGGATTTTCCGAGTTTAATATGATTGAGAGAAAAATTCATAGGAGAAAAATTCAAATTGTTTTTCCTTAGGCATGTAGACAATTTTCTATTAATTATTTCAGAAATATGCCTCAATATAAGAGTAAAGCACATAAAGATTGGAAAACATGCCATGATATAACTGACAAATTATGAAATGTTTATATAGCAATATACAACAGTGGTTCCCAACCTTTTGGACTTCAACTTCCAGAAATCCTAGCCATCTTACCAGTTGTTAGGAATTGTGGGAGCTGAAGTACAAAACACCTAGAGGACCAAAGATTGGGAACAGTGATATACAGAATAGCTATAGGAAGGATTTCCTTTTCTCTATCAATTAAACCAAATGATATGAGGGAAACAATGGGTTCATTTGGAGACCTGCCTTCATAACTCTTAATTCATGTCTAATTTGGAAATATTTCACCTTCGCTGGATGTACAAGTCAGATATTTCCCTTAACAACCAACTTTCCATTGCCACAAAACTTCAACATTCTGAATTGTCATACTGACACCATAAGCACATTTCTCTCAAAATATGAAAATTATCTTGAAGATTTTTTTAAAAAAATCTTCACTTGTAACACAATGTACACTTTTCTTTCCATGAAGTTCAAATTATATCTAATGTATTTGATAAACTCCCTTAGCAGTATCATCAAAGTAACAGTCTGAACAATAAAACAATCCAACCCACTCTTAATACTCACCTTGGGAAGGGACTATCAAGTCAAAGGAAGTGTTTTAAATAGAGCCACAAACCCTGGTTTGTGGTGAATTAATTAGACAGTGGGTTTATTGCGCCTTCTTGGAAGGTGCAGGATAAACCCACTACTGCTGGTGTCTGGACTGCAAAATCCTGTATTGTAATTTGTATGTGCCAGGAGAACTCCGGCAGCTGTCCCAAGGAGGCCAGGTGAGTTCCTTTCCTTTTTTTACTGAGTTTAGTGGGGGGCTTCTGGGGAGGGGGTTAAGTGTCCTGGTGTTGTACTTAGAAGTCCTATAAAATCTGGTACAAGTTCCCTTTTTTTCTGAAATTATGAAATCCAACAGATTCCAAAATCCAAAACTGCCTACATGGAAAACTGAGAAAATTGCTTTCTGATGTTTCAAACTTTGTTTCATATATATATATATATATATATATATATATATATATATTGTAGGAAATTACCTTCCAACACCTATGCATAAGGTGTTTATGAAGCAAAAATGAATTTTGTGTTTAGACTTGGGTCTTATCATCAAGATATCTCACTATGTATGTACATGCTATTACAAATATTCCTAAAATTCCTAAATAAAATCTGAAATCCAAAAACACTTCTTATCCCAAGAATTTCAGACAAGGGATGCACAGTTTGTCTGATTATCACAAGACCTACCACTGCAAGCTGAATTATATGAAACATGGATGAATATATATAATACACACACACTCTTCCATTCTATGTCTAACTTTTGTTTGCGTATTTTACTATATATTTTATGGAAATATGTTTTAATATGTGTGTTCTACGGAGTGTTTTTAAATGATTGTGTGTTTTGATTATGTGTTTTAGTAATGTTGTAACTCTCCTCCAGCCGTGAAGCGAGGTAAGTAAGAAATAAAATTATATATTATATATTATATATTATATATATGCAGATGCAGACTGCAACCAGGAAATCAGAAGATGTTTACTTCCTGGAAGAAAAGCAATGACCAATCTCGATAAAATAGTTAAGAATAGAGGAGTCACACTGGCAATGAAGATAGTTAAAGTGATGGTATTCCCCATAGCAACCTATGGATGTGAGAGCTGGACCATAAGGAATGCTGAGCGAAGGAAGATAGACGCTTTTGAACTGTGGTGCCTGAGGAAAATTCTGAGAGTGCCTCTGACTGCAAGAAGCTCAATCTAGTCCATACTTCAAGAAATTATTACTGATTGCTCACTGGAGTGAAGGATATTAGAGGCAAAGATGAAGTACTTTGGTCACTTAATGAGAAGACAGGAAAGCTTGGAGAAGATAATGATGCTGGGGAAAAAGGAAGGAAAAAGGAAGAGATCTGACCAAGGGCAAGATGGATGGATGGTATCCTTGAAGTGACTGGCTTGACCTTGAAGGAGCTGGGGGTGGCAACGGCCGACAGGGAGTTCTGGTGTAGGGTGATCCATGAGGTCATGAAGAGTTGGAAACAACTGAATGAATAAACAACAACAATATATAATTATATAAGTTTTAAGAAACTTACACACTAATTTATTTCTAAAATGTTCCACAAGATTCATAAGACGTCAACAATTCAGCAGCTAAAATTATTTCAGTTTAAAATATCTCATATTTAGGGGCAGGAAATCAAAATTCTACAGCAATCTAAATATTTAACAAATAGATCCCAGTTAAAACAGCCCTAAATACTTTCTTACTAAATAAAGGTGAATACCAGGTTCTAGAAGTTGTTAATAAATTCAAAAGAAGAAGGAAAGGGAATTGAGAAAAAAAGGAGAGGTTCAAGAGTATGCATTAAAATATGAGTAAAATTCTTAATGTTTAAAACATGTTTAGAATGTTTGTTTCCTTTTGTTTTGGGCAATATGTTTTGATATTTGCTTGGAAGCAAATATCAAAATAGAACATGTGTATTAACATTACACTGATTTTACTGACAAATTTACCGGTAAGTGGTGTCTTAATTCATTTCCTGCCTTATATGTCTAAAAAGTAAACTGGTTCTTTTATCATATGGCTTTTAAATATCTGGCATGTGTCATTATGTACTGACGCACAGACACACATAAACTGTATATAGTTCTACCACTCTTAAATGTGATGCTTCTGAAGTCAAGAACATTTGTCTTACCAAATTTGTTTAAATTTGCCTAATAATGCTACAATTGTACAATGAAGGTACTATATGACCTCATTTAAATTCCAACAGCATGGATGCCATTGTTAAGGACATCTTTCTAGGTGTCAGTCAAAGCCACACTTCCATGTCGTTGGTTGTTTTGCAACACAAAAAGAATGCAATTTTCAACATGACTCCTTGTAAACAACACAAAAGCTCAGTTGTCTGGTGTTATCAGTTTAAAAGGTTTTAAGACTCTATACTTGATCTATTAATAATAATAATAATAATAATAATAATAATGCTTCAACGCATCAATAAAACAGGAAAGCAATAAACAAAACAGCACAATGCAATAGAAATTAATATAAATCACATATAAACAATTACACACAGATAGGTCTTATTACAAGGACAATTCACTTTAGATAACAAAGGATTGGGTTTTCCATTTGACATATCACCCTTGGGTCTTCCACCAAATAAGTATTGGTACAAGTAATATTTTTCAACTTCAACTGCATTTGCTTTAATCAGAACTTGGGAACATAATTTTAGAAACAAAATCTCATACTCAGCATGGTCAGTGGGAGAACCTGGGACAAGCAGTTTTCCAACTGTGAATTTAATTCCCTCTCTTTTTTCATAAATACCATACCAACAAGGATTCAACTTTCATTTTTGCCTACAAGACAGGATGGTCTACCATAGTTGGAAAATTCCTACCAAGGGGATTTCAAACTGGGTTTATTTCTTTTCCATTTCAGATGATTAGTCAAGACACTATTTTATGGGATCTTAAACCAAGAGCTGATCTCACTGTTTTAATTGTTTGCATTAAACAAACTATTTCGGTCTGTTTTTTTTAAAAAACTTTTAATATGTCAAGTATGCCCTTGGCCTTCAAACATAGCAGAGAGATGATAAAAAGATAGCAATAAATTTAAACATATTTTTCTCAAGGTTCAGAATACCAAGAAAGGAGGTGAGTTTGACCAGCTGAATCTTTCAAGCACTTTTGAGCTCAAGGACATGGAAAGCTCTTAACACAAAATATGTAAACCTTCAAATGTCCTGATTTAGCAGGGATGATCTTGGTTTGTCAATTTACTTTTTTGCTATTTTTTAAATGTCCCAATTTCTCCTCCTCCATTCACTTTTTTTATTTGTCCTTATTTCAGTTGGTGAAAACTGAGTTCAAAGTGTAAACAAAGAAACCAGAGTCAGAAGAGGGCACATTTTTCAGGCATGATTTTCATAGGGCATGGGGGTTTGGACACAAAAGAATATTTTTATGGGATGCAAGTGGAATTTTAGCAAAAATTATATAGACATAATATAGTTACAAATAATTTACAAATAATTAATTGCTGTTATTTTTATATGAAATGGTCAGTATTTCAAGAATTCTAGAAATATTCAGATTTCTTTTTTTTTTTAAAAGTCTGAAATTCTGTTGTGGAATAAGGTTGAATGAATTTGTAAATTAAGAAGAGATTAATTATGCATATTCCATGGACAACAGGCTCCTTCCCATTCTTACTGGAGTAAATATTTCTGTTCAGTGTCATTGTTCACTTCTGATCAAGACAATTCATACCTTTTACTAATTATCAGAAAATAGATGAAGAATCTCTGGAAATTAATTTTAAAGATGTTATTCCAGGACTTGATTGTAAAGATTAATTGTAAAGCTATGTTTAGATATGTCTTGAATATGGCATTTTGGTATGTGTGATGGAAGGTGTGTTGAAAATTTCTACATGCGCCCAAAGGTGCTCTTTCTTTAACATTACTTCAAATTATGTTCCATAAAATGTAGCCTGGCAATTGTGGAGAACCAGCTTTTCCATGAAGAGCAGGATCCAATGGGTATTTTTTGCTGTGACTGACAACAGAATTGGACATAGTTTTGGATTCAGGCCCAGGTTCCTTCTTTAATTCCACTAAGGCAAAATGGGTATTTCTAAATAAATAGAATAACGGTTACAGCTGCCAAATTCCTGATTCTGGTTCATTTCACGCTTTCATCCATAAGTGACAATGTTTGACAGTATATGGAGACCTCTAGTTTTTTATGTGATTTCTTTTCTGATCAAAGGCAACTTAAAGTTTTGTTGCTAGGATGTCTTACTGGAAACACGACGTCTACTTGCATTGCATCAAAAATTTAAAAATCACAAAAGCAAAGAAATTATGTTTGAAAATTTGTAATGATTTTTTATTTTATAATAAGACCAACATGCATTTATGGTAGCAGAAATTATGGTGTGGAAACTGACTGACAATGTTGTGAGTGTAACATGACCCATGGCAAACTTTGGAGCTGTGACTTCTTTTTAGTATTTTGGATTATGATCCATGTTTTGCTGGACTTATGTCATGTTAATTATTCATTTCCATCATTGCTCTAGAAAATGAAAACAATTCAAACGTACAAGTTTTAAAATGCAACTAGATGTCAGAGTTCATTAAAACATAATCAGTGATTAATATGGAAGGATAATGTACTGAAATTATGAGTGGATATGCACAGAAATAACAAAAATATGTAGGAAATCAGAAATAGAAGTGAACATCCATTTCCTATCCACCCCCATTCCTGGATCAAAGGTGAGCTAAAGAGCTTCATTGTTTTGCTCTCTCTCAATCTCCTTGTTTTTCCTGTTAGTTCCTGGGCCCTGAAATATATTCACTAACTGTATCTCAGCATTATAAAAGAATTGTCTGTATCAAAGTTTGAAAATATCGGCCAGATACCTCTATGGCAGTTATGAATGCATAACCTAGAATTACACACCCACAATCCCGATGTAGAGCATACTTCAAGGGTTATGTTGGGACTGTGAAAATTCCCCAAATTTCAGTTATAGAAAGCAGCTTCTGTGATTGACAGGAGTCCATTCCTCTGCTGATCGAGAGGCAGCTGGTTGACATCCTCATTTGTATAAGCAATCTTTAGCTTGGGGAGGAATTGCAGCAGGGGTCCTGCTTCTGCCTTTCTCAGCAAAAATTACTCACAGAAAAGGAGTGAGTGCAAAAGCAGCCAGCTGGGTGATATGGGAATAGACTCTTATCTGTCGCAGTGGCTGCTGACCAGTAAGTGAGTAGTAGAAAAATGAGGCTAGAGTACACTATGAATATATGTGATTTACCCATATGTATCTTCCATACAGTATTATGGCCATAACATTTAGATCACATCTTCCAGAAATCTCTAACCAGGACAAGTCTTTCAGAAAGTTATTCTGCAAGATTGGGGGGGGGGGGGAGCAATCTTTTTCCAGCCTGTATTCTAGCAATAGAGGAATCTGCATCTTTTAATTTCGACCACTTCTGAATGTTTTGAAGTTTTTTAAATTGTTTTTCTTGTCGGAATTTTTTACAATAAGGTAAGGAGGAGAGGAAGAAGAGAGAAAAGGAGAAAAAATGTTTTGAAGTTTGTTCCACCTCATTTCCATATCAGCATGCAAACTTTTCATCTGCATTTCCCCTTCATACTGCACAGTTCTGGCAAGCAATTCCTTATAATGTATTTCTTTTCACAAGCTGCTTTCTCCAGTCTATACATTTTTGAATGAATTAGTTAAAACCGAAGCACATTGAAAAACTGAAGGGAATGAGCAAAGAAAATGATTATTGCATCCCAGTCCATATATTAACCAGGAAAGTGTGCATCACATCAGACCTAGGACTCCATCACACAAGAGAATGAATCCACTTTAAATCCAGTTGCTGCCTTCTGCAAAATTCCGGGGTTTGTAGTTTAGGGCAGAGCCTCTAACAGCCTCACTAAACTGCAAACCCCAGAATTCTGCAGGAGGCAGAAACTGGATTTAAAGTGGATTCATTCTCTAGTGTGATGAAGTGGCAAATGAATGTCTTCCCAAAAGTGAGTGGTAAGGTGAGTAGATTTTTTTGTCGTGTCAGGAGCAACCGCTCCTGTTGTGAGAGAATTGGCCGTCTGCAAGGACGTTGCCCAGGGGATGCCTGGATGATTTTTGATGTTTTATCATCCTTGTGGGAGGCTTCTCTCATGTCCCCGCATGAGGAGCTAGAGCTAATAGAGGGAGCTCACCCGCCTCTCCCCGGATTCGAACCTGCGACCTGTCGGTCTTCAGTCCTGCCGGCACAGTGCTTTAACCCACTGCGCCACCGGTGAGTAGGTAACCCACTGCGCCACCGGTGAGTAGGTAAAATCCAATGTTAGTCCAACATAGAGCAAATCTATGGAAACCTATAGATCTTTTTAGTCACCACTTATATGAGTTATTTTGATTTCAACAGGTCTGTTCTTGTTGGAACTGATGTTGGATTTAACCCAAAGTGAAAGTGTACTTTTAAAGCCTGCACAAAAAGTTGCAAAAGTAGGACTAATGTTCTGTTTATATTACAAAAAACTGAGCTTTCTCAAAGTATCCTCTGTGAAGTCTGGAAAATAACAATTCTGTTCCAAACTAGCCACCTCATCACATGAGTCGATTTTCCCATTGTACACTGCTTTGCCTTTATGAGGAGGCCATCAGTGAATTTCCTAGTTCTAAGTATGAGACATTTTCTGTTCACAGCTAAAAAAAAACAAGAAAGAGAAAAAAAACAAAAACAAAAAACACAACATCAAGTATGTACTATCTGGAATATTGTTTTGCATCATTAGAGAAAAAAGCCAGGAAGCAAACTGAACAAAAGTTTTCAGAGACACATGGATCCCATACAGCTGGCTCAGGAAAATAAATCATTACAATCAAATTTTCCCTATTGTTTCATCAGATGGCATTTTGCATGGCATTGTTGACATGAAGAACAATCTGAAGAAAAGGAAAGAATGACAGTTTAACGTGAAAACAAAAGAACATTGAGTGGTCTCTTTCCTTGATGTAACAATTGTCAGACTAAACTGTCATCCTTAAAGTCCTGCTGGTGTTTGTACCTTTGTGAAAGGCAGGGCTATCAATGGAGTGTGTTGCAGAAAAATATCTTGAAATAACCCCATTTGAGAAAAATCTGATGACTTGAGAAGGTTGAGATGAGTTGCTGCAAGTCAGCATTCCCCCCTAGTTAACAGCTCATCTTGCATGAAATATTTTCACTTCTAATAAACAGAAGCACAAACACACAGGCTACAATACTGGGAAGGTCTCCTCCCGTATTTCTCATGCACCTTATGAAATAAATATGCCTTCCAAACATGGTGGCCTAAGCATTTTTCTTGTCTTCAAGGTAGTAATTGACTTTCTCTAAGATGCAGCAGTTTTCATCCTCAGAAGCTCCCAAACCCAGCCAAATACACACTAAATAATGCCTTCTTGGGAAAATGTTGCTGATGTGACAATAGGATGGTCGTTACACAAGTCACAAGGATTTAAAATGATGTAACGTTCATCAAAGGAAAGGATTTCTCATATACTGTAATTATCAGTTATTATTGGCTATAGAATCTCTTCCTCCAATTCTGCTATTCAGTTCCTTTTGTTGGCAATAGAAATTGGGTGATTACACATTCTCTTAAAAAATATCCTTTTTTCCTCACTCTCTCAACTCTGTCCCTCCCCACCTCTTTTGGGATAGTTTTCATTTTGCTGAAAGTGGCCATTTTTCAATTGTTACTGATGGCCCAGATTCTTTGTGCTGACTGCCAAGAAACCTTTGGAAATGTGCCCTGCTTCTCTCTCGAGATAGCTGTAAAAGTTTTCGAAGCAAAGTGAAAGAAACTGTATTTATTTGTATCTATAAAGAGCATTTGGGGGAAGGGAGGGACAACTTTGTTGGTGAGACTGCATTGCTGATGCTATCCTCCCAAAATCAGTCATTAACCAGATACTGCTGAAATTCTTTTGGGAACTTATTTTATTGTATGTGGACTTGTGTCTGTATGAAATATAATTGGGCAGTTTTGTAATGTTCATATCCAGTAAAGGGCTGCTGCTATGTTACTATGTAGGAAAAAAGCAAAGTGGCATGTTCACTGGGACAGATGCACAATGGGGCAATGCACATTGGGGCTGAATTGTATTGGGACCAATAGTCATCACTCCTTTGATCACTAGGGAGTACCAATGTGCACATTCTTCCCACTGTCCTGTTAGATGGCGTCACAATTCACTTACATGTTTTTTAAAATCCCACTGCTATGTGGCTAATATAAGTTACATAATACGCACCATGATAGAAGATTCTGGCTGATATTTTCATGTAGATCTGCCTCTTGTTTAGTATAGAAGGTGGAAGCCAGGATAAGCTGATATTTTCCACTGTGATAGCATTTCACTAAATATGATTGTTAATGCTATTACAACAGGAAAACCCCAGAAGAAATGTATTTCCAACACCACATTCACAACAAAGGAGTCCCAACTTACAAACGACTCATTGATAAGAACAGGAGTGAGACATCAGTAAATGAGAGAAATCTACCCTTAGGAAGGCAAATTCACTTCTGAAAGAGTTATGATGGGAAAAAGGTATCTCCACTGAAGCTTTTTCACCAATCCTTCTTTCCACAACAAGCCAAATTGTTCAATATCCAATTATCACAGGGACAGAAAGTGAGGTGGAATCTTTTGAACAGTGGCGCAGGCAGCAAAAACATTTAGTATCTAGTAGGCATCAAGATCAGGTCTTGCCTGATCTTGGAAGCTAGGTAGGGTGAATCCTAGCTAGGATTTGGATGGATGACCAATGAATTCCTGGTGTTGTAGACTATATTTTAGAGGGTTGCCTAAGAATACCCTGTGTAGTTCCCATATATCAGTAGGCAACTTGGAGACACATACACACGGAGCTAGTCCTTCAGAAGGAACTGAATTCTATATGTTGAGTATCCTTATCCAAAATGCTTGGTACTAGAGGTGTTTGGGGCTTTGGGGTTTTTTTTAAGGGGGAGGGTTGAATATCTGTATTTGCATTTACATAGGGACTCAAGTCTAAAGATGGAATTGTCTTCATATTCACTCTCCCCTGAAATATTATTTGTATTGATATACAAAGGAACTCCACCATGCTTTAACAATAAGACATAAGATCTTGCAGGAAGCATAAATGCGCCACACCGGATTGCAGTATTGGAGCACAGATCTGGGGATGGGGTAAAATGGATGGAATTGCTATCATCAACATGTGTATCCTAAATTTTCCTTTAAGAGCTGGAATCTCCACTTCATTGCTTAGCATTAATGAGCTGCTGTGTCAGACAAGGTTAGAAAACAAAGAAGAAGTGACAGCAGAAAAAAGAGTGAGGAAATAATCATCCAAAGAAAAACTTAACATAAATCTCCCCATGTCAATAAAGATTCAGGAGTAATTACTTACATGGATCAGTGCTCAAAAATATCAGACATCCCTAGAGCTCTATTTCTTTTACTGTCTCACTCACATTTCCACACCCTTAGAATTTCCTTGGAAGAATGTTCTTTCATTGAACACTCAGCAATAAGTTTCATCTCTCTTATTATATAGGTATTCAGCTTAATCACAGTTTGGGATGTTATCCTCCCAAAGCTTGGAAAATTACTTCTTGGAACACAGATCCAGAATTGTCAGACTTGTTGTCAACTGATGTTAAGTTGACTTTGACTACTACTACTACTATGTACTAATGAACTTTATTTCTATCCTGCCACTCGGGACTCGGGATGGCTTACAAAAGCACTTAATAGTGCAACAAAAACACACAAAATACAATAAAGTGTGTGAGGTTATAAAACAATAATATAAAATTTACATAAACAAATATACATAAAACATCATATAAAAACCCCTACTGATTTTAAAAGATTTAGTAAAACACAGCAGTGGCTGCGGATATGAAATAAGCTGTGTTCAATATCAGTCACATAAAGTGCCAAAGTGAGACAGATCACTCAGTCCTCAAGTTTTTAAAATTAGGAATTTTTGTTCTGTTCAAAGGCCTGAATGAAGAGCCATATTTTCAAGTCAGTTCGAAAACATTCCAGTGTGGGGGGCTAATCTAATTTCTCCAGGGAGGGCATTCCAAAGCTGGGGGGGGGGGGCACCACTGAGAAGGCCCTCTCTCTCATTCCCACCAACCATGCTTGAGACAGAGGTGGGACCAAGGTGAGGGCCTTCCCAGCAGATCTTAGGGTGCCTCCCCAACAGATCATAGGGTGACTTTTGGGGCCTCAGTCTACCCTTCTAGATGATCTGGGATAAAAAGTTAATCTGGGATCAGATCCTGGAATATAGGACTGTGTAGATCCAACCTAAGGGCCCTTCCATACAGGCCTATAACCCACAATGGGTCACAGGTTTAATTTGACAACTGGAAAGATTCAGACCTTAATGCAAGGTCCAGATCTTTCCAAGTGTGGGCCTGTGGGGATTGATTCCCGGGACTGCATTCCATGGTCATGGGAGTCAATCCCCATTGCTATCCTGGATATTTGGGTTCTCAAGTCCCAAAAGATCAAGATGGCACCCCACTTTCTCTCCTAGTCCCCCATTTTGCCCAAAAACGTATTATATGGGGATGGCTGTATGCACAGGCTTCTCAAAGACAGCTTCTGATTTGTCCAAATGACATGTCGGAAGGCTGGGGGTTCTCTATTATTTGGACATGTCGGTTGCTGTCTTGAGGGACCTGCACATGCAGCCAGGCTCCTACAATATATTTTTTAAATTATTTACTGCATTTATTTACTGCACCCAAAGGGACTCAGGGTGGCTCACAACAAAAGCACAATTTGATGCCATGAATACATATATACAAAACAACAACAACATATACTTTAAAATCACATAATTTAAACTTATCAAAACAATTACTTTTGGGGTAAAACTTTGGGCTGGCTACATGTCCTCCCTGGTCAACCTCTGATTGACTGGGGAGGGTGTGTAGCTACACCCCATTAGGGAAAGCCTGGGGTTGGAAGAGGTGTGGAGACTAAATCTTAGAAGGAACTGGGATTAAATAGCCCTATCTGAAAGGGTCCTTAGGCCTAAAATCAAAAGGCAGTCACAGGATGGCATTGTTCCAAAATGTGGCTTACAAAGAAAGGCCCTGTTTTATTGTTTCTTATATGATACAGCTTCTGTATCCATAGGGTGGTAGTAGGGGTAAGTTTCAGGACTTCCTGGGGACACATGAAACTGAAGTTAATACCAAACACTATTTTCATTTTCAAAGCAAAAGCGGAGCATTCACTATCCAACCCCCTGAGACTGTTGAGTTAATGTTTATACAATAGCCTAGTCTTTGGGAGTTAACAATGGTGGTTGCAGTAACTCTTCTTGCTCCCCACACTTCCTGAAGTTTTAGGCTGTTGTGTGAATAGTGGATATGTGAAATCGTGCATATGGGATCTGCAAATATGGAGGTCTTACTGCATTACAAGGATGTTCCCTTATGTGTTTCTTGAGAGGTCTTATTGTTTCCACCACATAAATCTTTACTCAATTGTACTGTATGAAACAGATAACAACACAGCTGTTGCAAGTGTTAAAGTGGTGTAAAATGGGTCTCTGTTAGGTAATGTGGTCTGCGAATTAGACATCTTGGAAGTGTCCCTGCAATAGATACAACTGCCAAAAGGTGTAGTAGCAATATAGATACAATGTTGCTGCATATCTAGATGTAACATCATGGAATATGTTATATGTTACTAAGACATTAACTGATAATTTCTGATGATTTGTAGCATATCCTGACAAAATCAATTGACAATCCCTGCAAAAGACTTGGCCTATTCTAAATTAAGAGTTCAGTGAAATGGAGCTTAAATCTTCTCAATGGAAATTGTCTGATTGGAGACAATGCAAGATATTCTAACTCAGAAGGCTGAAAAGCTTATTCAAGCTCTCTAATAAATCTTTGGTCTTGAGACCTGCCCAAATGCTTTTACAAATGCTTTTGAGACCTTAGAACAAATTTACACACTAGCGTGCATCAACTGTTTTAAGAGATAATGTGATCCTACACTAAAAAATTATTTTCACAATGATGCATCATTCTACTCAAAATAATTAGAGTGACCAGATGTTTCACATTCTTTTCTTTTGTTCATCAGAACTATGGCAAGTTGATTCACTGGTCTTTCTGCGTATCGGCAAGTCCTGCTTTAAATCACAGAATAACAGAATCATAGATTCATAGAGTTAGAAGAGACCAGTTGGACCATCTAGTCCAGTCCCCCTGCCATGCAAGAGAAGCATAATCAAAGCACCCCCAGCAGATGGTCATCCAGCCTCTACTTAAAACCTTCTAAGGAAAGAGCTTTCACCACACTCAGAGGCAAAGGGTTCCACTACTGAACAGCTCTTACAGTCAAGAAGTTTTCTTAATGTTCAGGTGGCATCTCCTTTCCTCCCATTTGAACTCAAATCTACTTTACCAAGTATCAGCAGCATGGAGAGAAGGAAGTCAATGTTTCTGTCAGTTTTTTTGTATGGTGGTGGTATATTGGGCCAGAAAAGATTGCCAACTTTAATGAACCAAGGCCCCATTTACATTGACTGTTGAATGCAGTTTGAAGCTAGTTCCAAACTGTGGTGTTCATACATCAAACTCTTACAAAAGTTGATGAAAGAAAGTCCTTAGTGTGATGCAATACTCCATGGTTTGTGTAACCACCAGCTAGGCCTCAAACTGGTTCCAGGATATTCTATGTTCATGGTAAAATTACTTTTTTCTATACTGGTTTGAAACTGCACTAAATGGTCAACATAAATGGAGACTCTCTCTGAAGGCAACCTGTACTCTAGCTAATCAAAAACACTTTTGTCTTACCTTGATTCAATATCACTCTGTTTAGCAGATGGAAAGAATATTTGAAAAATTGTAGAAAAATGCAATTATTCAGCTGTTGGCAAAAACATTTGCAGTTCAGGACTCACATTGCATAAAATTCACAGGAGTTTCACTGAACGAACTGTTTTTGCATGCAAAAAAACAGAATTTTCTGCATAGATACAGCATTTTGTATACAGCCAATCATATTTCTGAGCAGAATTACTATCTGCACAAAAAATGGAGTCTCCTGTGTAGAAAATAATATGACTGCACAAAACCAGGAAGATGCTGTGGGTTTTTTTTTTTGCAGAGAAAATGCTATTTTCTGCACACAAAAGTACATTTTGTTTCATGGTATCAATTTGGCACAGATTACGTCCCAAATTATGAATATTCTATAAAGTGCACAGTTGTCTAAAATTTCATGCCGCAGGAATAAAATTGCTGGAAGTATTTATTGAATTATTTGAGAATTAAATTAACAAATAATTGTATCCCAGAGCACTGCATTTACTAATTCCAAATTATCTAATAAACTGGGAAGAGTCTAGCATAATGA
This sequence comes from Anolis sagrei, assembly GCF_037176765.1. Lineage (NCBI taxonomy): Eukaryota > Metazoa > Chordata > Lepidosauria > Squamata > Anolidae > Anolis > Anolis sagrei. The sequence continues at coordinate 103,843,596 of NC_090021.1, read as the reverse complement.
ATATATTTTTCTGATGGCTTTGCCTACTTGGATAAGATTGTTATCCCAGTAGCCTTTTGTCCTTCCTGAATCAATCACTTAATCAGATGGCTAATTGGGAATCTTAAACAGAGGTAGTGCCCTGATGACAAATAACCAACCAGAGTTGGTTGGTTGATGACTTCACTGCTCACAAATTAGAATAGTTTCAATGAATTAATGAACACTTTCAAAAGGAATGTAAAAAAGACTTGTTTTTACTACTGCCAAAACACTTATAAAAATAGTGACGGCAAGTAGTTTCACCTCAACCCTTGTTCCAATATCATTTCACTTTGTGATTAATTTAAGTGATCATGACTGCTGGAGTCATCCTCTTGTCTTTCTGCAACACTTCTTGCAGCCTTTTGCATCTTATTTATATTCTGCTCTTGTCCCTGCTTTGTTTAAAGACACTACATAATTTAGTGTATGTAAGAAAACACTGCAATGGACTGATAATAGATAGAAACCTGGCAGGAGAGTTTTTCCTTGGATGAGGAGTTGGCAGGGAGCGCCTGACAATCCAAAGGTACCCCTCACTACTCATATCATTTTTTTCCTTTATCATAAGTACACTCTCTTCTTCATGACCTCTGAAAAGTGATCTTACCCTATGATATCAAATGTTCTATTTTCGCTGAAAAGGAGACCCTTCTCCTTTTCAGAAAGAATAGCATCGAGACATCAAGCGTGCATACTGATGGGCATGACAAAATGTAGACAAATAGTACTTTACTATAGAAGAATTCTCCATGATTGACATGAAAAGAAAGGCTGAATTAAATTTTCTTTATAGCCTCAGAGGGAAGAAAGGAACCTGGAGCCTGTTCAGCATTGTTGCTTTATTATGGGATGGGGAGTGGGATAGGGATCTTTTGATTTGGGTTTCAAGAGCAGTGGAGAGAGAATGAATATCTTCTTTTTTGGAGAAAGCAATACAATGCAAAAAAGAGTTATAGGTTTAAGTAATTTTTGCTTTCGAGTGCAAGCATTGTGTATACCTTGTGTACCAACTCTGTGAGAGTCAGCAGATAGTATACCCAGTTTAACTTACCCCATCTACTTTGCTTCCCAATTTTTCAGAGTGTGTGTGTGTGTGGGGGGGGGGGGGGGGTGGGACTCTGCCAAGCTGATATAACAAGATGGGTGATTTTATTTTGCTCTAAGGGCAAGAAAGGAATAGATGTTGGAAAGGAAAAGAACTTACTTATTTATTTGATTTATATCCTACTGTTTTCCCAAATAGAAACAGACCATGTAATGCAGTTTTAAGTTGTCTTGAGGTCAGGATGTCCACAAAATATGTGCAGCAGTGTGCATTAAGTCAGAAACAGCATGTTTAAAAAATGGTCAGAAAGTCTAGAATAAGCTTTAAAAATCCACTGTATCAAAGTATATCCCATGCAGGGTTCGAAGCTCAGAAGGGAAAATGTAGAGCACTTGTCAGGATACTGTAAGTACTGATCCTTTAAAAAAAAACATACCAAAACACAGCTGGCTAAAAAAGTAAATAATTTCTTCCTCGGGAGGCAAATCACATCAGCCCCACGGGAACTCTCACTTACCACCATTTGTTCTCTTTTCCTATGCTTCAACCAGTACTTGTCCTGAATAGATATGGCAATGCAGATCAGTGTATTTCAGTGGACTGGTTAAAGAAATCCTGCCTTTGGTCCAACTTTACAATTAGTGAATATTGTGGTCACCATTCCAGGCTCACAACATTTCCTAGAGTGTTTGTGTAGGAAATGCAGAGTGAAAAAAGTTCATTTACATCCACCCCCAAATGGCTGTGTAGAGCACCCTCAAAGTGGCTGATAATATAAATTAAAAGATCTAAAACAATATGAAGTAAAAAGGTTTAAAAAAACATTTAGCCATACATCTGATTAGAACTGTATTTATTTTAAGAGAGAGAGAGAGAAAGAGAGAGAGTTTCATACAGCTAGGATGGACAAATCTGACAGTTGTTCTCCCACTTTCAGTTTAAAAAGTAACCCTTGTGTTCTTTCTATCCTTTTTTTATTATCATAAAGTGCTCACTCATCTTGAACTGGGCAAATTCAAACTGTCCAAATTTCAGCAAGGAAAGCCAGCCATTGTTTCCACTGGATGACTTTGGGCAGGTGATACTTCAGCATCAGAGGAAAGCAAAGGCAACTTCCCTCTGAACAAATCTTGCCAAGAAAGCCTTGTGAGAGGGTTGCCATTAGTCAGAAACTATTGGAAAGCACACAACAACAAAACCCCATCCTAAATGAATCAGGTTTTACCAGTCTTTCCTGCAACTGCTAAAGATGAGAGGCAGAAAAAAGGGTATATTCACCACAAATATAATTGAATAAATATTTAAACCCAAATTTTAAGCAAAAACAGTGCTCAAAACATTTTATTTCATACATAAGTGAACCAATCTGTCAATCTTGTTTTTTATACATTGCAATAGCTGTCTTTCTATCTTAAGTTCCTTCTGATTGTGAAGAAATTTGCAAATTATGACAAGTTTTTAAAATGACGCGAATACAGCTGTTAGTAAACAGAGCAAACAGAGCATTATAGGGGGTTTTGGTTGTAAAAAATGAATTTTAGCAATACATTATTGCACAGGAAGTCTATTATCCTAATTTTATTCAACACTTCTCAGCAAATAGCATTCAATATTAAGCATGGGAAGAACAAAACTCCTTTCCTTTCTGTTGTTTCCACAGCACCTAAGTTTCTGTTGTCTCTCTTTCTCCACCTAATAAGCTGATCCGACACGCTTAGTTATGTCTACTGTGGTTCGCTGATGAAATCATAGCTTGGAAAGTTCCAGCTGATTTGCTTCCTTACCTAATTCATGCTCTTCACTTTCCTTACTTTGATTTATAAGGGTTTCCAAAACAGGCAATTTCTAAGCTTACTGATAAGGGAATTCTCCATAGTCAATTAACACAGTTTGTGTTACAGACTTGAACTTGGCAATTAAAGGTTGAAAATCACAGAATAACCTTGTCTTACCAGAACCTGTGGGCAATCTATAAAACTTTAAAGAGGGAAACAAAAATACCCTGATGGTGAGTTCTTTTATTCTTCTCAAACGGAATCCTAACACCTGCATAATTTCATCACCTTTACAATAATAAGAGATGGGGGACTTTGAGTGTTAGATGATTACTATTTCTCCATAAATTATTCAAAGCTCTAAAACTAGATGACTTCTCTGTTTTAAATATACTTCCTTCATTTACCATACCACAAAACTATTACTGTATCAAAAGCAGAACCACCATAATATATGAGTCGTCAAACATTACATTCAGAATTGAAATTATGTAAAATTAATGGTTGGAATTAATGTGAACTTTTCAAAACATTTTAAAAACATTTAAAAACATAAACAGTAACTGGAGAGCAGGGGTAACGAGGAAGTAACTCAACCCTCCTCCCCATCCTGCAGCAAATTTCAACTCCTATTTGTATTAGGAAGTAAATTCTTATTTATATTGGGTTGCTGTGAGTTTTCTGGGTTGTATGGCCATGTTATTTTCATGGTTTTCCCCTTTCTGTTGAAATTGTCCACATGTTTGTGGATTTCAATGGCTTCTCTGTGTAGTCTGACATGTAGTTGTTAGAGTGGTCCAGCATTTCTGGGTTCTCACGTAATATGCTGTGTCCAGGTAGGTTCATCAGGTGCTCTGCTATGGCTGACTTCTCTGGTTGAATTAGTCTGCAGTGCCTTTCATGTTCCTTGATTTGTGTTTCAGTATTGCTGCGTTTGGTGGTTCCTATGTAGACTTGTCCACAGTCCATGGTATATGGTAGACTCCTGTAGATTTGAGAAGATCCCTCTTGTCCTTTGCTGAACGTAGCATTTGTTGGATTTTCTTAGTAGATCTGTAGATTGTTTGTAGGTTGTGCTTCTTCATCAGCTTCCCTATGCAGTCAGTGGTTCCCTTGATTTATGATAAGAACACCTTTCCTCCAGGTGGATCCTTGTCTTTCCTCTCATGGCTTGTTCTTGGTGCTGCCACTCTTCTGATGGATATGGTGGAGTATACATTGGCCTGTAGAGCCTTGTTTAGGTTGTTCAGTTTGTCGATTCTTTTTGTATGGTATACCAGGGCTTTAATTGTGCTTCTTTTTTGACTTGGATAATGGTCGGAGTTCTTATGTAGGTATCTACCTATATGTGTAGGTTTTCTGTAAACTGTGTGGCTGTTGTTGACTGACTTTGCAGATGACTAGGACATCTAGAAGTGGCAGTTTTCCTTCATTTTCTTTTTTACATATGCTTTTTTTGAGTTGCTATGACCATCTCTCAAAAGCTGGTTGTTTTTATGTTCAATATAAATTGCATTTTTTTTTTCAAGCAGGGTTCCTGAATTTTACCACAGGTTCAATCAATCTTTCTTCAAACTGTGATTTCACTTTGAATGCAAAGATTCCATCTATTAAATTCTGGGAGAGGTACTTGGATTTTTGCTGTTTAGGGAGAGGTACTTGGATTTTTTTACCCAGAAAATTTTAGTGTCTCAACCTGTCTGGATGGGCCCTTAGCCTTACAGAGTGGTTCTTAGGACTATTGCATGAAGCCGCTATTCTACAGCCACTATCATCACACATATTTGTTACAGTATATGGTTTTGTAAGTCTTGACAAGAATCATCTATTGCTTATATGTGTGTTGAGGAAGAACCACTCCCTGATTAGGATGTATATCAGGTGAAGTTTTCTTGATGCAGGTAGTGGGTGAAATGAAGTAAGCAGAGATGGAACTACACTACAAGGTTTGCTGGAAAGAAGCAGATTAATGCATTGTTTTGTAAGTTTTTTTTCCTTCTGCGATGGACAATGTGGACAATGTGTTTTCAAGGCTACTGTATGTTTCTTTATAAAATACATGTGTTGACTACTCAAGAGTAAAGACATTTTTTCTTTTATACTCTGTGTATTTTCAATTTGGGGTCTGAAGCTGAGAAGACTACTGTGTATTTTCAATATAAACGAACAAACCGCAACAATATTTCCATTTTTCCAACTTTGTTGATTTGCCAATCCATGGTTCTACACTCATACTTCCTCATAGTGTTCTCCCCCACTTCAACTGATTTTTATTTCTATAATTCAATAATAAACACTTTAACTATTTAGACAAGTTAATTTTTTTAAACCTAAAGAGTATTGAAAATAAAAAAAACTGGTTCAGGAATAGCAAGGAGGAAGGGAAGAGAGTGGGAAAGCAGGAGAATCCTGCCCTCTGATGTCATTTCCATGCCAGCATGCCAATGCAGAAGCAGAACAGCCCCATTGCACCAGTTGGATGAAGGGAATGTAACAGGACCATCAGTATTGATAGGTTTTGCTCATGTTAGTGGGGGAGGGTTAATTGTGGGGAGGAGACTGATCACCACTGAGATGTGCACAGCATTATGCAATACGGACCATAACCAAAGGTGCTTAAATGCTAATTTGATACCCTTGTGTGATAAAGTCCTCAGATTTGCTGTTCCCTGTGATTGTAGTAAAAAATACCTCTGTCAGGAGAGAAAGGTGTCCTGCCAGCTCAGAAGTCCATCGGGACCTGACAGGATAGCTTTCTCTCCCAAAAGTGTCGCACATGTGCATAACCATCATGGCAGTATAATGCAACTATAGGATGCAGAATTCTACCCTGAATGGAATATTCAGTGTAAAAGAATGCATGCATAGGGCCAGTTTTGAGATGAGTATGATATGCTACCTATTTGATGTTGTTCAGCTGATTTAACGGTACTGTTTTTTTTTAATCCTTCAAAGTGCTGCACCTGCAATCAGTTCCCAATTCTACTTGAAATGGCCCTTCCAAGTTCAAGAGCCATAGCCTTTAGCTGCTCGAGGCAATGACTCTCTATCACATCAGTTGGAAAGGGTGAATAACTTGGGTAATGATCTCTCATACAGCATGGGAGCCAGTACTTGCCATGGCAGACGGAAGCACAGGAAACTAATTATGTGAACACTATGCTTGGCGGATTACTCATAACTATTCTTCAGGCAGGAGTAAGGAGAGAGGAAGCTGGAACAGGTATCAGGATAATTAAAGAGGCTGCACACCTGTTGAGAGAGCAGTGCCGGTGCTTGGTGCAATGAAAGGAAGTTCAGAAACTATCTGAATTATTACTTCATTAAGCACAATCATAAGAGGGAACTCTACAAGGTCAAACTCAGCTTCTACCTAGCCCAGCATTTCCTCTCCTAATATGGTCAGTCAGAGAGCATCAGATGAAGGCAAAAACTTTATCTTAGCCCTGTTTCTTGTCTCCAGAAACTAACATTCAGATCCCTATTGAGTTACATTGGCAAAATGTAGGGATGCAATAGCTTGGACTGCAGACATGTCATTTCTCCAATAGAAGAGGTGCTCATTATTAAAAGCAGAAATACTTTCCCTACCCAAAGAAAAAGGCACACTGGGTAGTCAGGAAAAAATGAGTTTTAAATATACAGGCTTTGGTCAAGAGGAAGTAAATGTAGACTGGGAGAAATGAAAAAAAGCCAATTGACCAATATCAATGTTTATAATTAATCATTGTAAAATATCAAGTGCTTAATAAATTCTCCAAAATGTTGGTACTTTCTGAAGAAAAATTAACAAAATGAAAAGTTCACTCATCTCCACCAGCTCAATTCAAAAGGCATTCCTACACTAGCATGGAAAAGGCCCCAGAGCTGTTAAAGATATAAAACATGTCAGACTAAGAGGCAGTAATCATCATTCAAATATGGCTGGCTGCACAGTAATTCCTGCCTGGATTTTAAGAGCCGAGCTTGTAAAGCACTCTGTTGTAATAGGCAGATCTGTTCATTTCACTTCTTTTCATATTTTTAAAAATCACATTCTTTCAGTATCATATAGGAAGAGAAATGGAGATGTGTGTATTGTAACGCCTTTAAAAAAACAAACAAACACCAACTGAATTAAAGTCTCTTCCCTGTTTTGGACTACAGCTATAAGGAATGTCTTCTGTGTTGGGAAAGAACTACACTTTTACTCAGATCAGATTTAATGCTCAGCGGGGTGTCTGAATAATTCACTCAGGGTTTTCCTGTGACCAGCAGGTAAAGTGGAGCCAACATTTGTGTGCATGGGTGGGTGAACTCATTAGTCCAAGCTTTAAAAGCATATTGATCTTACTATTCATAAACAACCTTTTGGTTTCTCTGACTTGAATAAGCTACTGGTAAGTAGTTGGTATAAATCAGTGATCACTACCCTTTCTTGGCAATGCTATTGTAGAATTTCCTGACTGGATTTAATGCCTTTCAGTACTTGGTGGTGTTTAAAGACATCGATTAGTTGGAGTGGAAATATGAGTTTACTTTTTTTAAAAAAATCTAAATTCAGAGCCATTTCACTTCCTTCAGGTCCAGTTGCTGCTAGCACTACCAACGCCAAAGTTAAAACATTATAAACGTTTACTCTCAACATTTTATTGTAAAATAAAAAGAAACTAGGAAGTATCTGTTATATCTATTTTAAAAACCCCAACCATATGATAGTGACACCCTGGAGGGGCAAAGGGATGAAGTATCATAAACCGCTGCCCTGATCTTTGATATAAGATATTTATCTATTGGTGGATTGTCTGAAACAGGACTTCTTAGGTAGAAAAGAAACAAAAAAAAGTGTCTGTCACACATTTTGAAAGGAAAGCAGAATTGGAAAAGCCCCATCCCCTCATCTGCATTTCAACACAGGACTGCAAAGGTGTATAGTCCAAGCTACATTTTAAAACATCACCACCATTGGTTACATATATATCATGTGTTTGCACTCCACACTCAGAATTTCATATAATGTAATCATACAATTCACCCCCCCCCACACACACACATACCTGTAAGTAAAGATACTGGAGGAATTGAACTTTATGAATTCTGATATTATGGGCTAATGTTTACCTGCCCTGTGCCCTTGATTTCAAGACACCAGGTGGATACCAAAATGTGTATATGCTCAGGGTCCTATTATGTTTATGTCATATCTATCTATACACATAATAAAAATGAAAATATGTATGTGTGTATGTGGCTTGAGTGTCCATTTGCACAAACAAGCTCCTGCCTCCACAAGCAGCTATAGCTCACCAATGGCCCTCCCTTCCTTCAATGACATTGCAGGTTATAGCCCTGCCAATGCCCTCCACAAACACCATACTGCCCCCCACTCAAGTGGCCCCCACTCAAATCCTAGATTTTATGTGTTTCCTCCACCACAGGCATCCAGGGTTTCTTACTTTCTCCATTGGTGTGGAAATTGTGAACCATAATATCAATTCCAGGAGTCGCCATTTGTGTTGCTACAGTTATGCCAGTTCTATATTGCACTATACAATGCCTATCCAAACACCTGATCCCATAACCAGGTTTTCATTCTTTTCTTGAAAACAAGGAGGGGACCAATCTGATATCTCTGTGGAGGGAGTTCCACAGCAGAGGGGCCACCACTGAGAAGGCCCTGTCTCGCATCCCCACCTGTCCCACTTGTGATGGGGTTGGGACTGAGAACAGGGCTTCCCCCACAGATCATAGGGAGAGATACATTCATACAGGTAATTTGGACCAGAGCCATTTAGAGCTTTATAGGCTAAAGTTAGTATTTTGAATTGTGCTCAGTAGCAGAACGGCCATGTGGTAGATAATCCATGTTTATATCTAATATCACTAAATCCCAAAGAAAACCAAGTTTACCTATTTTCTTCTGCAAAATAAGGCAGTTCACTGGTAGAGTCACAAGCAACAATGAAAGTAATTACTGGCTGTGTCCAGTAAAAGCAAGTACAGGTCAGCTTGTAGGCCTTAATGTTTTTCTCCTGTGGTTGCTGTTACCTTCTTTAATCAATATTAATAAACATTTTAATATTAATTTTCTTCAATTTGTCAAATATTTCTAAAAGCTACTAAATAAATTATCAGACAGGTTTTTTTTTAAAAGAACTGGACCTACAAGATATGTGTGAAATAAGCTCTTATGTTTGGGTTGCAGGGTACAGTTCTAAACAGGCTTATTATTACACTCTCTTGAATCTTCTCTATAAAATGTTGGCTGCTTTGGTTGGTAAGCTAGTATTCTTTGCAATACAGCGATGACTTTTCCATAATACTCCTAGTTTATCAGTCAAACACAGCTTGGGAGCTATTTTCCCAAGCCACTTTTCTAAAGTGTGTGGGAAGCAGGAGGTTTTAAATGAGCCAGTTTTTCTCTGCTGAAATTCCTTCAGAATACATTGCTCATCTTTTAACATCCCAGTGCAAACTCCAGTGAAGATCATCTGACATGAGACAGGATGATGTGAGACAATTCGTTTCAGTAGGACTATTACTTTGACTTGAGAGCCTTTTCCAATAATCTCAAAGTGCAATATGTTCCAGGCAGCCCAATTTACGGCTATACTAAGAAAGTCCCCATTTTGCTGCATCAGACCAAAATGCAATATCCACTCCTAACAAACCAATATGTTCTCTCTGCTCAGCATCACACAAATAAAGTCACATTGTGAAAATTAAGGAATTGGTTTAATAATATTTGGGGAGTGGAGATTATAGGTTTGTTCTTTTTTTAAAAAAAAAAAGTGGTCAGATCTTTTCATTTGCACAGCTTTCTCATCTGGGCATATGATCTTTCGGTATCTCAGGTTTGATTTGTTAAATCAGACATTTATGCTTGTAAGCAGTTATCTTGATTTATTTTGGTTTGATGCTACTGTAGACCCTATTTAGTTTTATTTCGATGTTTTCAGACATCATCTTGTTAACTTTCCAGGTGTTATACAAACACTAGTAATAAACAATTTTTTAAAAAAATCCTCAAATGAGAGTTGATTGTGGCATGTATTATGGCCATATTTTTCCTCACTATTAGAAAGAACAGTGGGAACATAGTTTTCACCTCCATAGTTTTCACCTCCATAGCATTCACCATACCTTAAAATGGTTTTAGACTTATGGAGATCCTAGGGGAAACCTCTCAGAGTTTTCTTGGTAAGATTTGGTCAGAGAGGATTTGCACTGGCCCTCCACTGAGGCTGAGAGAGTGTGACTTCTCCAAGGTCACCCAATGGATTTCCATGGCCAAGCAAGGATTTGAAACCTGGTTTCCAGAGTTGTCATCCAAATGCAAACCACTACAATCTTGTTCTGATCCCATCCAAAATGAGGTGTTCTTTTCCAGTGATGAATTTCAGAGTTTTGATGGAAAAGGTTTATCAAGATTTCTTTTGGAGGAATTCAACACAGATTGGTACCTTAAAACTATAACAGAATAATAATAATAATAATAATAATAATAATAATAATAATAATCTTTATTTATACCCCATCACCATCTTCCCAACGGGGACTCGGGGTGGCTTACATGAGCCCAATCCCAGACAACATATTACAGCAAAATAAAACCAAAACATAAGCAACAAGCAACAACATCATAAGTATCAAAAGAATGGGATATAAATGAGGTAAATAAAAATAAAATAAAAATTAAACTAGTAATATATATGCCCAGCCTAGATATTATGAGACTACCCAGATTTCTATGGGATTGTTTGTCTGCAGATTAGTCTAATGATCAAAGGAAAAAAGGTGCAAAGTCTGTCACTTTCCTAGAGCCATTAGGAATCATGCAGTCCTAGGTATTATTAGACTGCAACTCTGAGTATTTATCACTAGTGCCAATGGTGGTTATTGGTACAATGACACCAAATATCCTCTAAAGGCAAGTTGATCATTTCAGCTATTTTTTTAAAGGAAAAATTAAGGGGCAGTGTGTGTGTGTGTGTGGGGGGGGGCAATGCTTCCTATTCCCACTAGGGCAAATATATGTGCAAAAAAGTTTTCATGTTTATACAGAGGGAGGGCATGAAGCTCCAAGATCTTCGGAGAGGGATTACTATGTTCTACCCTGCAACAGGCTATCCCTGTCCAAGGATCTCATCACACTGATGATCCCCTCCTTCTGTTCCGTTTCACCAACAATTACCAGCAAAATGAAATGTGCAGGTGATGAGCAGCACATTCTCCCTTCTTCCCCTATCTTATGGAGGACGGGTGGCATAATTGCTGCAAGGTGCCTTGGTGCCCTGTCATTTCCTCCATCAGACAGGGGAAATCATGGTAAAGGACAAAAAAATCCCCTGTGTGATGAAGTGGCAAGAGAATAGGATTTATCCAAAATTAATTAAATTAAAAACCTAAGAAGATGCTACCCCTCTCCCCAGATAATTTGACACCTTTTTGTAGTATCTGAATCTTGCACCGTATTTTTTTCTAATAGTAAATATAAATTTGAATGAGTGACTAATACTATGATTGTCAAGTTGCCTGCCAATTTATGATGACCTCATGAATATCATAAGGTTTTCTTAGGAAAAGAATACTTGAGGGTTTTGTCAGTTCTTTCCTCTGAAATGCTGCTGATATTAACTGGCAATTGCCCATCCAAGTACTAATTATGGCTGATCTTGCTTAGCTTCCATAGGCAGATGGGATCCAGTTCTTTTCCTGTCATGATCATGACTCCCAACTATCATGTCACAAATAGAAGGCAGAAGTTTGAGGAAAACAGAAATGAAACTTAAACATATTCTTTAGTGCATTCCAGATTTCCATGGATTTTACAGTCTGTCTATATGGATTTTTTTTGTGCTTTGAATCTTTCCGAGACTTCACATCAAACGTATTCATGTTGGCCTCCTGGTGACCCCGAGTAGGTGAACCTTGGTGATGCATATTGAATAGTGTGATTATAGAAGGTACAACCAGGCTAATAAGGTACAGTGTATGGAACTCTCCAGGAGCTTTGAAGTACATCTTTCAATTTTCTGTCTTGCCTTTAAAAAAGAGAGAGAGCTAGAGAGAGAATGTGAAAGAATTGGTGCCAGAAGCACTTTCACTGTCTTATTAATGCAACCACATTGCTTGAAAGTGACAAGAATTTTACCTTCCTTGTTTCTCACGTTTCTGCTCACTTGGTCTCTCTGAGTTACAAATGCTTGAGACACTCCTACAAATTACTGCACTGATATTATTTTTTTAAAGAAAACACCCAAATCCTTAATCGTGTCATCTTTCAGTTTTTAAACGTGCTGTCAAACAATAGAGTCAAAAATATGGGCCTGCTGCAGTTATTTCATATTAATGCTCTGAGTTCAAACAAAGTGTCAAGATGACGAAGTACAAGGGATTTTTGGAATGCTTTAATGTTGCCTCATTTCAAATCACTTCATAAGAAGCTTGGTAATGAGCTCAATAAATTCTCTTGCAAAAAAATACACTTGCTACCAAAAAAAAGTAGGTTGCTATTTTATAATTAGCCCTCTGGGCTTGAGGGAAGGAGCCTTATTTCCTGTTTGAAATCCACTTTGTTAGCACTGTGATGTGGAGATGGCTAAATGAGTATGAAATATTGTAATTAAGTACATCAGAAGCTGTTTATCTTATCAGCAGTGGCTTTCATTGACACTGTGTGCGTGTGTATCTGGCCTGTCGAATCTAATAGGCATGGCTTTTGCTGAACACTGTGGGGGGTGGAATGGAAAAGGTAAACAAAAAAACAAACATGCTATCTAGCCCCCCCCCCCCTTTTCCTTTTCCCCTGCAGGTGGTATTCTTTTCATGTTTGTTCAGGAGAGCATACTCATGATCCAAATGCACCAATAGTGCCGATGAAAAGGTGTATCTCAAGTGTAGAATTAATGCAGTTTGATGCTACTTCAACCACCATGGCTCAATGCTATGGAATCCATTCTTTAGCAGAGGTAGCTAACAACCTTGGAAAACAACTGTCATAATTCCATGGTACTTGGCTCATAGCATGAAGCCAAGACAGTTAAAATGATGTCAAACTGCATTAATTTTACAATATAGACTCACCTGTAAGCACCTGGCATTTCCAGATGGAACCTTCCTAGATGTTTGGTTGAGCAGTGTTTTTTGTTGTTCCTGAGAGGCAGCAGTGAAACACAGTCATGAGAAGCAAGAAATGATATGCCATGATTGAGAATGGGCAAACTGAACAAGTTATTTTGCTTATTGGATTAATCATGGTATCCTTGTTTTTCTAATCCTGCTTCAGTTTAATGGAATTTTGTTTGTTTAGGTTGGCAATCTTATTCCTAGAAGGAAGAGCCATATGGAAAGTTATAGGACTGAATCATATCATCTTGCTGTATCTTATAACAATAGCAATAATATTATGTAAAAGAAATTAATATTTTTGGCCTTGACATTATCACTCATCATGATACAAGAACTTGTTTTGCAGGAGACTGCAAACATGATTGCTGGGTGCCTCGAAGTTGAGTTTAATCCAACATCTGAACTATCACAGTTCTCTGATAAAATATGTCCATCTTAGGCCCCATCTGCACTGCATGTAATGCAGTTTGAAAGTCATATAATGGCATTATAGATGGGGCCTAATTTTAAGTTTTCATCTGTCTTAATGATATAAACTGCTTTCTCTTATAGTTAAAAGTAAAATAGCAGCGGTCAATCTGATGCCATCCAGAGGTTTTGGAAAACAGTGAGCTTCAGGCAGCATAGATTACTGCAACACGCTCTACGTTGGGTTGCCTTTGAAGACTGTTCGGAAACTTCAGCTAGTCCAACGGGCAGCAACCAGATTACTCACCGGAGCGTCATACAGGGAGCATACCACCCCCCTGCTATGTCAGCTCCACTGGCTGCCGATCCAATTCTGAGCACAATTCAAAGTGCTGGTCTTGACCTATAAAACCCTATATGGCTCCAGCCAAGTGTACCTGTCCGAACATATCTCCTTCTACATCCCGCCTAGGAATTTAAGATCTTCTGGAGGGGCCCTGCTCTTGGCTCCACCCTTGTCACAAATGAGACTGGTGGGGATAAGGGACAGGGCCTTCTCGATGGTGGCCCCCCGCCTGTGGAACTCACTTCCCGGGGAAATTAGATCATCGTCATCCCTCCTCTCTTTTAGAAGGAAATTAAAAATATGGATATGGGACTAGGCCTTTGGGTAATCTGGCATATTGACAAGGACAATGACGACAATGAGCTTTGAAAATGGACTATGATAAGTTGAATAGCTCACCAATTACGGAACTTGGCGAAACAATGGCCACCAAGCTGGCTTTTTCTATGAGATTTTTTGTAATAATTTAATGTTTTAACTATTTATAATTATGGTGATATGTATTGTATTGTGTTTAAATGTAGGCATCAAATATGTGCCGGCTGGAAGCCGCCCTGAGTACCCCCTAGGGGGTTGAGAAGGGCGGGGTAAAAATGCTCAAAATAAATAAATGGATATTATCATGGAATTATAGGCACTGTAGTCCAATGATATCTGGAGGGAATTAGGTGGCCTATATCTGATCAAGAGTAGTTATGGATGAGGAGTAGTTAAGGAAGAGGTTCATATCACTGATCCTAGTTGTAAATAGGGAATTCCCTGTGGTCCCTTTCCCACGTTTTCCAGGTATTCAGCATGGATTATAGTTATTCACATTTCACATACAGTTGATTCTTGCTACTGGGAGCCAGATGTTAAAATTAATTGTGGAAGATTGGCTCAGTGGGAATGTGATGTCAGGGATAGTGGCATGGCAGCTTTCTCCATTGTATAATTGGAAAGGAAATAAGATTTTTTTTATTACTAGTCCCAGAATATTTTTCACTAGAGGGTTTTGGAAGTTGTAGCAAAAAAGTCTCATTCTCAAGTTTCCTAAAACACACACACATTCTAGTTTCTATGTGTTACTCCAATAAGCAATTCAGACTGAGTGCGGTGGACAAATTCACTATTTCTTATTGCCTTTTGGCAGATATTGAATAGACAACTAGGAAAGAAGGAACAGAGAGGGAACAGTTGGTAAGAGGGACTTTAAAGACTTCTCCCAGCCCACATATGTCTTAAGAAAATGGGGAAATGTTTGTTACTCGATGCATTTATGTCAGAGGGTGCACCCAGACATCCCCTATAATGTGGGAGTACCTGCAATTAAAAGAGGGCTGTCCAGAGGATGTCCTAGAGAAAAACGAATTAACTCACCACAAACTTGGAAAACTCTGGTTTGTGGTGAATTAATTTCTTATTGGGTTTATCCCACATATTCTTGGAAGGCCCACTACTTCTGCTGTCCGGATAAACCCACTACTTTCATTATCAGGTCTGCTCCCTTAAAAATTCTGGGTTTTTGAGGGGGCAGTCCAGACAGTAGTCCCATGGTTACCTGGGCTAAATTCACCTGGAAAACCATGAGGACACCAACACCCTCCCCAAAAGCCCTTTTAAAAGTTAAAAAAAAACTTGCTTGGCCTCCATTAGAGTGATGCCGGACCTCAATAGTTGTATTTGTTCTTCCTCATTAACAACTACTACATTTATCAACTCAATATAAAATGTGAAGGTTATTGTTTTACAAGATAATGGCAGCAAGAATTACCTACGCTCAAAGACTCGGTGATTTCATCACAAGATGACTGGCTTATGAAAATAAGTGAACTTGCTGAAATGGATAAACTTACTAGGTTGATTAAGGAGAAATCTCTAACTAACTCTAAGAAAGACTGGGACCCATTTATTTTGTTCCTCCAGCAAAGATGGGGCAAATCTCAATCACTGTTTTTTCAGACTAGAAGTGTGTTAATATATGAGAAAGGATGTCCCAATAGTTCCTTTTCACTAAATGGGTTAATATAACCACTAGACAGAATGTAAAGCACTTAGATTAGATAACGTAGATTGTTTGTATTTTGTAGTTTTAAAAAAATGGTTAGGATGTAGTATTATTATTCTAGAAAAGGTATGTTCAATATTTTGTTATCCTTGGTGTGCTTTTTGTATGCTTGTATGTAGGTTTTATTTTTAAAAAATGAATTATTAAAAAACCCCAACTACTACATTTATCCTTTGGTTCCACCTTCATGATGTTTGGCCTCATGCCCGACAAATTCACAAGGGATGTCCTTTTTTTGCTTTTGTAAATGTAAGTCAGTAGGCATCCCTGGCAGTTTTTTTCCTAGAGCATGCACTGGATTTAAGGTGGTTTTGGGCATAAGGCATTTAAAAGTAGAAACAATCTGTTGTCCTCCTATGGAGATGCTTACATATGTCACTGGAAATTTTCAGCATATTTCTTATTGATCGCAGATATGCTGGCTATAATCTGGAATAATTCTAGTCATTTAAACAGTTGATTCTGTGATTTATTGTTCAGAACATGCTAAGATAATTTCTTTTTTCTCCCCGCCCCCCATGCCTGCCTCTAGGAATACAAAATAAAATTTGCCATAAGTTAAAAGCTTAACCTTCAGTCTATTGAATGCAATAAATTGCTTGCCACAATTGTCAATAAGTAATGCCTTGGAGGAAAGTGGGAAATGCCATAATGTGATTGAAGCCAAAGATCATTAAGCAACTCAGGAGGAGACTGAAAAGAAACACTGACTGGGGATCCAGGTAGTTTGAGAATGGCCTCAATAATGAGCTTTGATGATACTCTTCGTAATGATCAAAATAATCACTAGTCATAAAATTACTTATCATTGTTAAAAAAATCTGTCTGCAATATTTTTGAGATGACTCTAAACTGCTGTAAATCATAGTCAGTTATAAGCTGTGTGATGCACTATACAGTTTATTGCTTATACATTTTACTAGCTATTAGTTTAATCAATTGACACACTTTCTCTGATCTGGTAAGGCTCAAAAAGGAGGCCCCATGGTTGTTGCTTTGGGTATGATGAATGTTTTATGGACTTAAGAACTAGGATAATTTCAGACTACTCTTTTTCTGCAGTTTGCTTCACAAGCATAAAAGGACTGCTGCTGGATTGGACCAACAGTCTATCTTGTGCAATATTGTGTTCCCATGGTGAACCACCAGTGGCATATGGAAATCACACTAGCATGTCATGTCATGAGTTAAATGGCTCATTTTGTTAGACAGTTCCTTCTATAAATATGCTTGTATTTACATCCTACAACTATGCTAAACAACTGAGTATGGAGTTCATGGTATTTTATTATTTTTTATCATGATAGTCTTGAGAAAGAATTGGTCCATGATCATGTAGAAGCTTTTGTGACTGGGTAGTCTTTATGGACAAATATGGACAGAGTTGGATGTTCTACACTACATTTTCATCTGCTGATTACTGTAGCATTCAGTGCTTGAAAATATCTAGTTTCATATAACTAATGACTTTTAACATGTTTACTCTCCCCAGGTATAAACTAAGGGCCCATCTAGATGGGGAAAACACCTTGGTGCTGATGTGGAATGGGGGATTCTGGATCAGCTCCAGTGAAGTTTGCATAGCCAGCTGCTGAGAAACAGGAGAGAAGAGGAAGGTGGAGTCACCTCCTCCTTTCAACCCCTCTTCTCTGATCGCTTTGGTCAGTATTAGTAGATGTGAGTAGCGATGACCATCAGCAATTTTGCAGCTGGTGGTTGTCACTATGCCAAGTATATGGGAGGAGGATGATAAGTTCCATCCTTGTCCCTGGGCCACCCATACACAGAGAAAGTGGGACGGTCATGTGAACTGCCTTAGCTGGTTTTGAATATGAAGCCATCCAACTGTTCACGGTGCCACAAAGTAGGACAGGACTATGTTAAGTGACCTTGGCAGGCATTTTTCTTAATGGCCCTAAGCCACTTAGTCCATTTGGTTCATGTAGATGAGTCTTTGGTTACTTTGTAATTGTAGTTCAACTACAGATGCTGTTAACCCTTTTTGGCATGTAATTATAAGGTTAAAATCATGTTTATTTTTATGGAGGTGTGGTTTTACTAGGTTGTGGAGGAACTATACTTCAGCTTCCAGCTTGTTCTTTGTTGTGGATTTTGATTCTGGACAAGGGAAGTTTGTTTCATACCACATGCTTCAATAATTAAGAGTAATTCTGGGAAAGTAGCTGAAGTTTCTAATTAGTAATTAGTAACCATTTCTACTATGACTTGCAATTTCCAAGCACTGCTTGTATCTATAGTTTGCTTACAACTCTTGTCCATATGGCTACAAAAATCTTTTCCCAGGTTATAGTAAATCTTTTTGCTCTATATCTCACAGGTTTTAACTGCAGGATTATTTAAGCAAAGACACATTTTTGCTAACTGAGACTTTTCTTTTCTATGGTACTGGATGAAAATTGGCTGGTCAGCCCTGCAACAGGAAAGTGGTATTGGAATAATGTTTTCCATTTTTTTACTTAAACATGTTATCCTCTTGATAAAGATGTGAGACATACTTCAGATGCTGCAGAGATGAGATTAAGGAAAAAAAGACACATTGCACATCGGAATCACATTTGGATGTAGAAGTACAAAGACCTGTAGTCTTATGGCACAACACAACACTCAGTTTAACACCCTGTCTTCAGTACAGAAGCATTTTCTGATAAGAGTCTTGACCAGTCTTTTGACTAGTTTAGCAGAATCTCTGAAATCAATAACTCAATAGTACCTTCTGTGAACAAGTGCCTTTTGAAGATGGTCAAATCACCATTACTCAAGTCTCTTGCCATTACTGCGAAACTCTGTAGTCTCATATGTGGTCAAGAGCCCTGACATTCTCGCTGAAAAAGTGCAATTAGAATCAATGGTCCTCTTTATGGAGAAAGATGTTGTTCACCATGAATAATGGCACCACATAGAATGGGCTTAGTGAATGTACACTGGTCTGTGAGGTGAAATACTAAAGTACTAGGTATATGTTAAACCTGTCAGTCTTTTCATTCTGAAATGTCAGTGTTCAACTCTAGCCAAGGAGCTTTATGATCTCTAGCAGACAGATTGAAATAAAACATGCCTGAAAACAAGAGAAATACAAGACAGAAAGAGTCAGAGTCTCAGATATGTACAGACTTAATGTTTAGGTAATAAGACATGTGTCTTTGTCAAGTATGTAAGAATTAACAGTTCACCTTCCTTTATTGGACTCTTGAGTACTTCTGTATAATACATGCAGCTTTCCTAGGTTTTGCATTAGATTTATTTCTAGCGATGACACTTGAAGCAACTTGCGGAGATTCTTGGGAAAAACAGAAAAATACTAGGAGAAGTTAGTCACCCAAATTCAGGACTTTATCACATGGAAGTGTAAATTGGCACAGAAGCAGGATGGTCACCACAGAACTAAGACCTCCCCTATTGCATGGCATCTTTTAGAACCCATGTCTGGTCTGTCACTTTTCCACATTAAACTGTCAGGATATTTTGATGATGGTGATATTTATTTATACTCCACATATCTCTCTTTGTCCTGAGTTTTGAAGGGGGGGGGGGGGTTGAGAAGGGCAGGGTTCAATATCTGAAAGAAAGAAAGAAATTCTCTGAGTCCCATCAATGAGGGTCTCGATTGAGGAGCAATGAGGCCTAGGCTTCTTGGTAACACAATCTCCTCTCCCCTGAAGATATTTTATGTTTTTCACAGCAAGTTATTTGCAATTGTGAAGTGCCTTTTAAAATAGAAAAAAAAAAACAAAAACAAAGGGGAAAAAGTGCCACAGTGGAAAATGGAGTTATGCTGCCTACACAGAAGGACAGCTTCACACTGCTGAGATGTCACAGTTGTGCAATACCAGCAGTGTTGTGATGTCACGTCATGATGGTAAGTAGCTGCTATCTCACATCGTAAGAACACCATGGGATAGTACCTTCCATCACTAATGTCCTGAATCTTTTCATCTCTCATGGCAACAATTTTGGAAAATGAACTTGAATTGTAAAACCAATATAAATGAAGAAAATATATCATTTTTATGAAACTCCATTATTTCTGTGGATAACAGTTGTTATATATAAATAATATAGGACAACAATGTGACACAGCATGAATGGTTAGTGTAGAAAAGAGAAGAAAGGAATAATTTAACTTTAGCTTGTGCCAAAAGCTGTATCTTCTGTATCCAAAAAGATGTCCCATCAGGCCGACAAGTACTCTTTGTCACACTCTGTTCTATTTAGATTTATTTTAGTGACCAAGCAGCGCCCCCATGTTTTCTTCACTTCCCCCTAGGATGCCTTTGACAGCAGGGATCTAATTGTTCTTATTGAATTAGTCTAGCCATTCTCAAGCAAAACTGGTTTTCCTTCTTTGAACTTGGCAGGGCAATCCATTTGTTTAGATTCCAAGTCTGTCCACATTCCAAGGACAGAGCTGGCATTGTCTCTTAGCAACAGTGGAACTGATGCTGTGGGAAATGTAAGGTAAATTGCAATTTACAATGAAAGATTTACAGAGAAGGAACTCTCTTAATGATCTCAGAGCAGTGTCAGACGCTGAGCTGCAGAATTCCTTCATTTAGAACACTCCTCCATCTTCCTGTCAGATTTGAGCAGGGAGAAAGAAATCTTTTGGAATAATTATAATCAATACTTTGTGTTTGTGCGTGCAAGGGATGTAACTTCAACACCATTGTTTACTTTGGGAATTGGAACCATATTACACTTAGACTGCAGAAATTTTGTGAAATGTCATTATTTGGCTGTTTAGCCATCTGCCCTTAGCCAGATGCTCTCATTTTCCTAGTGTGCCATGTCACTGAAAACAAAAGAGCATAAAGTAAACTCATCTTAAGCTATTTCCTTTGAAGGGATGTATGGCTTGATTTCTTTGTTATCCCAACTGTTTTCTTCTGAGGTTCCTGCCTCAGAATTGGAGGGCTATTATCACTCTCTTCAACTTTTTCCTGAGAAAAGCTATGGGGAATAATGCTGCCTGTTTATTTGAAGCAAGGCTGACAGATTTTGGAGCCACAAATTGCATTTTTCCATTGTGTTTATGCTATTTTATAGTAAAAATGTGTGGGAAACAGGAAGCCAGTGTACTGATTGCAAAAGATGTCCATGCATAGCAAGTCCAGAGAGGTAAAGTTAATCAACTAAACTTTCACTTTGAGAGATTGCTTGCAATAACTTTATAGGGATGCAAGGATTTGAAATTCCATTGAGGGTTGGAGAATATATATATATATATATATATATATATATATATATATATCCCCCTTCTATCATTTCCTTTCCTAAAGAGGCTCAGGGTAGTGTACACTGTCTCACTATTGTTTCCTTAGCCTACTCCAGTAATGGAAGTTACTGGAATATTAGCTATCCCTCCCAATTTCATGTAATCTGCAAATCTGAAAAGCTCACCCTCTATTCCATCATCCAAGTCATTGATAAAGATGTTGAATAGCACTGAGCCCCAGACAGAAACCTGTAGCATCCTGTTGGTCACTTCTCTCCAGGATGAAGGGGTTTTAACCATTGTGTTTTAATATTAAGACAAATGTTTTTAATGTTTATGTATGCATATAATGAATTCTTGTCCCAGCAAGGAATGTTTGCCGTTTGTATGTTGTGCTCTGCCCTGAGTCCCCTTTGGGGTGAGAAAGGCAGAATATAAATGTTTTAAATAATAAAATAAATAATAAATAATCATAAGCGAGCAAATTCTGGGTCTAACGGTAGCATTATCCACCCCACACTTTACTAGCTTGTTTGCAAGAATTTAGTGGGGGAACTTATAGATGGTCTTATTCAAAACAAACCATGCTACATACAGAGCATTGCCACTGTTTAGCAAGCTTGGAGCTTTATCTGAGAGAAAGGAGAGAGAGGCAAGCCAGGGGGAGAGAAATTAGTTTGCTATTAGTAAAGGTTCTCCCTTGTCATT
Source organism: Anolis sagrei (assembly GCF_037176765.1). Classification (NCBI taxonomy): domain Eukaryota; kingdom Metazoa; phylum Chordata; class Lepidosauria; order Squamata; family Anolidae; genus Anolis; species Anolis sagrei. The sequence goes on along the minus strand of NC_090021.1, from coordinate 103,821,900 downwards.
AACTTTAGTCATGTTCAACTCTGGAGGGTGGTGCTGATCTCCATTGCTAAGCCAAAGAGCCAGCATTGTCTGTAGACACCTCCAAGGTCATGTGGCCGGCATGATTGCATGGACAGCTGTTACCTGGAGTGGTACCTGTTGATCTACTCACATTTGCATGTTTTTGAACTGCTAGGCTTGCAGAAGCTGGAGCTAACAATGGGAGCTCACCCCATTCCACAGATTTGAACTGCTAACCTTTCGGTCAGCAAGTTCAGCTGCTCACTGGTTCAACATGCTGTGCCACCAGGGGCTCATATTACTTCTTTCTAAAAAAACTCATGTTGACTTTTAGTGATCATGCACCATGCATCTTTTCTAAGTGCTTGCAGACTGTCCGTTCAATCATCAGCTTTAGAATATTTCCTGGCCTTGATTTCAAGCTAACTGGGTGGTAACTGTTTGGATTTTTTTTAAAATGGGGAGAACATTTTACCTTTTCTTGTCCTTCTGTTTTCCAAGAATTCTCAAAGATGGTTGCCATTTGTTCTTAGATTACTTTTGCCAGTTCTTTAATCTCCTAATGTACTATGTCTGGTCTGTATGTTCCCTGTTAACACCTTATACAAGCAGCTTTTGGGGGGTTAATTTTCTCCTGAGGGACTAGAAGTCTCATTTTATCAAGAAAAGCTAGAAAGGCCTTCCTGCTCCCATGTTTCCTTGAGATTCCAGTTGTTTTTGCTTCTTATCCATTTCATGCAAACTAGTAAGATGACCTTGCAGAAATTAGAATGACCCTTGCTTGATTTAGATGTCATTGCATGATTATCATTGCAGAGATCTCGCTCTTAAAAAGCAGAAGTGAAAGAGACAATCCACTCTATCTTGGAAGCAAAGGGGAAAAAAGGATATCTCCTGTCAAGAATACATCTCTCTCTTTTTGCATCTCTCTAATGAGTTTTGCTTTTGAAAGCATCATTGTTTGTTGGGGTGGGATGTTGTCAACCCTTTCACTAGGCAAAAAATTTACAGTGGATTTATTAAAAAATAACTATACTACTTTTTTAGGCATATCAATCTCTGTGTGCATTTTGCTCTACTTTCCTATCATAGACTGCTTTTAAAAAGTTTCTGTCACATAGAGCTACTACTACTGATTATGCATTACGTTATTCATTGTTAGGTCTGCTGGAAAAACTAGTGAGTTCAAACACAAATATATTAAGATTATTTTACTGATAATACAGGATTCCACTATCCAGAATTAGCAGAGAAAGAGGTGGACAGGGAGAAGGTAGAAGAAAGGCATGATTTGTCAGATGTAGAAATGCTGGAAAAGGAATGGCATATGCAAAAGGCACATGGGTTAACTGTAATTTAAATGTTGTTATTATTATTATTATTATTATTATTATTATTATTATTATTATTATTATTCCCCAGTTTATCTCCCCTAAAGGGGACTCAGAGTGGCTTAACATAAAAAAAACATTAGCACAGCATTTAAAATATACAAATATACAAATATTAAAACAGAATTAAATATACTGTAAACAGTATTAAAAGATTCACAGCTAAACAGTTCAAATGTATTTGTGCATTAATGTGTGTGATGGATGGCGTAAAAGTGAAAGAATTAATTGTCCAACTAAATTATTAAGCCATCCCACAAATAAAAAAGAAATTATATTTTATAATTGTCTTGCAATCATGTTATAGTGTGCTTAAAACTGCAGGTATAGTCAGATATATGTTGCTTGGTTATTCTCTAGCAAATGAGGAATTTTCAGGCTGCTTCCTATCTTCTTTCCCACTAGAAAAAACATGGTCTTCATTTTGGTAACGTTCTTCCTGTCTTTGTTTATTCACAGGTGATAGGATAAAGTGTTCTACAGACCAGCAATAAGAAATTCCATTATATTGAACCAGATTAGGGTACCTTTGAAGTCCCTGGGCATCTTGCCACTGATGATCTAAGAGCTCTCTCTGTTTCCCTTTCATCTCCTTTTCTCTCTCTGACACCTTGTTATGTGGGAAGGCCTGTGAACTAAGAGAGCTGATAAAAGGTTATGGATGGGGTGGATGTTAGGCGGCTGAGAGACTCCCTCTGGCACACTGTGGCTACTGTATTCACAACTTTCTTGTTTAAGACCTCTTTCAAGCAAACAAAAAGTAAACTGAAGGTCAATGGGAAGAACACTCCTCTTGTATGTAGCCAAGTTGATATGGACATTGCCAGTTTGTGCTAACTTTTGCACTACACAATAATAATACAGATCCATTTTAACTGCCATGGCTTCATCCTATGGAATCCTGAGGTCTGTTGAAATACACGGACTCTCTGGCTGCGAATTCTAGGTACCTCTTCCTCAAACCAAAAATCCCAAGGTTCCATAGGATGTTGCCATGCCAAGTGTTGGAATAGGACTGGTGCAGTTCTGTAGCATCTGCCAAACTTTCCTGCAATTGGTAGATCCAGTATATGCTGACCAGTTGTTGGAATATATGTATCTGAAGCCTTAAAGCAACAGAAGCATTAATCATTTTCTTTAGGTTCTGTAGCTGTTCAGTTGGTTACAAAGAAAAATATCTTATAGCATGGTACATAGTACCTAGCTCACCAGTAGAATACTGTTGGTATGAGTTGGGTTTAATTATTGTAAGTGTGCAAGGACTATTAACAAGTACCTGGAATTATGCTCAAACAAGCATTGGCTATGCTATAGTATTTCACAACACAATCTTCCCTATCTGGATGCTAGTGATTTTTGGACATTGATTCTTGTCTGAGTTGTCCTGTTACAATTGTGTTTTCTTCTTGTAGGTATATGCCTAATTTGATAGAACATTGGATAGAACAGAGAAAATATAAATAATTATGTAAGTAATTAAACAAATATGAGAACTGGCCTACCTGAGGAAGATTCGTACCAATAAGATGGCCCTGTCTTGCTTACACTGGCTTCTTGTTTGTTTCCAGACTTCATTAAATGAACTATATTGGAAGTCTTTCTGATGGAGACCTTAGTGCTAATTGAATGCTGACTCCTATATATGACAACTTCTGCCCTAAGGCCATTCAGAGAAGCCCTCCTTCAGGCACATCTCACTATGAATTTTAGAGTGTGGTTACAAGACAGGACTTTCTCAGTGGTGGTCTCACTTTTTCAGATGTTCTTCTAAGGCAGTGGTACCCAGATCCCAGAATTCCTGAAAGTTGATTAAGATGGCTAGGGCTTCTGGGACTGGAAATCTCAAACACCTGGAGGAGCAAAGGTTGGAAATCATTGTATTATGGAAATCAATGTATTATCCTCAGGAAAGTTTCTGTGACATTTACTCTGAGATATTGTTTTGTTTTAATTTCAATGCAGTCATTTTAGTGGTTTTTATCATCGCCATGGCTTACTATATTTATTAGTACACATTTGATGTAATCAATCACACAATGAAGACAATTGCAAATGTATTTTGGTGGTTTAATCACTGTATTTATAAGGAGATTATATTTCTTCCATTTGTATTGTATTGTGTAAAATGAAAGGTTGGTATCAACTGTTAATCATTTGAAAACATATATAAGAAACACAATGGGGCAAAAAGGACTGACTTGACTTGCACTTTTGAGTGTCCACTGAAGTCATCGATGAAACCTGATTCCTGTCAGAGTGTATCAACACAGTTTTCAACTGTTGTCAACCAGTGGTATTGTGGTATTATTTTGTAACCACTAAATTATCAATTAAGCTAAAATAGAAATATGATTCAATTGTCTATATAAAAATATGAAATGATTCAGAATTTAATTTTTTTTATCGACCTACTATCCATAATTTGCTAGAAAAAAATGTTTACACCCCCCCTCCATTTTTTCTGACTCTGATCAACCTGAATTTCATAGAAAGTGATGCATGCAAACAAAAGGACTTTTGCACATGTAGGATGGAGCAGGGACCTAACAGAAGCTGAAGAGATCAAGAGAAGGTGGCGAGACTATACAGAAGATCTGTATAGGAAGGATAATAAAATCGAGGATAGTGTTGATGGTGTGGTGAATGAATTAGAACCAGACATCCTGAGGAGTGAGGTGGAATGGGCCTTAAGAAGCATTGCTAACAACAAGACAGCAGGAGACGACGGGATCCCAGCTGAACTGTTTAAAATCTTAAAAGATGATGCTGTCAAGGTGATGCATGCCATATGCCAGCAAATATGGAAAACACAAGAATGGCCATCCGACTGGAAAAAATCAACTTATATCCCCATACCAAAAAAGGGAAATGCGAAAACTGCTCAAACTTCCGTACAGTGGCCCTTATTTCTCATGCCAGTAAGGTAATGCTCAAGATCCTGCAAGGAAGACTCCAGCAATACATGGAGCAAGAGTTGCCAGATGTTCAAGCTGGGTTTAGAAAAGGCAGAGGAACGAGAGACCAGATTGCCAATATCCACTGGATAATGGAGAAAGGCAGGGAGTTTCAGAAAGACCTCTATTTATGCTTCATTGACTATTCTAAAGCCTTTGACTGTGTGGATCATAATAAATTGTGGCAAGTTCTTGGTGGGATGGGCATACCAAGCCACCTTGTCTCTCTCCTGAGGAATCTGTACAAGGACCAAGTAGCAACAGTAAGAACTGACCACGGAACAACAGACTGGTTCAAGATTGGGGAAGGTGTACGGCAAGGCTGCATACTCTCACCCAACCTTTTTAACTTGTATGCAGAACACATCATGCGAGGATGTGCGGGGCTGGATAAATGCAAAGCTGGGGTGAAAATTTCTGGAAGAAACATTAACAACCTCAGATATGCAGATGACACCACTCTGATGGCCGAAAGCGAGGAGGAGTTGAGGAGCCTTCTAATCAAGGTGAAAGAAGAAAGCGCAAAAGCTGGGTTGCAGCTAAACATAAAAAAAACCAAGATTATGGCAACAAGAATGATTGACAACTGGAAAATAGAGGGAGAAAATGTAGAGGCCGTGACAGGCTTTGTATTTCTAGGTGCAAAGATTACTGCAGACTGTGGCCAGGAAATCAGAAGACGCTTACTTCTTGGGAGGAGAGCAATGTCCAATCTCGATAAAATAGTAAAGAGTAGAGACATCACACTGGCAACAAAGATCCGCATAGTCAAAGCCATGGTATTCCCTGTAGTAAACTACGGATGTGAGAGCTGGACCTTAGGGAAGGCTGAGCGAAGGAAGATAGATGCTTTTGAACTGTGGTGTTGGGGGAAAGTTCTGAGAGTGCCTTGGACTGTGAGAAGATCCAACCAGTCCATCCTCCAGGAAATAAAGCCCGACTGCTCATTGGAGGGAAAGATACTAGAGACAAAGTTGAAGTACTTTGGCCACATCATGAGGAGACAGCAAAGCCTAGAGAAGACAATGATGCTGGGGAAAGTGGAAGGTAAAAGGAAGAGGGGCTGACCAAGGGCAAGATGGATGGATGGCATCTTTGAAGCGACTAGACTGGCCTTGAAGGAGCTGGGGATGGTCCGGCCGACAGGGAGCTCTGGCGTGGGCTGGTCCATGAGGTCACGAAGAGTCGGAGACGACTGAACGAATGAACAACAACAGGATGGAGCATCATCCAGACCAGCTTGAATACTCATTGACCATGTAAGAATCTTATTTAACATTTCAAATAGGAAAATAATTTCAAAGAAAAATTACACTCAGTTAAAAATGTACCTCACCTTTGCAAATTTATATTACTAATTGGCAATTAATTGATTATTTTGGCAAGTATCGCTAAGAAAAAAGATGGAATGAACTAGTTCCATACAGCACATAAAGCTGTGTGCTAACTAAATGTATGTTCTGAGAAAACTGGTTTAAATCTTATTTTAGTTATGGATTTAATAGGCACACATGAATTCTCTTGATCACTGATCTTGAAGATAAGAATCGACTTAACCTATCTTAAAATGCTGGTGTAAGAATTACTGTGTTATTCTGTGCATAGCATTTTGAACACTAAATCTTTTTAGAAATGTGAAGGTCTAGATTTAATTGCTAGTTTCTTCCAGAGGAGACCCATTAAAGTAATGAGATTAACATAGTTACCAACTTACCCTTGAGCAGCTGATTCAATGGGTTTGCTCTAGCTAGGAGTAGCAATTTGATTTAGTTAATATGTTCATATTATTTATGATTGATGAAGGTACATTTATGACTTCAGTAATCTGTTTTCTCATTCTAAGAAGTGATTTCCCAGTGAAGTTGAACTGGGTCTGCTTGAATAAGAAAAAGAGGTTTTAGAAGAAATTCATTTTAATCATGGAAGGCAAACTAGTCAAGGCCTGGATTTTTTAGCATGTGAGTTCTAGAGTTTGCAAATATGTTATTTTTTTACAGATTTCTTTATTTTAATTTTTTCTCTATTTTTATTTATAGTTATAATTTCAAGGTCCCAGAAAGTTGAGAATTACACTTTTACATTCACTATTACTTTGCTGTTATTCAGTGGTAACTAAGGCGGTTTCTTCTAATTACTTAAAAAAATCAACATCTGAATGCTTCAGATAATGAGGTCACATTCTCAAAGAACAGCTTTGGGGAAATCACAGGTTAGAAGCATTTCATGTGGTGAACTAGTAGAAATATTGGCCAATATGAGAAAATAATGTTATGTCCTTTGGGGAACATTGGGTTTTTTGGGTTGACAATATGAGTATGGGATTCACCAAGTCAGCATAAACTTTAGAACCTGTATAAGGAAATGTGAAAAGATTTGTGTGCATGGGTGAAATGAACAAAAAATACAATGAAATGTTTTGCTCTGGGGTTCTATTCCAGGACTATAATGGTTACACAGGAGCTGCTCTTCATTAGCAGCCTCTGGCATCCTAAAAGGTATTAGGAAATGTAGCTTTTAATAAGCAGCACTCCAGCTGTGCCCTAGCAATGGATTTACAGGAAACTGCATAAAGGAGACTGACAACTTCATCATATGCTCTTTCTTACTCTTCGGAGGACCCTTCCAGCACAGTTTGGGGACAAAGCCCACGTGATCCGATCAGATCCCATCAGATCCCATCAAATGATGCAGAGCTACTTCTGGAAGGGCACCATCCTCGAACTGTGCTGAAAGCATCCTATAATGGAGCAAGGAGAACATGGGATGGAGCAAGGAGAACATGTTCTCATTGCTAACAACAGGGACAGCACAGAGGGGAAGCCGGGCAGCAACACTTTCCCTGTGTGATGGAGAAGGCAGTGCTTTAGGGTGTGGGATGACAGATTTCCTCACTGCCCCATGGTTTCACTGTGATGCCTAGCAAATCCCCCTGGTGTTGCCCATGTTAAGGCACCTAATGTGACAAGGTCCTGAGTTAGTGTATACCTTCCTAAGTAAGTCATAAGAATTGACTAAATGGATGCAAGGTGAATACTTAGATGTTGGTAAAATATACTGGGTTAGTGTGTTTTGTATTTCTACATAGGTGACTTTATTTGGGTAAGAGTGGAACCATCAATGGATTTTAGATAGAATGACAAAATAGTTATTGCAAACTGGTACTGCCTCATTTGATGTAGTTCAAATAAGTAACTGTACCAAGCAAGAATGCAGCATCCAACTTGCAACTGGTCTTTCTTTGTTGTGTGAATGGTTTGAAAATTGGATTATGGTTCTGGAAGACAGGGTTTGAATCACCACTCAGCCATGAAAACTCACTTAGTGACTTTTAGTAAGTCACACATTCCTTGCAGCAGAAAACCCCATAATAGATTATTCATTTTTGTGTCACCGGAAGTCATAATTGTCCTGAAAGCACAAAAACAAAAAACAAAACAAAACAAAAACAAGTATTCCAAATACTAGCATGGTTATTATGTGGCACAGAGAATTGTAAACTGCCATTTTCCCATTCTCCAAATATCATTCTTGAGAGGGGGAATGGGAGTCAGTGCTTGCTCTGAAGTTTCCTTTTGCCTTTGGCTGGTATTTTCTTGCTGCTTTTGACCCATTGTTTTACTGTCATGTGATAAATTGTCCCCCTCTCTCCGTCGCTGCAGTCTGTTTCCCCTGAATCCTCCCTCCCCAAATCATTAGAAAAGGGATCTAGGGCAAAGCAAACTGATATTGGATTATTACTGCATACAAATCCTGCTTCTAGCACTACAGGGAGAAGCATATTCATGAATAACCTGAGCAGACTTTTCAAATCAGATTGCTAATGAAGAGGTGACTTTGTTTGATAAAGGGCTTAATATGCAAGCAAACCTCCGTTCTTCAACTGGCAGCACTAAAGAGGTGAAGCCCCCAGCAGGATTCTCCAGCTGCTCCAGACCCTCTGTACGCAGTGGGGAATATGTATCCTCATATATTAAACACGCTTTAATGAAGAATAGTTATCTGAAGTCACTTTCTGTTTTGCAAATGGTCTCATCTTCCCAGGAGGTGAGGAGGTAATAAAATCCTTCTAGAATGAGTCTGTCCATTAGTTACACATGTTGGGTGCAACAGGATCAATTCTAAAGCTCCTGTCTAAAACACTGTGTTGTGCCAACTATTTTGCTACTTGAAATGAATAACAATTTGGTCCTGTCTCTTTCATCCCATCAATGAAAGCAAAGTGGATGGGCAGTAGTCTTTCCCCCCCAGATTTGGAAGTAAGAGACTCTAGAGTTTCACAGAAAAAAGCAATGGAACACACATAGACAATCAACATCAGAATGAGGCCAAGATGGTAAAAGTTATTAACTGGAAGAACAGACCACTTAGACAATCCTGCAGCATTTTGTTTTTGCTTGCACCTACTTTCCCAGTGTGACTAATGTAAGGGAGTAGTATTTATGCCAGTGTGTGGTACTTTTCTTCTGGTAAGCCGTGGTGTTGTGCAATCAGGAGCAGTGGGACCAAAGCTTGGGGATCTTTAGAATTGGCAAGGACTATGATATCTGCTGTCATTACCACCAGATTCCGCGATTCACTCTGAGTTTAGCTTCTATCATCACTTTAGTTGAGTTTATGAGTCCCCACAAGGTATAAATAAAGTTGTCGTTGTCGTTGTCGTTGTTGTTGTTGTTGTTGTTGTTGATGATGATGATGATGATTACAATTATGTATTACTCCATGCATTTGCCAGTTCATGGGCCAAGATTTACACAGACAATGTCCACTACTGCATCTGGCTAGATTTTCTCCTCATCTTCTAATTTTGCACCATCTCATTACTTACAAAGTTCTGACAATCAATGTCATGACATTTCAGTCATTAAGGTTTTACTAGACATGCACTCATATTTAATTTCCTCTGCAAAGGGATCTCAGGAAGCATTGTGGAATAATGATTGAAACTAGCGAATTAGTCCACAAAATAGTGTAAAAGTGATAACTTTTATGAAAAAAAAGGCAAAAATTATACAAAAAGTTGCCACTTTATATTACGAAGGAAAAACATCTGACATGACCAGTTTCCAAAGAAAAGCAGAATCTCCTCACCTTCATGCATTCTTATATCATAAATTTTATTCACAGTTTGGAAGCACTGAGTTACAAGTAACATAGGCAACTATAAGAAGTTATTGTGGAAGAAAGGTGCAATAACAGTGAGCATAATGATGTCACATTTCAAAAGCAATGTGAGGAGTGGGAAAAACATTCATTTCATTGATGCACCAAATGACATTAACTACTACTTATCCTTATAAGAACCTTCTATAGGCATATTAAAAGTTTTTTTGAGAGGAATGTTTTGTACTGGAATGGGAATGATGTGGCCCTTCAGTTGCTTTTGGACTACAGCTCCTATGGTAATGTAGCATTGGCTAGTAATACAATATTTGTAGGACTGTGTGATCCCTTCTCCCGTGTCATGCCATTTCCTGATTAATCTGCAAAAAGGTAACAGAAAGGTAAGGATTTTTGAAGATACAGCCACCCGTCCCCCTCAAAATTAACGTTTGGCTACCTTTTGAATTGACCAGTTTAATTCAGCAGAAGCATTTGAAGATTACAGCCCACTTGCTCTGTTGCAAATATGGCCAAAAGTAACTACAAAGCGATGAACAATACAACAAATTATTTTTCAAACATTTTGATGAGTACTAAACCCAACACTGTAGCCAGGAAAGGGAAACACTTTACCTTGAGGAAGTTAACTTTCCAAGCTCTGATTTTACTAAACACTTAATTCCATGGTGAGGTAGCAGATTGCTGGCAGTCTGCCCAAAACTCTGTATACTTCCTGCTAAGTAATGCTTCTTGAATTCTGATTAAACTTTGATTAAACAACATTTATTCAAATAGTCTGGGACTAGCTTGGATAAGTTTGAGATCTTCCTGGAGGACATTCCAGAAAGCCCTCTAGGAAGTTAGGTATTGTTTAATGAGAAAATTAATCAAAATGAACTAAAGGTGTATATTGAATCTAGTTTATTAAAACAGGATTAAGTCTCCATGTGGATGCTGCTAATTGGTTTTAACAGTGTGCTAGATTAGTTTAATTTAGCCAGGAGAAGGGTTAAGAGAAAGCACTTGAATCTCAGTATATGCACAGCTCACAGGGGAAGGAATGGGACTATCTAGTTTAATTAAGGTGGAACAAGTGCTCATACATTCTCAGTCATATAGATGTATTGTCAAAGAGAGCAGCAGAAACACAACTATCCATACATTTGTGACTTGTCAGAGTTCTATCATTTCTAAATATGAGATGAGGTATTTATTATAGTCAAATCTATGGTCTTGCCTTGTTCTCCTATTCTGTGCAGTTAGTGGTATGCTGTTGATGTATCAGACATCCAAATCATATATAGCATCAATAGAATGCACTCAACACTCAAGAAGTAAAATAATTCATTGTTGTATAATCAACCAACAGGACAATTCTATCTTCAGAAGCATATATAACACATTTGGTCAGTCTTCCAGGTGTAAAATGCCGAAGCCTAGTATATCCCAATCAGGTTTTAATGCTTCCATTGTGGGACACCTAAAATGAAAAAGCTGCAGAGGAAGGGAAGGTAATGCTAGGGTGAAAAATATGTGAGAGTAGATTGATGTAGACAGAGGAGGGTAGGGTAGATAGTGAGGGGTAGGGATAAATTTAGCCAGAAGAACTGGAGAAGGGGAGAATGTAGGGAAGAAAGAAGGTAAGTGTTACACAGGAGATTTGGGTGAGGGGAAGAAGACAGAGTACTGTGTATGTGTGTGAAACAATATGATGTTTACCCAAGAGTTGTGGATGCCCGTGTGGTGAAGAAGACGAAGAAAGAGGACAAGAGGGAGAGATCTGGATTCATCCAGAAAAGAAGAATGAGAGATAAAGAAGGGAAGAGGAAGCCAATGAAAAAGAGAGAAGTTAATTATTAAAAGAAAGGAAAATTGATTATATAGAGCTGAAGAATACAGAACATACATTTGCCAATTTTTACTACACTCTGCTATACTCTTATTTTACAGTGCTGGAAGCTAGCCATGCATTCCCACACTTTCTAGCCAAATGACTATGCTCATTTTGCCTGAAGAAAGAGCAATGCCTAGACAATGTTTTGACCACATTTTCTCCATTGTATCCAAAATCCTGAGCACATTTTGTCATACCATCTTTAAATTGTCCCTCTTCAAACTCAGTTTTAACCAAACTTTGTCTTGCCAATCACATGTGCATCATCCTCAGATAACTATATCTTACATTCACATTTGCTTTTTTCAAAACCACACAGTTTTGTCCATTTTAAATCTTTATAATATACATTTGTCTATAAGAGTACCATTTAAAATTCTTGTTGCGCTCCAGAGCAGGATCCCCTCTGATTTTAAACACCACACAGATGGGTTAAAATAGCAGGCAGTTTATTGAGGGTAATATAAGTCAAAGCAATAAAAAGTAATCACAGTAAAAGGTAATCCAATTGATTAGGAAGAAATAGGAACAATTAGTCCAAAGAGAAATGGTCCAAAAAATGTCTATAAAACTAGATACTTGATTTCAAAGGCAAATAACAACAAATACACTTAATCCATGTATCAAACAAAGACAAAAGTCCAAGAACTTGGCATGAAGAACTTAATGTGGATCCAACATTGCTTCATTTGAAGCTAGATCCTGTACTTGGCACTTATATCCCTGCTCTATTTCCCAAACAGCTAGGAAAGGATTTTCCCGCAATTTTGATTTCACTTCTGTGGAATTTGGCTGAGTGCCGTAATTGCTGACTTGTTTGTCTGTGCTGGCTAAAAACACTTCTCCTGTTCAAGGCTTCACTGCTACTCCCTTCATTAAAATCTCCACTTGGAGATAACTGATAAGGGAACTGCGGCAGAGAGCCTTTCCCAAGCTCAAAACCTTGAGAATCCTCTTGCAGCAATAGAGGCCTCTTTGACTCATCATCAAAACTGCATTCAGGCCCCACATCTCCAAAACCAGGCCCAAAACCATCACCCCCATTCCCTTCAGGAACATCTTTTTGAACAGCATCCTCATCTCCATCAGGGAAATCAGCTTGAACATAAACATCATTGTCATTGCCATCATCCAAAGCAATCTGATCATCAGACACAATCACAGGCTGAACAAGCTGCCATACAACAACTCTTATATTCTAGTTCTTCACTAGACTTAATTCAGTGTTGTTCTTGATCAAATACCAAAAGAATCTGATATGTAGCCCACCCGTCTTTCACAGGTATTTTTTTGTTTCCTTATAGAAGTAATGAGACCCAGAGAATTCTTATCCCACGATGATGTGTTTTTAGCTATGTTGTGCCCCGTCTTGAGCCACAAGAAGTGGGTAATAAACAACAACAACAATAACTAATGTTCTCTTTTATTTTTGCTTCTTGTCTGTTCATAACAGCTTGAAGAGTTTCATCCATTATCAAATGAGTCTTTTTGGCTGCAGATCCTGTCTTCTGGTATCCTTCCATCACAGTGTCCCTGGCTTCAGTCCAGAGTTCTGTACAGCAAAAACATTTGTTTAATATATCACTGTAAGTACTACTTCCAAAGTTAAATATACATCAAACTGGTTTATTTGCATAATAGATAAATTGAGGGGTGTGAAGGAGATGTAGGTATACTTGGTCTGAAGGCTGTGAAAGAGGGATGCAGGGGAACAGAATGTACCAAAGGGTAGAGGTATGTGTTCAATTGAAGTTCACCCAATGAAGGTGTGGAGCTGTTAGAGACAGAATTTTGGATGTGCAGACAGCCTATGTAATAATAGTAATAATAATAATAATAATAATAATAATAATAATAATAATTATTATTATTATTATTTATTTGATCAGTCATATGACCATTTCAAAATAGAACATGAGTAAAAAACAAGGCAAAAAAGGTGAGGACAGCAGCTGACCTATTTATAGTCAGAATCTTATTTTCCTGGTTCTTTTTTCAGGAAATCTGCTCTTTTCTTAATAGCTTTCAGAATAAAAAGGCTTACTCTGATTATGCTGGATCTTTCCTGCCCTTACAAGAGGGATGTCAGAATATCATTTCTGTTGGGGGACCTGCAGTTGGATAATATTAGATGTAAATATCTGTCTCGCAGTTCAGTATACGCTGGACAGTCAATTAAGAAATGTTCAATGTCTTCCACTGTTTGTTCTCCCCAGATGCAGAATCTCTCACTTCTTGGGATGTTACAGTAGCACCCGGTTTGCACCATAATACTGAGTTGTTCAAACCTAGCCCTAGTATATATTCTTCTTAAGGGTAGTGGAAGTGGAATAGTTAGGTAGTGCTCTAAATGAGTATTCCTTTTGTGGGAAGCTAAAAACCTTGTGGCTGAAGACCTACCTATGCTCTCAAGGTCCAGCTGTGCATAGACATCCTGAATTTGCCGCTTGAGCACTTACCCTGCCCCTGGACCCAAAACACCCAGAAATTGCAAAGGCAGACTGAATCCAGCCAACTCATTATTCAGAGCCTCCATCCATGATGACTTCTGGTCACACTGGACTTGATCCTCTAGACATAGGCGAGGAAGTCTACTGGGATCCATAGATTTTACTTTTGACCAGTAATTAAACTGTCTCATTAAAATTTGAGCTTTTACTGGGAGTATTCCTAGCTCAGCCCTTAATGCTGCCGTCAGCGTTGTTCTGGAAAGGCCCAGGAAGGTACGAAGCTGCTTAACTTGGAAGGCTTCGATCTTGGCCAAATTGATGTGCCCCCAAATTTCAGCCCCAAATATAAGTGTTGGCATTATTTTTGTTTTAAAGACTTCCAGGGCAGGTCTGAATGTGCCTGGGTAGCCTATGATTTTGAATAATTAAAAGAATATCAGAGATTACTATAGTATTTTACTGTGCTTAATAGATCAATTCTTGTTGTTTATTCTGGCTCTCTAACAAGCCTGAATCAAAGTCATAACATGCACACTATAACTAAAGAACCCATCCAACAACAGAACAACAATTCCACATTTAAGAGATCACCCTGTGACCTAGTAATGCAAACCAGCAAGGGAGAACAGGGCAGGGTGAGTGGCAGGATTTCTAGGGTTAGAAGTTTGAGGGACAGTCTGGCAAAGGAACCTGTTAAAAGGGACCTTAATAATAATTATGAGTTATTAAGCAACCACTAAGTTACATTAATTGCATGTCTACGTATGACTGATAATAGGTTTCAGACAGTATTTTATGGTATAATCACTACCTTTGACTTCTGCAGGCAGAATCCAAAGATTGCTTAACTTCAACAATTATGATTCTTACGTAGACCTGATCTGCTGATATTTTAGAAGGAGATAAATGTTCTTTCATTCTCTGACTCAATAATATTTTCCCCACTCTGTAAGCGCGCAAGAGTTTCTGTGCGATTTTGAGCAGTACTGGCAGCCCCCAAGTTACAAACAAGATAGGTTCTGTATGTTTGTCCTTAAGTTGAATTTGTATTTAAGTCAGAACAGATACATTTTTAAGTGTAACTCACTCTCTCTCTCTCTCTCTCTCTATATATATATATATATATATACACACACATATATAATATTTATTTATTTGATCAGTCATATGACCATTTCAAAATAGAACATGAGTAAAAAACAAAGCAAAAAGGGGAGGACAGCAGCTGACCTTCTATTTATAGTCAGAATCTTATTTTCCTGGTTCTTCTTTTACTGTATTTATACCCCGCTCTTCTCAACCCCGAAGGGGACTCAGAGCGGCTTACAGATTATGGCAACATTCAATGCCACATCATACAACAAATAATAAACATAACATATCAAATTATAAAACAATTAAAACATATAAATGCAATAAGTGCAACAACAAATAATAAATATAACATTAAAACATATAAATGCAATTAAACATATTAAAAATAGTTTTAACAGAACAGATGTTCCATCAGGGGAAGAATGAGATGCCAAACCGGGGTGGCAGTGTTCACTAAAGAGAGGGCTCAGGTGAATCAAGGGCCATGGCTGGAAGAAACAAATGTTGGTATCTCTGTGCTGACCCAAGGATGCTGAAATGGAGACCAGTCAAGATAGAGTCCAGCAGCACCAAGCAGTCTCCAGAAGCTGAGTGAGTTCCCAGAAGCTGAGCCAGAGGCAGCAAGGGAAATAAATGCTGCCCCTTCCCTCAAAGCCCCTGGTGATGGTACCTTCACTTCTTGCTTAGGCCTGAGGCCCTGCAGGCATGGTTCTTTTTATGCCCCAGCCTCTGGGGCAAGCAGATGTTGTTGCTGGCCTTGAGCTGCAAAGTCAGGGCCTCGGTTCTGCCAGGAGTGAGTCACTTGGCTTATTGTGGAAACAAAAAATGGCGAGAAAGTTTCGGTGGAGACACCTTTCCCCATAATAACTCTTTCAGAAGGGATTTTCCCTTCCGAGGGATAGATTTCTGTCACTTCCTGTTGTCTCATGCCTGTTCTTAACCATCAGTCATTTGCAAGTCAGATGTTTGTAATTTGGGAACTGTCTACATTTGGATTGCAGGATATTGTTGAGAAATTATTTTTGCAGAATTTTATGTGGTTTCCGGCAGAGAAACCATGTTTTATGCTAGTTTCAACCACATTGATTTCTGACAAAAATATTATTTTCACCACAAAAAACTTATGCAGGAAAACTACACATTTTCCATCTTTCATTTGTGTATTTGCAGAAATGATGCCCAAATACCTGTGGAGAAAAACTATGTGCAGTTTTGCTTCCCCTGTTGTCTATACAAATTGCCATACCTGCTAGATCATGGGTCCTCAAACTTTTTAAGCTGAGGGCAGGGTCATGGTCCTCCAGACTGTTGGGAGGTTGGATTATAGTTTTATAAAAATATGAACAAATTCACCGGACCAAACTTCTTTGTATTTCAAAAACCCTGAAAGAACAATACAAAATTGAAAATGAAGAACAAATTTAACCAACAAAAACTTGCCAGTATTTCCATGGGAAGTGCAGTTGATGAGATAGTCATGTTAATTAGGGGTGTTGTTGTTGTTGTTGTTATGTGCCTTTAAGTTATTTCAGACTTAGAGTGTCCTAAGTTTAGGGCAGGGGCTAGTTAAATGGCTTTAGAGGGCCACATCCAGCCTTCAGGCCTTAGTTTAGGGACTCCTACTCGACAATGTCACAGATGAGAACCAGAATATGCATGGCTGAGTCACATCAAGTTGTCATTAAGGAAGCAACAATTATCCCCAAGAAGAACATACAAGCTATGAGAGACTCTAGCAGTTTGTTTAAGCGGGGCAGTTAGAGAGTATGGCATGCAATTTTTGTCCCAAATCTCATTTTTTCCAGGAAAATGTATAATTTTATACATCCGGGGAGAGCAGGTTGAGTTCCCTCTGTCAGCTCCAGTTCCCCATGCAAGGACATGAGAGAAACCCCCCCCCCCCATAAGGATGTTAAGACATCGAACATTCGGGCATCCCCTGTTGCAACACCTTTGTAGATGGCCAATTCTCTCCCACAGGAAGCAACTTGCACTCAATCCTGACACAAAAAAATAATAGGAGATTTGTTTGTTTGTAACCTGCTTTTAACTCAAAGCTAAAATCAATCAATCAATACAAACACCTATAAAATATTGAATGCAATTCAAAAACACAGATTAAAAAATCTGTCAAAAAACCTAGCATAGGTACCAAACGGTTGTGTGATTGAAGTCCAGCTGGTGAAAGGACATATTGCAGAAATGAAGAAAAGAGAGAAGCTTATGACTCCTTACTAATTTTACATGAATTGCAAGAACTGAATTAGGAAAGGGTCTTTCCCCTGTCGGCGCGCTGGCGGGGGGAAGAGGTTTGTCCCCCTCCGCCGAAGAAAAGTAGTTCCGGCCGGAACTACAGGCTGGGGGCGGAGCCAGCCTAGGGCTCGGCCCGCCCCCAAACAGCCATTCGGATGAAGACCTTCGACGGAGCAGCATCAAGGTCGGTGTCGGGGCTGGGGGGGAGTGGAACTCTGTCCCCCCCCCCTCGCTGCTCCGTCGAGGTCGGAGGCGGCCTCCAGGGCCGTGCGGGCGGCGTCCTTTGCCGTGGGCCCCGCTTCCCTTCCGTGGGCTAGCGGGGGAGAGGTTTGCCGGCCGGGCCCCCGGCGTGGAGGCCGGCCGCGGGTCACCGCCCGGATCCGCCCGGTTTCTCCGGCGCGCGCGTGGGCGGCTGCGCGGCCTCCTCGCGGCGGTTGGGCCTGTCGCCCATTCGCTCCCTTTCCCCGCCACGGGAGGCCCGGTGTTCCTGGGCAAAGGAGTCCATTGCCGCGACCGCCGCGTTTTAAGCGGGCGGTGGCCAAGGGCGCGCCGGGGCTGTGCGGGCACGGGGGGCAGGCAGCGTCGCCCGCCTCCACCCGTGCGCGCGGCTTCTGGCGTGGCCTTTTGGCTCAGGGCTCGGTGCTGCTTGAAGGCGATGGCGGCTTCTGGGCCTTGGTCCGGCTCGGCGTATAGGCCGGACCGAGAGTGGCTTCCTGAGAGGGGGGAGAAATGGGTGTTGTTCCCTTCCCCAGCCCTGCCGGAACTGGCGTCTGTGGCTGGCAGCCATTTTGGCCACATGGTCCCCTGCTGCAGCAGGGAGGCCGCCATCTTGGCCTCACAGCTGGCAGCCATTTTATATACCTTTCGAATAGCCATGATGTTGGGGTTCATATTGGATGCTACCCCCCCCTCCTCCCAGTGGTGGCTTAGTGAGATACTTTATTCTACATGTATGCATGGGTAGATATAGCTATATTCAAATGAATAGGTGTGTGTGTGTATATATATAATAATAATAATAATGATAATAATAATAATAATTAATAATTAATACATGTGTTTCTATCTACATTCATTTATGTTTGGTTTCCTACATATCACGTCGAGGCCTGTTACATTTTCAAACAAAGAGGTTAAGAGAATTAGATGGATCGACTAGTGAAATGCCCTGGTTTTGGGCTGCTTACTAATTGATCAATCTTATACATGGCCCACGATAGGTCCTATTTTTGGGGTGTATAGATATCATTTCTAGATTATTGGTCCCAGGTGTTTCGAATAAACGGTTCTGGCTCCCGATCAAAAAGTGGTGACTTGGCCTGTAGAGCCCCTTCCTGGCCTGGGAAGCCTCTTCCAACCCTGATTACATCACTTACGTCTAAGTTCCCATTGCCACCCCTCTTTTTTACTAGTTAATTAACGGTCAGGGTTACAATTTCTTCACAGGATGGCGCCGAAGAAGAACTTGGGAGGTTCCAAGGGCAAGGGCCCCGCAGCCAAGACAGCGACGAAGCGCCCTTCGCCCACGACAGTTTCTTCATCAGAAGAGGAGGGGATCTCAGCAGAAGACCTTAATGCTCTTCTGATCCGTGTCAATCAACTTGAAAAAGAGAGAGGGGTGGCAGCGCCAGCTGGTCCCAGGCCAGCTCGGCACACAAGTAAGGCAGCTATGTTTAAGGCTCTTCTCTCTCGCGTTTCTACCCTAGAATCGGGCCGGGCTTCTCGATCGATGGAGACCGCCGGCCCCTCATCAACAGCAATGTGCGAATACAGTGCAGCTTCGAGCCAGCCTTCCGAACTCCGGGCTTTGCCGTCAGAACCGACACCGCAAAGCCAAGGGTTTCAAGGTCCCAGTGCAGTGGACGCGTCGGTGCGACCTCCTTCCCAGCTGACGGTGGCGTCCACATCAACAGGTACCAACACTACATGTTTTTGGCCTTGGGATAACACACAAAGGCAGGAGATCGCTGCTCCACAGCAAACACAAATCACAACGCTAAGCGTGGCTGGCTCAATAGCGGCAGCGACACAGTCTCCCAGGCAGGCTGCTCCTATTCCCCCGTTACCAACAGCTGAAGATGCCAACCAGTTCTGGGGCACAGCGAGATGGCCTCTGCCGGCCGAGCCTAAAATGAGCTCCATATCGCTGGGGTCACACCTGTCGCAAAAAACTATAGACAAAATTCTCAAGAATGAGTACATTGATATTTTTTCACTGTATTTTAGAGAATTGGAAAAAAAAGAGAAGGATGACCTAGACGAAGAATCTAAGGAAAAAATAAAAAAGAGGAAGGTTGATCAAACATGGGAGAACTGGTTGGCATGCTATATGATTTATGCCGGCATCCTGGTTGAAGCTTATCCATATAGGGGAAAGTCGCTTTTTCAATACCAGAACATCATTTACTGCGCGTATGTCAATTTCACGGGCAACGCATGGTTATCTTACGATAAGCGTTTCCGTTTCGATGCGGCCCGTTCACCCAGTAGTCGTTGGGATTTGATAGATAATCAGTTGTGGATGGACGTATTAACTCCGGCACGTCCATTCATTGGGGATAAAGCAGATAGCGGACATACTATCCAAAATTTTAAGGGCGGACAGTCCTTTCGACAGGTTGGCGCCCAACAACAACAACAGCCCCAACGTCAAAAGGCCCTCTGTTGGGAATATTCATCCCAGGGCAACTGCACACGTAGAGCCTGCAAATTTCAACATGCCTGTTCTATATGTTCAGGAACCCATTCTGCAAGAAACTGTAACAGAGGCAAGCCGGCCAGGCCTTTTCCCAAGGACAGTCAGTTTCCCAAGCGAAACGGTGTCCCTACCCCTCTTCCAAAAGGGGCCCAGTCCAATTAAGATGGCCCAA
This sequence comes from Anolis sagrei, assembly GCF_037176765.1. Lineage (NCBI taxonomy): Eukaryota > Metazoa > Chordata > Lepidosauria > Squamata > Anolidae > Anolis > Anolis sagrei. Next base: position 103,801,893 of record NC_090021.1, on the reverse strand, counting down.
CTGGAAAACTGGTTAAAAAGTTACCCAGATAGGGTTGTTGCAGGTTATTTGTTAGATGGCTTTAATCAGGGTTTTCGCATCCCAGCTCAGGGCCCTAGAGTGCAATTTCATTCACGCAACCTAAAGTCAATAATAGGTATGGAGCACATTGTCCGACAAAAAATTCAAAAAGAGGCTCAGGAGGGCAGGATATTGGGCCCATTCGCCTCCCCTCCGACTCCGCGATTTCGGGTCTCGCCGCTCGGGATCGTGCCCAAAAAGAATCAGGGTGAGTATCGTCTCATTCACCACTTGTCATACCCCAAGGGGACATCGGTGAATGACGCGATACCTGATGACCTATGCACAGTACATTATACGTCTTTCGATGCCGCAGTGCGCATGGTGAGAAGTCGGGGCTATGCAGCTGAGCTAGCCAAATGTGATATAAAATCAGCCTTCCGCTTACTGCCGGTGCACCCAAATGATTTTGAGCTCTTGGGATTCCAGTTTGAGGGCCTCTTTTACTTCGATAGGGCCCTCCCAATGGGATGCGCTGTTTCTTGTTCTATGTTCGAAAAGTTCAGTACCTTTTTGGAATGGGCACTAAAACAAAAATCCGGCTTAAGGGGCGTTGTACATTACCTCGATGATTTTTTGTTTATAGGAAAAGCCGGGCGTGGAGACTGTACAACATTGTTGTCCTCTTTTATCGAGCTCACGGAACAGCTAGGTGTTCCGTTGGCCAGTGAAAAGACCGAGGGCCCCAGCACCACGCTAACCTTTCTGGGCGTTCAGTTAGACACAGTAAATCAATTCTCCAGGTTGCCCCCAGAAAAAATAAACAATTTGGTACAACGAGTGACTGACTTCATCCAAAAGAAAAGGGCCACACTACGCGAATTTCAGGAGCTAATCGGACATTTGAACTTTGCTTGCAAAGTTGTAGCGCCCGGCAGGACCTTCTTGCGCAGACTATGCGATGCTACTTCAAAAGTCCGGGCGCCTCACCATCATATTAGGTTGACCCGCCAAATCAAATCCAATTTAGCCACCTGGTTGAACTTCCTGTCCCAGTTTAATGGTATTTCATTTTGGAGACAGGATCTGATGCTGAAGGATGCCCTACAGGTGGCGTCCGACGCATCGGGTTCAATCGGTTTTGGGGTCTACTTCAACGGCCATTGGTGTGCCCAACAGTGGCCGGTTAGGTGGCACAATTTGGGTGTCACCACGGATTTGACTTTTCTAGAATTTTTTCCAATACTGGTGGCAGTTACAATTTGGACACAGTTTTTTCAAAATTCCACAGTGCACTTTTGGTGCGACAACATGGCCACGGTACAGGTAATCAATAATCTCACATCCAGGTCGGTTAGGGTAATGGAAGTGGTTCGACGATTCACACTGCACTGTTTAAAGCACAACATATTGTTTAAAGCTTTTCATGTGTTGGACATTCATAATCCGCTGGCTGACGCTCTGTCTCGTATGCAGATGGAGCGTTTCAGACAGTTGGCACCCAACGCAGACGTCCGACCAGAGGCTATGCCAGACCATCTTTGGCAGGTTGGAGCGATGAGGTTTTGAGGGGAATGTCTATAGCCCTAGCACCAAGCTCTAGAAGATCATACCTTAATACAGTACAAGAATTTGTTGACTTTAAAAATTACTATAACCTGCCCACTGTTGTGCCAACACCATACGAACACATCGCTCAGTTCTGTGTATACTCCAGGCGTCGCGGGTTAGCCCCTCAAACAATTAGATCAAAGCTGGCAGCCTTAGCCTTTTGGCTTAAGGCCCAAGGGTTCCCGGACCACATGAACGATTTTAGGTTACACAAGCTCCTGGCGGGATGGTCACGGGAACATGGTCATCACCTGGACGACAGAGAGCCCCTGACACCAGACATTCTAAGGGGCCTTGGCAAAACTTGGGCGCAGGTCTGTTCGTCGAGTTACGAACAGTCGCTTTTTCACACTGCTGCCCTATTCACGTTCTTTGGGGCTTTAAGGATAAGTGAGTTAGTGCCAGCCAGCAAAAGAGATGCATCACACAAAGCCTTACTTTTTTCTGACGTGGAGTTACTAGATCAGGGCTTGCAAATTTCCATCAGATCGTCAAAAACCGATCAGTGGGCAAGGGGGGCAGTGGTTTCGTTGGCCTCTTGCAGTGATACGGATATTTGCCCGGTTACAGCCGCGGTCAAATTTATGGCAGTTAGAGGGGTCGCCGCTGGATATTTTTTCACTCACAAGAATGGTGACCCGCTTACCAAATATCAATTTTGGACTATTACCAACAAGGCCCTTAGACTAATGGGAATGCAACATCACAAATTCGGGACACATTCATTTCGGATTGGGGCGGCTTCTACGGCCGCGGGACTAGGTTATGGGGAAGAGAAAATAAAGACCCTGGGGAGGTGGAAATCTGGGGCTTTCAAAGGTTATGTTCACCCTGTTTCTTTTTAATGATGTTTATCGTTCCAGATGGACCGTTGCTGGGCCGTAGAAGGAGGGTGTTGATTTGCGGGCATAGCTATGTCCACTGGGCCGAGCGTCATGCCCGCAGAAGTACCTATGGCCAGCATTTGGGATTGGCCTCAACTGCCTCAATAGAATGGAGAGGCAAGAGAGGGTTGCGATGGGACAGTTTGATCCCATTGTTGTTTCAGGCTGGTGGGGGATCCCCACCAGACGTGTTAGTAATCCACCTTGGGGGTAATGATTTGGGCCTATTGCAAGGCAGGGCCCTATATTTGCAAGCCCGCAGTGATTTCAAAGCAATTGCTAAGGCATGGCCCAGCACACTCATTACATGGTCCGCAATGATCCCACGTTTAAGATGGATCGGGGGAGGTGATATTAGACAAATGGAAAGAGCCAGAAAGCGGGTTAACCGGGCTATTCGTATAGAGCTGAGCAGGCAGAGAGGATTGTTTATACACCAGGGTGGCATTACAATTGATAATCTGTTGTTATACTGAGGAGATGGTATCCATCTCTCGGACGAGGGCAACGACATCTTTTTGGCCAATTTAAAGTTGGGAATTGAAAGAGCACTGATGGGATTGGTGGGGTGATGGGGACAAAATAGACATTTGTCCCCAATCAGTGGCGGAAAAGAGTTAACTAAGTTAATATAGTTAGTATAGTCCTTAGGCATCCCCCTCAGAGTTGATAGGCCATTCAAGAATACACTCACCTAAAGTTCTTGGTGGTTAGGTGAGGGGAAACGAATGGCCTAGGAAGTGGGTGTGGGAGAGAGCCTGGGATTGGTTATCTTAATAAAGTTGCTAAGACATTACTTTAAGAGGTTACCAATATTAAGTTCACATGGGATACAGAAGTTTGCCCCGATTTAGATAAAATTAGGCTGGGCAAAGGTGTTAGATTGACTTTGCCCCACCAAGTTCTGGTTATCTAACTAAACAGTTAAATCAACAGGTAACATTAATAAAGTTGCCCTTATTTAAACCCAACTGAATCTGTGTGGTCTGATCATTTCGGTGGTTGGGGGACAAGGGTCTTTCCCCTGTCGGCGCGCTGGCGGGGGGAAGAGGTTTGTCCCCCTCCGCCGAAGAAAAGTAGTTCCGGCCGGAACTACAGGCTGGGGGCGGAGCCAGCCTAGGGCTCGGCCCTCCCCCAAACAGCCATTCGGATGAAGACCTTCGACCCACCTCGCCCGCCCTATAAAACAGTGTAAAGGTTGCCATTAGGGGGCCGGGTAGGAACTTTTTCCCTCCTATGTTCTAGGACGGTTTTTCGCCTACCCTATACTGTTAGGGCTAATTGGGATGGTGTGGTTATAAATAGGCTGTCACGGAAAAGAGTTAACTAAGTTAATATAGTTAGTATAGTCCTTAGGCATCCCCCTCAGAGTTGATAGGCCATTCAAGAATACACTCACCTAAAGTTCTTGGTGGTTAGGTGAGGGGAAAAGAATGGTCTAGGAAGTGGGTGTGGGAGAGAGCCTGGGATTGGTTATCTTAATAAAGTTGCTAAGACATTACTTTAAGAGGTTACCAATATTAAGTTCACATGGGATACAGAAGTTTGCCCCGATTTAGATAAAATTAGGCTGGGCAAAGGTGTTAGATTGACTTTGCCCCACCAAGTTCTGGTTATCTAACTAAACAGTTAAATCAACAGGTAACATTAATAAAGTTGCCCTTATTTAAACCCAACTGAATCTGTGTGGTCTGATCATTTCGGTGGTTGGGGGACAAACCAATTGTCATGTGCCAATAAATATGTGAAATGGGCAGGGGTAAGAGATAGTGCTTATTCTGACTTTCAATCAAGTTTTTTGTCCAAGTTACTCAATGAAGTCTCTTGAATAAACTTTGTAGTTGAGATAAGAGAAGTCCTCTTATCTATTGGAAACCACTTAGAATGCAGAAAGCAGAGTAGAGGAATAAATAGCCAGCGCTTTTAAGTGGGGGAGGTAAACAGCAACTTCCCAGAAAGGTCTGTATTGGAAATATGTGTTTTTAAAATTGTTATTTAAAAATTAAATAAAATAATAATATGGTTACAAAATACATAAATTAAAAAAAGTTGAGGAGGTGTTTCAGAATGGGTATTAAAATGACAGAGGACTTCACATACACAGTGATAAGATCTGAGATGGCAGTGATTAACTCAACAGAGTTTGGAATTATGGTGGGATGATCAGATGTAATGTTGCCTCAGTCTGAGGTTGTGTAAAAGGAAAAGCAAATTCCCTGTTGGGAAATGATTGCAAATAAATAATTTTGACCAAATCCAGGGTTAAGATGGATACCACACAATCACCCTTTCATGTCACAACCGCCACTCACAGCTAGCCCTGAGCTCCAACCAAGCACATGGCCTTTGAGGGTGCCTCTTCTGATGTTGGAACAGGGCACTCACGTAACCAGGAAGAAGGAGAGGACAAGGTCCTCTCCTTCTTGGTCATGTGGGTGCCCCCTTCTGACATCAGCAAAGAGCTTACAACGGGTAAGTATGTAAACAGAATGCTGGACATGACAGGTTGGTGCCTAGTGATTGCGCCACAAGAGCTCTGAAACTTATATTTGAAAACTACTTATTGATCATATTGTACCTTCATCATGAATTGATGAAGCTTACGACCTTCTTCGGGATGGAGTCCCATGCTAGGCATCACATGGTGTCATGTAACTTCTGGCAGAGGCCCCGCTTCCAACTGAGGCGGAAGCATCCTTGGATGCTTTTCCGCAAACATGGAAGTCTTCTTGTGTTGTGCTGGCTTCAATGGAGCCAGCACACTTCTGCCCTGTTTGGGAGACACTTCCCCTGCATGATGGAGGAAGCATCACCATGCCAGAGTAGGACACTTGCTGGAGCAACAGCACTTGGGGCGGGGGGAAGCCCTTGTGTAATAAGGTGGTTAGTTTGAAGTGAAAAAAAGTCACATTCTCTGGAATGCTGAGCTACATTCCAAAAATTTTGGAGAATTTTGGGATGTGGAAGGATCTCAGGCTAACTATCGTAAGAACAAAAAAAAAAAGGAAACACTTTCTGCTTCTGAATTTTTTTATCACTTGCACATGCAATCAGTGCACTAACTAATCTATCAGCTAATATAGCTGATAGAGAAGTTCATGTACTAATTCAGTTTGCTAGGTGAAAGGCAGGATATAAATCAAGTGACTGATAGGTATATATATATTGCCCTGGAGTGTGGTGGAGGCTCCTTCCCTGGAAGCTTTTAAGCAGAGGCTGGATGGCCATTTGTCAGGGGTGATTTGAATGCAATATTCCTGCTTCTTGGCAGGGGGTTGGACTGGATGGCCCATGAGGTCTCTTCCAACTCTTTGATTCTATGATTCTATGATTCTGTAGGTTGGTAGGCAGGCAGGCAGGTAGGTAGATGTCTTTGTTCTTCTAGAAGTTTATACCCTTTTACTCTCTCTCCCTCCCCCCCCCCCCATCTATACACACATACATTCCTGAGCATAGGTCATGCCGGTGAAATTTAAAATGTCTAGCGGAATCAAGTTGGACTGTTTGTTAAAACAAAGAAAATACCTTTTTTAGGAAGTTAGCAATATATTTAAGTAAATGAAGTTGACATGTTCCTGGCCATGACTTTTCTAACAGAAAATTTGGTATCAGAGGTAGAAATAACATGAAAATAGCAGGGAAAGTATCCTGCACAACAAAAAAAGAAGAGTCGTTCAATTTGTTCCTGCAAACTTCTATCCAAAACTAACAAGATGCACATGTGAAATGAAAGTCAGCCTTGTATAATATGAAAGTAAATGAAAGTAAGGCTTGCACCTTCAAGGCCTGGCAGGAATCAACGAGGCCTTGAAGGTGCAAGGCATTGCAATGCTAATCACAGTGATTAATTGCAACCTTCACACTTGCCTCCAACAGACAAGAGTTCTTTCTCCCACCCTGGACCTTCCACATATATATAAATCTCCCTTGCTTAGTTTCCAATATACTTCACAATCTCTGAGGATGCCTGCCATAGATGTCGGTGAAACATCAGCAGAGAATGCTTCTGGAACATGACCATACAACCCAGAAAATTCACAGCAACCTTGTATAATATAGTTTGAACCATCTAAAGACCAGTTGAAGACTTCTTCCAAAATACACACTGGGATGAATGTTTCTTTTATGAGCTTCCACTAGTCTTATAATTTCCTTTTTGACAGCCAGGTTTATAGAACTATGCTTTAAGGATGTGCAATGAGATAGTCTGATTTGAACCCCCCCCCCATTTCTCTCTGTTTTTCTGCTGTTAAGGCATGCTCAGTAAGGTATTCTGATGGTAGGTGCAGCTCACCTTTCCTGCAGTAGGATTGCCTGGATCAAAACCTTGTTTTTTCAAACTCAAGCCTTATTGCATTGTTTTACAGACATGCTGTTGTCACTCAGCTTCAAAAGTCTGTGCTTTTCCAACCCTCACTCACCATCCCCACAATGTTGATGCTGCTAAAAAATATTTCAGCAACATAGAGGATGTAGAAGAAACATGGAGAGCAGTCAGGCATGAAAAGACTTTGTAAAAATGAACTTTGCCAGAGGCTGAGGGCCCTTCTAGACAGGCCCTATATCCCAGGATCTGATCCCAGGTTTTCGGCTTTAAACTGGGTTATATGAGTCCACACTGTCAGATAATCAGGGATAAACAGAAAACTTGGGATCAGATCCTGGGTTATTGGGCTTGTCTGGAAGGGCCCCTTGTTAACTGAAGTGTGCCTGTAGCTGCCAATTTCAGAATCTTGAAATAGCTGTTTTTGCACTACCTGGCTAGTTGAAGCAATTTAAAAAAGTGATTCACATAATGAGTTAAATCAGTACCCAAATTTTGACAGTACTTGGCCTTTCTTTTATTTTGGTGTGGGGATTTTGATAATATCTTTAGATCCTGAATGCTTTTTTTCTGACAGTCTCTCATCATGCTTATTCAATACTAATTTTTTCCTTTTTTACCTTTGTAACACGGTACTTTCAGAGATTAAAAAAGCTTTTATAAACTTAACCTCCCTCCAACAAGAAACCCTCTTGTAATCCCTCAAAAATTGGGATCAAATGTTTAGGTCACTACATGCTTCTGCAAGCAGCTTCACAAAATGATGGTGATCTTCAACAGTTCCAGAAATACATTTTCACAAAATTAAGGCAAAAGATTGGGAGTTCATGAAGAATCTATTAGAAGAGGTTGAATATGTTTTGGCTAGATATTGGCATATGGTAGCTGCTCGGAAAGAAGACTAAAAGAATCCAGTATATTGATGAAATTAAATTGTTTGCAATTATTTAGTACTCAGAGCCAATATGATGTAGTTTGTGCATTGAACAATAACCTTGGAGACCAAGGTTTAAACCTCAACTTGTTCATGGAAACTCGCTGGAAAACCTGAGTGCAGATACCACTAGTTTTGTCTGAGAAGAAGGTGAAAGCAACCCCTCCCTGAACAAATTTTGCAAGAAAACCCCATGTCAGGTTTGCCTTAGGAGCATCATACGTCAAAAACAACTTGAAGGCACCTAACAACAACAATTTAGCACTCAACACAGTGATAAGAAATAGATTCTGTTTCCATTATAATAACTGGATAAAGCTGGTCAAATTTTGGCATGACTTTTATAGATTGGTGTCCAGGTCATAAAGAATTATGTTGATCTTTGGTAAATGTTGTAAACTATAATAATTGGATTCTACTTTTTTCAGGTGACACATAATCATAATAAAAAGACTGTAAGATTGCTCACCAAGGAAGAATACATGTCTTTCTGGAGCTATCATGAAAGGGGTCGTGTTTAAGAGAACTTAAATCCTTCTGATCCTATTTGATCCAAGAATCCTCTCAACTTCATCCAAACCAGGTGCTAGATTAAGGAAGAAAAGTAAAAAAAATCCAAAGAAACATGTGCTGGGGGACAGCAGCAGAATGTTGTAGAAGACAGGTTGTGCCATTAGTACCTTTGGGTGTGGTAGAGGACATTGTCCTATCACTGGAGATTAATAAAATTAACCTGACATTCTATATAGCTTGGGTACATGGGATTTTATTTGTAATATCAGAAACAAAGTGAGGTTACAATTGTATTGTGTTTTTTAAAGAAAGAACAGAGTTTAAAAACTTGGCATTATACTAAATGTCCTTTGACATTTGACTTGGAGTGCCTCTGGTGTTGCTGTAAGCAGGTCCGTTGTGCATGTGGCAGGGCTCAGATTGGATTGTAATAGGTGGTCTGTGGTTTGCTCTTCTTCACACTTGCATGTCGTGTACTCCACTTTGGGACCCCATTTCTTAAGATAGGCTTTGCATCTCATGGTGCCAGAGCACAGTCTGTTCAGTGCCAATGGGATGAGAGGTATCATCTTGTTGTTTGTCACAGGCAGCAGAATATGTTGACCCAACCCTGATCTTACTCCCCAGGTCCTTCAGTCTGTTATTAGGAAGGCTTGAAACAACTACTGCTATGTCTTTAATTGAATTCTTTTTTAAAAAGTTAATGAAGTGGGCAGGTTCTGCAGACACATTAAAAAGACAAAGGGACATCCAATTCAGATATTAAATCAATAAAGACAGATGTAATTCATCAGGATTGCCCAGAGCTGCCTTGTCTCCACAAAGGAAGTGATCCAACAGTGTAATAAAGTAAATTAGGGCCCAATCTTTTCCTTTGGATTTCAACTGAAGTCAAAGATTGCACAAAATATGGAAAAGCCTATAGGCATTGCCTTATCAAAGCAAATCCTGCCTTGAAGTGAGGAGCAATGCAAATATAAAAATACCCTTGGGTGAGCAAGAAGGTGAAACAAAAGCAGGCTTAATTTAGCCAGTAAAGTCCCTGGTTCAAAGCTTCTAATTGTGCCCATAGCAGAATAAAAATACATGCAATGAGCTGAACAAAAAGTCAAGAGAGATGGCATCATTAACTAATGTTCCCCCAGGGTATAACAAATAACAAATTAGCAGGAATATCTGTGGAAGCTTTTGGGTGAATCTCCCAAAGATGGGAAAAGAGTGAAAGCCCCAAAGAACAACAGTTCTATTTTCACCAATCTTAATTTTAAGTGAAAGAGATGCCAAATTTTTACTGAGATGAACTCAGCTTCTAAACATGGAAATAAATAGGTCATTGAACTAAAAGGTGCTCTTTAGGATCATATCCATGAATAGAAAAAATTAGTTATTTAAAAGAGGGCACATTCCGAACCTTTCCATACACAATTGTGACAGGTATATGAAAAATTATGGAAGCTGAATTCAGGGCTATGACATAAAATAATAAACAATGATTACAGATAATCACATTATCTTGGAATAGCATGTGGGCCTAGGCTGAACTTCAATTACAGCAGTGGCAGAAAAGTTTTTGAACCACAGGACCTTCAAGGTAAACTGGGCAGAGCTGGATTGAGTCATCCTGTTAGATATTTTATTACACATAGAGAGGAAACATTATTTTCCTCTGGGAAGTTGCTCAGAATGCAACAAAAGTAGGCTTTTCCTAATTAAATATAACAGTACATGCCTTTTGGCATTAAGGAGGCAAAGCTCTCAGACTTCGAGTCTCCTTAGATGGGCTCATTTCTTTTGACAGTCTTTGGCCTTGACTTTCTCTCTTCCGAAATCCATTTTCTGAGTTTCTGGCCAAATTGTCTTTTCTTCCTTCCTAGTCTTTATTTATGCTGGGCTTCTTTGGCTTACCATTTCTAGCATTTTCTTTTTTCCTTGCTATCAGCTTGATAAACCCTTCTCACTCAGATTTCAGCTTGTTCACTTTGTATTTTTCCTATCCCTTATGCAGTATTGACGTTTTGCCTTATCCATTTCTGAAGCTGATTGACATGACATTTCCACTAAAAATAATGGGGTGACTCACACCTATGTATACGCAGAAGTACCACTTTATTGGGTAGAATGATACATGTCCCGAAAGGAGAAGAAAGAAGTTGCTTTCTTATGATTCCAGCTGCCACAATATGGATAGATAAAAACTTATTTAATTCTTATTTATTTGTGTGGTATGTTAAGCCACACAATTTTCAAGCCTCATAGGAATTTACCTCATAAATATAATTCCCTTTAAGCTGAATGCAATAGAAGCAAAAAATATAATCATGTTTGATGCAATCTTTTTTTAAAATTCGAACTACACAGCTGTATCAGTTGAGCATCGCTTACCCAAAATTCTGAAATAGTCTAAAGTCTAAAATAGTCCTCATGAGTGGCTGAAATAGTAACATCTTTGCTTTAAGAAGCTTCACTGTACACAAACTTTGTTTCACATACAAAATTTGAAACAAAATGTAAAAATAAAATAACCTCCAGTTTGTGTGTATAAGGTTTATATGAAATATAAAATAATTTTCTGTTTAGACTTGGGTTCCATATTATTATTATTATTATTATTATTATTATTATTATTATTATTACTTTATTTGTACCCCGCTAGTATCTCCCGAAGGACTCGATGCGGCTTACATAGGCCAAGGCCTCAAAACACAACACAACAATACAACACCTAAAGCAAATTAAAATAGTTAAGCAGTATAAACAACAAGCAATAAACAATACATCAAGACACTATAAAAACTGGGCCGGGCCAGAGTAATGGGTACAAGATTAAAAGTGCTGATGTGGCAGGAGGTATGTAGGATTATAAAGTAAGTGCAGTGTGCAGCAATCTTAGTTCTACTAAAGTGCTTCTGGGACTTGGTATTGGAGATTCCTAATCTGGGAAGGCACATCGGAACAGCCAGGTCTTCAAGTTCTTTCTGAAGACTGCCAATGTAGGGGCCATATCCATGGTATCTCATTATATATGTACTTTCATATGTATATGAAAGTACAGGTATTTCAAAATCTGAAAAAAAAATCAGAACACTTCTGATTCCAAGCATTTTGGATAAACAATACTCAAGTTGTATCATACAAATGAATACATTAATTGGTGAGATATTTTGTCTCCTAACAAAAAAAAATCAAGCAAATCCTAAACAAAGTGAAAATGCAGAGGAGAGGAATCATTTTCCAGTTCTGACGGCCAATATCAACGCACAAGTTTGTAAAATGTCATTTAATTTGGTGAAGTTTTAGAGATCATGATTCTGCAATATTTCACTGAATGCATTGAAGATTCTTGGAAAGACAACCTTCTTCAAGCCTTCTCTAGTGATATGTTTATCTATGAACCTGTTGCTTACTGTTTCCTTAAAAATGTCCTGCTATGCAGCTTCCTTTACTCTATGGTTCCTGAGAAGTTATAAAAGGGGCTGCAGACCACATGCTCTCTCTCTCTTTTGACTACGTGACCTGTTGATAGCTGTTTTGTTACAAGAGAGATGCCCTGGCTGGCTGCCACAGGGAACCACCTCAAACATATCTGAAACTGGATGAATAAACTTTTGTGCTTGTCTATGCTGAACACATGGAGGTTGTGAGTAAACCAAATATGTTATTTTTTTTATCAAAGTCTACTTCATTTTTGTCTCTTGAGTGAATTATATAAAACAAGTTGTTTTATGGGAGAGTATACATTTTTGGGCACTGAAAAACACTTATGAAGCACTGCTGTTTTAATGCACTGGCAAAATCTGTTTTTCTAACAGATCAGAGATAATAGGTTATTCAGTCTAACAATTGAAATCATTGCCTTGCATAATTATATCTGCTTGTATACCACAAGAGAAGTTTCTATTCTAAAGGGATTTTGGCTCTTCTTTGAAAGGTCATACTTTTCTAAAAGTTATGATCTCCAAGTGGTGTTTTCCCAAAAGGTTATGAATGCCATTTCCTCCAAAATATGGATGTAGTAGTAAAGTGCCAAACAATTTGATACAAATAAATATAATTCACAGAAGTGTACAAATTAAATATCACTGTGCCATCTTATTGCCATTCTTGATCAGGAGTTCTATTAGAGTTTAAAAGGCTGTTTGTATCCTACAGGGTGAGGCAGCATAACTTCCTTTTTTTTCAAAACTTAATAAAACCCATTGTATGAATCAGATTGTTTTTATAATGTAGGCGCATACCTAAAATTTTGTTTTACATAGTTTTGAAGATCAAATTAGATACGTGACGTCTCCCATTGTCCTTTCTCCATACACTGAGTAAACCGATTTCTGGCGTTTGTCATGACTCTTGCCAGCATAGCAGGTGTTATGTTGGCAATTTCTTCCTGGATGTTGGTCTTCTTGTAGGGCCCTTGGACAGTTCACATAAACACGGGATTTCCAAAAACCCCATAGAAAAAAATCACAAGGGGCCAAATCTGGAGAGCGGGTCGGCCACTCCAAATCCGCTCGAAAAGTAGGCCTCAATGGCAAAAGCACGCTCCTCACTGTTCCAACGCATGATGGCGACTGAACTGTGTCAGGACAAAAATTTATACTCCCGCCTCTTGAATGAGACCACTAGCGCTCCGCTACGTCTTCAACCGACTGAATGGCATGAATTTTAAAAAAAGGAAGTTATGCTGCCTCACCCTGTACTAAGCAGAACTCATAATAGAAATTTTACTACATTTTAGCTCCTAACAAGTAACTGAGGGAAAAAAAGAGATTAAAAATGCACAGCATAAAGTTAATCAGTGTAGTACTTCGGACTATTTGTGGTTTATATCACCTGTTTGACTGGCACCCTGTTACTCATATATACAAGCATAAACTTGTGTTATGCCCCTGTTTGTCATTTTTTTTGTCATTGCAGAGGTTGTATTCTCTTCCATCTTCTGCAACAAGCAAAGCTGAGAGAGCTCCTCCCAATAAAAATCCAATATCAAGAAAATGTGGGTGTTCATTCTCATGCAAGTTATTAAAATTGCTGAAATAATTAATAAGAATTGACTACTTGTTGAAAAGCAATTAAATTCCTGGAGGACTTGGTATAGATATAAAAAACCTGAGAAGTGGGTTCCTTGTCAAAACTTTTGAATTCGAGGTATTAAATACAAACATTTGTAAATGCCTGCAAGACTGACATTCCTTGTCTGTCTTCTGAATGACATACCTAACTAACTCTTACTGCTCCTTTGGGACTAATTTAATTTAGCAGTTGCTTCAGACAGCACTTCATAAAAAAACAATTATTGAATTAATTGTGATATTTCTAGCTTAACATCCATTTATGACATCTTCGCCACCTGTAATCTCTTTTCCCAATTCCCTTACAGAGGCAAAATTGAATAATTTTAGATCCGATTACACTCTATTTTTATATGATTATGGTAAAAACCCTCATATTCCTAATGTTCAGATTCTTGCTGTGTCTTACTCTGAAAAGATACCATTTGGAGTTCTCTTCCTAGCTCTCTCAGCCATTCTTATTTAGAATAGATCCTTTGAAATATCTATCTACACTTTAAAAAATCCTGTATGTATTATTATACTTTTCTAAAAAACCCATGAAGCTCAGGGTGGTATATAGGGTGCACACTCCTAAGAATTAGGTGGGAGAATTGCAACTGAGCCTGGGTAGTCCAAATAATTATGCAAGATAATTGTCCTGTCGCCTCCTATCCCCCTTCTGAGATCTACTTCTGAAGCTCTTCTCTGGATGCCCCTCTTTCTCCATTAGATGTAAGGAGGGTGACAGCTGGGGAAAGGGCTTTTTTGGTGATAGAGACAAGCCAGTAGAATCACCTGGCCAGTTAGAGACAGGCCAGTTTGTTAGAAGTTTGACAGCAAGTGAATATTTTTTTAATAACCCTTGATTTCTAAAACTCTTGAAGAGTTTCTTTAAAATTCTTAAAGGTTATTATGAAAGTTTATTGATTGGTGTTATTCATACTTTCCTCTGTTCCTGTTTTTATTGATGTTGTTGTTGTGAGGGATTTACCCCCTCTTTTATAAAGAGCAAGAGTTTACATTGTACTACGCTGCAAGTAGGGATATTCATCACAGAATGGAGTACAGCGAGGCCTTGGTATTCCCCGGGGTTTGGTTCCAAGACCACATATATTAGAATGTCTTAATGCTTAAGGCCTACTATCAGGGCCGTAGCCAGAAAAATTTTTTTGGGAGGGGTTGAAATTTGGGGGGGGGGGTTGAAAATTTTGCGCGCGGTGGGGGGGGTTGAAACCTGCCTCCTAGTTCACGCTGAAGCAAAGAGCACAGCTGCAGGGGGCAGAGCAGCCTTCAATAGTCTGCAGCTCCGCCCTGTCAACCACCTCCACCAAGTCTGGCCTCCTTAATTAGAGCATTCAACACACACACCCCCAACTTGATTGCTTCACTACATCGGCTATTGCTGCAAGTAATGACAGTGTGAATAAATTGTCAATATTTGCTTGAGATAGTGCTTGCAGTTCTGGAGGGACTCTTAATTTTTTTGCATCTCATAGACTTAGCATGGGGATTTGGTTAACCAGTTAAAATTCATGAGTAAACCAGGTTTTTTTTAAAAAAAATCTGAAACATTGGGGGGGGGGTTGAACCCCTAACCCCCCCCCCCCACCCTCGCTACAGGCCTGCCTACTATATATGGCATAGTAAATGGTGGTATGTATATGAAATGGCAAAATCAAAGTGTTTTTAAAAATATTTTCAAGCTGATGGTTGGATCGGTGGAAATGGATGACCGACTTCAGGATATACAAATGGAGTACTATGTAGAAATCTTGGTCATTGTCATGGTCCATCTGGGAGGATGGCAAAAGGGCAAGATTGTCACAGCTCAGATGGAAAATATGGCATCTGAGGAGAACATAGCAGCTTTTCCCTTGAGGCAATGGAGACCAAGGCAGAGTTTAGACTCCTAAGGAGATCTTGAAAGGTCTCTTTGACCTGAAGTTACACTGAGCTCTTAGAGAAAGAAGGCTGTGAAAGTGAAAAAGCGTGGTTATAGTTTAAATATGAAGAAAATAAAAAAATATGAACCAAGAATTATTTACATAGCTAATTTATTTAACAATAATTAACAATTTTCTTTATCTTTACTCAGTGATCACTTAAATTGGACACTGAAGATGTTTATTTGATGTCTGGATAAGTTTCTGTAGTGTAAAGACATGTCATTGCCCCTCGACCCCAGAAATAACGAGACAGACAACAATGATATGGATTCAAATTGGGCAACTTTTATTGAATGTTACCTATTTAAGTTCAACTGAACTAAACTATGTGTCTAGGAACTTGGTGGCTAGCCGAGGCAGGGTCCTCGGATATTTAGTGTGTAATATCTGTGTGCCCTGGATCCCCAACCAGGCAACCTGAAGGTAAAAGTCTGGAGAAGCCTGTCTCATATTATTGTAATCGGCTTCTCCAATTTCTGTGCCAAGTGATGTCCCCTCACCCATTTGTTGACTTCTAGGTGAGTGATTGTTGTACACTGCCCCCCACCCTTAAGGGGTGCCTTGCGTATACCTCCATGTCTGTGTTTTCCTGATCTATTTATGCCACGGATTGGGGGCAAATGTCTATTTCGCCCCCATCCCCCACCAAGCCCCTCAAAACTTCCTGAATGCCTAACTGCAATCAGCCCAAAATTGTGCGTTGCCCAAAACTGTGAGGTGTACACCATCATAACGGTAAACTGTGTTTTGTCATGTATAATGTCTCCATGGTGTATGTACGATCCCCTGCCCTGTGCCAAAGCCGTGCGCATGGCCCAGTTCACACGCTGTCTGGCCTTCTCGAGCTTCCTGACGTCACCGCCTCCTGGCCACCGAAGGCGTGAATGATGGCCGACCAAGCGATGTGAAACCGGGGCCATGCCCGCCAGATCTTGAGAATGTCAGCACAGGCTTGTAGATACAGGGCCCTGCCGCCAAGCAGGCCCAGATCGTTACCTCCGATATGGAGCACCGGCCCAACGAAGGCCCCGAACACCCTTCCACTCGACCAATGCAGTGGAAGCGCAACCCAGATGCTGGCCAAAGGATGAGTTCCCGGCGTATCTCTCCGCCCAGTGGACATAATTATGCCCACAACAAGGATTCTCCATCTATGCACCAGCCTGGCAGTCCCTGTAAAATAAACAACAAACAAACAAACGCCGAGCGAACCTATCTCCAGTAAGCGTCCTATATTCCCCCTGCCCATTGATTTAATGGCCACATCATTATAACCCAAGTGAGCTGCCACAGATGCCACCCCCATACAAAAAGAATGAGTGCCAAATTTAAGGGCACCCTAACCCCAGCATCTTCGGCACCCTATCTGTGATGGCCCAAACTGATATTTTGCGAGGGGGTGGAATCCCGAAGGCAAAACAAATATCCCCTCGACTCAACCGTAGCTCGGGGTCCCTGTATCTAGCTAATGCAGCCAGCACGCGCAGGGGATCACATCAGATTACATGAATCTCCAATTAGAGGATAATGTGGGAAACTGGGAACCCAACACATGAATATGAAAACCCACTGAAAAACCTTCCCATAGGTACTTAACTGCCCCCCTCTGGGTACTGATCCAGCCAAACCTTCAACTGATTTAACTTAATTGGGCTGGGGCCCTTGTGAAACTGCGGCCTGACCTGAAGGTTTCTTAACGAATTGGGTGTCCCTAGTATTACCTCTCGTGGCCTTCCCCTTGGGGCAATTTCGGGATGGATGGGACCCATAACAAATAGAGCACGAGTGCGAGTATTGACAGTCCTTCCATGAACAGGCTCCCTGAGCCACAAATTCCCAGCATAAAGGCTTTTGGCGCTGGGACTGCAGCTGGGGAGCCCCCTGCCGAGAGGGCTGTCCCGCTGTGTTCTGAATAGTGTGCCCACTATCCGCCTTCAAGGCAGAGGAAGCCCTAGATGGATTCATCACTTCAATCCAAATTTGATCATCGATCAAGTCCCAACGTTTGTCTGGGTGGCAAGCCGCTTCAGTTCTAAAACGCCTATCATATTCTAGCCAAGCGTTAGGAGGGCCACTAACATAAGCCTTGTTAATAATATTCTGATACTGCCACAAAGCTGTAGCCCTTTCCGGGGCAGCATCAGAAAGCAGATTTGCGTACATCGTAAAACAAGGGAGCCAGTTCTCCCAATTCTGCTCAACCTTGCGTTTCTTAATTTTCTCCTTATTGTCCTCATCTAACTCATCCTTCTCCTTCTTATTCAGGTCCCGAAAGTATAAAGAAAAGATATCGATATACTCATTTCTCAATATCTTCTCCATAGTTTTGGCTGCCAAATGGGAACCTAAACCCGAAAGACTGACAGTAGGAGTCGCCTGCAGTGGCCATTTTGCTGTACCCCAAAATTTGCTAGCTTCTCCAGTTCGGGCCGACTTCAAGGTGACCGTAACTGGTTTGGCCGATTGAGTGGTGGGATCATTCCTATTACCCCCTATACTGGGTTCCGACCCACTAGCAGACTGAATCCCAACTGCAACAGGTGACTGAACCCCCACCACAGATTGAGGCCGCCCCTGGTCCCAGGGCCATGCGAGTGATGTGGAAGCACTTGCTGATGTGAGTGTGGTGGAAGTACCTGCTGGAACAGCTGTCACCGACTGCTCGCGCCCTGCTACATCAGTGAAAGCCGCAGTCGCCACCACAGACTGAGTGGACCTGGCCGCGGCACTGGGCGTGGAGACCAATGCCGCGGGCTGACTGGGTCCGGCCACAGCAGCCGCCGTGGATCCAGACGCCTCCGGACTGATGACAATCTGCCCATCAGAAGGCACCTCTGAGCTGTTGATGGTCTGCACAGCCGAAGACACCAGGGAAGAACCAGGTTGGTCAGGAAACCGAGTCGCCCCTCCCGCTGAAACCGACTCTAAAATAGAAACCCGAGACAGCAAGGATTTAAACAATTGCTTCTTGCTTGCCCGGCGCGTGGGGCGTGACCCAGCCCCACCAAGCCCCACCCCCCTATTCATTTCAACTTGGTTAACACGCTGAAGAAGGGCCTCTAAATCTTCCATAGATACGCCGTCTTCATCCGATGATGACCCCTCCAGGCGTAGAGGGCGTTTGAGACCCGTCTTCTCTGCGGGACCCTTTCCCTTAAGGCCCCCTCTGTTTCTCTTTGAAGGCATCCTAAAGAAACAAAGAGGAGTGGAAGACACCAATGAGAACAAGCTCCGTACATAGCGCAAGGCTATCCCCCGTAGCACCATCCCAGCCTGTCCCAACCCTAGCGTCCAAGAGTTGAAAGAGACCCCCACATAAATCCATCGATACATACATGTATACATGCCTGTATCTACCTATACCGCCAAACATTTATTAGAAACGACAAGCTATTCATGTACAAGTAACCCCACATGGTGGCGGTGGGAGAGTGCCTATGGCACCATAGAATCATAAAATCAAAGAGTTGGAAAAAACACCATGTTTCATTTGCCCACTCCGGCCCATGGGGCCTTAGAATCATAGAATCAAAGAGTTGAAAGAGACACCACGCGCCAGCGCCCTCTCCCACCTATAGGCGAAATAGAATCAAAGAGTTGAAAGAGCCACCATGTGCGTAACTATGATCTGTTCCATTAGCACTATAAGTATTAAGTCATGATCAGTTGGCCCTATGATCCACTGAGCTTGTGTAGTCTACATCCACATTTAAAACTCTCAGCAGTACCATATCATTATAAGGAAGAACGGTGACATAACACAATCCACAAATATTTGGATGTGTATTTATACTTAGTGTCAGGAGACTATATGACAATATCCAGCATGTTTTGTTTTATTATTATTATTATTATTATTATTATTAGTATTATATAAAATATTATATATATATATATATATATATATATATATATATATTGCCCCCCTAAAGATATAAACAAGTAACTATATATGTATTATACCCTTAGCAAAATGGGAGGGTGTGCTACGCTACCCCATGCCGCCCCATAGACAACCCCCAGATTAGACGGAGGTGTGGGGTGATCCCATGTCCATAAAGTCATGGAATCAAAGAATCACAATAAAATATTTTTATTTATTATTATTATTATTATTATTATTATTATTATTTGCAGAGATCAAGCTTACAACCTCCTGGTTCTAAGGGCAGTGCACTCTCCCTGAGCCCCCAGTGCCCTGTTGCTATCACAAAAACTTCGAAGGGTACCCAAAAAATTACATTTTAATTATTCGATGGTCCCCCAAGCCCCACTCGCCGCAACAGGCACGGCTTTATACTGAAGGAACACATTAAAGGCTCTTATGTCTATGCCCCACTCTAACAGCGTCACAGACGCTTCCAAAATGGCGGCCACTAATGAACCAACTGAAAAACGGCCCAAAAATGGCGGCCGTTGCCGCCAAATCCCCCAAACTGCGTCCCAGCACAAAATCAAAATGGCGGCCGCTGGCAATTTTACAAACACCCTGCCGTAGAAGCACAGTGAGCGCCCAGGAGCAGCCAGCGAATGTCGCGCTCCTTAAAAAGACGCGCTGCGCGCCGCTTAGATCGCGGCCTTTCCCGCGGCGCCGACAGCACAAGGGGGAAAACAGAGAGAACGGCGGCCGCAGTGGCGCGCCTCTCGAGCACCCGCGCGCCGCTCGACTCACGGCCTGGCACGAACAGGAAGGAAAACGGCGAGGGAGACGGCTGGGACAAGCCTCCGCCGCTGCTCAACTCCTCCACTCCTGGGCCAAGCCTCCGCCGCCGCTCAACTCCTCCACTCCTGCGGCGACGGAGAGGGCATCCACGTTCCCGGAGCGCTCCAGTAATGGCCGCCGCCGAGCGACCAGCGCGCGCGACGCCCGATCTTCAGGCCGGGCAAACTCCAGCCTCGCCCAAGCTGCTCCGGCCTCTCCCACGCTGCCACACAGCCCTGGATCAGCAGGGAAGGAGGGAAGGAACCCCCTCCTTCCCAGCCCGCTCCCAAGACCGACCTGAGCAGCGACGAAAGGTGCGTCCGTCCTGTAGAAAGTCTTAGCAAGACTGAAGGAAGGAGGCTGGCTCAAGTGATCAGCCAGCCCCTTCCCTTCCCTTCTAGGAGGTTCGAAGGAACCTCCATTCTCTGCCTTCTGGGGGGAGGGGCAAATCGCTCTCCCAACCAACTGCGTTGGTTGGGAGAGTCCCTTAAGATAGCAAAGTAAGATTCATGTATGCCAGAGTATTTCCTCCTTCTGTGTGTGTATGATTGTGAAAAGTGGGCAGTGAAGAAAGCTGGCAAGGGGAAAAAGTACTCATTTGGTACGTGATTCTGGAGGAGAAGAAGTTTGAGAGGAGACTATGATCTACTGGGGAGAGCCTTTCTCTGTCCCACCACCTGCTGAAGTGCATTTGGTGAGAACATGGGCAAGGGTCTTCTTGATGGCTCCTCCCAGACTGTGGGACTCCCTCCCAAGAGAGATCAGGATGACCACATCCCTGCTTTCAAATGTTTAAATATTTGAAAGGATGTCATAAGAAAGAGGGAACAGACTTGTTTCCTGCTGCACTAGAGACTAGGACATGGAGCAATGGGTTCAAATTACAGGAAAGGAGATTCCACCTGAACATTAGGAAGAATTTCCTGGCTATAAGAGATGTTCAGCAGTGGAACTCTCTGCCTCAAAATGTTCTTTGGAGGCTTTTAAACAGAGGTTGGATGACCATGTGCCAGAGTACTTTGATTGTGCTTTTCCTGAATTGCAGGGGGTTGGAATAGATGGTCCATGTGGTCTCTACCCCAATTCTATGATTCTAGGAGAGTTCTGCAGATATCCCAATGTGCCAAGGAATGGGTTCAAAAGCAAATAATTGGACCTAAATTGAGGCTATTGTACTTTGGACATAGTATGAGGTGACATTAATAATTGGAAAAGGTGAAGTGGATGGCAGTAAGATTGACACCACTTAATGTTCCAGTTATTTCTCCCCCAACCAGTTTGCTTTTAATTTTTTGAATGTTTAATTTCATTTTAACATCTTTATTACATGGGTTTTAACTATATGCTTTTTAATTTGTTGTAAGACATTTTTAGTTCTGGCAACAAAATGGGTTTATCATAGAATCATAACCACAAAACCATAATCTCAATTGGATATGACAGTTGATGACCAAAGCTCTTGGAGGTATCTCATTCATAGGGTTGCCATATGTAGAGGCTGATATATGGCAGATAGCAAGTAAATAACAAGAAGACAAATTGTCTCAGGGGGAAGTGTTGGAAACAACCCACTTTCACTGGCATTGCTTCTACTCTTGGCATTTCTAAGTTTCCTTTCATGGATAGTAGAGTAATCTGACCTTGACTTGCTCTGTGATTTCTGTTCTGGAGACTTTCTTCTCTTTGGATTGATGACTTGGTAGGAATCTAATCTGTTACCCTTGGGATGGGCTTTGACAGTCTCAGTTGTCCACTCCTTTAATTTCCATGCAAATCTGCCCTCTGGGCATTGACCCTGGCCTGTCTCTCTGGATTTCCTCTTTCAACAGCACATAGGGACTGTTTCATTGCCTGGTGAACTCACTGGCTCTCTATGATGGACAGTTATATGAATCCATTTTTAAAATCCAGTATAACAGTTGGCAGATGCCTGATTTTAATATGCATTTAAGGTACTTCAATACATTGTGAATACAAGGAGTGTGATGTTATCTATGAAACTATCTTTCAAATTCCTTTTAATCTTTGGAAAAGCAAAGACGGAGATAAAACTGCCAGGTTCACTTTTGCTAGTATTTCATTTTTTTTAAAATTCTCCCAAATAATGTATAACAAAGTTCTCACATTTTGATTTTTGTTTTAGAAAAAAAGGTAATCAAGATCATCTGGGGGGGTCCAACATGTCCCTCGGCCCCTGTTAGTTGCCTAACCCTGCTTTAGAATGCTACTTTCGCTTATTTCAAGTTCTCCACAAATTGTGCCTTACTTTTATTTGGATTGGCTGCTCTGCTATTTTCAGGCAAGAAAGCCAGCACTTCAACATATCCCTTTCTTCCTGTGGATCATGTTCGCAGGTGTTCTAGACAAATATCTGATTGCACAGTGTGATCTTCAGAGAAAGGCAATAATCTTCAAATGGACCATTTCCAGACATAAGTGCAGCGTTTGAATTAAAAGGTAACAGAAAATACTCATATTGCCTGACATAAAGATCAGATGTTCTTCAAATTAAAAATAAGTTCAATGTATTGTGTATTACTTTCTCTTTCTTCTTTTCTTAAAAATGTTAGAAGGAGACGGTAGAAATAAAACAGGAAAGTTCTCACAACAGAATTAGCACTTAGCAGCATTGATCCACCTTTCAAATAATTTGTAGAGAAGAGCAGTAAACTTATTAGACTCAGAAGCAAATTGCCTCCCACCCATTTCTAAAGGGGAAGTCGCACACTGTGAGCTA
This sequence comes from Anolis sagrei, assembly GCF_037176765.1. Lineage (NCBI taxonomy): Eukaryota > Metazoa > Chordata > Lepidosauria > Squamata > Anolidae > Anolis > Anolis sagrei. Next base: position 103,779,194 of record NC_090021.1, on the reverse strand, counting down.
TTAACAACCAGAAAATGGCAGATGATTGTACATGGTGGGTGTCATTACTTGGAGGGATTCACGTTTTCATCAAATGCCATTCAGAGCACAAGAAGAGGAATAGCAGAACTGGAGATGGGGAATAGCCATTAGACTGAGGTTAGGTAAGAAGAGTGGGAGAGGAACTGAAGCAGAAAATTAAATGGCCTGATACTGACATTAAATAATAGCTGGGGGTCACCCTGAATCTTATTGGGTCGGAAGGGAGCACAGATTAACATTCCTTAGTTGTGATCAATTTTTGATACACTAGGTATTTCCTCCCTCCACCAGTGTGCTTAGATGAAGTAGATGCCTTCCTGTGTTTGAAGATTCTGCTATTATCTAATTTCACTTCATCATCCTTTGTGAAATTTTGGATACTCCACCCTCCCTTCATTAACTCTTCTAAGAAGAAAATTGGCCTTCCTCTGGGACCTTCTCTCATCAGAATCTAATTATTATTACCATCCATTCTGGTTTGACTGCCGAGGCCTAGTGATCGGAGGTGGCCCCATGGGAAATCAGTGCTGCTGAGATATGTGCTCGAGCTGCCAGATTCATGTCTGGTGGACAGCTTACCCTCGTTTTGCTTTTCATATGCAGGTTTTTTGCTTTTGTTGTTGCTTTGTTTGTTTATTTCCCTGAAAATGAAAGAAGGGGAAATTACAGTTAGATCCACAAGGACTTCTGGCAATGGAAGACTTGAGCAGTGCTCTCAATAATTTGAGGATGAGGTTTCCAGGTGATTTTGCTATGTTTGTTCTTAGTGGCAGTCTGCTCACAGGAGACATCACTTGATAATAAAGACTCTCACTTTCTTAAAAAGAAGAAGACGGAGGAAATTTTGGATGTGAGAGAGTGAAAGGCATCTGAAAATTTGATTCCTTGGAAGTTGAATGAGTAGAGTTTTGGATTTCATCTACTGAGGCTATCTTTTTCAGGACAGAATTTTGTGGATTCTTAGTACTAGAAAATTTGTGGAGGATTTGATGAATTACCACAATTTATGATCAATAGTAGCTGAGAATTTGTAATACAGTCATCAAGAGCAGGTAATGGAGATAGGATCTGTTTCTCCCTCTCCCTCAGCTTGCTTCAGTATTAAATCTCTTGCTCATATTAGCTGCAGGATTCTGGGAATAGAAGACCATTCTCTGAATCAGAAGAGAAGGGGGAGGCCTATTTGGCTATCATTTTAGAAAAATTCTCCTCTTGAAACTTTATTACTGTTCCCTGCACTGCCCTGACCAAAGTACTGCAGTCAAGTAAAAATGTAATAGCTTGTATTAGTTCTGAATCATTCAAATTTTGTAGAACATGCATAATTATCTACCATATGCACTTTAAAGGCTACTATACAGATTTTTTTTGTTTTAAATAAACTTTTAAGAAACTTAAAACAAAATTCCACCTACCTCTCAACTCAACTTTTTCACTTCTCAGCATGCCCACAGTACTATACTGTAATGCCTTACAGCGGGCTGCAGAATTGCTGACCCGCTGCAGTTTTGAGTACTTTAATGTTCCTCTTAGAACTTCTGTCTTTTTAATTTTATTTTCTTTCCATCCCAAAGAGAGGGCTCCAGTGGTAGCAGAATGCAAATGAGGGCTGCCTGGAGAGGAAGACACAGTTTGTCATTTGTCACTGCCAAGATTCATCAGTAATATGGTATCATGAGAGAGATGGAGAAAGAGAGGGGTTTTTACTTGAACATTTAAGCCTGATATTGAAGTGAGATTTGGATAAATTCCCCCAAAGAAAACTAATGCTTACTCTGATAGTTGCGGTGAAGCAAAGACATGGAGACAGGGAGACATCATTCATCTTCTCACTCCAGAGGCTTCTTTGAGTAGCTTTCTTGACATTTTAAAATTCACCTCACTTTGCATACCTGCCTCTAACAGGAAACTGAAGGAAACAGATGGGATTTAATCTACTACCTAGCTCTCCAATACTTGGTGATGCTCTCATTCCCACTGATTTCATTGGGAATTGTGTGGAAAGAACCTCTGGGCACTCCATGACAAAAGACAGTCCCAGAAGGAACTCCCGGAAGATTTCCTGTCTCACTTGTCAGCAAGTTTGTTCACCTCAGTTGCTTTACCATTGATAGGAAAGAAACACCCTAATAAGTTTATAACAATATGGATAGATACAAGCTACAGGGAAAAGAAAAGAAATAGATATGATTGCCACACTGCATATTGGTATCAAAAGGTACATATATACTGGAGAATTAATGAAATTTGACACTACTTTAACTGTCATGATTAATGCTATGGAATCATGAGAATTGTGGTTTTGTGAGGTACCAGTAGTCTTTGGCAGAGAAGACTAAAGGCCTTGTAAAGCTATAACTTTTGAGATTCCATAGCACTGAGCCATTGCAGTTAAAGTGATGTTCAATTGTATTAATTTTACGGTGTAGATGCACTCTATGTTGGAATATTCAAATGACACCTCTAAATCAGGGAAGGGAAGTTGAAGGCACTGTTGTCCACCTGGGGTTTAATTCACCCTTCTTGGGTTTCCCAGAAGACCACACTCTTTTTCTAATAATAATAATCATCATCATACTTTTATTTCTTACCTGTTTCTCCTTGTAGCTCAAGGTGGGTTACAACATATTTAAAACACACAATCATTGTAAACATTCTATAAAAACAAATATTAGAACATATTTCTATAAAATACACATATTAACATGTATTTCTATACATATTGAAATACGAGAACAAAGATTAAAACACAGTACGCAAGTTTAAAATTCATGATTAAAATTGGCTGGGTAGGTCTGCTGGAAGAGATAAGTCTTCAGGTGGGTTTTTAATTCCCACAGCTCATTTTGCTTTTGGAGCTCTTCTGGTACTTCATTCCACAATCTTGGGACACCTGATGAAAAGGTCCTCTGGATGATGGTCACCAGTCTGGTTCTGGCAGACTCGAGTAGCCACCCTGCAGAGGACCTAAATGTTTGGGGCAGATTGTACAGGAGAAGGGGATCCTCTAGGTCAGTGGTTCTTAACCTGGGGTCCCCAGATGTTTTTGGCCTACAACTCCCAGAAATCTCAGCCAGTTTATCAGCTGTTAGGATTTCTGGGAGTTGTAGGCCAAAACATCTGGGGACACCAGGTTGAGAACCACTGCTCTAGGTAACCTGGACCCTAACCATGTACTTTGCCACTAAACTAATTGGCAGTCGTTGGAGTGAAGGGTGAAGACATATAAAATGATGATACTGCCCAAACTTTTGTACTTATTTCAATGCCTTCCATGCAGCATTCCTCCCAAAATAATAAAGAAATGGGATAACTCAATTAAAACATGGGTAGTAGGTTCTAGTAAAACCAGAATTGCAAATTCAATTTTTTATACTCCACAAGAAAATGGAGGTTGGGGAGCTCCTTGCCTCCAGAACTATTACGAAGCCTGTCAATTGGCTAGGTTACTTGAATTAGATATCGGTGAGCCCAAAAGATGGGTTAGGTTAGAGAAATTAACAAACGGGTGGGAATATGGATCTTGCATTATGGGGAAAATTGGGGGAAAAGAACTAAAAAACATAAAAGGAGGCCCCTTGTCATTAACAATGACTTGTTGGGGAAAATGGCAAAATAAACTCCCAGTAAATAAAATAGACAAGCTCCCAATAGGTTCCTTAGACAACAGAAAACCCCAGCTATATCGCAACATGCTAAAGAAACTGGAACAAAACGGAATAACAAAGATTGAGGACCTACTAAAACCAGACGGGACTGTAATTCAATGGGAGGAAATAAAAGATAAATGCGGGCATGGAAATTGGTTACAATGGGGAGGGCTGTCTAAAAAGCTAATAGAATTGAAGAATAAGGAAACCTCAGAAACAAATCTCGACAAAATAATAAAATGGAAAGTAGAGAGGGAGAAAGGAATCATGGGATTTATATATAACACAATCACCGAAATACAATACAACACAAAATCTACCCTAATAGAAGTCTGGAAGGAGGAATTAAGTTGCAGTGAGAGAGAAATAGACAATTGGATTAATTCAATCAATAAAATAAAACACCTAAAGATTAAAGAAATGCAACGAAAAATATTGACAAAATGTTACAGAACTCCTGTGCAACTGGCGCATATCACAAAAACGTGCCCAAAATTATGTTGGCACAACTGTGGTAAAATAGGAACATATGCCCACATGTGGTGGGAATGTGAAAAAATCCAAAAGTTCCAAGAAATAATCAGGAAAGAAATGGAGGAGCTATTAGGGATCAAGATAGAATGGAATAAGGCCCAATTTTTCACTCAGAAATTCGAAAATAAAGAGGAATATAAGGAAAGTGAGGAAATAATAAAACATATGATAGAAGGAATTAAAGCCTCAGTGGCCCTGGGCTGGAAAGACCACAAGAAATGGGATACAAAAACCTGGTACAAATATTTAGCAGATTACATTCTTCAAGATTATATTAGCGAAAGGAAAAGTTACTATATGACGGGTCAAAGCAAAAAGACATGGAAAGCAAAATGGAAGGGTCTCATATATAGAATAAAGGGGAAAGATAAATATACGGTGTTGAACAAAACTATTCTCATGATAGAACAATTGTAATAAACACAGCTAAAGTATTTATTTGTTCCCGGGGGGGGGGGGGGGGGTGCTGGTGGCGGGATTGGGGAAAAAACTGGTATTTTGTATGTTATTTTCAAAGATGGTATGTTTCTATGTATTATACAACAATAATAATAATAATAAAAAATGCTAAAAAAAAAAAAAAAAAGAGAACCACTGCTCTAGGTAACCTGGACCCTAACCATGTACTTTGCCACTAAACTAATTGGCAGTCGTTGGAGTGACTATAGTATAGGTGTAACATACTCATACCTGGATATTCCTGTAACCAATCTGGTTGATTTTGAACCAATTGGAATTTTTGAACTTGGTACAAAGATAGCCCAATTTAAATCCCATTGCAGAAGCCCAATCTTGAGGTCACTACTACATGCACTACCATCTTTAGGTCCTCTAAATCCAGTCCAAAGTTGATTGGGTAAGATATTTATTAACTTTGAGATTGCCCTGGTCCACCCACTTAGTTGTTGGTCCTTGGAAGGGAATGAGATGAGAAGGTTTAATAATAATAATAATAATAATAATAATAATAATAATAATAATTTATTTTTTACCTCCCTTCTCACAGTTCAAGGTGAGTTAAAGAATAAGAAAACACATAAACATTGCAAAATACCACAAATACACATATTGATATTTATTTCTATAAAAGGTACCATATTGAAATACACAAAACAGATTAAACAGAGGATACGAGTTTATAATTCATGTTTATTGCCCCAGATTGATCAGGACCATCACTCCACAGCCAAAGCTGATAGCAAGCACTCCTGACTGTCACATCTACCTGTGCTGACACTTGGAGAAATGGATCCAGGAGCACTCCCAAGCTGTGAACACAGTCGTTCAGGGGGAGTGTAACCCCATCCAGAACTGGTTGACAAACCTCAATCCCCAGATTAGGACCCTTGATGGGAAGAACCTCTGTTTGGATTGTTTCAATTTGTTTTTCCTCACCCAGCCCATCACCTCCTCCAGGCATTCATTCAAAAACAATATTTGTTTAGTGTTTTGCTAGCTTTTGTATGCCATCACATCCCATTGCGATGCCATCGCATCCCATTGAATCATATTGAATAGTTTAAACAAGAACTTTAAGATTAAGTACAATGCAGTATTGTATGGTATATCCATCGATTAATTCAATCAATGAAAGCACAAATCTTAATTTTGCAAATTGCATCAGTGCCAGACAACACAATCTAAAACTTCCAAAGGATCAAACATTCCTCACTGCCGTTTATTTTACCTTACTGAGTAAAATAACATCATGGGTTACTCCTCAACCACTCCTCCATGCCAGTGAACAAAACATCAACCACTCCTCCATGCCAGTGAACAAAACTGCAATACAGGAGTCAGATCTTCACTCACTGGTGGAAGGGGATGGAAAGTCATCCACCCACATCCAAATCAACAGCAGAACACACTTCCTTTTCTTGATGCCCAGAAAAGTGGAAGAGGGTGAGGGGGCTATGACACTCATGACAATCATGCTACAACTGTGATTTTGTACAGATTGTAAATATGAGTAACCTGAGGTTCTGAAACTAAGTTTCTTCAATTTACCAGAAATTGGTAAGATTTTTTTTCACAAGGTTTCCAGCTACTAAATCAGATTTAAATACAACTGAGACTGAACAAAGCCCTCTTGAGAGGGATAACTGAGATGGTGTGGCTAGTAGACTTCCTTCCTTGTATTTACTTCAGCTGAATCACTGAATACATGAATAGAGCTCAAGAAACATGAAAACCAATTGCCTTTTCCTCCAATAAATGAAATAGTCAATTTGTTGTCTTAAAGTAGTGTGTTGGAATCTGCTACAAAGTCCACCACAGTGCCCAGTTTAGGAATTTGCCCCCAATGTATTTTCATTTAATAGATTCATGGATTATGATGCAAAGGCAATGTTGAAGTCCTATTTCATATGCTGGCAAAGATTATTAATACTGAATGTTATTTTTGGCAACAGAACTACAATTTTATAGCAGGAAATTCAGAATTGCTTTCCAATGTCCTTTGAGCTACAACATTCTGTCTGGCTATTTGGTGCCATACTTGTTATTTTATAAACAACTACTATATGTTTTATTATATTTTAATTACCATTTTATATCATTCTTGATTATGCTTTGCTTCTGCCAGGCCTGAAGTATTTTTGAATATTTTGTTAGAGTTTAGAGTTAATATTTTATGTTTATGATCATCATGTTGTTTAATAGAACCTGGCTATGGATTCAATTTTTTTTGGTTCTTTGCCTGGTTCCTTCTTCTCTTCTGCTTTGAAGCACTCTCAAAGTGGCAAATATTTAAGTAATTTAGGAAAAGAAGTTGAGCATGTTTTCACTTGGATGAAAATGGTCTTCAACCAATTATGCTTTTTGGAAAGCTTTGTGATGTGTAGCAATGGAGAGGGTTGAGAGTCCAGTTAATAATCTCATGGTAGAAGTTTGAAATTTGTAAAAATAGGGAAAAATAATGAAGAATAGCCTGTTTGTCAAGTATTGCCTATGGTGCAAATAAACACAAGGCTGGTCACTCCCATGTCAGTTAGGTGTTGAATCTATTGATTCAGCACTTGGAGGTATGCTGTCCAAGGTGCTGAATCCAATCCCAAAATAGCTTCAGGGCCTAGGAGAGCTCCTTTGAAAGAGCGATCCATTAAAATTGGGGTTAAGGCTGCATTAAAACATGGAGTTTATTTATTTCCTCACTTGCATGGAAACTACAAGTCACATAACTGGAAATGAAGGGTTATATCCAGTTACATCTATTCGTGTAAAACTCAAATAGCTATACTGTTATCCAGTATAGCCTTACATGAATGGGAGGGTGTTCCTTTTTTTTTTTTTTAAAGCAATTCCCTCTTCTTCTGCAGGAAGCTGTGCTGGCTTTTCCATCAATGAGGGATGCAATTTGATGCAATGCAAATGAATGGACACAGGATTTTTTATTTTGAAAGAAAATCAAATATACAGGCATCAAAACAGAACAACAAACACAGCAGCATACCAATATCAGTAATTACCAAGAATAGTGAAAAATCCCAAACACAGGCTCATTGGGAGAGTTTCAATATATAATTAATGCAGTTGAATCACAGAAAAATAAAAGTCATATGATGGGATTGTATGATAGCTAGAAGTTCAATGGGCTTCTACAACTAAAAACAACAAATGATTACAAAGCGTCTTTTTAAAACCCAAAATGCAGAACTTGCTGCATTTATTGAGGGAAAACATAAGCACAATCTACCCAACTTTGTCAATCAATTGTGGGTTTAGATTTATTGTGACTTGTTCTAGGTGTAAGGTAGAGAAGTTTAATTTCCTCTCTAATTACTTCTCTCTCAAAATTTGCTTAACATAAATGTTGAAAATAAGAACAAAAACCACCCATTCATGCAGATGGCGGGAAGTTTCTTGGGATTTTTTCAGCTTCCATCATTGGCAGTTGATGGGACCTATTAGAGTGAATTGGTGAATCCATTCTGGATTCTATCCAAGGCTCTAATAATCTAGTCCAAAATTAGCTTTAGCCTCTTGGTCAAATCCTTTATCTTTTGGACTGAATACTAGAACAGATTCACTGTTGCACTGACACAGAAAACATCAGTTGCTACTGGCAAAACATGAAAACAAGATTTTGAAGGAAAGTACTTGCAGAGAAAATAATTAAATCCCCCCTTCTTGGGCATGCTGGTCATAATCTGGGTGAGGTTAACACATGCTCAAGTGAGGTAAAAGAAAAGAATGATAAATGATCTACTAAGTTTCAATGCCAATTGAATGTGCAACTTTGGACATCTAGTTTCTCGGGATTTCCCCCCCCAAAATACCAATCTAAATGACACTGACAATTATGGAAGGACAAGCAGTAAAAATTGCTAATGCATAAACTCTATGGTAACTTCTGGTGGAAGTCTTTCATGTCAATAAGGTTCACTATCATCCATAGTTTCACAATAAATCTAGGAATGTATCCCTCTGAGTATAGGAGTTATACTGTATATATATACACACCAAGGTTTTAACTGTGTCCAGGAATGACTTCAGGGAACAACCAGGGTGTGGCAGCTTCCCTTTGAAAATTATTTTCCATTGTCCCACATATCTGGCATGAATAGTAGCATAGCTTTGTTATGAAACACACAAAAAAGAACTATCAATAATAGTTTGCAAATTTCCAAATACATGTCTAGTATCTATGCATATTTAAAAGTCTTCTAGATTGTGTCCCTCACCTTAGTTACTTCTAGCTATTCAAGTTGAAACTGGTGAAGCTACTCATTGGGCATGTGGGGGCGGGAGACTCATTTTTCAGAACAGCAGGTCTGAGATCAAATCACTTTACTATTGCTTGGCCATTGACACTGTAGGGGGAAAAACTGCTCCCCCAGTAATGTTCTTCACTACCCTCATGTTTCTCCTAAATGAATCACCCTTGGCTGTATCTGTATGGATCATAACACCATAATACGACTCCCACTGCTGCAAATTGTAGTCTTTTAGAAGTGTTGCAGCATTTTTTTTTCAATTTTTTTAAGTAATCACAATTTCTAACTTATCATCTGATAATGCCTGGGAATTGGTGACCCAAGGGACTAATTCCAAACATTACCAGAAAATGACATTGCTCATTGTCAGGGGAAGTGTCTTGGTGAGCATAAACTGTAATACAAAAAACATTTGCCAGCAATCTGGCCATCTGCTGCTTTCTGCCATTAATGTTTAAGGTGCGGGAGGGGAAAGGACAGCTGCTCTCCATAGAGAAACCCAGCGTGTTAATGAAGAAAATGATTCTGAATACCCAGAGCAGATAAACTCACTTCTTAATTTCTCATTACCTTTTTTTTAAAGCTTCAGTGATAAAATTGAAAATCAAAGTCAAAACCCTTGTGTCATATATTGTCCTTAGGTATAAACCCAATACTTAAGGATAATTTATCAGACAAAAGTTTCAGCTTTGATTTTCCATATTCCAATTTACAGAGGCCACAAATAATAAAGGGCTATATTTGATAAACATCAATGGAGAAATAGATGCCCTTGACCATAGTTATTTAAAAAATCCCTTTATCACCCCAATATTTATTTCAAAGAGAATTTATTTGTTATTACAATCCAAAGAGTACTGAAAATAAATTTTGTTAATGAGAAAAATGGAAATGTATGAAAATATATGGAACTGCATGTTTATTTTCAGATCAACTCAAATCTTGTTTTGTTTGTCCAGGCATTTAATTGGTTGATTCTGCTTTTTGAAATTATACTTGCTGTTTTTTCTTTCTGAATTTTTAATTATGATAATATGTCTGCAGTAATTTGATTAGTTTCATTATATTGATGATTATCCTGATATCTGTATGATGCAGTGTGGTTGAAAAGTGTTTAAATAAATAACTAAACAAAAATAGTGGATATTATGGAATCTAGGATTAGTAAAATCCTACTGAGGATGAGAACCTCAGTAGGAGGTTCTCATGCATGCCTTCAGCATTCAGGAGCTGTCAGACTTGAGAGGGACTGTTGCTTACAGTGCGGAGTTTATTCGGACCATAGAGAAGTAGTTGATCTCAGCTCAGTTATAAAGAAAGAAATGAAGGCTAGTTCTCAAATGAAGTGCATTTTCCTTTCCGTGGGAGCTCAGAGCACCTGCATCTTCATTGCCTGGATAATCTATCCTCTTCATCCTCTCCCCATTGGTACAGCAGCAGGGACCCTTCTGGAGGCTGAACATGCCATGCATCTGGAGGTTTTGAAAAAAGAAAAAAAACACAGAAATGGCCTTTTATATCACACCCCATAACAATAATAAATACACTTATGCACATTTAAGTCACTAATGGGATGATGATGATTTATTACCCCCCCCCCCTTCTCTCCACAAGAACAGTCAAAGTAGCTGTGATGCCAGCTTAAGTATGCTAACACTCAGGTTTCTGTGCTACTCTCCTCACTTTCCCTCACAACAGTTATGAAAGACCTAAACCTGAACTGAAAATTATCTGACTGCAGTCTGGGGAGAAAGCTTGTGCAGAGTCATGTGTATATCTCACCATCAATAGAATGGAACAGAATGATTTCCTCTGGACCTGACCCTATATTCCACAAGGTAACAATTGCATCTTTGAGGATGCATGCATGGATAAGTTCTGTTTGGACTATTGCATCAAAATGTGATGCAATAGTCCAAAATGTGGTGCAATGTCTGGAGTAGAGGTTGCATTGAAAATCTTTTGGTCCTCTAGATCAGAGTTTCTTAAACTTTTCAGTTCAGGACTACTTCTGGACCAATTTTTTTTATGTGACCCCAGGTGAATAGGTATGTTAAATAGACAGAAATTCAAAAATTTACTTATAACAAATCAGCATTTGCAAGGCTTGCTAAACAGGCTGATTTTCCTTTTTATGAAGTACACCCAAAGCATTTTATGCAGGATCTACCGTGAGAACTGCACAGTAGATTCATGTAAGTGTCTAAAACAGCTCCTAGGTAACATTCAGAAAAAAGATTTTGTGACTTCATATTGCCCCATTTGGGGTCAGAACTCGCAGTTTAAGAAGTCTCAAAAGAAGGCAAATGCAAATCCTTGCTGAATAAATCTGAATCCCTCATGCCTGTTTCCACAGTTAACTGACCCAGAAACAGCTCCAGCCTACCTAGCAGCCCTATAACCTTCCAGTGACCCATCTTGTGACACTCCAAGTGCACACATCTCAGGGAACTTTCCTACAGCCCTTAGGTCTTTGCCTTCACACCTCAGTGAATAATACTGTTGATTTAACAGTCCTGCCACCACAACTAAGCCAACATGAAGGATTTGAGGAGCTGCTGAAACTTAAAACATCTAGAGGGCCAAACATTCTGCACTCAAGGCTAAAAGAAATGGCATACCTCCTTCCAACAAATGTGCATATCCACAGATATGTTGCACAAAGAGAACTAAAACAACATAATCACCAGCATGGCCTTATGTTTTGTTTCATCGTATTAGCAAATTACATCATAGATATTCTTACTTCTGTGAACAATGAAAAAAATAATATTTTAGTTTTGCAATACATCATGGATTTCAATGCGTTTTAAACCAGAACGGTCTAATAAATAAGAAGGCTTGAAAAAAATACGAAACTGATTTTAATTAAAGTTGAAATCTTACTCAATATCAATTTTCTGATTCTTTTGCCACAAATATAGTACAGCTTTATTTCTGTGAAATTTAGAAATGTAGTTTGGTTCTGTCTGGCTTGCCAATTTTAAAAATGCATATTTTATCTTCCTTTCTTCAATAACATTTCAACATAGCATACCTAGAAATCCCTAGGTAGGCCAGATCCATACTGATTTGAAATTATGCCAGATACTCTTCTCTTTGTTTTTATATGATTGTCTACATTTCTTATTTCTAGTGTAAATAATTGATTTCTGGTGTTGAGAGACTTTAGAATGCATAACAAAGGCATCACATGGGATTATGCTTGGCCACCCCATTAGAACCATGAAGCCCTCATGTGCTGAATAGTCCATTTCTTATACCCTTAAACAGATAGTAAGGTGATAAGTTACTATGGTAACATTTCTTGGGTACATGGGTTAGGATTGTTCTGATTTTCTAGTGATACTATCTCTAGAAGGAAGAGAAAAACACCCTACCACTTTCCAATGTGTTTTGCTGATCAGAATGCTGGATATGGACTGTCCAACTATGGCACTCAATTTACAGAGAGCATGTCTTTGCCTTGAGAATATCTGTGCATGACATGTACACACATTATCTGGTGTCATCTAAATAGAAACTCACTTTAAAGACAAATAAAATTGACTGAATGTCCCTGAATGTTGCCTGTATTTTAATGAGAGCTTGTTTACATGTTTATGATGCATCAGATAGAAAATCAAGGGGGATCTGCTGCTCATTAAAAAGAGACTTATACCCTGTGTCTAATGAGCCATTGACATATAATCTATTATCAGATACTTTAGAAGAGAAAAGAACAGATGCAATATTATTCTCTCTTTAATTGCAGTAAGTTTTCCTTCATATTTTTATATCCTGTAGAGACTCTCAACAAACACAAACATATTTGAATTTTAAATCTAATAAAAAGGAATCTTCCCTGCCAATGTCAAGATTGTATCTATGAGAAAGGGGCTTAAATTTCCCTCCAAAGAAAAATGCTCCCTCAGATTAAATTTTCTTTTGGCCCACAAATTCCTTATGAATTTTGGTTAAGTATTTAAAAACACAGTTGAGGTGTGAAGGACTTTCAATTTCTCATTCTGAAGGAAAATTCATTTGCAGAATTCTTATTTGTTGGAATGTCCCCATTTTACCACCCTCTTTTTGAAAACCAAGGAACATGCTCTCACAACTTGACAAGAATCCTTGTTTTCTAATTATTTTTTAAAATATAGTGATCAACAAAGGTAATAGTAAATGCATAAAAATCCTTTGAATATCTTCTACTTTTCCTAAGTTCCTGTGCTTACTGACTAGTGCTATAACTGATAGTACAGGATTCTCGGAAATTTAAAGGCCTTGGCATTTTCTTAGCTGCTTCTGATTCTAGTACTACTCTAGATTAGGGATATAATTATGGTGCCATTCAGATGTTGTTGGACTACAATTCCTACCAGCTCTAGAAAGCATAGTTAAGACATGGAATGCTGGTCATACATAACTTCTGTAGAACATCAAAATTCCATCATTGTTATGGATAGTAACTCTGGCATACAAGACTGTAGCTGGGACATAAAGATTATTCAAAAGTATTTGCATCCTCAACAGCGGCAACAACAAAATCAAGACAAACGTTCATGACATGTTGAGATAGCTTATTGAAAAATGTGTCTATTACCACAAGATTTTATGACAGCAAAGAAACCAGCCCCTTTTATTTTCCATTGTTTTTGTAAAAATGCAAAAAATGTTGGGCCAATGAATATTATTTTTTTGTAAAAAACATCTTTTGAATTTTGCATTTAAAAGCCTTCAAATGCAGGAAAAGCACTGAAAATGTGCAAAATCCTCTCTGAGTAAGGAGTGAACACTTGGCATTATTCCTCTTTCCTTTTAGAGAGGAAAAGCAGGGTAAAAATAAACAGAATAATAACAATATTGGTTGCTAGAATAATTTTTGGAAACAATATCTGCTGGTTAGCAGCACTCAAAGTTCCAGTGATTTCTTTTCCATGCCATTTATAAGGTGAATATCACTAAAGGTTTTCTCGTGTCATGGAACTGAAGTGTAATTTCAAAATTTTGTAGAATGACAGAGAGTTCACACTGAGTAAGCCCTGGCTTCCTTCCCAGGATTTTTCTCCCCGAAGCCTTTGCAACTAGACAGTTTTAGTGGTTTATGCCATAAACCTTGGTGTTCATTGCACCAATGTTCAAAGAAAAGGAAGTATTTATAAAATGAGCACAAGATATATGCATGAGGAGGGATGTTTTGTTTGGTTTTACTCTACCGGAGGGAAGAATTAGGGCTATGAAATAAAATTTGGACAGAGTGTCAGTTCTGTGTGTTTGGAAAATGAAAAGAGTCAACTTAACAATGTTAAAGAGCTAAAATATCAAAATATTGAAGTGTTTTATTCACTTTACACTGTATGTATATATATGTTAAAATTTCTCCTGCCATTTTCTTTATGTGAGGTTTATTAGAATAATTATTGTGTATCATATTCAGTTGATTTGCTTCAGCCTCCAGCCACTATTTTTTCTCTGTTTCTAAAATAATATTCTCAAATATGCTGCCTCTTTGGAATGCTTATCTACAACAGCTAAGATCCAGTTTTCAAATTGGAAATTGAAGATCACAGGTATTTTCAGCCTGCCTAGGGCACTGAGAAATGAAGAAACTATGTGTAGAGAAAGAGTGTAAATAATGTGCTTCCATTTGGCTAGATATTTCTGCTTTCCTAAACCATATTACTTTCTAAACCTGATGTGTTCAAAGAATTAGGACAATTGCATTTGTCAAGGAATCTTAGTCTTCTTTGAGTTGCAGTCTAAACAGTTAGGACCTCATCCATGGATGGCTGATCGATCCTATGTCACTGGAGTGATGAATCTGCTTTGGGCTTTAGTCTGAACTTTAAGGTTTGGGGGCTAGACAGACAGATTAATTAAAATTCAGGATTAAAACCCAGAGTGCATTGATGGCACCATTACCAACATGATGGCTGCCGACCTTATGGAGTGTCTTGACAAATAAAGGTGTTACACACAGTAACATAGTATACCAACTGCTGGTAAAGATGTAATTCTGGAGTAATTCTTCTCAAAGCTCCTTCTGGACAAAAGCACCAAATAATTTTAGCAAGTTTCTTCCTACTGCAATAAAGTCTCACAGTTTTGGAAGGCTATTCATAATTCAAGATTTATTCTGCACAAAATTCACAACATCGTTGTCTTGCACAGAGAACATTTTCTGTGCAGGAAACAGCATTTTCCATGTGGCAATTAATATTTCAACAAAGAAGCATTCATTCAAATTCAGTTTTCTGTTGTCAGATCCAACATGTCTCTTAAGAAAGATCTTAAGATAGGCAGATCAATTAAAATTCAGATTAAAACCCAGCGTGCATTAACTGCACAACTACCAGAAAAGCCATCTGATACTCCTTCAACATGATGACTGTCTTCTGTGAAGCTACAGATATCAAAGTATTTTGATGCTATGGAAGAATAGGCCAGATTAATATTAGTAGAGCCAATTAGAGTAAGTCACTTGAATGAGTTGTTAAATAGTGAATCAACAGCTATGTAAATCCCATCGATTCATTAGATGTACTCTAATTACGTTCAACATGCAGGATTACTGGTACATGTCTTTGGATGTTGAGCTGTCACATCTCCAAACCATATTCAAAAACTCTTCCATCTTTAATTCTAAAGTCTTACTCAGGATAGCAATCGCATCCAGGGTGGATGGTTACAAATAATGAATCTTTAAAGTCATCATGGTGTATTATGACAATGAGATTGTTATGCAAGCCTTATTACAATATTACATTTTGATGAAAATAATTTCTCACAGCAGGTGCCTTTTGTAAATGAAATGACTTAGCTCATTTAATTTTCTTTTCAAGACCCTAAAGCCAGCTACACACATTATTGACTAATGACCTGAAATATTTATGCTTAAAAATGTATTTTAAGCCTGTACTTTAGGTCATGAAAATAACAGACATACCTGGACTTTTTTACTGGTTTGAATTGTGTAATTTATAAAGTGCCAAAATACTGGTTTAATTTTTTAAAGGCCTTCAAGAGATTGCACAAATAATTATTTGTGTTTGTTTGAGTGGGAGTTGGGTGGAGACAGAGTGACTCTTTCTAGTACCAGTCATAAAATATTAACATATAAATATTATTTTGTATAATTCTACCACATCATGAATTTAAAACCATCATTTTCATTTAACTCTTCATCTCCTTATAAAAATGGAAACAATGAAATGACTATAATCCCTAGACAATTTCCCCTAAATTCTGGCTGGAGTTACAAGACAAGATCCAATTTAGCTAGTTCAACCAGTCATAAGTGAGAATTACATTTAGCACATATGCATGTGGGGACAAACAATGACTATTTCACAATGAATGAATTCTGCTGATAGTGGTGGGAATAGAGTTGCACAGACAGTATGTTTGCCCCTTAACCCCTGAAATAACGAGACAGACAACAAAGGTATGGATTCAAATTGGGCAACTTTTATTGAATGTTACCTATTTAACTTTACCTGAACTAAACTGTCAAGGAACTTGGTGGCAAGCTAAGGCATCGTCCCCAGCTACTGAGTGTGTGATGTCAGTGTGCCCTGGATCCCCAACCGGGCAACCTGAAGGTAAAAGTCTGGAGAAGCCTGTGTCCGATTATTGATATCAGCTTCTCTCTTTACTGGGCCAATTGATGTCCCCTCACCCATTTGTTGACTTCTAGGTGAGTGTTTGTTGTACAGTGCCCCCCACCCTTAATGGGTGCCATGTGTATACCTCCATGTCAGGTGTTTTCCTGAACTATTTATGCCACAGATTGGGGGCAAATGTCCATTTCGCCCCCATCCCCCACCAAGCCCCTTAAAACTTCCTGAATGCCTAACTGCAAATCAGCTAAAAAGTGTGCGTTACCCCAATCCGTGAAATGTACACCATCAGAACGGTAAAACTGCGTTTTGTCATGTGTGATGTCCTTATGTTGGATGCAATACCCCTTGCGCCGTGTTAAAGCCGTGTGCATGGCCCGGTTCACATACTTTCCGGCCTTCTCGAGCTTCCTGACATCACCGCCTCCTGGCCACCGAAGGCGTGGAATAATGGCCGACCAAGCGATGTGAACCCGGGGCCATGCCTGCCAGATCTAAAATTGTCAGCACGGGCTTGTAGATACCGGGCCCTGCTGCTAAGCAGGCCCAGATCGTTACCTCCGATATGGAGCACCGGCCCAACGAAGGCCCCGAACACCCTTCCACTCGACCAATGCAGTGGAAGCGCACCCAGACGCTGGCCAAAGGATGAGTTCCTGGCGTATCTCTCCGCCCAGTGGACATAATTATGCCCACCACAAGGATTCTCCATCTAAGCACCAGCCTGGCAGTTCCTGCAAAATAAACAACAAACAAACAAGCGCCGAGCGAACCTATCGCCTGTAACCGACCTATTTCCCCCCTCCCATTGATTTAATGGCCATAACAGTAGAACCCAATTGAGCTGCCAAAGATGTCGCCCCTATACTAAAGGAATGAGTGCCAAATTTATGGGCACCCTAACCCCAGCATCTTCGGCGCCCTATCTGTGATGGTCCAAACTGATATTTTGCAAGGGGGTGGAGCCCTGAAGGCAAAACAAATATCCCCCGACTCAACCCTAGCTCGGAGTCCCTATATCTAGCTACTGTGGCCGGCATGCGCAGGAGATCACATCAGACTTAACATTTCCGGAAGTATTCCTATACTAGTTGCGGTTAAATTACGGGTTGAGGCCTTTGCCAATTCAACCGTTCATTCTGGTGTGATGTGAGAAACCGGGGACCCAACACAGGAATATGAAAAACCCTCTAAAACCTTCCCATAGGTACTTAACTGCCCCCTGATCGGAGTACTGATCCCGCCAAACCTTCAACTGATTT
Organism: Anolis sagrei; assembly: GCF_037176765.1. Classification (NCBI taxonomy): domain Eukaryota; kingdom Metazoa; phylum Chordata; class Lepidosauria; order Squamata; family Anolidae; genus Anolis; species Anolis sagrei. The sequence continues at coordinate 103,761,411 of NC_090021.1, read as the reverse complement.
AACTTAATTAGGCTGAGGCCCTTGTGCAACCGCGGCCTGTCCTGAAGGTTTCCTAACAAATTGAGTGTCCCTAGTATTACCTCCCGCGGCTCTCCCCTTGGGGCAATTTCGGGATGGGTGAGTCCCATAACAAATAGCACACGAGTGCGCGAATCGACAGTCCTTCCGTGAACAGACTCCCTGAGCCACAAATTCCCAGCATAAAGGCTTTTGGCCCTGGGACTGCCGCTGGGGAGCCCCCTGCCGAGAGGGCTGTCCCGCTGTGTTCTGAATAGTGTGCCCACTATCCGCCTTCAAGGCAGAGGAAGCCCTAGATGGATTCATCACTTCAATCCAAATTTGATCATCAATCAAGTCCCAACGCTTGTCCGGATGGGAAGCCGCCTCAGTTCTAAACCGCCTATCATATTCCAGCCAAGCGTTAGGAGGGCCACTGACGTAGGCTTTGTTAATGATATTCTGATACTGCCACAAAGCCGTAGCCCTTTCCGGGGCCGCATCAGAAAGCAAGTTCGCATACATTGTGAAACAAGGGAGCCAGTTCTCCCAATTCTGCTCAACCTTGCGTTTCTTAATTTTTTCCTTACTGTCCTCATCTAGCTCATCCTTCTCCTTCTTATCCATATCCCTAAAGTATAGGGAAAAGATATCAACATATTCGTTCCTCAATATTTTTTCCATTGTTTTTGATGCCAAATGGGAACCCAAACCCGAAAGGCTAACTGTAGGGGTCGCCTGTGGAGGCCATTTTGCAGTTCCCCAAAATTTGTTTGCTTCCCCAGTTCGGGCCGACTCTAAGGTGACTGTAACTGGCTTAACCGCTTGAGTGGTGGCATCACCCTTATTTTCCCCTATCTTGGGGTCCAAACCACCCTCCGACTGAATCCCAGGTGCAACATGTGACTGCGCCCCCACCACTGACTGAGCCCGTCCCTGGCCCCACGGCCATGTAAGTGAAGCGGCTGTACTAACTGATGTGAGTGTGGGACTTACTGATGTGAGTGTGGTGCAAGTACCTGCTGTGACAGCCGTCACCAACTGCTCACGCCCTGCCACATCGGAGGAAGCAACCATCGACTCCACCGCCTGAGTGGACCCGGCCGCAGCACCGGACCCGGAGGCCAATGCTGCGGGCTGGCTGGGTCCGGCCACAGCAGCCGCCAAAGACCCGGACGAAGCCTGCACAACTGGATGTGCCTCGGTGCTGGTGATGGTCTGCGAAGCCGACGACACCAACGTAGAGCCCTCAGCGGTCCCCAGAGCAGCCGATTGATCAGGAATCCGGACCGACCTTTGAGCCCCCACGGTCGAAGCCGACTCTAAAATAGAAACCCGGGACAACAAAGATTTAAACAATTGTTTCTTGCTTGCCCGGCGAGTGGAGCATGAACCAGCCCCACCCAGACCAACCCCCCTATTTTTTTCCACTTGGTGAACACGTTGCAAAAGGGCCTCCAAATCCTCCAGAGATACGCTATCTTCCTCCGACGATGACCCATCCGGACGCAAAGGTCGCTTGTGACCCGACTTCTCCGTGGGACCCTTTCCCTTAGGGCCCCCTCTGTTCTTCCTTGAAGGCATTCTAAAGAGTAGAAAGAGAAGAAGGCACCAATGAGAGCCAGCACCCCACCGTACCAACGCGTCGGTGGCACCTCTCAATCAAATCCCAAAGCTGAAAGGGAGATCCCACAGCCCCGATGATCATAGAATCAAAGAATTGAAAGACACCCCTGGAGCCATTCCACCACTCCACTATGTGGCCTAAGCATCATAGAATCAAAGAGTTGGAAAAGGGGGCCCCCCAAAACCACCGTAGCAGGAGGCAAAGGTGCATTAATCTTGCCCCCATACCACATCATAGAATCAAAGAGTTGAAAGCGACAGTCAATACATGATCACTACACGAGCAAGCATACACAGAGTGCAGCACACTGCCCATTAAACTGTGTATCCCATTGTCATCGCACCGCGCTCATACCTGCGCAAAACTACTTAACATCTCCTTATTTCGACATTAGTATTTGTATTATTATTGTCCTATATTCTACATTCTTTTTTATTTTTATTTATTTATTTATTATTTTTATTATTATTATTATTATTATTATTATTATTATTATTTTATTCTTATTCTTATTATTTCTTATTCTTTTAATTACTTATTTATTTATTGTTTGGTTATTATTATTATTATTATTATTATTATTATTATTATTATGTGTATTTCATTTCCAACTGAAAGGTATTCACCCTAAATGCCAACCTGACACTGCCCAGATCAAAGGCAATCACCCTCTACCAGGTTAACGGGCAAAGGCCCTACCCCAGGCCAGACCCACTCTCTGTACAAACCCGACAGGGAGGGAATACCCCAACAAAATTCCTTGTTTTCCAGGCCCCGCTGCCAGCTGCAGGCCTTGCTAAAATTAACTAAAAAAGACCCCCCAAAGTCGCAACCAGCCCTAGGCCACCCTTAAAATGGCGACCTGAGAAGAACTGCGGCAAAAACGACCCCAAGATGGCGGCCGTTGCCGCCGAAAACTAAAATCAAAATGGCGGCCGCAACAGTTCGCCCCCCCAACAGCACTCAGCCCCCGGTCCCAGGAGGGCGGTCCAGCCACCGCCAAAAACCCCCCTCCCAGAAAGGCCGCGCGACACGCAGCCCTATTCCAAGTGGGGAAAGAAAAACACAAATGCGCGCCCTCTCGACCTCGCGCGAGCGCACACTCCCGCGCCTCGCGCTCGCGCCCAGGCCCCACACTCTAAGGGCCGTAGAAAAGAGGCAGCCAAGCGTCATAGGCCGCTAAAAAAGGAAGCGGCCTACTGCCCCGGCACCCACGCCGCCGAAGAAAAATTCGGCGGCCGCGGCGTTTGTTCCCCGCGCGCCGCGTTTGCCTCCGCCTGCGGCCTAGCCGCGCAAAATGACTTCAGCCAGGGAACGGCGGCCACCGTTCCCTAGCCCAGCACACAGCCTCCAGGATCAAAAGGGGAAGAAGCAGCAGTGGACAAAGGGAAGCGAGGAGAAGCCTTCCCCTGCCCCGCTGAGCTCCATAATGGCGGCCGCTCCAGGCCTGGCTGGCCCGATCCTCCTTGGCATGACCTCGCCCGCTGCCCAGGCTCTGCAGGGAAGGAGGGAAGGAACCCCCTCTTTCCCAGCCAGCTCGAAGACCGACCTGAGCAGCCAGCAGAGGTACGTCCCTCTTCGTGAAAAGGACCGTCAGGGGAAGGAGGGAAGGACCCCCTCCCTCCCCATCTGCCCACGAGACCGACCTGAGCAGCAGAGAGCGAGCAGCAGAGAGCAAAGGTGCGTCCGTCCTCTTGAAAAGTCTGAACCAGACTGAAGGAGGGAGGCTGGCTCACGTGACAAGCCAGCCCCCACCCCTCTTCTAGGAGGTTCTAAATGGAACCTCCCATTCTCTACCTTCAGGGGGTGGGGCAAATCGCTCTCCCCACCAACTGCGTTGGTGTGGAGAGTCCCTTATGTGTGCCTTGTTTTGGCAAATTGTGCAATGTTTGTTACGTATTGTGGTTATATATCCCTTACTTTGCATTGCAGTTGTGCATCCTCTACTTCCATTTTAGTTGAACATTGTGCAATTGTATAGATGTGCACCCTATACTTTGCCTTGTAGTTATGAATTATGAACTATGTAGTGGTGCCAAGTCATTGATGCATGATGTACAGTATTGCCATTCTGCGTGTGGCTTGCATCGGTATAATGCAATGGGCTGGATCTTCCAGGAGCGAAAACAAATCTTTTCTCAGTCAGATCAAAAAATGGCATTTCACCCTCCCAAATTTGGGAAGCTCCTGAAAAACAGAACAGGGGTAGGGGCACTGAACTCAGGACATCCAAAACAGTATGGGGTTTACCTAAATTGCACACCCCTAGTGGCTATTAATACACCATGAGTTAAGATTAAATCCCCTTAACAGTGTTTTTTTTTTCCTTCACAGGTCATTCCAGAAGATCTTATGAATAAATAGGTCAGGAAATGGCCCTTTACATCCATTTTCTTGTGTCTGGTCTCTTTATTTCATCCAGGGAATTCAAGGATTTCAACCATGTGCAACTGCCTTTCTTTTTTCTTTCACTGAAGTGAGCTTCTGTAAAATTGACACATGAGCTGTATCACTAGAGTCTTTAGCACCTGAAAGATTTAGGATGCTATCGAGTGCCTTAACAGCATTCATCAATATTGTAACATGAGTGTGAAATAGAACCTGTGCTTGCTGAATGCATGACTCACAATTATTTGAACTACCTGAAACTTCATTAAAAAGTATCTTAAACTGCAGTACTAATTTCACATAAGAACCATCAATGGTTTCATTAAATGAAGATGAGAAAACACCCAATAAAGAGTTCTTCATATTCCCATTTGTTACTCCATGTCACCATTGCCATTGAAATACACATTCTAGGTCAAGGGTTATTCATTTCTCTTCATAGTTCACACAAACCTTGATATCTTGTTTCACTCTTAGATTATATGGAATAATGTGTGTTCTGATGTCCTGATCATTAGAACCTAATGGCTAGAAATGTAATAGTTGCACTAATCTGAAGGGTGATGGTAACTTCACTGAAAATAATGATAAATGCATTGAAGAACTGATGGATGCACTTAAGCTGGAGGAGGTTAATGATGGTGCTCCTAACAGATTTGATGTGGGAGTGATAAATTAAAGGTGACTTGCAAAGGTAAAGCACTCAATTCCATTAACTTTACCACTATGTGCTTGGATGCTCTCCCCATACCAGGGCTTAGTTAAGAAGTAAATTGAGTCAATTGTTACTTGAAATATATTTTAGGCCATGCTCTATGGCACTTTTTTCTTTCAGTCTCCAGAACCTTTTGCCATATTTTATGTGAAAACTTATATCTCAGATATTGTAGGGTTCATGGTAGTACAGTTTTTACAGTCCATCTCTTAAACAGCAAGTTCATTTTCAGTTGGCGTATGACTGCTCAGTATTTTAATTTCACTTTAGTTTTAGCCTCTCAGCAGATATAAAATTCAGATCCTTTATATTTGTTTGTTTTGATTTGTTTTGCAAAGGAAGCTCTTATACATGTAGACATATGAGTCAGTGTCAATCAGTTCAGTGGAACTTGTTACTAAACGTCATTACTGACTTTTGGCTTTTGACAGATCATGGCTCACAGACTCTGGACTTCTGAATCTTATCAGAAAAGGACAAACCCCGATTGGCTATGGGGGCTGTATTACAGGAGAAGCAGACTCTCACATATCATGTGAATGAATACATTTTGGTGGTGAAGGAGCCCAAAACCACTATCTCCAGTGATGCCTAAGCACAAGTGTCTCATTACTCCATCTGAGAAATTTGATTACACACCAAAAAAGTTAATAATGTGAGCTCTACAAAGACTTCACATTTTGTATCCCTTGACTGCTTTTGCTACATGTCATTCCATTTCTTATTTGATTGTCATCTTCAGGGGAAAACACTGCAGGTATTTGATTGAAAATGTCCCATTCCTTTCTACTTTAGCTTGCTCATATCAAGCATGTCTATGCATTCAATTCTTGTTTTAGAAATCCCAGCTTTCTGTGATTCACACTTCTCATATTTCCTATTCCTGCTACATACACTGTTCAGCTTTGGATTTTTCTTTTACCTCAGTATGTGCCAACAGCAGAACATCCTTTTTGCTGTTTGCACCATTAGATACAGTACTGCTCATATTTGCATTCTGCTATTCCTTAGTAGGCACTGCCAGTTGTGTGTCTTCTCACCTGGAATATTTATTTATTTATTTATTTATTTATTTACAGTATTTATATACTACTTTTCTCACCCCTAGGGGGACTCAAAGCGGTTTACACATAGATAATGGCAAAAATTCAATGCCTTTCAACTACAATACTAAAACCACACTTTAAACATTAATCATATTAAAACAGTACACACCCAAATATCAAAACGGTTATTAAACCATAAAACAATCTCATCAGTCGAGTCGCTGTTCCAGTCATTGTCCCACTAAAAGCTGCATACATCTATTGTCCGAAGGCCTGGTCCCAGAACCATGATTTTAATTTTTTTCTAAAGGTCAGGAGCAAGGGAGCAGATCTTACCTCCTTTGGGAGTGTGTTCCATAGTCAGGGGGCCACAGCCGAGAAGGCCCTGCTCCTCATCCCCGCTAGCCACATTTGTGCTGTTGATGGGAGAGAGAGCAGGGTCTTCCCGGATGATCTTAAATTGCAAGGTGGGATGTAGGGGCAGATGCGTTCGGACAAGTACTGAACTGTATAGAGCTTTATAGGTCAAAACCAGCACTTTGAATTGGGCTCGGAGATGGACCGGCAGCCAGTGGAGCTGGCATAACGGGGGTGGTATGCTCCCTGTATGCTGCCCCAGTTAGTAATCTGGCAGCCGCCCGTTGAACTAATGGACGTTTCTGAACCATCTTCAAAGGCAGCTGCACGTAGAGTGCATTGCAGTAATCTATTCAGGACATAACCAGAGAGTGGACCACCGTGGCCAGATCAGACTTCCCAAGGTACGGGTGCAGCTGGTGCATGAGTTTGAACTGTGCAAAAGCTCCCCTGGTCACCGCCGAAACCTGGGGTTCCAGGCTCAGCGATGAGTCCAGGATCACTCCCAAGCTGTGGACCTGGTCTTCAGGGGGAGTGTAACCACATCCAACACAGGCTGTAACCCTATGCCCTGTTCGGTCTTTCGACTGACCAGGAGGACCTCTGTCTTGTCTGGATTCAATTTCAATTTGTTAGCCCTCATCCAGTCCAACACAGCAGCCAAGCACCGGTTCAAGGTCTGAACAGCCTCTTTAGTGACAGGTGGGAAGGAGTGACTGATTTGGACATCATCTGCATACAGATAACACCTTACTCCGAAACTCGGGATGATCTCCCCCAGCGGCTTCATGTAGATATTAAATAACATCAGGGACAGTACTGAATCCTGAGGGACTCCATAAGACAATGGTTGTGGAGTCAAACAGGTGTCACCCAGTAGCACCCTCTGGGACTGACTCTCCAGGAAAGACTGGAGCCACTGCAGAACAGTACCTCCAAGTCCCATTTTTGCGAAGCATCCCAGAAGGATACCGTGCTCGATGGTATCAAAGGCCGCTGAGAGGTCCAGCAGAACCAACAGGGACACACTCCCCAAGTCTAGCTCCCGGCGTAGATCATCTACTAAGGCGACCAAGTCTGTTTCAGTGCCATATCCCGGCCTAAAGCCAGACTGTGCTGGATCTAGATAATCAGTGTCTACCAAGAACCCCTGATAGTTGCAAAGCCACCACATGTTCCATGACTTTGCCCAAATAGGAAGAGTTGGAAACTGGCTGATAGTTGACTAATTCTGTGGGATCCAGTGATGGTTTTTTCAACAGGGGTTTTATAATAGCCTGTTTTAGGCTGGCTGGAATCTTGCCCTCCTGTAAGGAGGCATTAACGGTGGTTAATGCCTCCTTACAGGAGGGCAAGATTCCAGCCAGCCTAAAACAGGCTATTATAAAATCCCTGTTGAAAAAACCATCACTGGACCCCACAGAATTAACCCACTCTCCCAAACCCCCTCTGGCTTCTTTGATCAGCCAGGATGGGCAGGGGTCTAGGATGCATGTGGTAGGCCTCACCTTTCCAAGGATTTTGTCCACATCTTCGAGCTAAACCAATTGAAAAGAATTCATTAAAACCGGACAAGCAGATGCTCGTTTTACATCCTCAGAGACTGCTGTTAACATGGCATCAAAGTTGGAACGGATCAGTGCAACTTTGTTCGCAAAGAACCGAGCAAATGATTCACAGCAATCTGCCGAGTTGTCAGGGATCTCTCTCTGAGGCAGATTTAATAGTCCTCTGACAACTCGGAACAGCTCAGCTGGACGGTTCTTAGCGGATGCAATATTGGCCGCTAGGGATGTTTTTTTTTGCAGCCTTTATTGCCACATCATAGGTCCTTAAAAAGGAAACTAGATGTGCTTGGACTGACATGCTACGCTTCCATTGCCACAAGCATTCTAGCTACCTCTTCTTTCGCTTAGTTGCTGCCAGCTCCTCAGTAAACCAAGGAACTGGTTTAGCTCGGTTACTCGAGAGGGGGCGTTCTGGAGCAATCGTGTCTATATATCTGGTAATCTCCCTGTCCCAGAGAGAGACTAGAGCCTCAACAGGGTCCCTTACCGAGGAGGCAGGAAAATCCCCAAGAGCTGTCAGGAAACCATTTGGATCCATAAGTTTCCTAGGATGGACCATTTTAATGGGTCCACCACCCCTGTGGAGGTAGGAAGGCGCAATAAGTCTAAACCTGATCAGGTGGTGGTCAGTCCATGGCAACGGAGCAATGGTTAGCTCCTCCACCCCACCTTCTTCCCATCCCTGACAGAAAACCAGATCCAGCGTGTGTCCAGCACTGTGGGTGGGACCCGATACTAATTGGCGGACATGAAGTCCTGAGCCTCAGCATGAACATTGAAGTCCCCCAGCACAATGAGCCGTTGAGACTCCAACGCCACTATGGCACTATCACTTGTTTCAATCTGGATTGTCTCATAGAGGTTTTAAGGTTTCAGGAGTCATGTATCATTGCCTCATTCTGCTCGGTACTTGCACCTTTCGGTTTAGCTATGGTGCCATTATTATTGCTTCTGAGAGAATAATAATAATAATAATAATAATAATAATAATAATAATAATGGTGATGATGATGATGGTGGTGGTGGTGGTGGTGGTGGTGGTGGTGATGAATTTGTAGACCATCCTATCTCCCCAAGGGGACTCAGGGCAGTTTTCAACATGTATAGCAAAGATTCAATGTCAAAGGGGAAAAAAATCAAACAATTTACATCAGGGCAATCATATTAAACAATATAAAAGCAACATAACTCTTAACTTATTAACAAAGTAGCCAACAATAAGAACTTAAATAACCTATGCACATATAACAATTAATATAAATTAAACAACAAATAAGAACAACTAAAACAATGTCTAAAACTTTATAAATGATGACATGTTGTGCAACAACTAGTGGGCACAGAAAGATCTTATTCCACAACCACTTCTTCTGAATAGCTATTATTTACCACATTCAGTCTGGTTCCTTGGCAAAGGTCTGTCTGAAATGAGATGCCCTACTAGTAGCAATGTCTTGCAGGAGCAGGCAAACCAATCACCACAGAAATGTAGCACCAAGATGGATTAAATAACTTCGAAAGCAATCAATCAGAGCCTTGGTTCTTTAAAATGCCCTAAAGGAGGGAAAATCCAGAAAGTGCAGATTTGGTCATCATTGAAGCATCACAGCAGCATCCTATATCTGCCCCATTTCTTTCTTCAACAGTTCCTTTATGGGTGTAATTTTAGACCAGCTTATTGGAGAATAAGCTTCCTTGAATTTACAGGGACTTAACTTTTGAATAGGCATATATAGTATTACTCTAGAAAAGAGATATTAATGTTACGCCTTTGGAATATGGCCATCTTAATTGTAGCAGTGTTTCATTAAGATTGTTTTCCCGGCCAAGTTGCATAACACAAACACAATTGTGCACATATTAATATTTTGATCTGAGTCCTACTATCATTCCCAAGTAGATCTATTGAACAATTTAGATTTGTCTATGTGTTGACTTGCATTCAAAAATTGATTCAAAAGGCCTGCTTTGGGTGGCACTAACCAACAGGATTCCAGCCTTTATTAATATTTTCCCAGTCTTACAGTATGTGCCTCATCTGTGTAATGCCAGCCTTCCACATAAAAATAATACCCTTGAGAAAATGCCAGCCATCATCATAGTTTCTGACTCAGTGAGTCAATTTAAGCCTCTCTTTATTAGAACAGCATAATCTTAAGATTAGAAGGTAGGTGTTATATGCAAAAATATCTGACACTGGAAATCATATTCTGATGCCTTTAATATGTAATTGCACTGCATTAAATGGGTTTGTCATTGTGATTGTTTCCTTCCTTGCCATCAACACAGGGAGTTCAAATCTTTTCTCTCCAGCAAATTAGTAAAGTAATAATAATGGAAGCTTCTACAGTTAGCCATTTCTCTTTCTTCACTTCATTTTCTATTTTTCCTCTGCTATTCAGTGTTAACCTCTTTTTTCATCTCCTCTCTTTCAACAAGTTATCATTAGCATTAAGTCATTAGCTGTAGAATTTTTGGCATACTAGGTAAACCCTGCTTTGGCAATTGCTATGTTTCCTTACATTGATTTCATCCAATAATTCTTCTTTAAGTGGAAGGCATGGTTCTGTCCATCAGTGAAATTGCCTTTCCTTTTATATGATTGCGTCTTTATCACTTTTATTAAGAATTTTATATGACAAAAAGGAAAGAGCAGAAAAATGTTACAAAAGATAAAGGGAGATTGGTACAAAAAACAATTTTATACACTCTAAGCTGTGATAGGTTCACCTTAGAGTCTCCATAAGAAAAAAAACCCCTAGAAGTTACACAGAAACAACAGTGTCTGCAAGAAAAGAACAGAAACAAATATATTTGACCAGCTCTCCTAATTATGATCATACAGAATTGCATTGGTATCGTTGTATTCTTCTTCTGCACATACATGTTTTGTTTTGTTTTTGTTTTTTTGCTATAATCATATCGCAGTGGTTATCCAATTTTTTTTCCATTTTGTCTTCTGGGATAGTCAGCAAATAAAATTTTGATTCCATTTGAAAACTGACTTTCACTTTTTTGGTATCATATTATATATTTGACTCCAGAAGTTTTTTGACCACTCCACAAGTCCATGAGATGCAGTAGAAAGAGCCCACCTGTTGTTCCCATTTTCAGCAGATGTTAGCAACTTCTTTATGCCTTTAGTCAATTCTTCTGGGGTCAAATATCAGTTACATTTTGTAAAATCTTTCTTCCAAATCATGACATAATGAAAAATTTATACCTTTTAACCATAATTTCTTCTATTGTTTAACTATGACCAACATTTTGTGCCCATTTTATCATGCAATCTTTTATTTCTCCCATTTCCATTTTTAACAAAGGTTCATACAGTTTATCAGTCATTTTTATCATCCATACACTATCTCAGATTTTGATTTTTTTCAGTTTAAATGCATTTAACCACATTAAATCTTTCAAATATTTGTCTATAAGCATAGTACAAAATTTTATAACCTTATGTCAGTAATTGATCAGTACTGACAGATACAATAATATTCTTGGTCAATTTCCAAATAAGCCATAATACAATGCTTTGTATGGTGAAAACAGTAATGGCAATTTAGGTCATAATCTTGGTTTATAACTTCTCCATAGTTTTAATATGATATGCCTGAGCAATTGATTATTAAATCAGCATTCACTGTAACCTTGTCATACCATAAATATCCATGCCACCCAAGCCTCAAATTATTCCCTTCTAAATGCTTGCACTCTAAATTTACATTCCTAAGAGGATAGCCAAATTTGTGCTATGACTCATTTTAGCTGCTACATATTAATCATGGATAGGAACAAAGATGTTCTTCTCTATTCTGTGCATCTTTTGAAATCCTTCACTATTAATGAAGACTTGTGCAATGTGTCATTATACCTGGTTTTAGGATTAAGAGACAGAACCCAGTTTTAATAAATATTACTCTCTCCTTCACAGACTCTTCACTAATAACTTGAACAAATAACCAAACTAGGGCAAGAGAGCTCCTATTCAAACGCATCTCACTTTTCTTTCTCCAAAACTGTTGCTGACATTTATTAAGCCATGGTTTCGCATTAAGAATGCTCCCCCCCCCCCGAGTTAGTAAACCAATGTATATGGATCCTATTTAGGATACACACCACCTGAAATAAATGGAATTGTTGGTCAGAACTAAGATAACTTGATTTTGTTGATTTTAGTGTCAGAAAAACAATCTGTCTCTCTATAGCACCAAACTTAAAAGTCCAACCGCAGTGCCCTTGAAGACAAAATGACGCCAGGGTCACAGTAGGTTTGTGCAAAAGAAAAATTTCTTTACTCTTTACAGCAGAGTTTCAACAGAGTAGAAAATACACAACTTTATCCAGATGTAGCAGAAAATATAGTCTTAAAGCATTCAAAATAAAATATATCTTAATTCAGCAACTAACTTACAAAACAAATGGGCCTTCCCAAAGAGCATTTTATCAACAATCTGCAGAACAAAAAAAATAACAGCGCTCGACACTCTTAACAACAAGCTCTGAATGGTATACTCAAATCTCTGTAGTTATACCCTGTTGATTACAGGAAGAGAAATCACATCTTTTAACCCATGCAACACACTTGCAAGTGGACCCTTTCTTTCTTTACACATACATCTATGTTAACCTTGGTGTTGATCCTTGCAAAAACTCACCCAGCTTTCTGTATACCTTAACTGATTTTACTCAGTTTGGTCAGGTAATACAAATGTTCAATGTACACTATAGCAAAGCTGGACTTCAGAGCTTTCATGCCATTATTCACAAGTGAACTCTATTGAGAGATAAATTCTATTATTTCAACTATGCAAAGTACAGATAAGGGAATGTTAGAATGCTGTATTTAACTACAGTTTACTTATCTAGCATTTTTAAGTGAACCCATTACGGCTTATTCAAATTTCCACCATTGAAATGACATGAATATTTCACAGGGAGTCATGCTCTTATCTAAACACCATGTTTGTTGTTTTAGATGTTTCTCAAAACTAATAAATGATGAGTTAGAGACTGAACGCGTTAAGCTGTGAGCTTCTTAAAGGAAATGCGAATCAACACTACTAATCCCATGATTTTCATATGCACACACTTTTAAACTGTCTGATCTTGAAAAGAGTTTACACAGTAAGTAGCATTACAATTTCTAAAAAGACCATTTCATTTGTACGGATAAGGACTGTAGGGTTCTAATGCAAAAGCTATGCAGTTATGGTGATTATCTGTAACCTATCTGTTTGATATGCTGGTTAATCTTCCTTGAGTAATCAAGACATGCAGTTATGCCAGATAGTTGTATGCTTGGGTGCAGTGTGGACAGAAGTCAGCAGATATTGAAAAATTGTCTTTATTGAACTAATCTATGATTAGAAGCAATTTAGCATTTATGCTGTTACATTCCTGACCTTGCAAGATAAATGTGTAAAAGTTAAACCTCCAGTGCTCCAAGTTCAGAAGGCACCAACCCCCCCCCAATTAAATAGACATTGCAACTGCTCTTGTTTCCAATTTACAACAGCTATAAAGTTAATCTATCATGTAGTTTTCTGGAGTTGAGAGTGTGTGACTCACCTAAGGTTACCCAGTAGGTTTCCATGCGGGAGTAGGGAATTAAGCCCTGGTCTCCAAAGTCATTGTCTGATGCTCAAACCACTGCACCATACAGTTTGTCATTTCACTTTCTTCCACATTTGATTATAATTTTAAAATTAAAGACTGAGACAATAGAGTGCTTGCTTTTTTCCACAGGTCTCTCAGTTAGGAGGGGTTTTTTTGGGGGGGGGGGGAACTGGGGAAAGGGTTTAAGCTGCTTCAAAAGTAGCATGCACTTAAGATGTAAGATGCATTTATCCCCATATATGTCACTAAGGACCTCATCACATGAGCATGGATCCATTTTAAATCCAGTTTCTGTCTCCTGCAGAATTCTGGGGCTTATAGTTTAGGGAGGAACATTTAAATTGCTCAGCCAGGCAGGTCTTGGACCTCTCTAAACTACAAACCCCAAAATTCTTCCAGGGAGAAGAAACAGGATTTAAAGTGGATCCATGCTCTAATGTAATGACGTAATAGGATGCCAGTTATTTTCTACTACTGGACGTGAAAGATAGAAGAAGTGATGGCCCTATCCCATACTGCAGCTCAAGATATCACAACCATTGGAATATTTGAAAGAATGTGGGCTGGAGAAAAAGAAAATATGAGGTGATAGTTTAATAGTAGTTGGAGAATGAGGTGGGAGCTGCAAGTGAAGAGTGTGTGGAAGAAGGAAGGGAGGGAAGAGCGAGAGTAGGTTAGAGATGAAGGGGAGTTAGGAGCTGATAGACTTTTTCACACAAATCAAGCAAACCCGCATTTCAGCTGGATGATGACAGTCCCTATCACATGGTGCTGTGAACATCTCAATATTGTTTAGATCCCATTCCCACCCCAGGATTCTACTATCCCAAGCTGTTGAGTGGTAAAACCTATTAAGAGCAACAAGCACTTTCCACTTCTTTAAAATGACATTTGAAAATGAGATTCCCTTCCCCCCTCCCTCTATTGTCAAGCAGACTGTTTTATTTTATTTTATACATATCTTTGCATTTTTTGTTTTTATTGCTGACATTGTACAATTGAGCTGAAAATAAAAATAGCAATAAAATAGGTAAAAATAATAAAAAATAAGTAATCACAGCAATGTAGGAAGGCAGGATTACAAGGCTGTATGAAAGTATGACTGCAGAAGCATGGAATGGCACATTATTGCAATTGTGCAATCATCTACAAGAACGCAACCGTAGTGGAATAATAGGTTGGTAAGATAAAGTCCTAAGTGTAACTGACCTAAAGTAGTGAGATAGCTTCATACTTGTTTTCATAATAAAGAAATAGCTCCATGTTGTTGAGCTTACACAGGAGTTGCTCCATTCAAGGGACTTTCAGCTCGATGACCAAAAAATTTGATAGCGACCACACTTGGCCATATTGGGCTGAAAATCAAAGAAGACTTTAAAAGAGGGAATTAAATAGGTAACAGAAGCTCAGGGATAAATAATAAATGAGTAGACTGGAATCATTTTTCTACATACTAGACTTTGTGAGAGAAAGAGGAGAAAAAAATCACAGCCATCACAACATCCAGCTGAGGGGAAGGAATCTTGTGGTAATGACTGCAGTTCAATAAATGTATTAAACTGGGAAAGGGGCAATGATAGATCCAGCCAGTGGCTTGTTGTAAAATGCAGCCATGCTGGCCTTCCTGACTGCCTTTGAAAATGATTGGAATGAAGTTTGGCTGATGAAAAAAAACCTTGTGGTTCTCCCATTAACAAAGGAACACATTACAGCAGGGGCTTGATAGCTTTCTGCATCTCTATATGGGAATGCAATAAATCCTCAAGTGTTTATAAAAGTGTATGTTTTCAGCATGAATCTCACCACATGATTGATTGATACACTTTGCACATTAATAACACAAAGCTTCTATAAAACCAAGAAATTATGTGATAAGATATTTCTAGGAATATTTATCTATCTAAGCTTCAAGGCTTTCATACCACCCATGACTGACCATATAAAGATAAAAAAAGTTGTGTTAGAAAAGGGAGGAAATCTACCACCAATTCTGGGAGTCAGAAGATTCAGTAATAAGTGTTGAGTTCCTGTTGGGACTGTTCTCTTATCATTATCATTTTGGTAGTGATCATATTCAAAACAGTAATGATTTTGTGGTACCTGCTGAGTGAGATTTCAGCTTCACTGTAACATTTAATAAAGCATTATCAGTAATGTTCTGCAAAGCTGTATTGATAAGAGCCATCTTTAGAAGATCTTGGAAAGCTTAGTTGTAACAGCAAGGGTGTGCGAACAATGAAAATAACAGAATCTTTAAAAAGCAGCCAACAAGACACATGATACAACAAGATAACACCGCCTGCAAAAGTAGTGAAGAGCAGAACATGTAAACAAATAAATGAATTCAAAAGAGGCTGACAAATAATTTGAGAAAACATTGAAATGAAGGGAAAATAATTAAACTAATGTTACAATGACTAATATCAAAACAATGGCTTAAATCCAGCTAAGTGTTAATGGGATAAAATATCTATGAGCAAAATTGTGCTGGATTGTATCTTATAACCCAATTGTGAAATATATTTTTAAGCCATTGCACAACCATTGTGCAACAAGTGATTACGTTTATATCTATTTTTACAATTGGTTTTACATAGTTTTGGACTATCTCTTGTGCGATTAGTTTCACAGTTGCTTGGGGATGATAGAAACTGGTTTAGTTCTGACTCTTAAAATGTAGTCAGTGGTCAAATGGATTTTGCATGAAGACAATGTCATAATTGGATACTACACTTGTGCACAGATCCATTTTTAGCTGGTATCTTCAGCCATTCGGCTTATACATTTTGAACCAGTGCTCGAAACAGCAAGGGCCCAGAAATCACAGATTCCTATCTGAAAAGGGACCACGTGGCATTCAATCATGGTTCCTTCTGTGTTATTTGGCATCACAGTTTATTTTGATTTCCCTTTATTTTCCTAATTCATTTTATTTAGTGGGACTGACTGGGAGTTGGGGACTGGGGGACTGTGCATGGGGTGAATGTGTGAGTGTGTTTGGCGGCTTGAAAGTCACCCTTAGCTTCTTTTTCTCCTTCCCTTCCTCTCCTTTAGAAAATACTTCTAAAAGATTAATAATAATAATAATAATAATAATAATAATAGTAATCTCAGCAAACAAAAAGAGAAGCCTGCTTATCCTCTAGAGTAGAAAATAGAAACAGACAGTTTTAAGGAAGCAAAACCTCAAGGAGATTGAAGGCAGACAGTAGAGACAGAGGGGATTTTAAAGGTAAACCAAGGGGGATAGCTCACCGATCTCCAGGGGCATTGCTTTTCCTTCCCTGGGCCTCCTTAAAATACCTTGGAAAGCTGTGTGTTGAGAGAAAGCATGTGTGTGCTTGCCTCTCCTTTAGAGTAGAAACAGCTTTAAAAAGCATTAAACCTAAACCTGGTATCCTCTACAAACAGAAGGTAATGGATCAAGAAAAAGTATCTTAACTCTGATACTTTTTAAATCCAGGTCTTAGTGACGAATATGGAAGGGGAGCCTGTGAGAAGTCCTCCCATAATGGGCTGGATAGGGTGCT
This sequence comes from Anolis sagrei, assembly GCF_037176765.1. NCBI lineage: Eukaryota > Metazoa > Chordata > Lepidosauria > Squamata > Anolidae > Anolis > Anolis sagrei. The sequence goes on along the minus strand of NC_090021.1, from coordinate 103,744,564 downwards.
TTCTTAACCCTGTTGCTGACACGCAGGATTCCTTGAAAGGAAGAAAGAAAAAGCTCCCAGGGGAAAGGGGGGCCTCGTAAGTTCCCCATTACTGCCAATGGGTCAAAAATATATGGGGGTTTTTTTTGGCTGCAGAACAAAAATGTCTATTCAGCAGTGCACTCATTTTTGGGAGGCGCAAGAAAACAGATAGGGAGGGCTTCCCGTATCTGGCAAGCAAAAACAGATAGGAATTCACCTGAAATACACAAGCCTATTGGGTACATGCCACAGTTCAATAATCCTGTTTTTCTGTTTATTTGTTATAAAACATGATATTTTGGGACTTAATTTGTAAAATCATAACCTAAATTTGGGTTTAATAGGATTTTCCTTAATTCCTCCTTATTATCCAACATCTTCACTTATCCAACGTTATGCCACCCCATTTATGTTGGATAAGCGAGACTCTACTGTAGTTATGAAAAATATTTAAATGGATAGGAGGGCAAATGGAAAAACACCAGATGAGAAAGTGCAGGAAGTTCTATCCTTTTCGACTGCTCTAAGAACAAGAAAGGTGGCTGTGAGAAATAATGCTTTATTTTTCTAAATGTTTAACTCCTCATGTGAAAAAGAGTTCAAACTTGGTGCAGTTTTTGAAGATAACTCTGAGTTTAAGACTTATTTTGTGCAAAATTCTCTTTCATGGCGGCGGTGGTGGTGGGGACATTTGATTTCCTTACTGCTCTTTTTCTGTAGGCAGGTGAAGACTTTTAAATTCAGGCATGCCTTTCAGATTTAAATTATGTAGCAGAGTGTAGTGTGATGTAGTGTGCTGTGTTATTAACATTTTATAAACTTTTATAAAAGAAGACTTCTACTTCATCTTGTATTAGTTAACTGTAGGCCATCTCCAATCTTTCCTCAGAATAAAGGTGGGGTATAAATGCATGCATTCATTCGTCCATTCTCTTTTGCTATCCACCAACATTCCATTTTCCATTTTTGAGCTGAGAGTAAAGTAACTGTTTGGGGAGGCAGTGATTGGGCTTTCGAATGATGTGACCAGTCCAGTGAATAACAGCAACAACAACAACAACAACAACTAGACATCACAATTGTGGAAAAGAAAAAAGTTTGGATTATTGATGTCACCATACTGAGTGACAGTTGAGTTGAGGAAAAACAACAGGAAAAACTCAGCTGTTTTCAGGACCTCAAAATTGAACTGCGAAGGCTCTGGCATAAACCAGTACAGGTGCTCCCAGTTGTCATCAGCACACTGGGTGCCATGCCAAAAGATCTCAGCTGGCATTTGGAAACAATAAACATTGACAAAATCACAAGCTATCAACTGCAAAAGGCCACCTTACTTGGATCTGCATGCATCATTGAAAAATACATCATACAGTCTTAGACGCTTGGGAAGTATTCAGCTTGTGATTTTGTGATACGAAATCCAGCATATAGATCTCATTTGCTGTGACATACTATGGTTTTGTGTCAGAATAATAATAATAATAATAATAATAATAATAATAATAATAATCTTTATTTGTACCCCACCCCATCTCTCTAAGGGGCTTAGGGTGACTCAGCAACATGAATAATTACAACAAGATACATAAAAAATAAAATAAATAATAACACATCATTGTTATCAGTGAAGAATCATTCTTTCAAGGCTGGGTCTTTGCTTCTTCCAGAATACCAATGTTTGTCCGCCAAATATTTCCAATATTTTTGCTAGATTTTTCATAGACAACACTGATAGAATCTTTCCAGAAGTTGAGAGTGACATTTATAGATGATCCATGTTTTGCAGGTGTACAACAGAGTTGGAAGGACAATAGCTGTACATGCAAGCATCTTGGTAATCCTATGAAAGTCCCGATCTTTAAACACTCTCTGCTTCATTTTTTAAAATGCTGCATTCACACAGCTCAGACTGTATTGTATTTTGGTGTCAATGTTGACTTTTGTGGAGAGGTGGCCGCCTAGGCTTTTGCAAAGGTGTTTAAAGTGGCTTGCAGATCTTTCTCTGAATGAGCACAATAACCAACAAAATTCAAGGATCTATATTGTGAGAAATCACACTTCTTCCAGGCCAATCTGGAATAAACCAGAAATCTGTAAAGTTAGACATTTAAGCACTCACTTTTATTGGATACCCCAAGTGTAAATCTTTAGATTAAACAGGCTTAAAACTATCACTGTGCAGTTTCTTATTTACTTATATATGGAGTACATACAGTTTTTGAAAAGGATTTGGGATAAGCTCATTTTCTAAAAAAAAAACACAAAAATATCTGGACAGGTGCACCATGTTTTCTTAAGATGCTCTGTAGATATTTCAGTGAAGAGCAGAATAAAATATCACAGAAGAAAGAATAGTGGTAATGTGGCCTGAGTGATATTCATAAGGTCCTGGCTGTCCGTTTTGTTCTCTGTGCTAAGTAGTATAATAGATCTACACCATCATTTGCATGGTGCATAGCTGTGCGAAATGAATTATTTATTATATGACAAGTGTCTGGTACCTGATGCGCAGTACTGGCTGATGCCTAAGACGTGCTTTATTTGACTCCCGGTGTGTAAATTTGCATTAAAGAATTCATGATCTCTGGCGATGTTTCATTGTAGCTCTGTGGAGATAACTGTCAATGAAAAAAACTGAAGTTACTGCTTCTTTGGATTAATTGTGCCATTTGCAGAAATGCTGTTTTCTTAAAGCGAAAAAACTGTTTCTGTGCCCAGTTCTGAACAATGAGATGCGCTTAATCTTATGTATCGAAAGAATCTGTGCATGGTGTTAATGTTCCCATTAAAATGTTATGCATTTTGATAAAAACAACAGAAGGAAAAAGTTGATGAGAGCAGAATATTCTGTCTCCCAAAGATCAGAGATCAGTATATCTAGCACTCGCAATCAGCAAAATAATAACATTCAGGCTGCTCTCCCCAGACGTTAGGCATTCCTGATCTTGTTCAGCCAGATATATGTTTACATACTAAAAAAGCATTGAAAGGCTGTTTGAATAAGAAACTGTACTATTTCAGCTTTCTGTGTGAGTTCTTTTATGCATCCCTATAGACTGTGCATTAATCTTTGATGCTAGTTTGCTAACCTTGAAATCATGGTATCATATTGACAATTTTCTTCATTCAGAATGCCTTCATAGGTTGGAAAATTGAGGAAGTGACAGAATACTGAAGTTTGGGGCTTTTCTGGTAGTCATAAGTAGAGAGCACCAAGTTGGGAGCTAAGCTAAAGGTTTTACGATTCTAATGTTTCATTCCCATTAAGTTCAATGAGTGATTGTAACCCAAAATCTCCTTTGAAAATTATACCCTGGTTTTCTTTGTGTTTTCATATTTGACTTATGTACATTTCAGCTATCAGATCAGGCTAGTTGTGCCAAAACATGTGAAAGTGATTTTTAAAAACCCAAAAAAGAAAGAAGAAAGAAGTTCTATCAGTCATGCTAAACATCTTTGTACTCCCAAACATTATTACAAATTGACTGGTCATTATATTTCTAGTATGTGTCTTTGAGTGCAAATGTCTGCATTAATATGCATGCTGTGTTTAAATATTTATATAACTATTTTGTCACGAAACATGCATTTTATTTTCAAGCCAAGAAGTAGGCTGGAATGTTTGGAAGATTTGAAAACTGGTGGAATACAAAATCCATGCAATCACATTACTTCTTTCCAGATATACAGTTCATATAAGATCACTTAAAAATTCACAGTGACTTAATTTCCCAATCACAAACTAGCTTTCATTGTCGTCATCATCATCATCATCAAAATTAGGTAGCATATACAAAGTATTGCATAGTATCTGAAACAAAAGAGCCAATTCATACTATTAGAATTGATATATCATTTTAGACTAGAAGTGGTGATACCTCCAGCATTTGGGATAAATCCTTGAGACACCTTAAGATGCATATATCTAAAGGAGCGCCTCTCTGTTAGGGCTGTGCAGAGTTCCATTTTTCAAAATGGGCTCTGGATTATTCGACATTTTCAGCTGCTGGATGGCCCAGCCACCATTCCCACCCACTCCCCCTCAGTATGCCTACATGGGGGCCTCTTCCTCCTCTTCCTCCATCCCTTCTCCATTTTTCCAATACTCACAACTTTTCTTGCCAAGCGAACCTTGAGGCTGGTGAGAGACTGTACGAGAAGGTGAGTTTTGGCAGCACATGGCAACCTTTGGGGGATGACAGGGGGCAAATAAGATGCCCCCCTCTGTGTAAACCCAGATTGTGGGAGGCAGAAAGCCAAGGGATGGAAAAAAAGAAAGGCCGATTTCTTGCATATATACACACAAATAAAACGTGCAGAGAATCGAGAGGGCCTCACTAAATACAGGTAATGGGACCTGGGAATGCTGACAGTTGGGTCTGGGAGGAAGAGGAGTGCCTTTTCTCTGAAAAATCCCTTCAAGGTCACCATTGGAATGGATTAATAGCCTTTCGATAGGGAAATTTGACTTGATATATGAGGAATTTGAGTTATGAGCTTGGTCACAGAACAAATTAACCTCATATGCAAGATCTCTCTCTCTCTCTCGATCTCTCTCTCTCTCTGTGTGTATACACACACATAACATTTATTTTAGGGTAAATGAATACTAAAACCTACAAGCATTTAGAGAAACCATTGCTAGAACAGTCTTGTAAATTGAAATATTTCATTTTATGTAGATAAATACTTCAAGATATATTCATTCTAGCATTTGATCTAGCATATTATCAAGGAATGAAACATGATAATTAAAGTAAATTGGAACAGATGAGATAATAGATTAGTGAAATGAGAAGTCAGAGGAAATAAAAAAGAATCCAGAGGAAAAATAAACTCCTAATGCATGAACCACCTATTTGGTTTAATTTATGACCCCTCTGTGGACCCATTAGTCTTCTGAGAGCTTCTATTGCAGTACTGCATAAATATGCCAATTGTGAATTTCATGAAATCATGGTCATATTTTGGCAGCTTTTCATTTGCACCAAGAGGTATTATTTCCATAATAGTAAAAATAATGGGACCATATATAGTACGATTTTTGAAGGATGTCAGAATTTGTCAAGAACTAGGCAAAGCTTGGTATAGTTCTGACAAACCTAGTCCTCCACCACCCTAATTTTCCTGAAGTTGAAAGAGAAAAAAGTGAACATGTCAGGAGCTGCAAGGAAACAAGAGGCATCAGGGAATGGAAAATGAAGTAGTTGGCAATGAAGTTTGAGTGGCTAGCTTTAGAGAGGAGAACTGTTCTCCAAGCCAAAAGAATTTGGAAGGAAGGCCTGGAACAATTGCCTGCCACTGAATTGTCCCATGATACATTCTATGAATTTCACACACAGTCATTATAGTTTGCTATATCATTGCATGTCCCTGAGGACTTGTGGACTTCTTATGCTGAATGGGTTCCACTCATGCAAATCAGTAGCACTGAAGATTATTGACATTTTCTTTGCTTTTATGCTTTTGTCTGTAACATTTACTTTGTCAATTACATCCTTCTTGGTATTCATAGTCAATTCTGCCTCTGTGTGACTCTAATTGTATTTTCCTAAATTAAAGAGGCATTATGAAGTTGTTACCCTTTGATTTGGTAGCTTTAATTTCATTTTTCTTTAATCTTTGGAGCACACTAGATTATCAATTAGCATAATAAAACACTGACGAATTTAGTAACTGTGCTAGATATTCTATAAGAGGATTGACCAGAGTTTTCATGCTCAAAGGATAGATACCAAATCTTAAAAGTACAATTTCTGCCAATGGCATTTCTTGTTCAGATTCTCACTATCTTAGGGTCTTTTCAACCTTTATGAGCCTCTAAGAACCAGGTTGCTCCCATTTCTTCCATCTGCATTCAATATCAGCACAGGCCCAGCTCCATTATACATAGGCTCAGAAGGAAATGAAACATCCTCCATCCCAACTGCTAATGTCCTGTCTTAGAGGCAGAGGCGGCCATAGGTAATTTTCAACGGTAAGCAAACAGTATTTTGGTGCCCCCACAACTTTTGCCCCCCCCCCAACCAATCACTGATATATATTTTATTTTCTATTCGTCGTGGGAGTTCTGTGTGCCATATTTGGTTTAATTCCATCACTGGTGGAGTTCAGAATGCTCTTTGATTACAGGTGAACTATACATCCCAATAATTACAACTTGCATATGTCAAGGTCTATTTTCCCCCAAGAGCACCTCAAGAGCGCCCCTGGGCAAAATAAACTATACTGCAAATGATTACTTTGCGTAATGGGTTGAGTCACCCCTGCTTAGAGGTCAAAGAGAATAGGCAGGCCCAACTCAACCATGCCTAGGCCCAGAAGCATCCTGTATCCCAACTGCCACTGATCAGTATCAGAGGGAGATCTAAATCTTTTCCCAAACTGCCATGCCCCTTTCCTTTTCTGTCATATTGCAATTCAATTGTAAACCTAAGGATAATGTACCTTTTGTTGTTCTTTTACTTCTAATTACCTTTCCCTGATCCAAGAGAAGCTGGAGAGGTGAAAGGGCTTTGCCTCTTCCTCCCAGAGAAGTAAACAGCCCAAAGTAGTTCCCACCGGAACTACTTTGAGGGCGGAGCCTGGAGGGAAATAGCCTACCTCGGGCTCAGTCTTTTCCTGACGGCGAGGAGGACAGATGCACAGTGCAGGTCTGGGGCAGTTAAGCCTGGGCCTCCTGCCCCAGTGTTCTGGATCCCTGCAGGACAGTCTTCTTCTCCAGGCTGCTGGGCAAGCCTTTTGGCTTCTATGCCCAGCCTCTACAATGATGGGACTGTGTCATGATACAGGGTAAGGGGCCTAGGGGGTGTGGGGAGGCCTTTGGCCTCCTTCCCCCCTGAGGCCCATTCACTGAGCTCTTAGTGCGTGCGCGCGCACGCTAATGCCTGGGGTTGCTTAGCATTGCTGGTAAGCCCCTGGCTGGCAGCCTGTTGGGATAACTTTGGTGAGGCACTCCATGCCCCAATTTTCAAGCCCCCAGGGTGGGAGAAGCCATCACTCCTCAGCGCCGTTAGGGATACTGCGTTATTACAACGCTCAGGGACTGCTTATAACAGCAGATGCCTTTCAGGTCAGTTATGGGGTGGCGTTGGCCCCATTCCCCCTGCCTGCTTTTGTTTGGGCCCAATTTGACCTGCATTATATACATTACAATTTCTCATTCACAGCAATGTCCCTTGTTTTGATAAAGGCATTAGATTTAGCCTTTACACTGTTATTTTCCTCTCTGAGTTTGTGTCCCCACTCCCTCCTGAGATAAAAGGTAGAAGGGCGGGGGGGGGGGAGCCATTTCACACACCTTCTGCTTGCTTGACTGTGGGGTCTCCCCCCCCCCAGCAGAGCTCCATTGGGCTTAAGTTTGACTTTCAATATACATTGAGACTGTATATATACATATGTGTGTGGGTGTGCTTATGTGTGTGTATATATATATATATATATATATATATATATATATATATATATATAACATGTCTATCTATATATGTATTTATGTAGGTGTGTGTGCGTTTGCATGGATATATCTATATCTATGCTTATAATACGAAACAGAAACTAGGCCTCCCTCATGGCCATCAGCCATTTTAACACTACCTCATGGCCGGTGGCCATTTTGGGGGTGGCTGGTGCCCATAAGGCCCAACTGAGTGGCGGCCATCTTGGACCCTTACACAGACAATTGGGGCCAAGTTGCTACTTACAATTATAGAATCAGTGAGTTCTGAGAGACCTCAGGGGGCATCCAGTCCAACCCCCTGCCAAAACCAAAAATATTACATTCACTGCACCCCTGATAGATGGTCATCCAGCCTCTGTTTATAGGCTTTCAAAGAAGGAGCCTCCACCATACCAAGGGGCAGAGAGTTCCACTGTTGAACAGCTCTCACAGTCAGAGAGTTCTTCCTCATGTTCAGATTGAATCTCTTTTCGGTAGTTTGAAGCCATTGTTCCATGGCATCCTGGTCTCCAGGGCAGCGGAGGGCTTGCTCCCTCTTCCCTGTGACTTCCCCTCATATATTATACAGGGCTATCATGTCCCCTCCAGCCTTCTCTTCTTCTGAATTGAGGTTGTTTCGCCATCGAATGCTGTCAACAACCCACTACTAAATTACAGGATATTACTGTTTCATAATCATCCTGTTTTACCTCCATGCGGCGTTTACAATAATAATAATAATAATAATAATAATAATAATAATAATAACAACAACGAAGTTATTATATACCTGGCCAGTCATGATAAGATTGTTAATCAACACAAGATATGTGGATATACATATATATAATGATATGCACATATCTAGCTATATAGTCATATAATAATCCACATCTATCGATCAGCTATTATAATTCAAATTATATCATTATAGAGTTGATGAGCCCTCAGGGCCATCCAGTCCACCCAAAAGACGGCTATGCAGCCTTGGTTAAAAGTTCCATACAAGACCATCCAGTACTCACGAGACGGAGAGTTCCTCAGTTAAACGGCCTTTACAATAAAAATAAGGAATAATAATATTTTGCTTATTGTTTGATTTGCCTGTGTTGTGATGTTATACTTTCTACTGTATTGTGTTGAGGCTTCGGCCTGTGTAAGCCGCATCGAGTCCTCCGGGAGATGCTAGCGGGGTACAAATAAAGTTAATAATAATAATAATAATAATAATAATAATAATAATAATGTTTTTGACTGTTTTCTCCAAATTAACACATAATCGGCTATACTGTTGATGGCAATGAGGAGACGGCTATGCAAGAGATAAGGTTATATAGAAAGACCCTAACTATAGTTCGCCTAACAGCTACATATATACTGGCCAGATCACAATATCTAACTTAATAAGCAATATATTATATAACAACCAAACATGATTTTAATCACGAGACACAACGGTTCCATGGCTCGACAGATACTTATACAATAACGTTAACTGTATACTGATATGTTGTTACAGGATTTTACCCACAAAATATGAGAGGACTGAAGGCCAGGTCCCGGCTGATAAAAGGCCGACAAAATGCAGTCAGCACCCCCGGAGCTCGGTTTCAGATGACGGAACATCAATGCAGGATTCAACATTTTTCTAGCTCTCATTGAGGGGGTTGGAAAGGATATTGACTATTTACTGCCTGAACTATTCCTACAACTTAATGGGGCTCCCTTTACCTAAACCACCTTTTTCTTCCAATTTTACATTAGTGCCTGATGCTGAGGGGGAACCCGATCAAACTTTGACCATCACATCCCTCCGAGGTCCAGTGACCAAAATCAGAGCCTTCAGCGCCACCGGCTTTACCTGCATTGGCTTTCTCAATGATAACAGCTGCCAACGCAGGTCAGATATAAGCGATGCCCCTAGTCGATTCAACTGAGTCACTAGTTAATATTGATTGGCCTTCAGGTCTGAGAAATGATGTACCACGTAAAATGCAGAATGGTGCTTCACTTAAATCAAACGGCACACTGAAGTAATTCCCCAGTGGCCATTAGTTTTAGCACCCAGACACTTGCCAAAACGACCTGTTGTTAAAATTAGCACTCAGCAACTAGTTGATAGAGCCACAACTTAAGGCCATTGTTAGAGGGACTTGCCCCTGCATCGTTGGGGTCACATCTGCAACAATAATCAATAGTTGCTATTTTGGACAATGAAGTTATAGATTTATTCACCCTATTTAGACATCACAACGGGTCATGGATTGAACAAGCACATAAATGACAACACATGCAGCCAGGGTGGATCGGAGCTTGGCCAATTGGATTACTGATTTATGTTTCACGCTGGGAAAATAACACAATGTTACCTGGCTCAGGCTCATTCTCTTTTCAAATATCTTGATATAACTGGAGAGGCATATTGGAGTTCCCTGGAGATGCTGGGCTCTGATATGACAGGTTGTTTCATCAAAAGGCAGCCGGGGAACCTTAACTTGGCTGAGATTTGATAACGGAAATCATGAGGAGATTAACCCCAGGGTCACATGGACTGGTAACCAGCTACGGTCAGCCTCGGTGCTTAACGCTAACATAAGGTCATTTTAACGTACGGCATGAGTCCACTCATTGCATATAACTGAGACCAAGTTTAACTACCTAAAAGGAGTCATATCTATGCATGGACCCAAGGTGGTTAAAATAGTTTGCGGGGACCAGGTCAAATTAAACTTCCCCCTCTCCCCCACCTGTCTTTGTGGAGGCTTTAATCATGCGATTCAGGTAGTGGATACCAGTACATTTTCTTTGCAAAGGGAGCCTAGGTTGGAGCACGCTAATTTATTTAAGGATGCCATAGAGTTGATAAGGGGCGGCCCAGGACAACAAGTTATTTTATGACTGTTACAGGGCTAGGGCGCCTACAATAAATTAGAAAAAGCTGTTGTTTAACGGCGATTTCGGTTAGACTTAAACAAAGGGGCGCCGTATCACAGAGCCCCCCCTTCTCTTCTTCTTCCCAATAAGTTCACTCAAGATAAGGACCAGTGTGCCCAATCTTTCGCCATTTAACTAGCCAGTTATATCCAGAGTTTCCTGCCCAGTCAGCCTCTGGGCCACTACATTTGGCTCCACGGGATCGCAATTAGGCTTTGCTTTATTGGACGTCTGCCTTACAAGGTAGAAAACAAAACTAATTAAACAGCCAAATAAATAAATTTATGATTGGCACATATCGGCTTTGCTATACAACTAGCAACAAGGGCTTTGGGCCTCGCTGGAAAACACTAAGGCAGCTCACCATGAACGGCAAAAGTGGTGAGTGTCACCTAGGATTGGGCGATCCATATCAAGGACGGGTGACAGCCTCTATCTGGAGATGCCAAGGTGATTTCAGATAGTCTGAGATATGTTGGCGTAACAATGTCAACAAGTTACACGTGATATTCCAGACTTCACTGATCGTTAATTGACGTTTGGATCCTCACAAGACAAGGTGTTCACTTAGAGCTGGTTTGTCAGAGTTTTTTCCCAGGCCATGCATTTGCCTACGGCTTAACCAGTTTTTACAGAATTAGAGTCCTTTGGTCATAATACTGCTCTTACATGGATTTGTGGTTGCCAGAACTTACAAGAGCTCCAAGCCGGAATTCTGGTAATATAGACTGTAAGTTATTTTTAGGACGAGCCCCTTGATTAAGTCAGGGCTAGTCAATAAATGTGTTACGTTGACGGGCTCCCATCCAGTTACATCGCCTTTATTGTCTAGGCCCACAGAGCCCAAGGCAACCACTATCGCCGAGTTTAGCTAAATTACCAAAACACATATAGCTAATTATAACCAATCTTGGACAATCCTGGCTTTATAGTTAATTTATGGACACATGACAGACAGACAAAAGCCATCATCATTACTGTTACTTTCCTGGGGCCGCAACATAGACTGTGGTGCCTTGGCAGGTCACCACAATTAAATATATCTTATATAAATTGGAATAAATAGCTAAATAATACTAATATTGCAATATTAATAATAATACTATTACATTAATCAAGAGATAAGACAATGACGAAGAACAAATTCCACTTGCCCATCTAGGGGTTCATTTAATCCAACTTGTTAGGTTTTCATGTTTCTTAAATGCCAGTTAAAATGCTTGTGAGATCTTAAAACCTCATTAATAGATTAGTGATAGATTCCCTCATGTTTTGATAGTTTCTGACATCGAAGATATTATACCAGCACAGCACCAAAAGGCCATTAGTAGTTTGGTTAAGAGCCGTCCCACAATCAGCTGGCACTGGTGAGATTTAAAGGTTAGGGGTCATCGAGCGGACCCAACAGTTCATTACTACTAAACCCTGTTATTTTCACGATTTTGGCCAGCCATAATCCAACAAACTTTGAAATATGCCACAGGCGGTGAGGGAGATCCATTCAAATTGGAAGAGTGCTGGCTGCACTCATTACAATGGTGGTGTCACTTGGCACGGGATGCCAAACAACTGTATCCGAGTGAGAGCGGGTTAGGCCTCACAGATAATGGTCCGACCTATGAGGGTCATGGGGACTGGATTCATTGAGACTATGGATATCACAAGGTCAGCCTTGGATATACAACCCGGTTTGTGGGGTCAGAGGGGTACAACGCCCCCTCCCCCTTGTCTCTGATCTTTGTTTTGAGTCTTACAGCCTCAGTTTGGTGAAACACAAACAGCTGACCGGATGAACCACAGGGTCAGAGCGACGGAGGCTTGTATTGGACTATCTGTCCCATGGTCGGCACTGGAGACCTGCCGTTATTGATGCCAACAGCGAAAGGCTGGTGTGGTTTTGGAACTACGGATCACCGAGTGATTGGACTAGAGGTTCTCTTACTGGTGATCGATGACAACGTTACATTATTGAAGACTGGTGATAACCCAGCTTCTGACACATTACCATCATCACACACGCTGACACTGACATAATGCAATACAATATTAAGATCTTGTTGGATGGTGACAAGATATACACTGTCATTAATCTAAATTAAGGTTACCACAATTATTAACCGTCAACATGCACAACAGGGGGTTGAATTTTGCTCACGCATACATTCTGGGGCAACTTTGTTACAGGTTAGGCTAGCAGTTGCTTAAGAGCTGTTTTAAGGGGTGGGGGGATGGAGCTAAGTAGACACTTGCCCTCATCCTGTGGCGGAAAAACAGCTAGGAAGAAATACATTTGGTGTTCACCCGAAGCAGCCCCCCTTTTGGGGAAAGCCATTAACATAAACATCACTGGTTGTTACCTTGACCGAGGTGACTACTGGATAAATGGCTTTCAAATGGGGAGGGTCTTACCTCAATATCCTTGAGGAAGATTCCTCCAACATTGGCTAAAAGGTTACCCTGGTTTATGTCACACGGGAACCGGGTGCTTCACCCTATTTTGCCGAGGGGTAGGCCGGGAAGGGACACCACCTCGGCTTTATTCACTACACGTTCATGCTAGTCTGATTAAGTGATTCTGTTGCTGAGTTAATTAGGTAACAATAAAGTTGCCCAGTTTTAAATCCATAACTGTTGTCTGGTGTCTTCTTTTGGGGGGTTAGCAGGCAAAGCACCATGCACAGTGATAGTGCCAAAAATATAAACAAAATATCTACGATTCCATTTATTCAGTCTGATAATTTGGACACAAGGGTGTTCTATTGCAACCATTATGTTCTTAAAGTAAACAGAAGCATACTAGTACTGAAATGTTCACTTCTACCCTTCCTCTTCACAAATGCTTTATTGCTGCTTTGTTTCTCACTGTTCCTGCTACACTGTACCACATAATATTGCTGACTCCAGCTTTCTTTCCATGTATGTCCCTATCTATCACATGCACCTTTTTGTTTTGCCATGAATGCAAAAGTATGCACAGAGACGACGAGAAACACATCTACTAACTGAAAAATAATGACTTCAGGAGAAGCCATTGCGCATGGGTTCAGTTGTGCTATGGTGGTGTTATTTGGGTTATTGATGAGGCAAACGCAAAGCCACTAAGGGCAAGCATGATGTTATGTGATAAATTCCTTTGGCACTTGCAACCATCATACTTAATTTGTGATTAAGCAGTTTCATGTGATAAAATCCTTGGTTTTTGATACAGAAACCCCTTTCTCTTCCCAAAGGAGGAGAAAAACAGACAAATGTATTAGCCCATTTTTGTTGTCCTCAGAGGAGATATTCTTCTTCCTCTGGGGACAGTCACACTGTAGAATTAATGCAGTTTGACACTATTTTAATTACCATAGTTTAATTCCAATTATGGGAGTTGTTATTTTACAAGGTCTTTAGCTTTCTCTGCTTCACCAAACTATCTAAGGATTCCATAGGATTGACCCATGTCAATTAAAGTTATGTCAAACTGCACTAATTCTACAGCATAAATTAAGCTTCTGTGTTTGGAGATTCTCTTTTAGGTATTAGAAAATATGGAGACAGGAGATGGTGGCCAATATGGTGAAGGAGGTAGTGGAACTAGCACATTCATTTCCAATTCCCTTATCTATAAAGCATATATAGGAAAAGCATCCCTGAATAGGGTTTGCCAAAAGAAGAGTATGGGAGGAACTATTTTCCTTTCTTCAGGATATTTCAAGAAATGCACTAGCTCTTCAAATGAAATGAAATGTGTCTAGAAGATTATTTCTTCTTCTTCTTTTAAAAGAACACTTCCAGTTGAAAGCAAATGAACTAAATTTTAATTTTAATTTAAATAACAACGCAGAAATCCCCATTTATTCTTTTAACAACAACAACAACAAAACTTTATTTATATACCACTCTATCTCCCTGAGGGAACTTAGAGTGGTTTCCAAGTAACATCATCAATACATACAGAGTAAACAACATAAACATAAAATTAACAAAGCGTTAAAAGCATAAAAATATCAATAGCACACATATATTTAAAATAACCCTGCCTGTTCAAGGCAATTTAAAAAGGCTGGGCTGAAGCTAATGCGATTTCTAGAGGGCCTGGGAAATTAGGTGCAATGCTATAGCAGGCAACAACAATAATAGGTATAGTCTATGGCTGTTCATTCCCAGAGCCTAATAGGAGGAAATGACCTGGATAAGTGGTAGAAAAATATATGCCCATATTCAACAATATCTGGGGCTGAGCTAGAACTAGCCATTCTCAAAGGCTTGTTTAAACCACCAGGTCTTCAAGTTGTTATTTCTCTAGGAAGGGCATTCCAGAGATGGGGGGCCACCACTGAGAAGGCCCGTTCTATCATCCCCACCAATCATGCTTGTGACGGTGGTGGGAGCGAGAGAAGGGCCTCCCCGGAAGATCTTAAAGTTCATAGTAGTTCATAGAGGGAGATGTGATCACGAAGATAGGGCTTTAAACGTTTAGGGCTTTAAACGAATATTATTCTCTCAGGCTAATGGTTTTTCATTCTGAACATCTCTTTGCTTCCCCCTATCATATTTGAGGGTTTTGCTACCCACCAAATCATCTTGGGAGACTATCTGTGATCCTTAATTTCTTTTACGGTTTCTATTTTAGCCAAACAAAAATTCCAGTTAGTTTTCTTCTTAGGAGGTGCTATCTCCAGTGAAAGATTGTTGTTGCAGTGCATATAACAGAGACAACCGAGGAATATGAAACCTTGAGTTCAGTTGATGGAAAATCAAGTGTTTCTTGCAATATCAGTTCTGTTATTTGAACTTATCTGGGAAGTTTCTACATGGGTAAAGATAGATTAATTAAGCAATAATGATCCAGTGGCAAACATAAGAAGGGACAACAACCCCACTGATCTTTCTCTAAAACCATATAAACCTCCCTTTAGTATTTCTCTCTGAACTTTTCATGCCAGTGAACTCTCAAATAGCAACAGTTTGTTTCTGGATAACCCTTTTCAATTTATGCAGCTAGGTAAACAGATTGTCTTTAATCTGCAGTAAAAAGGGCTGCTTAATGGTGAGGATCTATGCACTTTTCTCTGCCTTTGGGTTTCTGTTGGCAGCAGTGGCTCCTCCTTCTTCCGCCTCCTCCTCTTTTTGCTTCTTGTTTAATTAAATGAAATGTCATAGTAAAGGAAGAATCAGACAACCCATTTGTTTTTATACCGTTCTCGGTATTTTCATTCACTTCTTGTCAGGAGTGCACATGGGTAGGGTCTAAGTCATTTCAGATTTGCATCTCTTTGACAACCCCCAGTTTAGACCACCAGATCTCTGACCACACACTATACTGACTGGAGAGCTCCAAAAGAACTTGACATAGAGTGCCAATTCTTTGAATATTTCATCTACTTCTGCAGCCAAATGTGAATTTCTTTATGACCCTATATTATTCCTGATTCCCCATTGTTCCTACATTTGCTCTTTCCTTTAGAACGGAAACTCCTTTGCAGTCGGTGGCTAACACCTCCTGACCAAACACTGTGATGGTATCAAGGTGCTATGTGGCCTTTTGATTTTCCTTTTGTGTAGTTTGCAATGCTATGCTTGGATAGGCTAGATTTAAACCAGTAGTATAAGTTAAGTTCACACCACCACTGGAGGGATAATGAGACAGATGGTGAATTTTATAAGGCAATGATTTGGTTTCTAGGCAGAAACCTATTTCCAACCCTGCTTTAAGAAAACATTGAAAAGATATAAATCTCCCCCCTTCCTTCTGCCTTCCCCTGCTGTGCCTTCTGCCTCCCTGGTGCTGTATTGAGCTTGCAGTCCAGAGACCACCCCAGTATTTTAGAACTGCTCTGAACTACTCATCCCTGAACCTGTCAGCTATAATTGGTGTAAGGAAAAGGGGGAGGCCTCAGCATGGCTTGCATTTAACACTTTTCTAAATCAGGCTTGAAAGGATATAAAGGATGTAATGAGATAGGAGAGCATCAGAGGAAATGTTATCTTTATTCATTAAAATGAAATTTGCTGGCTTAACATCCTGCTTCCCTTCTCATTCTGTAGGTTGCTGCTAAAATTCGACTGCGCTCGCAAGCAGAAGATCATAGTTGACTCTCCTGCCAAATGTTGTAAGGAAACTCTGTGGGAGGATGGCAGAGATTAGTCATGTGTATATGTCTCTGTGTGTGTTTGTATATACATGCCAGGATCTATCCAAGGTGCTGAATCTCCAAAACAGGCCCAAAACTTTGGATAGTTTCATAAAAATTCAAGTCAAAACCAGGGCAAATTTATCATCTGACTTTAGAGCCACCAACTGGCCCCAATATTACACACAAAGACCCCAGATCTGCCATGCTGTTGCTTAAAACCTCAGCATTCAGTGTAGATACTTCATGAATATACAGGTAAAACTTTTACTTATGAAGCTTTAAACATGGTGTAAAAGAAAACACACTACATAAAATCAAAATGTAATAGCTACATAACTACATTGCCCATAAAGCAGGTAATAGCGTAATTTGCACAAGGAAGGCTTGAGGAAATAATGTGTACCCAAAGATACGCATTGCTGGGTAGGTATAATATCAGAAGGAAGAAAATTGAATGGTGTGTAATGTATGCAACTATGCTAAATGCCCTGCTCTGAATGATTAAAAAGACTTCTAAAGTTTTCTTTGACTATTGTGGCTTTTCAAAGGAGCAGACCATGGATCCCTGCTCCAAAGAAATTATCATTTCAGTGGCACATCATGTCACATAGCGGTTCTTACTGCAGAATGGATGCCATAGTCATCATAAGAAAAAACAGGTCTGTGTATGAAATGGTTGGCGGATCACTGAAATCAGTGATATTTATGCATATCAAAGATTTACAAGGTAGAAAAGTCCTCTGATAAAGGATTCAAAGTCAAAATATCTATGAGTCAGAATGGCAACACAATTCATTAAAATAAGGTTTCCTAAGAGCAGTTCTTCAGGATTGTGGTACTTCTGCTATTTCATTTACATAACTTCAAGTTTGACTTATTCAGGTTGTTGTTGTTGTTAACATGTAAATTATTATTGCTATGAAACATGAGAAAATAACATTATTATTTTTAAATGATAAGCCAAAACTGCATGGGCAAGGGAAACCAGTGAATTCCATTTGAAAGGCAGGGAGAACCTTTTCTCCATGGCTGACTATCTTGTCTTCATTTCTTTTTAAAATGTACTCTCAACATCAACAGCAGACTACAACATGGAAATGTATTTATTTATTTAAGATATTTTTACTCTGCCTTTCTCTGCAAGCAGACCCAAGGCAGCTTACAACAGATAAAACATACAATACAGAAGTTAATACATAGTTAAAATTAAATATTCAATATAATCAATTACCACTTCCCCAAAATAAACCCCTTTGACGTAAAAGCATTACACACTAAATCTTTGCTGAGCCTTAGAATATATGGTTTTGTCTTTAGTTGAAAACCTTCTTAAATAAAAAGGTCTTTACCCCCTTCAGGAAACTCAACAGGGATGTGGTAGATCTTTATTCTTCCAGAAGGATGTTTCAAAGTGCTGGTGCCATCCCTGAAAAAGAGCCTTTCCTGGTTCTATTTAGATGTATGCTATTGGGGGCCTGTGTTTAGATAAGGGTCTACCCATAGGATCTCAACGCTCTACCTGATATGTATAGGGGTACACAGTGTCCCTGGTAGCCTGGACTGAAGCTGTAGTGCTTTATAGGTAATAACCAGCACCTTGAATTGTTCCCAGAAACATAGACCAGCCAGTGGAGCTGACTCAGTAAATGAGTAGCATGTTCCCTGAGATCAGCCACCATTAGAAGCTTGGCCACAGATCTTTGTATGGTTTGCAGTTTTTGAGAACTTTTCAAGGGCAAATCTATGTAGAGTGCATTGCAATAATCTGGTTATAACCATTGCGCATACCACAGTGGTCAGTGGCCTCACAATGGGTTCTTCAGTAAAACAGATGATCTTCTACTTCAGGAGCCCTCAAACTATCTTGAACAATTTGATGAGTTTATCTTTTGCAGCTGCAATTAAGGTGGAATATAATATTTTCTAAGTGGCATAGATGCAGTGCTGTATGTGTTTTGATGGAGTCTAGTCTTCTTGTGGCCAGATTCATGCCATTTTTCTCTCCACTTGCACTCTAGTCTCCTCCCCATCCATTTCATTGTTAGTAGCTTCCTGGAGAGCCAGAGAGCCAGTTTAACTCCACATCTGGGAAGGGGGTGCTTTGGAGCAATCATATAGATCACCCTGGCTGCCTCTGTATTCCAGAAGTTGACCAAGGCCTCAATAGGATCAACTACTCTGGCAGCAAGAAATTCCCCAAGAGACCTTAGGAATCCATCTGGATCCATCAGTCTCCTGGGGTGGACCATCTTAATGGGTCCGCCACCTTTGTGGAAGTTAGTGAGTCTAAACCTGACCAGGACATGATTTGATCATGACAACGGAACTAGACAGTTCCTCCACTTTCAGATTCTAGCCATCCTCACCCTCAGAGATTAAAATCAAATTCATAGTGTGTCCAGCATTTTGAATGGGGCCAGTTATCACTTGGGAAAGCTTCATTGTTTTCATGGTGGCCATGAAGTCCCGAGCCACTCCTGATAGGGTTGTCTTGGTGTGGATGTTGAAGTCCCCAACAACCATGAGTTTAGAGGAGTCCAACACCAACCCTGAGATCCATCCCGACAGCTCAGGTAGTGAGGCTGTTGGCCAATGAGGTGGCTGGTACACCAACAAAATCCTCAGTCTGTCCCCATCTCCCACTCTAATGTAGAGGCACTCAAAACCATCTGATTGGGGCAAGGGGATCCTGGTCAGTGGGATGTAATTCCGATAGATCTCATCTTATACCTTCAGACCTCCCCATCCCTCCTGGAAGAAGAAGAAGTCATTACCCAAAATTTGTTGTGTGTTGTGTAGATTTAGGATGGCATAGTGATTAGGCTTTTGAGCTAGGAATTAACAGATGTGCGTTCAAGTTCATATTAAACTGTCTGTCACTGAGTGACTTGGGCCAGTACTCTCTTATGATCTGGCCCACCTCACATGATTGTGCGGATCAAGCAGAGTGTAGGAGATTCTTAGATGTCTCATTGAATTGATTGGAGGAAGCGCAAGATATAGAAACAGTTCTCCACAATTGCAGATTTCACTTTTGTGGATTTGATAACTCAAAGATTCAATCAGTACAATCTATGTAGGAATCTCTAGGTGTGACTGTATTGTCAATGTTTGGGGAAGTTAACCATGGAATCTCACTGTAGAACCTAGAGATTCCTAGAGCAATGTTCTTTCAGATTTAAAAAATGGCAGGTTTTTATTTGTGGTATTTTCACTTTCACTGAGGTCTATGCCCCTAATCTTTATGAAAGTGGGGGGCCTACTGTATATACATATAAACAATGATCCTTAACCACATTTCCTCAAGAGTTTATGGTTATTTCTTAATAGCACACTTGTGAAAAGTACTTCACAAATGTTGATGGACTCATTAATCATGCAGCAGCTCTATGAGGTAGTTCACTTTAATTCTGCTTTATGGTTGTGCATGGATACAATACTACATTTGTTGCATGGGGCTATGACAATTGTGCAGTTTGAACCAGTCACTTCTTGCCTCGTTGTTCACTCTTTTAACCACTGTGTCAGGAACTAACAAGCACCCACCAAGGCATTTTAGCAAGAAATGTGCATATGACTCTGTTCATTTATTATACATTATGAAAAGGAAATTATTCCAATAATACACCTGTGCTATTAATATTCATTGCTCAGGATTGCATGCTAAGGAAAGGCCAGAGGAAATTTCATCATTCCTTCCAATATATATTTAATAAAGCCAGATTAAAAGGAAAAAAAATAATTAGAGGGAACTTTGAGCTAAAAACTATTATGTAACCTTTTGCTCCAAGTGACCATTCCCAGACACCCTGAAGGATTTTTGAATATAAAAATTGCTAGCATTAAGAGACCCTTTTGCTGGGCATAATTACTGATTGGTTCTAGAAGTAATCAGTGTTGAATACGGGAAAATATATTGGAGTCAATTTAGCCTATTCACATTGCTGTGCATCTTTATTTTATATATTGACATAAAATAGCTAAATACAATATGCATGGCCATCTTTATTTCACTCCTGCTTTTTTGCTTGCAGTTTTAATTGAAATATGTTTCCTTCTTTATATAATCATACTAGATCTTTAATTGTTTTTAAAGGAAAACACGCTGTTCAAAATAGGGAAACGATAACTGTGAATATCTCATGCATATTTAGCATCAGGGACAATACCTGCTGTAGTTGCATTTAATTTTGCTGTTCCTGTATTATTTGTCTCTGCCGCTGTCACTCAGACTTAGTAATGCAATTCTTCACTAATTTTATTTTTGAATTAAGCTATGAGTATGTTTAGCAATTTTCTTCCTACTGTGAGAAAATTATTGCAACCTGCTTTTGAAGACTATTCATAGTTCAAGATTTATTCTTTGGCAACATTTGAACTGTGAAGTTTCTTGTTACTTCTTGAGTCTCATGATTTCCTTACAACTCCAAAACACATATTTTTCCACCATTTTTCAAATACTTATTAGTGTTCTTTCCTTCCCTACTTAGGTCTCCCTTCTTCAATTTTCTGTTGCAGGTACAAGTCTTCCTATGTTAACCAATCACTTGTTCTCCATTAACGAAAATGCTTACTTTTGTAAATAGTTACTTCTTTCTTGTTGCTTACATATTGGATTTGATCTTGTATCCATTCTCACAGAGGTTATAATGTAATTTTTAAAAGTCATCAGCATGATGGATTGTTGAAATATCATCAGCCTAACATTGCTCAGATACAGAAAGTATCAGCATACATTCTAGTTCTTATTCTTAAATGTAACTTTTCAAGCTCTGGCTCTACAGTTCTCTGTAGGTGGAGGGTGGAGTGCCCTTTGCTATATCAACATCATGTTAGAGCTGCAACAAACCACAAGAACAATTTGAGAGCTACTCCAATAATTCTGCAGTGTAGATACACCGTAAGGCTGAACTCTTACTAGATAATCATAGAATCCTTGATTGGAAAAAAACTTGTGGGCCATGCAGTCCAATCCCCTGCCAAGAAGCAGGAAATCACATTCAAATCACCCCTGACAAATGGCCATCCAGCCTCTGTTTAAAAGCCTCCAAAGAAGGAGCCTCCATCACACTCCGGGACAGAGAGTTCCACTGCTGAACAGCTCTCACAGTTAGGAAGCTCTTCCTAATGTTCAGGTGGAATCTCCTTTATTTTGAAGACATTGTTCCACATTCTAGTCTCCAGGGCAGCAGAAAATAAGCTTGCCCCCTCCTCCCTATGACTTCCCCTCACATATTTACACATGGCCATCATGTCTCCTCTCAGCCTTCTCTTTTGAAGGCTAAAGATGCCCAGCTCTTTAAGCCACTCATCATAGGATTCTGCAGATCCTTGATAATTTAAGTCGCCCTCCTCTGGACACTTTCAGCTTGTCAACATTCATGTGTGGTGCCCAGAATTGGGCACAGTATTCTAGGTATGGTCTGACCAAGCCAGAATAGAGGGGCAGCATGACTTCCCTCGATCAAGACACTATACTCCTATTTATGCAGGCCAAAATCCCATTGGCTATTGTTTGCTGCCACATGACATTGTTGGCTCATGTTTAACTTGTTGTTCATGAGAACTCCAGGATCTTTTTCCTACGTGCTGCTGTCGAGCCAGGCATCCCCCATTCTGGATGTAGGCGTATCAAAATTTTAGCTTTTGATAAATAATAAAATAATGTAATTATGTAATCAGTAGAATACAATCAAGATTATATTTAATGGAAGTTCTTCTCTTTTACTGAACTCTGGTAGGGAGAAAAGATGTCATCTTTGTCTTTCCCCTAAAGAAACAGCATGCAGACTAAGCATGTAAAGGAACAGCATGCAGACTAAATCCTATGTTTATGCCAATTGTAGTTTTCCCTATATGTTGTTCTCAATTTTTCTTTTTAAATTAATACAAATGTTAACATTTTCTTTGCTGCTTCACTGACACTGCAATTATAAGATTCAATCTTGTTACCTTTTAAAAGCTCTGGGCCTCTATGTAGGCTTTTTATCCTAGAGGACAATGTAGAATGGCAATTACTGGCTGGAAAATATGGATTTCTTCTACTCCTTAAGTAGAAATAGCTTTTGGTTATAACAAATCTGATCCTGGAAGGTATTTTCCATAAAGAAAACTTTGATTCACACACCAATATCATATGATTGGGGAATTTAAAAATACCATCTGTACTATGGGACATTTATCTTTCACACACACACACACACACACACACACACACACACACACACACATTTCAAACAGCTGCATCAGTTAACTTTCTTTTGTGATTGAGTGTGGATATCACTATTGTTATTGTTATATTTGTTTATACCCTATATTTTCCCCAGGCTGGGATTTAAGGCAGCTTGTAACAAGGTGGAGATCCATCTAGAACTGGTTGGAAGAAATTGAGGTTCTTTGAACAGTGTTTATACTGACTCTTGTTATTGCTTTGTCCACTCAGGTTTTTTCTCTTACGGTTTGCCTTGCCTTAAACAGGTTTTTTTTCACTATTTGGGAAATCATCCTTGAAATCAATGGATGTTGTCAACAGATCTTGTCAGACACGTATTTTCTTGTCATGCTGTTTGTGTCCAGCAAGACATCACAAATTCTTCACCACAACATGAACATTTGATGAAAAACAAAGCCTTGAAAAGGAGATGCTGCCTTGAGCTGGTCCTACAAGATATGTACCTTAGGGATGACTTTAAAGCATAGACATCAAAGAAGAATTCATATTATTCTTCCATAGAAATGTTGCCACTTGCAGTAACCTCATCAGCACCTCAAAGTTAGTTTCCTTGACCTACTATTTCAAAATACCGAACAGTTATTTCCATTCATACAAAACTGCATTTCTTTTTTACCTATTGCAGCTTGAATAATCTCAAATATAATCACTTTTCACTTTCAATGACTTTTGTTGATGTTCAAAGTTTATGAATGTTTAACTTCCTTTCTTTATTAAATTCAAAAATTCTACACCTTCTGCACATTTAGACTGCTTCATATGTGTTATGTGAGCCACTGTGAACATGTTTCTATTTACATTTGAGTAGCAGAACTATAAGGGAATATGCTCTACCTTCTGTCCTGCATCTTCTTAGAAACCATAAAAATCTGCTCCAGGAAGTGTGTGTGTATCTTCTAAAGTAGATTTCAAGGGGGCATAGCAGCTACAGTGAAAGGAAAGAGAGAAAGTGTTCCACACTTTGTGATGTTGTTTCTACCTACATTCTTTTAGAAAATGGCATTCTGATCAACTGGAAGTACACAGAAATTCAGTTGAGATTAATAAGTGATGCAACTGGAGTTCACTTTAAATTTATTCTTCTAAATTTCAAGAGGTGGGGGTATTGTTTGAAATTTCAGGGTTAAAATTTCAGCATGCCAAGCTCTGATTGATTCATAGAATCATAGAGTTGGAAGAGACCACATGGGTCATCTAATGCAACCCCTTGCCATGCAGGAATCAAAGCACCCCCAATAGATGGCCATCAAGCCTCTGTTTAAAAGCCTCCAAGGAAGGAACTTCCACCACACCCTGAGATAGAGAGTTCCACTGCTGAACAGCTCGTATAGTCAGGAAGCTCTTCCTAATGTTCCAGCAGAGACATGCAGGGTGGAAGGCAAGACCAGAAGCCAATTTATTGCATCGTTGGCCAAGTAAGATGTTAGGGGAATTTTCCAAATCTGACACCCCTTGCACTGATAAGCATGCCCCCCTCTCTATATAACTGACATTTGGAAGAATTGACATCTGTTGTGATTGGTGTAAATTACGATTCATAGTCTTATGGTTCACAGTACATTCATTGTTGAAATCATAGGCATAACTCTGACTGGTACAAATTATAATCGGCAGTCTTATTGGTTCAAAGGTACATTTATTTACAGCTTGTAAACAATTCATGATATGGCAGAAAACATAATAAAGTTCTTATTGGAGGAATTCTGTAGTTCATCTCCTGTATCTGTGCTACCCCTTTCTGCTCCCAGGGATTAACTTGATAAGCAATGCTTGTTGATTTACTGGCAAAGAAAAAGATTCCCATAGTATGATAATATTTCCAATTTGATGGGTTTAGGATCTCCAGGGAGAGATCTATTATATACAGAGACAGAAAAGTGACATTCTCACGGCCTGTTTTGCCAAAGGCTGCACCCTTTTAAATACTCATGAGTTATTGGCTTTAGGCAAGGCTACTCCACTATAGACAATGCCTTTGTTCTTCAGCATGTTATTGACAAATATTCATCAATGAACAGAAGTTTATATGTTGCTTTTATAGACCTGTCCGCTGCTTTTGACTCTATAAGCCGAGAGTTACTTTGGAGGAAATTTTCGAAGTCCAACATAGATAAAAGACTCCTAGCTCTTATGATTGCTCTCAGTTAAAGTGAGATTAGATAACAGTTAAAGTGAGATTAGATAACAGTGGGGCAGCCTCCAATGGAATACCTACAACTAGGGGTGTGAGACAGGGATGTTTGTTGGCTCCGTTCTGTTTTAATTTTTATATTAATGATATCGTAGAATATTTGAATATGAAAGAATGTCACAGTCCAAAGATTATGGATAGGGAGACAAATATTTTGATATACGCAGATGACATAGTATTGTTATCCACTACCCCAGTCGGGTTAAGGAGGTCTCTGCAAAAACTTAACCAATATTGTACTGAAAATGCCCTCACTATAAATAAATATTATAGATAAAATCCAAAATAATGGTTTTTGGTAAGAAAGCTAAGGCTCCCAACTGGCACCTTGACGGGCACAAAGTGGAGCAAGTGAGGACATTTAAATACTTAGGTCTTCATTTTGCGGCATCAGGGGCATGGACCCAACATCTAAAATTAAGTATTGCAAAAGCTGATAATGCCGTGCAGGCAATTCATAAATTATGCATCCACAATTACCCAGGTTCCTTGCGCCCCTTTCTGAAGGTTCTTAAGGCAAAGGTGTTCCCCATCGCTTTGTATGGAGCTGAAATATGGGGTGAGCAAGACCCTTTATTGGTAGAGAGATTTCAACTGCGTCACCTGAAAATTGGCTTAGGTGTGGAGAGATCTTCCCTGTCAGCTGCAGTGAGAGCACTCATAAGTTATTGAGAGGGAAATGAGGAGCTGACTATGGGGTCAGTTGTGGTCGTTTCCCTTGGTCTTTTGGACTCAGAGAGGTAACTTGAGGGGTTCTTTCCAGACCCCAGAATTTGGGGGCCCCTGTTTTATGGTGACAGGGGAACTGAAACCTGATAGGCAGGATTTGGTTTATATTTATGCATATCTGTATACCTGAAGTCCCTGGGATATGAACAAGATAGGTTCTATAGGTTTGTTTTTAAATGGCATTTGCATGTAAATTGGAACAGATACATTTTTAAGGTCAAACCCCAGCCATATATGTGTGTGTGAGTAGGAAAGTGGGAAATGTTAACACCCCTGTGTTGTTTGTTTTGCTATCTGTGCCCTTGTTCAGAAGATTTCACTTCCCTTTCTTTCTCTGTGACAATTGGACTTTGAAAATTTTGGGTTGTCATGGAAACAAGTCTTAGTGATAAAGCTTTAGTGGAGACACATTCCCCCCCCCCCCCAATAACTCTTACTGGAAAAAAATCCCTCCCGAGGGGTAGATTTCCTTCCACTTCCTGTTGTCTCACCTCTGTTTGTAACTAAGAGTAGGATGTAAAGTGGATGTCTGTAACTCAGGAACTGCCTGTATATGTGTTTGACATATATTGTGTATTTCTCTGGAACCGAGTATGGCAGAGAATCTCTCTATGAAAAATCTACTGTTAATAAATCAGGAGTGATACCTCTCCACAGGAACATAAAAACAGAGATGGTCAATATAAAGTTTTAATAAATTTTAGTATTTTAATGTTAAATGGTGAAAATGTTTGTGGGACCTTTGAGGGCCTTTGGGGATAAAAATTGATTTTTTTTCCAAGGGAGGTGTAGCTCTCCAAGTCTACATGAATAACAAAAATTGAAATTAAATACTTGATTTCAACATACCTTTTTCTTATGCTCTCATGGGAATGCCTTTGCTAATAGCAGAAGAGGGAGACCATTTTTGTGGATTCCCCTTTCACTTCCTTCTTAGATCTTTTCTACACTGCCATTTAAAATCCAGATTATCTGCTTTGAACTGGATTATATGGCAGTGCAGACTCTAACAATCCAGTTCAAATCAGATAATCTGGATTATCTGATTTGATAATGTGGATTATATGGCAATGTAGAATGCCCCTTCTACACAACTTTATAAAATCCACATTATCTGCATTGAGCTGGATTATATAGCAGTGCAGACTAAGATAATCTAGTTCAAATCAGATAATGTGAATTTTCTGCTTTGACAATCTGGATTATATGACTGTGTAGAAGTGGCCGAAGTGGCCTGAGCAACAAGTGGTTAGCAGAACCTTAAGAACAGTTTTGGACTTCAGCTCCCAGAATTTGTAAGCTTTGTTCATGCTAGCTAGGAATTCTGGGAGTTAAAGGCCAATCCAAATGAAAGATCAAAATTTGGGAAGCACTGCTTTAGAAGAATGTAGAATATAAATGGCTTGGAGGGATTAAAATCTCCTTCCCTCTCCAGTTGTTGAAAGTTTCTGTTGAATGCATGATTCTTCTGGGAGTCTTCTTTCCATTTGCTTAGGGGGAAACAGAAAAAGAAGAAGATATACACATATTTTAATTTCATTTTTGAACCCCATAACCCATAATATCGAACAGCATATGCATTTTTGGTACAGCTCTATTAATTTTTGTTATACCATATGCATCACATTAATATGGCAAGGGAAAAAGTTTTATTATTGATAAACTCTGCAGAGTAAATGAGCCTAAATTGACTTAAAATGTATACAGAAATAAACCTCATTATGAATTACACAGGCAATAAACATTTGAACACTCTCTCTGGATGTATCGGGACGATTTGTAAGCAATTAGTTTCATAAGCAGAAATAATGAAGTTTCATGATAAACTTCAAATCCCCATAGATTGCTTGGGCCCATTGAACTGAATAGTATCTGTTATGAGGTACCAGACTTCCAAATGTCCTGGCTTTGTTTCCGCTAAAGATAGTTTGTCTCATCATTCAATACTGTCAGAGATATGGCTAACAGTGTACATTTTGCTCAAAAGTTCTCTAGGGTTATAAAACACTTTGCCTGGATCCCCCCACACCACCCCTGGAGATTCATTGCTTTTAAAAGTGCATTAAAAGGAGCTTATAAAAAGTGTGGGAGACAAGCAGGATGGAAATTATAGGGGAGGCTGAACAAGTTTCTTCCTGGATGGGTTTGAAAAGTCAATTAAATTCTTGATTTCAGTGTAATTTCAGGGTTGCTGGAAACATAACCTTTGTATATTGAAGTCATTGCTGCGTTAACTCGCTGTTACCAGGCTATAATATGATATATGGATGCAAGCATTTCAAAGCTAGTAGAGACACAAGAATTTGTGGTGGGGAAGGACTGTACTTTAGCGATACAGCATATGCTTTGCACATATTAGGTCTGCACTGTAGTTTGTGGCCTTCCATTCAAGAACTTGGAGCACATATGGAGAATATATCTGTCAGTCATAACAGGCATTTCTTGGCTAGCAATGACAATGGTGTGGTTCTATATAAGGTGCTGGTGTTAACCTACAAAGCCCTAAACGGTTCCGGCCCAAAATACCTTGAGTACCGCATCTCGGCCTACGAGCCCACGAGGACCTTGAGATCGTCCGGGGAGGCCCTTCTCTCGGTCCCGCCTGCCTCACAGGCACGCCTGGCGGGGACTAGAGAACGGGCCTTCTCGGTGGTGGCCCCCCGGCTGTGGAACTCCCTCCCTGCTGCGATCAGGCAGGCGCCTTCCCTCATGGCCTTCCGCAAGGGCCTGAAGACTTGGCTCTTCGAAAAGGCCTTCAATTAAGTGCTTGTTTTTCTTGGAATGACCATCGGAACGGACTATGTCTACGAGATTGATTAAGATTCAAACATGACGAAGCGGATTTTTAGCTTAATTAGTTGTGTGTTAGTAAGATGTATGTTATAGTCCTAATCTATTGTAATTGTTGTCTTTATGTTCTATGTTTTGTACACCGCCACGAGTCGCCTTCGGGCTGAGAGTGGCGGTTAACAAATGCAAATAATAAATAATAATAAATAAATATAAAGCAGCTTGATCAAGTGTCAGATTTAACTGCATTGACGAAGGTCTTGTACATTTCTAATGAAGCGCAACATTTCTAATGTTGTTGTTCATTCGTTCAGTCATTTCTGACTCTTCGTGACCTCATGGTCCAGTCCATGCCATAGCTCACTGTCAGCCGTCACCTCCCCCAACTCCTTCAGAGTCAAGCCAGTGACTTCAAGGATGCCATCCATCCATCTTGCCCTTGGTCGTCCCCGCTTCCTTTTTCCTTCCATTTTCCCCAGCAATATACCAGCATAGTTATGGTGAATCTTACAGTTTGAATCATAGGATTGGAAGAGATAACATCCATTCCAGCCCCATCATGCAGAAACACAGAATAAAAGCATCCCCGATAGAGGGATATCCAGCCTTTGCCAATGGACATAAAGACCTCTATAATGATTCATAACCTAAAGTCCATTTGAGAGAGAGTTTTGTGTGTATGTGTACTTATGAAATGATTGGTATGCAGTGGAAATGCACAGTTGAAAAAATACAACCACTTGCAAAACTATTTTATACTAGTATAATGGTTTAACGGAATGGGGCTGCCTTGCCAGGCTAGTGTGTAGGAAAATTTCACGGCCCTGGGAGAAAAGGCCCAATCCAAGCTGAAGGAGGAGGTTACAGCCCACTCCTTATATGCTAGTGATGTATGATTGGTAGGGGAGCTAGAGACTGTTGCTTAGCTATAGAAGATAGAGGGCGCCAGTGAGAGCAGTAGTCTGGGGAAACTGGGAAAAGTCAGAATGGAGAAAAGAAGAGTTTGCAGGTTGGAGGGAAAAACCTCTGGGGTGGGGGAAGGAAATTAAAAATTAGCCTCTGAGGAGAAGTGCTACTAAGGGACAGAGTGCTTATATTAGGAGCCTCAGGAAGGGAAGACTGAGGGGTTTTGAAAAGCCTGGCCCATTCACCTGTGAGTGAACATAGTTCTGTGGAAGACAAGTTAAGGAACCATTTTCTTTTAAGGAAACAGATTGATAATCTTCTGAAACCACAAAGCATCTGAACCTCTCCTAATATCAGAGAAGCCTTCTTGTTCTAGTTCAAATAAACTTCACAAATCTGTTTCTACTTCACCACAAATATTCAGTGTGTCTTTCTGTGCCTCAATAGAAGAAGAGGGGTCTGTCTGGATAATATCTATCACTCTTTAAGTTGGAGTTGCCTTCCATTTTTGAGTGGCTCTGTGAACTGACTCCAGTGGTCG
This sequence comes from Anolis sagrei, assembly GCF_037176765.1. Classification (NCBI taxonomy): domain Eukaryota; kingdom Metazoa; phylum Chordata; class Lepidosauria; order Squamata; family Anolidae; genus Anolis; species Anolis sagrei. The sequence goes on along the minus strand of NC_090021.1, from coordinate 103,714,660 downwards.
GTGGGCCAGTGGGACAGGGAAGAGTGAATGGTGTGGTCGTAGACCATTACATTTAGATTGGTGGCAGAGAAGTTATATCATCATCAGGCCCATAGCCAGGATTTTGATTCGGGGGGCGGGGGCTGAGTCTGAGTGAAAGAGGGTCTACCCTAGCAAAACTTTTGTATCATTACCCCAATACCCCCATGCTTATGGGATATATTGAGCATGATGATCAGATCATGATATGAATAAACATAACAGTTTAAATAATGAACCAGTAAGGCCTTTTCGCAGACCACCATGAGAATTTTGGGGGGGGGGGGGGGTGAAGCCCCCAAACCCCCCCCCCCCCCAGGCTACATGCCTGATCATCATGTAATTGGCAGTCTGTGGGTGCATTCGAACTTTGGAAATGGCCTGGCAGGATTCGTGACTTTGAAGGCAACCAAATGAAGAAGGTATTTTGCAGAAATCTTAAAGCACAAAGTGGAGCATTTACCAGCAGCATTACTTCTGTAGCTCAGAGGTGAGACATCCATCTTTGGCCATGAAGTTTCCTGGAAGACTCTACACCTTTTGGAGCCTAATGTGCTTCACAATGTGTGGATAAAGGAAATGAGAATTGTGAAGCATTTTAAACAACTCTTAAAATTCTGCCCAAATAACAAGTAAAATAAACATGTTCACCGAAAAAATCCATAGATACCATAAACAGAATAGAAGCTGGGCTTTTTTTTAAACAAATAGTCTTGAAAATAATGAAAAAGGTATTCGGTTAAAATGAAACACATGTCTCTGAAAAGGCCTTTGATAATATATTACAGAACTGGTTTCTACAAAATGTTATTTTCGAAACTCTAAAGGAAAACATATTTTAAAAATGACATATTAATGGCAGTACTCAAATTGTTAGAACGAAAATTGTAGGGAAATGTATGCTTTTAGTAATTGCATTATCCCCCCCCCCCCCCAAAGATGGCTATTTGTACCATTATAAAATGTAACTCTCAGTGACCTACAAATAAACACATATACTACAACAGTGGTTCTCAACCTGGGGTCCCCAGATGTTTTGGGCCTTCAACTCCCAGAAATCCTAACAGCTGGTAAACTGGCTGGGATTTCTGCGAGTTGTAGGCCAAAAACATCTGGGGACCCCAGGTTGAGAACCACTGTACTACAACATAATTAAATTAAGACCTAATAAAAAGCAAGAGCAGCAAACAATGATATGAAATGATATAAAAGTGGGAGACTCTTAGTTTTTTTTAATATCAATCAGCTCTATACAGCTAAGATTAATGTAGCTTCAAACTGGGAAAGTAACAACAATCTCCCCATCTTGTCTTGCTGAAGATATATATGACTGATTGCCTCTTCAAAATTTGGAAGGGTTTTGAAATGAAGGACTTTACTAGTGTTATCAGAGAAAGGGTTCCACTACAAGACAGCTTTATTATAAATTGGTTTTGATTCATTCAAAAGTAGACTGGAAAATACAATGACAGTATCGGTGCATTGTCATTCATCCTTAATATTATGGACAACTTTCTTTGATTTTTTTTATATTTCAAATAAATATAAGCGGTTGGTCTATGCTAAGTATGCTTGCTTGTGTTATGTAGACAGCTCTCTTCCAAATCGCTCAGAGGTGCTTGAACTTTTTAAAATTTAAAACATTCAGATGGAAGAGGAACTGGGCAAAGCTAGCTAAAGCTGCCTTCTGCTTAACACACAGCTAAGATTTAGCTTGAGCTTGAAAAAAATTATATCCCAAAAGTTCACAGGGAGGCTTAGCAAAAAAGTTGAACTTGACTGTTATCTTAAAAAGCTTTCCAAGACATAAATCATCAACACCATCCCAGTGCTCATGTCAGGCAAGCAATTTTAAGCTGCTTTAGGTTTCAGATAGTGTAGATGGAGGAACAGAGAAAGGAATTTTACGACCGTGTCTCTCTGTAGGTTTGGGATTTGAAAACTAAAGGACTTGATGTTTGAAAACTAAGTGCATATGGTCTCTTCATCCAGACAAAAGAGAAGCAAGGAAAGTAGAAAATAAGTTCCAAGGAACTATCAATGCATATTTCTTTCGCACTGATGCTGGCCCTACACAAGGAGGCACTTAAGAGCAATTTGGTACTTAATGGCCCAAATTCTAAGGTTTGAAGAGCAGACCTGCTAAATTGATATGTGGGACAGTGCATAGGGAAGTCTCATTGATTCAATGGGTCTACTCTAAGGGCTCTTCCATACAACCATATAACATAGGGCCCTTCCACACAACTCTATATCCCAGGATATCAAGGCAGAAAATCCCACATTATCTGACTATGGATTCAGATAACCCAGTTCAAAGCAGATATTGTGGGATTTTCTGCCTTGATATTCTGGGATACAGGGCTGTGTGGAAGGGCCCCCAGAATATCAGGGTAGAAAATCCCACAATATCTGCTTTTTGAGTCCATACTGCCATAAATGTGTGGAAGGGGGCTAATTGGAACTACCAACTAAATTAAGGTCACCAACGAGATAAATAACAATTACCCAAGGATAATAGCTCTCGGCTGGAGCAGATCACATGATATAATTTCTATCCTGTTATTCTCCCATTGATGCTGTTTTGAAAGTATTTCTTTTCATTAATACAAAATATCTACTAACAACCTCCTTTCCTGCAATTGTTGTACCTCAATTTCAAATTTGATAATTTAATTTTAAGGCCAATTTTGGGTGGTCAGTGGGCATGCGTTGGTGGGTATCCTAGGTGCCCTAGTGATCAGGGACAAAGGAGAACTTTGCTTACTGTCCCAGCTCCTTTTTCCAGTCCAGTCAGATCCTCTCTCTCATTCTTCAATTTTCTCTCTTACACACACGCATACAATCATACTCACACATGACTAAAAACATACGTGAAAAGAGGCTTCAGTTTTTTTAAAAATATTTCATTAACACTCATCTTCTTTCTTGTTTTTTTTCTACCTTTAGACCTCCTTCAGATCATCTTCAGATATAAATGAAATATTTAGGTTGCAATATGCCCCCCCCCCCCTTATGTGTGGGTTTGGGTGAGTGCTTCCTGATCAACATAACACCAGACAAAGCACTGGCAGATAGATCAGCCAAATGTGTAACGCTTGATTTCATCTGCCAGCACTTAGGCCTTTTTCAACATAAGACTGTTGCCATTTATATTTCTTTGGGGAGGAGCATGTGTGAGTGTATGGTGTCTTTGTGTACGGTGTGTGATAATAGCCAGAAAAGTAGCAAGGATAATGCCATTGTTATAAACTTTTTTATAGAAAACAAACATTCTAATCCTAGAAAGGTTTTAAGTGTGATAAGAAACAGAACAATTCTGATTGCACAGCATTTTTTTTTATAGAAATGATACAATTGTAGTGGGAGAAGAGTCCTTAGGTTAGCTTAAAGTCATAATTGAATCTGTACAATTGGAGCTTCTATGTACTATCCATTCCCAGAGCTTGAAAAAAGTGTGTTACTTCAGCATGTTGTTTGAGGAGGTAACAAAGTTACATTCTCATAAAATATAATAATAATGCCTTATTTCTTTTTTTAAAAAAAAATGGAAAGAGAACATATTGGTAACATGCTAGAAATATTGTATTCACAAAAGGTGACTCTACACTGACTAATAACCGGGGGTTAGTCTGCCATGGATTGGCCTCAATATGGGTCACACAAGGCCTCCCGCAATTGCTGTGGAGGTGGGAATCAGTTCTGATTGCTACCCTAACCATCCCTTCCTATCTTCTATGTCACAAAGGTCTCCAGCCATGACAAGGGTCCAGTTAAAAGAATTTAACAGATGACAACATTTAAAAACCATGTAAATATACAATTAGAATAGATAAAGTCCCAAAGAGTTTACTAGCAATCCATGTCTTGGTTTGGTGGACACCCAAGAGGAGGGCAATCCGACAGTTGTAGTGCCTCAGCCACAAAGTTTCATGTTCTCCACAATGAAAGGAGACAGAGGTGGGCTCCTTCTACAAACCTTGTTCCTCAGGCAGAAGTATTTCTTCAAATATCAAGCTGCAGAGTCATGGTCCATAGTTTCCAAAAAAACAAAAATCAGCACAACTCTTTAGGGTTGTTTAAGAAAACACTTCTGCTGGATATACTGTGGCCTCCCATTACAAAATCTGTCTCTTAAATCTCAGTCTTGGTTGCTAAGAACAGCAAGTCACAGATGCATTGAGGAAGTATATCACAAGCACATTAAAAGTGGCATCCAGTTAGTTAAGTAGGGCTTAAATAATCAATGAAATGTCTGCTTTTCCAGGTAAAGTTCTCTTGCCGACAAAGACCATTTTTGAGTATTTCCAGGTACAGCTATTAGTGTAAATGCCTTTTGTGACTGAACTAGCTGGCCTGTGTATTTTGTAATTAAATTCATTAGACATACAAAAATGTGCACAGGGGTAGGCAAAATTAATTAGTTAAAAGAACCCCGTAACACTGGCTAGACATCTCATTAATTAACTAAAGGGCACATACTTTAAAAAACCAACCAGCACTCAACTGTTGCTTTCATTTTACTTTGTGTTAGACCTATTATTCATAGCAACATTTGTTGCAAACATTTCTAGGCTTTCATAGAAATACATTAATTTTTAAAACTCAATTGTTGATTATTTTGCAAGGGCAACATGAGTAGTTTTCCTGTTGTCAAAAATGCTTTATATTATTCATAATTTTGCCTTGTTCTCTCTCTCTCTCTCTATACACACACACACACACATTCACACACATATACATTTAATTTTTTTAAAAAAATAATCTTGTCTTTCCCATTTATTTAAGGCATACCATGGTGGAGTCCTAGAACCAAACCTCACCTAGTAATGGCTAGAGTACTTATGGGATACACATGAAATAGCCATGGTACAGCAGATTGTTGTCTAGAGGGAAATGGATCCTATGTGAAACTGTGCATTATTCATTTTTCATCTCTATATACAGGCAGTCCCTAAGTTATGAACAAGATAGGTTCTGTAGGTTTGGAATGAGGATTATGGAACAGTCATGGGAGTCTTCAGGTGCTTCAAGACAGCACAAAATTGTGGGTTTTAATCAGGGGCCAAAAAATAACGGGACTTCAGAAGAGGTCCACATACAGACCTGTTGGTCCTGGGATTTCTGCCTCCATTGTCCACACTTGCTGCTTTGTTGCAGGATTTAGAGGCTCCCAAGATTGTCACAGTGGGACTTCTGCTGGAAATTACAGTGGTTTTTAAAGTTTTGAATCATTGTATAAGTTCCATTCCTGGGTTATATAAGCTGCAGGGCCATCTATGCAGACAGGGTGTTGTTCTTGGGTTATACATGTCTGTTCCTGATTACTATTATTGTGAAAAAATGTACAACATTGACTAGGGGACCACAACTTTTTTCTTGGCAAGAGAAAATGTGCCCTCCACAAATTTCATGAAGTTTCTGGCACACAAACAATGTTTTCATGTTCTTCTCAACTGTCACCTTCTTTTTAGGAACCTCCCAATCAGGAACAAACATTGAAAACCTGGGAACAAACCTAGATAAAAAAAATCCCACGATTTTCGAGTGCAGGAATATACAGACATTCAAAAATGCATATGTTCAACTCAGAAGCAGGATATTCCCGCACCTGAAAATCTCACACTTTTTGCTGTTTGTAGTTACTGTTTCCATGTTTACAGGGAATGGCGTCTGGCCACCTTCCTCTTTGATGCTCAAGCTTCTGGGATAAAGGTACCTCAGTATTCATCAGATACTCCAAAGATGTTTCCTTCTAATATAAATAAATTTCATAGCCTTCCACTTTTCAGAGATAAGAACCAGGTTGCAGGTGGCCAGACAACAACAGAGTTTGGTTTAAAAGAAAGGAAGCTGCAGCAGTTTGGGTAGAAATTCTCACTTTTCCTCACTGAGTACAAACTATCTTAGTCCCTTGAACACATTTTGCAACAAGTGAAATAAGCCAAGAAAGAAGGGGAGAAGATATAAATTGAAATGTTTTAAAGACAGGAAAACGTGGGACAGCTGACCAAATTGGGTCAGTTGGAGACTATGGGATGTAGATTTGACAAAGGGCCAAACCCCATGATGGTTTCCATCCAAATGGCATCTCAGGCTGGTCCAGATTACCCCAGAGTAAACCTGGATTTCCAGGTTACTAAAACACCTGAAAAGATCTGCACCTTTCAATCAAGTCCGCATCTTTGCAGTTGTAAGCCCTATGGAGATTGAGTTTCAGGATCACCTTCTGTGATCTAGAGGATCAATCTCTACTGCCATTCAGGCTCCAGGATGGCACTGCCATCTTCCCCTCCGAGCCCCCCTTTTCCCCTTACTGGAGAGGCCTGCCTCCATCCTCAGGTCTCTCAGACTAAGCTCCTGATGTGAGGCCTGAGGATGGAGCCAGGGCTATTGAGTAAGTTTATGGGGGGAATGTGGGACTGAGAGCTGGGTAAATAGCCTCCAGGGGCAATCTCTGATTGATCAGGGAGGGCATCCAGGCAACACCGTCTCCCGCTAAAATTGTAGGATTTGGGGCTGCTGTGTGGTCTAAATCCCAGTTCCTTTTGAGATTTAGCCCTGTCTGGAATGGCCCTGTGTGAAAAACTCCAAGTTTATTGCAAATGTCAATAAACTGAGCAAGAAATCTTAAAAATAAAGACCATTGCCTTCATCCAAGTGATCCATGGACAAGTTGCAGGGCAGTCAACCACATATGAATTAGGCCCAGCAATTTTGGGTTGCTAGGCTATCCTGGGCTGGGTTGTTAGGCTAACAAAGCTTTTTGTTTCATAATAGAATGCTAGCTTTACCTAAACAAATTATTACTTGAAGGTGCCTTTCTCATCAGCATGGCCTAGAGTTTTTAGGTTTCATGGTATGGTAATTATGTTGATTGCAATGACAGTTTTGATGATAAAATTCTAATCAGACTGAATTATGTACTTTGGACTTTGATTTTATTTTACAACAAAGTGCATTAGGTGGTCCATTGAGACTTCCAGAAATTCTATTAGTTGGTGAAAGCAAAAAATGTAAGAACTGCTCAGGCATGCAATACATGGTAAATTGCTAGCTTTTCTGAGTCTTTGTTAATTTCTAGTATGTTACAAATGCAAAAACATTTGTGCTGTTCATGTTTTTTTATGTTCTTTGCTTATCTGTTATCTAAAAGCAAAGTCTGGGTGCATCTAAATTCCAAATTGTTCATACTCTCTGCAGAGAAATTTGTAAAATGCAGCCATTTAAACATGAATTCTTTAAAAGCTTCTTGACATCTCCACATTTCTTGATACATGTTCAGTATGTATGAGGCAAGGTGAATTTGCTCTGTCCTTCCTGTTCTCAAGTGACCTCTTGGCTGTCTTTCAGATCCCTTCAGACCACACACTTTTTTCTGTGACACTTTTCCACTGTGACCTCTCTGAAAGCTCCTGCACAGTGTCATGATGAATTGCCTTCTGGAACATTTTGTGCCTACAACTGTTTTATTATATCTGTTCACATTAGATCCTTAGATTAAAAGTAGCATTTTTCTCTGCACCCATGAAGCTCTAAGATAAATCCTTTAAGACAAAGTGTTTAGAGAATTAATATATTTCGGCATATCGGCCTGAAATCTCTTATAGAGGCAACAAACTTCCAAAGCAGAAATTAGGATAATTTTCTCTCTTATTCATAATCATGGCACAATTAAAATAATTAAGTGGCGGAGATAATAAACATGTTTATTTTCCGAGCCCAATTTAAGGTGCAGGTGCTTACCTACAAAGCCCTGAACGGTTTGGGACCATCCTACCTGCATGACTGCATCTCCGTCTACGAACCCACGCGTTCACTTCGGTCATCTGGAGAGGCCCTGCTCGTGATCCCACCTTCGTCGCAAGTGCGTTTGGTGGGAACACGAGACAGGGCCTTATCTGTGGTGGCCCCCCAACTCTGGAACACCCCCCCCAAAGATCTTAGACAGGCCCCTACATTGGCAGTCTTTAGAAAGAACTTGAAGACCTGGCTGTTCCGATGTGCCTTCCCAGAATAGGAAATCTCCAATATCAAGTCCCAGAAGAACTTTATCGGAACTAAGATTGCTGCACACCGCACACTGCACTTACCCTATAAGCCTTATATACCACTTGTCACATCAGCACTTTTAATTCTGTACCCATTACTCTGGCCTGGCCCAGTTTTATTGTGTCTTAGTGTATTGTTTATTGCTTGTTGTTTATATTGCTTTAATTGTTTTTAATTTGCTTTAGGTTTTGTATTGTTATGTTGTGTGTTGAGGCCTTGGCCTTTGTAAGCCGCATCGAGTCCTTCGGGAGATGCTAGCGGAGTACAAATAAAGTTTAATAATAATAATAATAATAATAATAATAATAATAATAAAACATGCAGTTTCATTTGTTTCTTTTATCCCATTAACTCTGTCTTATCCATCCTTTACCCACATATGTTCACCTAGCCCTCTTGATGTTACCATTTCTTCCATTGCATCCTTTCACTCTATACAATTATAGAGCTATGGTTCAATTTAATGAAATAACAACATTTTATGAAATCATGAGGCTTGCAGCTCAGGGAAACTTTACCAAAGCTTTCTGTTTAAGGATTATTATAATTGTACCTTCTAAACTGCCATCCCAATAGGATGGAATCACCATACAGTGTCCTCTCCACTTATCGTGGGTGTTCTGTTCCAGGATCACTCGTTATAAGTGAAAATCCACGAAGTAGGGATGCTCTGCCAACTTGGCAGTGGCCTTATCATCTGAGGCCTCAGCCCAGCCTGGCAGTGCCATCAACTGAGCCCAAGGGGCTTCCAAGCCGGGAGCAGCAGAGGCGGCAAGGAGGAGGAGGCCACCACCGAGTGGGTGGAGCCTCTTCCTCCTCGACACCTCTGCTGCTTCCGGCCTAGGAGGCCCCTTGGGCTCAGTTGACGGCATTGCCAGGCTGGGCTGAGGCCTCAGACGAGAAGGCCACCACCAAGTTGGTGGAGCATCCCTACTTCATGGATTTTCACTTATCACAGGTGGTCCTGGAATGGAACACTCACAATTAAGTGAGGGAACACTGTATAGCATTGATGGCACTGCCAGGCTGGGCTGAGGCCTGGTCTGGAGCTTCCAAGCTGGGAGCAGCAAAGGCAGCGAGGAGGAGAAGGCTGCTGCTGAGTGGGTGGAGACTCCTCCTCGCCACCGCCACTGCTTCCAGCCTGGGAGGCCTCTTGGGCACCATTGATGGCACTGCCAGGCTGGGCTGAGGCCTCCGAGGAAGGAACGGGGAGCAGCAGAGGTGGCAAGGAGGAAGGGACCACCACCGATGAGCCCAGAGACAAGCCCAAACCCCAGGGCAAGGCTTAGCACCTGGCTCCCCCTCCCCTCCACCTCTTCCTCCTCCTTCTTCCTCATCCCCCCCACGGCTCGGGGGGGGGGAGGAAAAACCCATGAAACAGCGAGTCCGCAATAAGCGAACCATGAAATAGCAAGGAACACTGTAATTAAAGAAGTCATAGCTCTGTAATTTGTAGTGTTAAAGGGACCCACACTGTTTTGGATTATACACCTGCTTCTCAGTAGAAGTTGGAGCTTTTGCTTTTCTGGATCACAACTCTCATCTTTCAAAAAAAAAAAACACCCCAAGGTTTGAAAATATTTGTTATTTCCAGTAACTGCATCCACCATGACTTTGTTGGCTCAGAAATTCTGGAGTACTTTAGTCCATTTTCTGCCTCTAAATTTCTTCATCACCTTTTGACCAACTTGCAGTGAGAGACAGTGTCTCAAACCCACTGTCTCAACACACCTTTTCCAAAGCATGGCACACTTATCAAAGAAAATATATTGTTCCTGAGAACCACACCTTTGTAAATAACTTTGCACATGATTACAAAGGTTTACAAACATTTCTGGAGAGGGATATTTAAATGAAACATAGCACAACAGTTTTATTATTATTTGCCTCTCTTTGAAAGCCATAGTTGTGGGTTTACCATGCTGATTTGGGCAGAGGGCAATAATTGGTTTCTGATCAGGCTACAATGAATATAACTTCAGAGCAACCATTCTTCATATGCCATCCAGTTCATAATTGAGTTTAAGCTTCTGTGGAAAAAAACCACATTCAAGAACTAGAAGTCAATGCATGTGCTAGGGACAGATTTTGTGGTAGTGTTGCTTTTTGGTTCTTATCGGCAGCATCCATATGCCTGCATCTCATAAATCACACTACAGCTAAAGAATCCCTTATTCAAAATGCTTAGGATCACATATTTCCTGGATTTGTGTGTATGTGTGATTAGATGTTTGGAATATTGCATACACCAAATTAGATACCTTGGAAGTGTGTTGTGTATGGCATAAATTGTGTGTACACTGAACCATCAGAAAACAAAGGTGTCCCTATCTCAGCCACTTATGTGAATGATCTTGGAGCATTTTGGATTTCCCAATAATGGATACTCAGCTTCTAGTAGTAAGAATTCCAAAGAGCCCTTCCACACAGCCATATATCCCAGAATATTAAGGCAGGAAATCCCACATTATCTGAGTGCGGACTCAGATAACCCAGTTCAAAGCAGATATTGTGGGATTTTTTGTCTTGACATTCTGGGATATAGGGCTGTGTGGAAGGGCCCAAAACGTGGTCTATCAGCACCTCTGCATCTCCTATTTCTGTGCCACTTTATTGAGGAATACTTGATTGAATTCTTTAGAGCAAATTTCCAATGCACGTTTAAGATCGTGTCATTGTGCATATGGCTTTATCTCTTTTTTAAAGGGGGGAGCCTATTTTATCTGAGAGCCCTTCCACACAGCCCTATATCCCAGGATATCAAGACAGAAAATCTCACATTATCTGCTTTGAACTGGGTTGAGTCCACACTCAGATAATGTGAGATTTTCTGCCTTGACATCCTGGAATATAGGACTGTGTGGAAGGGCCCTAAGAAACCAGGATTGATATTCCAAGTAAATGACTCCTTGTTTGTGCTCCATTGATGCTGCAAACTCCATATTGACTTTCCTGGAAGTAAACTTGTCATTCTGTGGGACTTACTGCTGAGCAGACACAGACACACAGGAGAATGTATTGCGAAGTTTTTTTATGAAGTTCGTTCTGTCTTCCAAAGGATTGGTGAGAAAATAAAAATACAAAATAGTTCAAAAAGTGAGGTGGGGAGAGTAAATCACATTTCATTTCAGTGGAGAACGCCACTGACTTTTACTTCAAGGGCCAGTACAGAATAAATGAATAGAAAAGAATTTATTTCTCAGGCTTACATCAATCTTCTAGTAGTCTTTGATCTCTGTAAGGGCATTCATGGTCTCAATCACTACCACACTTTAATAGAAATAACTGAAACCGGGATTTGAAATAATTGACACCAAAGGGAAAACATATTAAATATAGTAATCTTTACTTGCCTCTTGTGATTCTTTTTCTAGTGCCAACATTAAAGTAACCTAATCCTGGCTTTCTTCTACCTAAACTACTGATTTATTTAAGATAGAGGCACACTTGCGTGTTTTGAAAAGAACACAAATACACTCAATTCACCAAAAAGATGCCTGAAAGAGATTAAAGTAGAAATGTAGAACTTCAGGCACCCCTTACTTCTTTATCCTATTAATTATAACAGGTTATTATTGATTGAATGTCAAAGCAGATGTTGTCAAATGAGAAAGTAACAAACCTACCACAGCTAAAGAATATATATGCAGGCTTATCCAGAAATCTGAATTATTCCAAAACCCAAAACTTTTTGCTACCAGTCATTAATGTCCATCTTTGGTGAAGACACATGTCACCATATGTCGAAAATGACTTGAAGGTACTCAGTAACAGCAACTTCTTCCTGTCAGTTCATCTCAGAGTGGAAAAAACCATTGTTGTTCAGACAACTTTCATCCACTAACTGGCTGCTAAAGACAAGCATGTAATGGGTAATGCTGTGTTTCAATATATTTTAAAATTAAAAACTCATAAATCACATTGCATTTTGAAATTACAGTGTTTAATATTTGTAATTTTTTTGTACCTGTTTTTAGTCATATCATGAGCTGCCTTGGTCGGAAGAAGGTACAACAAAAATCAGATCAAATCAATAAGTCCAGAGAAAAACAATCAATTCCTAGCTTTTGGCCATATATCTAAACCAGTGGTTCACAACCTTTTTTTTTTGACCAGGGACCACTTGACAAGGGACCACTTTTACCAGGGACCATTTTGACCAGGGAGCATTCCCCAACATTTGTACCAAAAGGGTTACGAATCAGTTTTTGGTCAACTTTCGATTTAGGTTGGGTATTTGATTCAGAAAATTGCACTGGATAGACTACATCAGCTCTAGTTTCTGATACAGAACATATACCATCCAGTAGTTGCCATCTGCTCACCCTCAGAAAACCATATTTAATAAGCCTCAGCACTATAAGAGGGTTTTGTGAGGTCAGTCATTTTTGTTGCAATGGTGTAGTAACAGTGAGGCTACGGATCATTTAGTTCTTGTGGACCACAGGTTGGGAACCATGCTCTAAACAGTCTGTACACTTTCCATGACATTATATAGCTGCTGGGGGAGGCAGCTAATATTGAGTGTTGAAGGTGTGATCCACATATTCTGAGCAGGTACTCTGGAATGTATTTATATTTAAGGAATGTTTAAAAATGCAAAGAAAAAAAGAAGCTTTGCTGGTCTCTGAGGGAAGAAAAATCCCAAATCCAAGGGGAATAAATTCACAGTCCACAGTGCTTATAAAGACCCTCCAAAATGCTACAAAATGTTGCCCATGGTATGCAAGTAATATATTAACAAGGCCCCCTATTCTATTCCAACTGAAAGAGTAAAATCAGGTGAAAGGTAAGAGAGGTCCACCTTTGTGTTACATTTTTTTTTCTCAGAAAAATATTGCCAGATAATGTTTCTATGCATTATCATGTTATCATTTCCAGCCTGGTCCATATTGAAGTGCTCTAATAAAAATAATGTATATACTTCATTTCCTTAGCAGATGGATGAAGAAAAAAGGGAGGCTTGCCTGATGAAGATGCATGACATTTTTATTCATCTCATGGTATTAAATCTATTGCTCTCATATGTATATGTGTGTGCCTGTGTGTGTATGTTACAGTATATATACACAAGGAAATATTATCTTTTTAACAATGTCACAAAAGACAGGTTCATACTATTAAGCCCAGATTGTTTAATGCAATTTTCTCACCAAAAGGCCAGATGTGAAATGAGCAAAAGTTCCAGCCAGATGCTTTAAGTTCCTCCCCACTCCCAATTTATTTCTTAAACCAGTACTGACAAGACTACGCAGGGAAGCAGCAGTTATTCTATTGGGAGGATTAGATTGCTGGAAGATTCACTATATCTGTAGCCATTCTCATGTTATATATTCTGTCTGTCATTTATGAGTGGCTGAAGATATAACATTTGATCCCACATCTGCTGAAGTCGATGGCACAATCTCTGAGGTATAAGGCCAAGGCAGTGGTGACTTTTGCCGAAAGTGACTCGTGGAACTGTTCAGAGAAAAAATGAATTTAAAAAGTTCAATGCCAAGTTACAAAGGAAGATTCAGAGAGAGAGAGAGAGAGAGAGAGAAGGAGCACGGGGGGGGGGGGGGAGAGAAGTTTATTCTTTTCCTTTCTAAAGGAAGGGTCAGCAGTCGACAGAGTCTCTGAGGTCATACGTTGCATTATTGTATCAATTTGTCACTTAAATTAAAGCCATTTAGCCCATTATTTAGTGCAGAATGGCAGAACAAATGTGTTTTATTGTATTTTTAATGTGCTTCCCCCCCTTAGATGGAGAAATAAAATAAAAAAAACTGGCAGAGGCAGATGTTGCGAGGATTTCACCAGGAAACCTGACAGGAATAATTTTGGTTGAACAGAAATAATAAAAATAAAGATCTTTAGCTGTGCCACTTATTTCTCAGGTCTAAGTTCAACATAAGATGCCAACGTTAAGGCAGGGCTGGGGACATGCTTTTTTTAGAAGGTCACCTTCCAAGTGTGAAGGATGATGGATGTGATGACAGAAGAAGTATCCCAAGGGCAGTGTCCCCTCCTTGTGTATTCAACTTATGTAGGATTAGAACATCTCTACAGGGCTTATAATGGCACTTTTACTGTGAAATCTCTGTCTAGGGAAGTTTGCTTCAATCTTACCATGTATGCATGCATTTATTTAAATATGTAAATGTATATCCCACTGTCTTTCTGTCTGAATATTTCAGGAAAGCATACAATAAAACCAACATCACTTATTTACAACAAGGGCCGAAATCCTATTGTGGATTTACACAGGTGCAAACACCATAGTTATAGGGCTAAACTTTGAATCCCATCCTGATCTCCACTTTCCAAGATGTAACTACTGCAATCAATAGAAGTCTGCTCCCCATTGATAGGAAACAGCCAACTGTTGGTCCCTGGTGCAACAGGCAGAAGTGGGAACTTTGTCAAAATTCCCTCTTAAATAACTGATCACTTATATAAGGGAAAATAGACTGTCAACCAATTGCTTCCTGATCAACTGGGGAAGAGGCCCCTGTTAATCACAGTGACTTCTTTATTGTAAAAGTGGAAATTGAGAAACTTTCATGGTCCCTACATAGTCCCTATATTAAGAGTTATATAGGGATCATGAATATGAAACAATCATGCATTCTTAACCCTAGGTTGTACATTCATAACTGCCCAACATGAGTGCAGTCAGCATAAACACAATGTTTTCAAAGAGCTAAAATGTATTAAAAAATTTAATCAGCTAAAGAAAAGCAAATTAAAACCAGTTAAAATACTTGTAATCAGTTCAGGATTGTTATAAGAACAGTTAGAAGATTGTAGTCACCAAACCAAGCAACCATTTTCCAGAACACTTTTGGATTGTCTTGATAAATGATATTTCTTGTTTCTGGCCACTGCTGCCACTTATTTATCCATCAGATACTTTATATATGTGGAATATTTTGTGTGCCTATTTTTGAAAAAAATATGAAGAGGGATGAGGGAGCAACAAGTGGAAGACTGGGGGGGGGGGGGGGGGAACCAGACATTTGCCACTAAGCAGGCTATCAAACAGGACTTCCAACCTAGCTCAATTTCTTGGCCGATTTTGCCCCATCTGTTATGTACAACTGTAATCTGCCTGTGCAGTCACCCTGTGATCTTGGCAGAGCCTAAAACATATCGTCTCTTAAAAGTAATAGTAATGGTAGAAATAGAAAATAAATATGGGAATCAGCAATTAATAAGTCAAATTTACCTTGTATAAATGCGGAACAATGCATATTTGTTTTAAAAACATGTGTTATGATTCTTTCCTCACCATACACAAAGTACTATATTTATCAGTGACATTTAATATTGATGTGAGTAGATTTGATCCCATTCTCCCATTGCTAGTGTGGTATAGGATACTTTCATAAATACAATACAGTCCAGAACTACCCCTAACAACTCCTGCTTTCAGCCTCCCCCACCAGTGGGACTCTCTTGCCCTTCACATTTTCCATAGATGTGCTAGAACACCTCATGGTGGGATCATTTATCTTGCCTTCTTGGTTTTCTTTTTCTTTGGGATGTACTTTTTTGCTGCCTCCTGGACAATGTTGCAGACTTCTGTCCATAGTTCTTCTGGGACTCTATTTTTTAAATCCAGTCCCTTAAATCTGTTCTTCACCTCCACTGCATATTCACTAGGAATGTTAGTGAGATCAGACTAAAGAAATCAGGGAAAACACACAGATCATAACTGGTCTGTGTGTTTTCCCTGATTTCTTTAGTCTGATTCTAAATTGTGCAATAAGAAGTTCATGATCTGAACTACTGTCAGCCTCAGATCTTGTTTCACCAACTGGATGGATGTCCACCACCTTTGGCTGCAAAGGATGTAGTCAATCTGATTTTGGTGTTGACCATCTGGTGAAGTCCATGTATAAAGCCCTCTTTTAGGTTGTTAGAAAAAGAGTGTTCATTATACATCATTGAGTTTTCCTGGCAAAATTCTATCAGCCTATGTCCCACTTCATATATTGGATTGCATTGTAATATATTGGTGAGGGATAGTGGACACTATGTATATATGAAGCCAACCTTTGTGTTGAAGTTTCTATGCATCTCAAGATATCAAAGCATCCATAGTTTTTCAGTTGCCCTAAATGAAAGTGTCTAATCTCTCTCTTCAACACTCTGATTTACAATGGTGATATGATAGACTTCTTTTCAAAATTTTATAACCACTAAAAGGCTAAGCTGGCCATGCTAGGGCAAAATTCTGAAACCAAATTAATATAACCGGTTCACGTGAATGTTTAATGGAATTATATTTCTACATATCTACCCTAACTTAAACCTCTGTGCTCTTCATAAGGGGACAAAATCAGTGACTACAAATAATTTTTATTAGTTAAGACACATGAAGACCTGTAATCTATCACTTCTTTCTAATGTACTATTTAGACAGCTCATGCTGCCTTCCATTAGCATTAAGTGTGAAAATCTATGTTTAAGTAATATTAGGGTTATGACACAAATTAACAAGTGATAGGCAACTGGAAGTAAAATCTGAAACAAAATGTTCTTCCTGATCAAAAGAAAACAAATTGGGGTGAGAACATTATCAGTCATGTTGAGAGGACATTACATTTTGTAAAGTAACTATAACCTTCAAATCCATTCTCCCTTCTTCCCAACACTTTCCTAATTATTGGAAGATGGCACAAATGGGTAGTGTTGAGAGATTTTAGTTTGTGCCAATTTTAGGCAAACTGCATGCTCCTTTTAAAAGTGGTTCCAGAAGCTCTTAGAGAAGTGTCAGTTTGCTGGAAGATTAAGAACCTCCTCCCCCTCCCCCCACATTAAGTAAGTCAAACTGTAAAATTTACATTCTCATTGGTGAGGAGTTTTGTAAGACACCCCATTGATTTTAATGGATAAATTAGTCATTAATGGGATTAATGGTCCAACACCTACTACTCTGAATGAAGTAGTATTTGATTTCAGCCTTTAAAGTGGCTCAGTGCTAGAGTTGTAGAAAAAGCTGAAAATTATATCGCTGCTCGGGAAAATAGATAATCTTTCTGAATCAGCTATTTGCTTTGCATTTATTGACACTGTTCCATTTCTTCATCATATTGCTATCAAATATTTCAATACACGTGCCATGTTTTCTCTTATCAACATTTATGGAACTCTCATTCTAATTCTGACCAGGCATAACCCGTGGAAGTTTGGTTCTGTTCTTAAACAATAATAGATAAAAACATAAGACATATGGTCCCTAAAAAGTATGCAATTGTAATGGTAGAAATAGAAAAAATGTCTTCAGAGCAAGTTGATAACAACTGCCATTAATTCCACTTATATATTTGCAATGACATGAAGTAACTCTCTCTGTGTGTGTCAGTCCTAATTTTCTGTAACGTCGCAGTAATTTACAATCTATCCTTGCTAAATATAGAAATTATGAGAAGGTAGGCTGTTCTGAGTGACATTCTCTGGAGCCTGTTGCTCTTAAAAATTAGGCTTTGAGATCTAGGCTAGGTTCACACATTTTGGGCATGCACTTTATATAGGCCTTAAATACCTGGTACAAAAACCATGACTTCCAGCATAAGGTCAAGGAATCCCATGAACATTATATAACTGATTTGCCTTCTATATTTGTGAAATATTCATCTTTTTCTACTCCATTCTAATAAATCTCAAGATACTCAGAGTCAAGAAACTTTCTCTGTGACTTAGGATTATGTCATTTTTGTTGCTGTGAGGAGGCCAAAGGATTTGAAGGGTTGCAAAATAAACAAAAACACAATAACTTTGCTATGTTTTTCTCTCTTGGCATCATTTCCTTTTGGTAGAAAAGCCATCCTGGACATAGAAAGCCAACACACTGGTGTTGAAAGAGCTCACGGGGGGACTGGAGGCATTTGGGGCAAAACATATTTTAAAGTTATATAAAATATGTTGGAACTGGTTTAGGTGGGAGTTCTTGAGGGCCATAAATCCAATGTAGTACAAGACGTTCCACAAATAGAACTCAGCATCTCTCCCCACATGCCATTCCCAGGAAATTTGCTTTAATACAAGCACTGAGGCCCCTTTCACACAGCTGAATAAAATCCCACATTTTCTGCTTTGAACTGGGATATATGGCAGTATGGACTCATATATGCCAGTTCAAAACCCATATTGTGGGATTTTCTGCCTTGATCTTCTGGCTGTGTGGAAGGGCCCTGAGTGGTAATTTCATTTCAGCAAGGTGGATTGCAGGACCATTTGGCTATACAGTAGTCTCGCTTATCCAACCTTCGCTCATCCAATGTTCTGTATTATCCAATGCAGTCTGCCTCCTGCCTGGATCCACACCTGTTTTAATACATTGCTATGTTTTGGAGCTAAATTTGTAAATACAGTAATTACTACAGAAGGTTACCATGTATTGAATTGCTTTTTCTGTCAACTTGTTGTAAAACATGAAGTTTTGGTGCTTAATTTGTAAAATCATAACATAATTTGATTTTTAATAGGCTTTCCCCTCCTTTTGATCCAACATTTTTGCTTATCCAACATTCTGCTGCCCCGTTTATGTTGGACTAGCCACCCCCTGCCATGTGTTGCTGTGGCCCGGTCTGGTGATCTCAAAAATAAAGTAAAGAGAAAGTGTTGGTTTCTAATATATGGGATTTCTTTATGCTTGTGGGTAAACAGTACTTCTTGTTGTTTCTTTGTCAGTGTTGATGTAGAGGTTGCCTGGTTTGCCTACTCTGGAACATGCAACATATTATTGTCCTTCTTTAGGGGTCCCTTTCAAATCTATGATGTTATATCTGTCATGTGTGCGTGTGTATGTGTGTGTGTGAATCATATATATCTATCTATATCTATGGCTGGATGGCTCTTTATCGGTTGGTCTTTGATTATGCTTTCTTGCTTTGGTGAAGGGGGGTGGATTGGATGGCCTTAAGGCATCATTTCTCGACTTGGGGGTTGGGACATCGGGGGGGGGGTCACAAGGGGGTGTCAGAAGGGTTGTATTTTCTGTTGGTCATGGGGGTTCTGTGTGCGAAGTTTGGCCCAATTCTATCATTGGTAGAGTTCAGAATGCTCTGATTGTATAAATCCCAGTAACTGCAACTCCCAAATGTCAAGGTCTATTTTTCCCAAACTCCATCTGTGTTCATATTTGGGCATATGGAATATTTGTGCCAAGTTTGATCCAGATCCATCATTGTTTGAATCCACAGTGCTCTATGGATGTAGGTGAACTACAACTCCCAAACTCAAGGTCAATGCCCACCAAACCTTTCCAGAATTTTCTATTGGTCATGCAAGTCCTGTGTGCCAAATTTAGTTCCATTCCATCATTGGCGGAGTTCAGAATGCTCTTTGATTGTAGGTGAACTGTAAATCCCGGCAACTACAACTCCCAAATGACAAAATCAATTTTTTTGAGTGATGGTCACTCCTTTGGTTAGTAGGTGTCTTGTGGCCAAATTTGGTGGCAATCTGTCCAGTGGTTTTTGAGTTATGTTAACCCCACAAATGAACATTACATTTTTATTTATATAGATAAGCAAGACTCTACTGTACTCCATAGCTACACCCAGATGGACATCCTCTTCTGCTGAGATATACCAAGCCTTGGTTGATATCATTATTCCGTGTCTGACTATAGAACATAACCAGATGCTTCTCCAAATACCCTGGTTCTTCACCAGCTATAAAATGGTTGTTCAGGGGAATTATCACAACAAAATAAAAAAATCCTGGGATTGTGTTTTATTTACCAGAGGATGGAAGAGAATGCTGATCACTATAAAGACACCCAAACTATACATACAGGAGTAAGATGGGCTTATATCACCAACAGGATTAAGGCCTTTGTCACTGTAATATTCAAAGTAGTTTAATTGTGTGTTTAGTATTTATAAATTAATTTTTATTGATACTTATTTTAATAATATTTTAAGCTGCCTTGGAACACTATTTTCGGGAGAAAAGAAGGCTATTGATTAATCCATCAAACAATAGTGTCTTATGTAAGAGAACATTTGTAAATTGTATGTTTTCTGCATGACTTGTGTCACGACTGTTTGTGATGTACATTATAAATCCTCATGTACTTTCCATTATGCTTTATATTTTCTTTATTATTCTAATATTGCTACATATACATACATACTGATAGCAGAATGATGCATGTTAAGAGGCCCATCATGACAGCAACATGCAAATATCCAACCATGAATAATGGAAATTCAGTATACAATGAACCAAGAATGATAAAATTAACAATTCATTTTTTCCATACCACCCACACACTGCAACTAGTTCAGAATCTATTATCTAGGTTCTAAAAATGCAAAAAACAATATTTAAATTCAAAGTAGAAATCATTGCTAGGCAACAAGATATGCATCCTGTATATACATCTAAAAGAGCTTCATGGTTTAGTATTTTTCAGGTAATGTTAAAAACAGAATATGCTCTAACTAACTTCACCTATTGCCCTGCAGTGCTGGGTTAAAATTCCAGTAAACAATGATTGAAGTACTTTATAACAGGTACCAAAAGGTTACCTATAAACAGTGAGGTCACTGAATATTCTTCCTTATTATTTGCCTCAATGCCCCTTGTAAAGTGGATATGCAGTTTAAAGGGCTATTGTGTGTGGTGGCAAAGAGTGATAGTTTATTGTAAATAGAATCACATATATTTTATGAGATAAAGACACAACATTCAAATTTGAATACTAATCTTTCAAAATCAGGGCTCAAATAGGTTATGGACTGAATGTTTTGAGTGTTCTTTAAATGGTTGCATTTAACTTTTGGTCTTTTTTTGTTTTGTTTTATGATACACATTTGAATTTCACCTTTTAGGTTTCCCCATCCATCTTTGAGGTTTTTCAGCTGGAACCAGAATCTTCTATCAACAGAGTAAATTATCTAATTTGCAGAAATCTTTTTGAAATATAAATTGCAGTTATTATAACCTCTATTTAAATACTTATAGTCTGGATTCTTTGTCTTTGTTTTTGTTGTTTTCCTTCATACAATATATTATTATCATGTAAATAGAATATAATATAACTTTTATAAGAATATATCTCAAGCTTTTTATATATTGATTTTATTTTTTTAAAGTCATTTACAAATGCTGATTGAATTTACAAATGAACTGTTCTATAAATTAACAGAACTGGGAAACTACCTATCATTGTTTGATGATGCTCACAATTTTGCTTATGAAGTGAATGAAGTATATAGCCTATATGCCTCAGATCCACTTTATCTAAGGGGCCACATTTTGGGATCTTCTAGAGAGGCCTTTCTCTCTACCACTCTACAGATATATCTAGTGAGAAAATGTTTCTCATCTTTGGAAATCCTTTCATGAAGGGATCAAATTGGCATTTCCCTGCTATTTTTTTGCCTCATACTTGTTCCAAGATAGTCTATGTAATCATCTGTCCAGTGAAACCACTCTCTTTAAAACTGGTTTGAAACAACATTTGGTCAGTGTACATGAGGCTTTAATATGATGATGATGATGATGATGATGATGATGATGATGATAAAACTTTATTTATACCCCGCCACCATCTCCCCAAGGGGACTTGGGGCGGCTTACATGAGGCCAAGCTCAATAACACATCAGTAAACAACAAAGCAGCAAGCAAATAACTCACATATAAGCAATAACACACAAAATTCAAAACCTTATGGCCAGGCCAGATGTAATAGATTAAATTTTTTAAAATAAACACTGGGCATAAAAAGAGGTAGGATGTATCTAAGCAGGAGGGTTTTAAAAGATAATGTAGGGAGACCAACCCAACGGGTAGTTAAAGTGCTTCTGAGGACATTTTGCAGGAAATTGATCAGAGCAGGGCATTATTTCCTTTATTCAGGGAAGGCACACTGGAACAGCCATGATCAAATAAGGATCTGTGTAGTATAACAGACAGAGAGGCAGATGTGTTATAGAATTACAGAATTACAGTATTTACTCAAATCTATTGCACATCCTTTTTTGCTTAAGTGCTTAGCCAAAATTAAGATGCACATTAGATTCAATGGCACATTACAATTGTGCATCAAAGGGTGCCTCTGCCCCTCCATTAGGGTGAGACTAGCAAACGTGCCAGCTTTCTCCTGATGATGGAGCAGGGGCTTCCCTCCCCAAGCCTTTCCCCTTCCCCTTCCAGCTAATTGTCTCCCAGCTGAGGAGAAATTGTGCCCTTTTTCCTCCACAAGCAATTTCTACTTCATCCCCCAAAGAGAGGAAAAACAGCAACCTCTCCAAGCCATTTCTTCCTTTGTCCCGCAAGTTGGGGACAGAGGAAGAAATGGTAGGAGAGAGAGAGGAGGGGGGGGGGAGAGAAGCAGAAGCTGTTGCTCAAGGGCCCCCCACAAAGTGATTTTTTCCAACTCCTTATCCTGAAATATAATCTACTATTGAGAGTCTCCCTTTCAAACATTAACTAGCACTGATCTTACTTAGTTTCCATGTTTTAGTTCCATGTTCCACTTTGAAACCTACAGAGTTCTGGGACTTATAGTTCAGTGAATCCAGGACTTTTCTTGCTGAAAATGGGAATTCCACTCCCTAAAATACATTTCCCAGAATCCTGCAGGCACAGACTTTAAATCCTATTTTTGGGGTGATTGCCTTAGGAATATTTAGTCCCCATAATTCATTTCAGTAAGTCAGGGGAGTTTTCCACGAGATTTGCTTGTGGTTCCCTTTTGCAGCTCTAAGGAGATTTGGGAGCTAAAGTCAAGGATCCCAGCATATCATTTCTAGGATGCATCTACACTGCAGAATTATGAAGTTTGACACCACTTTTAGTTGCCATAGTTCAGTACTAAGTAATCATGTGAGTTATAGTTTGTTGAGGCACCAGCATTCCTTGGCAGAGAAAGCAGAAGACCTTGGAAACTACTACCCCCATGAATCCATAACATTGAATCTTAGCAGTGAAAGTGGTGCCAGCTACCAATATAGAAAATATAAGATCTAATCCAGACAGAATGTTCCATGCATGACCTTGAGGATAACATTCCTTCTTTTTATCTCTCAATCTTTTTCCCTACTTCCAAATATTAGATCTAACCTGATGAAGCAGATTGCACAATCCAATCATTTTTCCTGTTTAGAGATGATGGTTTTTCCCTTATGGAGACAGGTTTGCTATAATTGAACTCTCATTTGCATGGATTACCCAGTCTCCTGTGAGATAGATGATTTCTTTTTCAAAGTCTCTTTAGTGGTGCACATTGTGAATGCATCTGTAGAAAAGATAACTGAACCAACTTGTGTTTGTATTTTTCTTTGTGTGCTTTGCTGATGAATCTGCTCAACCACAGGTTCAAACAAAGCCTGCCTATATGAGAATTGCATTGTATGCTATTCACTGATTTAACATCTAATATGTAATGAAGTCCACCTGCCACTAACTGTCACACGGCATCACAGCCAAAGCAAATGTTTTGTGTCCATCTCTATCTCAATTGCAGTAATAATTTCAAATTTGATGTCTTGTTTGAAACTGAAAATAGTTACAGGTAGCAACTAAATTTTCTTGAAGCATGCAGCCATTTTAAACACAGGCAATCCCTGAAAAGCATTGCCCTGAATGGGAGTATTTTAGAATAAATCAAATCTATTTGCATCACAATGCATTCTTTCTTTGCAAGGAAGCACACTATATAAGTATGCAGGGAAATGCCCTGAATCAATTTGAGGTTGCTTTATTCAAAACACATCATTACTGATGATTGCTCTGATGGAAGTTGCCACAGGATTACAGTAAATCATTTGGACTTTTTAACCACACCATTTATAAACTTCCACATTAACACTAAGAAAAAATTGAAAGAAGCTGCTAAAGAGATGACATTTCATTTTGGTGTTTAGTTAGGCCTTCACTTGGTGTTCATGAGATTGTAAAAGTGTTTATAATAAAGGGGGAAATTATAATTGCACAATTTATTGGAAAAATGGAGTCAAAATAAATGTAATGTTTAGAATCTTGTGTGGATCCAAGGTCTCTATACATTTTTCAAAAGGCATATTTTGGAGTTCCTTATCTCTCAAAATGTACCCCTAACCCTATATTTTAGAAGTTAGTGAAGCTGGTAGGATTTAAGCATGTAGTCACTAGTCATTCCTCAGTCTTTAAAAGCTAGACATTTTTTTTTCAAGAAATGGACCTCCTGTGGCCAACATATATAATCTATGAACACATCTACATGGACACTGAAATTTGGGGTGGTCTGGAACATTGCCGCTTTGGACTATCTCAGGATTTTATGTTCTGCTCCCAAACCACAGCAGGGAAGGCTGTCTAGTTGGGCCGAACCTGGTTCAGCCCTGTTGCACAATTAGCTTTACATTTTCTGTTGTTGTTTTTTTTTTTGCCAAGTACCCATAGGTCTCATCCAGCATGCTTGCTGCATCTAGTGTCAATCATCTGAAGGACTCTGTTTCTGTTTGACAGAGAGCTATGCCATTGTCCATCCCAGCCACATGGATGATATTGCATCACAGAGGCTGAAAGGAAAATGCTCTAACCAATCTCATAATCCTGGAAAACATTTACAAGGAATTAAGAAATTAAACATTAAATTAAAGAAATTAAACATTACAAGGAATTAAGAAATTGCACTGTGCCATGTTGTCACATGAGATAGAAATGGAAGGGTTAGATGACTCCTCTGCCAAAATTCAGATCACAGCCAAAATAAGCCAAAGTCTCCAAAATGTTAGGATAGCTGTAAGGCCAACTTCCATCTCACTATCAAGGATGGACACACCGTCATTTCTAAAATAAACTTGAAAGCCTACTTACCCTGCAGCATCTGAAGATCCCTAAATTTAAGCTCCTTGTGCTAACAAGATATCCTATTAAAAGCAATCAGACATTCTAGGCAACTCCAAGATTTTACCTAATCTCTTTCATAATCCTAATTATGTGATGCAGTTTGCTCACTTCTCCATAGCTGCCCGAGAAACACCTTCCTAGACATCACTACATGACATGCAAAGTTCAGATACCCAATGAGTTCTAGCAACCTTTTGAGTATGGGTTTCTTTGTAAGAAAAGCAAAAACTCATATCCCACATGAGCAAGCTGCATAGTTGCTTTGATATCTAAAATACTACCTAGTGTGCAGGATCTTCAGACATTTCCTGAGCCAGTAGAACTCCTAATTTCTGGGCCAACGTACAAAATACAGCTAACAGGGAAGCACATTGGCTGGTTCCATACTTCCCAATAAACCAAAAGTGTCCAAATAATGTATCACCCTCTTCAGCCTATTTTCATCATAATTTCCCAGTCAAGGAAAGTACTGAAATTCTCAAGCACATCACACGTGATACTGAATTTCCCATAAGAACACTCCAGTAAATCTTGCCATTTAACGAGAAGCCTAGCAATTCAAAATCTTCTTTTCCATTTGGGACCAGTGAAGAAAACACTCTTCCCGAACACTGCTCAGCATGGGAGGAAAAATGAATCCTTGTTCAGATTTTAGAGGGAAAATCTTGCATTTTTTTGCTAGAATCAGGATTTAAAATGGCACCTGGGGTGGGGGGATTGAAAACAAGATAAACTGTTGATAGATTTGTTCACTTACACACATGTTGACAAAGTTGACATGAAGGTAAGTTTCTTGTAAAAATATTATACCTGAAACAAAACTTTGCCTAGTCCATTTGTTCTCCCTCTTCCTTATCCTTCTAGTATTATCTTTTTTTTGTTGTGATACCCCAGAGATAATGAAAGAAGGCAACCGTCTATCAAATATCACAATAGAACTTATTTAAATGTGTCCCAAGTCATGCAAATGTTATTATTAAAATTAAGAAATGGTGGTGGTGGCGGCGTAATTCTAGATGGTGATATAATTTCAGGCTTATATCTTTGGAATATTAAAAATTCTGATAAGTGAAACATTGTGAAGGCTCAGCTGAAGCCAAGAACATTAAGAACTGGTTGCCTTGTGGAAAGCAGAACCTTTCAGAGCAATTTAAGTAAAGACTTTTGAAGAAATATGGGTGGGACAGCAAATTAAAGCTTGAAATTAAAAAGAGAGTCAACTGACAATAGGAATTTGCTATGCCTTGCTTGATCAGAAGAAGCTGTGTGACAGAATCTTAACAGAAATCAAGAGGGGAAACAGCATAGGCTCCACTTGTCAGGCATTTTTAGCAAGAAGGAGACATGTATATAAGAATGCAATGGCTGAAACTTCGTGTTCCTATTAACATTCATAGTTTGTTTTTGCTTTCTGTCATATGCTGTGGGAGCATATGACAGAAACTGCATATAAAGAAAGGTTTTGGAGAGTTTTTCAGTTGGTTCCCCTACAGATTTCCACTACAGTATAAGCATGTAGATGAAGGAAGGAAACAGTTTAAAAATAGAAATAAAAATAAAGGCAATAAAGCAGGGCACAGCAATATTTCTAGAAGGAGTTTCTGTGTACATTTTACTTCAATCTAAGTAGATATAATTGAAATTTCACAGTCTAACTAGGTTAACACTGCTTGAAACAATGCATTTGGGTGTTCTGGTACTCAAATAAAAGTGAACTCCTCTCAACATCTGATATGGAAATTAGGCTTGTTTGTTCCCAAAAAAATGGTTCAAAACTCGTTTTGGATGTAGGGGCGATGGTGATTTGATTTTGAAATGATTTCTGAAATTTTCTGGAAAAAAAAGATCGGAAATATCAAAAATTTCCAAATCGCTTCATTAATAGCAGGTGTCTTGGTAACCCTCCGTGCATTCCCCTGTTTTTGATGTTTCTGTCCCTGACCTGGATTTGAACCAGGGAGTCTTGGGAGGCTTTCGTTTCCAAGGTGGGAGCTTTGCCAGTAGGCTATTTTGCTGCCATTGGGTTGCATGGGAGAATAGGAACCTTTATCTTCTCTCGATCTTTGCACTGTTTCTTTGTATGAATGTGGGTGTGAGAGCCTCTCTCTCTCTCTCTCCAGTGGTCAGAGGTTGTGAAGTCTGCTGGAATCTAGGCAAGTGAGGTCTATATATCTCTGGAATGACCAGGGTGGGAGAAAGAACTCTTGTCTTTTGGAGGCATGTGAATGTTGCAGTTGTTCACCTTGATTAACATTGAATGGCCTCACAGCTTCAAAGTCTGGCTGCTTCCTGCCTGGGGAATCCTTTGTCGGGAGGTGTTAGCTGGCCCTGATTGTTTCCTGTCTGGAATTCCCCTGTTTTTTGAATGTTGCTCTTTATTTACTGTGCTGATTTTGGAGATTTTTTAAAATACTGGTAGCCAGATTTAGTTGAAAAGTAGTTGTTGTTTGTGAAACTTTGTGTAGCACAAACTGTGTGTGTGTGGAGAGAGCCATGGAGCTCCCCTTTTGTGGTGGACACATGCTATCTTTATTGCATGGAAAGGGTTTATTGCAGGGAAAGGCTTTGCTACCTTCTCTTTAGACACCTTTGTAGATTCACTTTATTTTATATTTAGATAAAGACTGCTGCTCAACCATTTCGGCTAATGAGCAGCAAGGCAGTGTGGAATTATTCTGTGATGTTTGGATGTCTCCCACGGTTATTTTGATTTTCAGAACCATTAAGCAAGTAACTTTGGCAAAGCCTAAACAAACAGTTTTAAATTCTCACAGTTTCCCTTCCCTGGTGAGTGGCAATGCAAAGAGGGACGAGGTGGGTGTGGTTAAGCACAGATCTTCTTGAAGGCCATGCCCCCAGTGGTAGAGATTGCAAAAGGTCCTGCAGTTTAACACCAAGACCTTTTGCAATCTCTACCACTGGGGGCGTGGCCTTCAAGAAGAGCTGTGCTGCTGCTTAGCCACACCTACCTTGTCCCTCTTTACATCGCTGCCACGTTCCAGGGAAGGGAAACCGTGGATTTTAAAACCGTTTGTTTAGGCTTTGCCAAAGTTGCTTAATGGTTCTGCAAATCAAAATAACTGTGGGAGACATCTGAAAATAATTCCAAAAAATGGGTAAGTGGTTCAAATTCAGAATTGCTTCTCCCACTATTCCTGCATGGTTCAAAATTGGTTCAAAAGTCCAAATTTGGTAAGTTTTTCTGAATTTTAGGTTTTTCCAAACCAAATGTAACAACCCTAATGGAAATGTGTGAAGTATACTCCATGCCTACAATTGTATTGCTCTACTGCTCTACTGCTCTGGCCTTGCTATACCCAAAAGCATCTTGATTGTGGGAGCATTATTTGGCCAAATGGAATTTGGACAGCTGACCCTATGCTAAAAAGAAAAAGTGGAATAAGACACAAACTAAGGAACAAAATCATAGGTAGAAAAAATGCATAGTGAAATGGGAAAGGAAGACAGAGGCTGGGTCTACACTGCCATATTATG
This sequence comes from Anolis sagrei, assembly GCF_037176765.1. Taxonomy (NCBI): domain Eukaryota; kingdom Metazoa; phylum Chordata; class Lepidosauria; order Squamata; family Anolidae; genus Anolis; species Anolis sagrei. The sequence continues at coordinate 103,686,258 of NC_090021.1, read as the reverse complement.
CAGTTCAAAATGATTATATGGGTTTATAATCTACACTGTCCATATAATGACATTTAAACTGCAGTATATGGTAGGGTAGAAGCTATTTCACCTCAGCAGACTGAAAGACAAAATCAAGGTCACAACAATGTCTGTTATAGAACTCCAATATGCTGATGATAATGTAGCCCGTGTTCATTCAGAAGAGGACCTATAAGCCTATAAAACACCTTTGTAGAAACATACAGAAAGCTTGGTCTCTCATTGAACATCAAGAAAACCAAAGTGCTCTATCAGCAGGCACCAACCAAACCCTCTGCAATGCCAGAAATGCATCTTAATGGTGTAACGTTATAAAATGTTGACCATTTCTGCTACCTTGGCAGCCACCTCTCCACCTCTCCATAAAAGTCGACATCAACATTGAAATAAAACACCGCCTGAGCTCTGTGAATACAGCATTTTTTTTGAATGAAGCAGAGAGCTTTGAGGACTGGGACATTCATAGGAATATTAAGATGTTAATATCGTAGGGATATTAAGATGTCTCTGCGCAATGAGAGGGGACGTTTGGAAGTGATAGATACAATAGATATGATTACAGTTTGGGACCCGCCTACCTGCGTGACTGCATTTCTGTGTATGAACCCACATGATCTCTTCGATCATCTGAAGAGGCCCTGCTCACGCTCCCACCTCCTTCGCAGGAGCGATTGGTGGGGACGAAGGAGAGGGCCTTCTCGGTGGTGGCCCCCGACTCTGGAACTCACCTTCCAGGGACATTAGACATGCCCCAACGTTGGCAGTCTTTAGGAGGAGCCTGAAAATGTGGTTGTTCCAGTGTGCCTTCCCAGAATAAGGAGAACTCTCAGCAATATGCCCTCATAATGCACTTTAATACTGACTTAAGATTGACTGCATTCCCTCTTTTCTCTTTGAAAAATCCTATCCCAGTTATATTTTACTTTGTTCACATCACATATTTTCAATTTTAATCTTTTACATTTTGGCCCGTCCATTTTTAAAATGTTTATATGTCACTATTGATTGTTTATTATTTTTTGTTCATGTGATTTATATGATTTGTATTTTATTGATTGTTTATTGATGTTGTGTTTATTGATGTTTTGTTTGATGTATTTTGGGCTTGGCCTCATATAATCCCGCACTGAGTCCCTTGGGGAGATGGTTTGTTGTTCATTCGTTCAGTCGTCTCCGACTCTTCGTGACCTCATGGACCATCCCATGCCAGAGCTCCCTGTCGGCCGTCACCACCCCCAGCTCCTTCAAGGTCAGTCCAGTCACTTCAAGGATGCCATCCATCCATCTTGCCCTTGGTCGGCCCCTCTTCCTTTTACCTTCCACTTTCCCCAGCATAATTGTCTTCTCTAGGCTTTGCTGTCTCCTCATAATGTGGCCAAAGTACTTCAACTTTGTCTCTAGTATCCTTCCCTCCAATGAGCAGTTGGGCTTTATTTCCTGGAGGATGGACTGGTTGGATCTTCTCGCAGTCCAAGGCACTCTCAGAACTTTCCTCCAACACCACAGTTCAAAAGCATCTATCTTCCTTCGCTCAGCCTTCCCTAAGGTCCAGCTCTCACATCTGTAGGTTACTACAGGGAATACCATGGCTTTGACTAGGTGGATCTTTGTTGCCAGTGTGATGTCTCTACTCTTTACTATTTTATCGAGACTGGACATTGCTCTCCTCCCAAGAAGTAAGCGTCTTCTGATTTCCTGGCCACAGTCTGCATCTGCAGTAATCTTTGCACCTAGAAATACAAAGTCTGTCACGGCCTCCACATTTTCTCCCTCTATTTTCCAGTTTTCAATCATTCTTGTTGCCATAATCTTGGTTTTTTTGACGTTTAGCTGCAACCCAGCTTTTGCGCTTTCCTCTTTCACCTTGATTAGAAGGCTCCTCAGCTCCTCTTCGCTTTCGGCCATCAGAGTGGTGTCATCTGCATATCCGAGGTTGTTAATGTTTCTTCCAGCAATTTTCACCCCAGGTAGCAGGGTACAAATAAAGATTATTATTATTATTATTATTATTATTATTATTATTATTATTATTATGTTTGCTTATAAAACTATTGTCCACCCAATCCTGTTATACGGCTGTGAAACATGGACCATCTATAAATGTAACTCTCAACTTCTGGAATGATTCCATCAGCATTGCCTCTGAAAATCCAGCAAATCTTTTGGGAAGACAGGTGGACAAATGTCACCATGCTGTAAGAAGAAAAGATCACTAGCACTGAAGCGATGATCCCTACTATCCCTCTCCCATGTGGGTTTAAAAAGACTATTGCACAAATTTGTTGACTTCTGTGAGACGAATGATCTGCAGGTGAATTATGATAAAACCAAGATCCTGGTTTTCGGGAAAAGCAATAAAAAACAATTCTGGAACCAATATATTCCCTCCAACTCTGCAAGTTTTTCAAGCAAAGGCAATGTCACAACTACTCTATGGAGTGTCCACTTGGTTAAACCCTAATAACAGTGCCATCAGATCTTTCCACTCGAAATTCCTCCACAAATTTGGTGTCCCAAACTGCGTCCCATATGCAGTTCTATGTCTAGAATCTGGCCAATACTCTATAGAGGCCACTATCTGGCCAAACATCATTACATTTTAGTTATCTATGCACTACCAAAGCCCCAGCAACTCTCTGACCCAACTCACCTGTACGAACTCCACCACTCAAAATGGTGCTCAACAGTTCTAGCAAAGATTGAGGAATTGGGCTATGATAGCAACTTCTTGAACTTGCTAACTTCACTGAGATCTTTACCCTTATTAAAAAGAGGCTGCTAGATCTTTACCCTTATTAAAAAGATGCAACTGTTGAGCTTGGCCAATAAATATTGTTCACCTATGAACATGGCAATTCCATTCATACAGGGAAACCCAGCCTTTTATATTGCAGTGCTCACTAACCCCTCTTACAGGAGAGCCTACATGCTGGCTAGATTTAATATTATGCCATCTCCGCTCCATAGAAGACTTAACAGTCTACCGAGCATTAAGAGGCTTTGTCCCTGTAGCACAGGACACCTGGATTCTACCCCGCATATTCTTCCGCACTGCCCACTTTACCAGGAACCAAGATCTAGCTTACTACCACACATTATAGATTCCTTGAAAAACCACAGTGACCCAGACAAAATAATTATGCTTTTAAATTGTCACGATTTTAACTGCTGCTTTTCAGTGGCAAAATTCCTGAATAAAGTCTGTAAACTGAATGTGTAGCAAATGTGATGTTCCCTTTTCTATCGTTTGTACTGTATTTTATTCCTTTTTGCTATGTATATGCCAATAAAAGCTTATTGGATTGATTGAACTTCTGGAATGATTCCATCAGCATTGCCTCTGAAAAATCCAGCAAATCTTTTGGGAAAACAGGTGAACAAATGTCACCATGCTGTAAGAAGCGAAGATCGCTAGCACTGAAGCAATGATCCTTTGCCATCAACTTGACCGGACTGGCTAGACTGTTCGAATGCCTGATCACCATCTCCCAAAGCAGTTACTATACTCTCAATTTAAGAATGGAAAATGGAATGTTGGTGGACAGCAAAGGAGATTTAAAGATGGGCTTGAAGCTAACCTAAAAACTGTGACATAGACACTGAGAAATGGGAGGCCATGGCCCTCAAATGTTCTAATTCCAACAGTGCTGTGGAATTCCAACAGTGCTGTGGAATTTGAAGAGGCGTGAATGGAGGGCGGGAGGGAGAAATGTATTAAGAGGAAGACACATCAAGCCAACTCTTTGTTGGGTCTGCCTTCCATCTGGAAATCGATGTTCTCACTGTGAAAGAACATACGGAACAAAAATAATCTACAGTTACCTATGGACCCCATCTATGGACCCACCGCCAAGACCCTATACACTTGGAAGGCAATCATACTCAGCCACAATTGATAGCATATGATACAGTATGATAGGGTAGATCCAGACTAAGGGTAGATAAGGTTTTGAAGCCAACAATTTTTAGGGTAAATACAGTGTAAGGGATGCAGTGCAACTTATAACAGGAAATTTGGCACAGCTAAAATCTCCCCTCTTTGCATGAGTGAAGTTCTTCTCTGCTCAGAATGATTTCAACTGATTTTTCTAGATTCCTTTTTCTCTGAAATATGCTTCTCACATCCCAGATTTTGGCTACTTGTCAAATCATAACATATGCTTTCCAGAAGAGCAGTGTTCTCCAGGAAGAAAGTGAGGGAGGGTATTTTCACTCAAACAGTAATTTTTTATTCAAACATATTTCTTTTCTGACTTTTGTAAAAAAATCTTTTACAAAGTTTTCCCTTCTTCTTGCCCTATATTAAACACATGTGGGTAAACAAGAAACAATAGTATAGCAAACAAGAAGAAAGGAAATCATTCTCTACCAACAGCTCCCTCAGCCTTAATATAGTGAGCAATTGTTCTGCACATGAACTATTCAGCCTAAAATACAGATGAGGAAAAGTTTTGTAAAAACTTGTGTGCAATATTACATTTACACAACAGATTCCCCAATGTTGGAAATCTGTGTATCAGAGCAAGATGAATAGAAGGACAATATATTAATATGCACTTTGATCATGTAGTTGACAAGTAAGGTTTAGTTTTAATTATTCACAGAAATGCTTCACTGCATATAGCTGTTGTAAATGTTCCACTGCATATTTTATAAATGTAATGAAGTTTTATGGTCAAATGCTAGAAGCAGTGTTCAAGCAGAATACTTGTTAAAATTTACTATGGGATGTGGGATTTTCTTTTAAAGCACAGGACGAACTTCGCTTCTCTTGTGCTATGTGAGGATATTGACATTTTTCAGGTTGCCTGTTGATTTGTGGTCCATCTTAAAATCAAGATAGTAAATGTTACTATTTCTTCAAGGCTACTAAAAAGTAATTTTCACAAGAAAGATGTGTATACAGTTCCTCTTCAAACTTTCCTGTAACATTTTGACTTTTGACAAGTTTGTTCCACAGCCAGTGTTCTTCAGAATTCACATCTAAAAAAATCTGCATTGGGAAAACCTAAAGACTCTAAGACCCTTTCCACACAGCTGAATAAAATTCCACATTATCTGCTTTGAACTGGAATATATGGCAGCGTGGACTCAGATAACCCAGTTCAAAGCAGATATTGGGAGGTTTTCTGCCTTGATATTCTGGATATATGGCTGTGTGAAAGGGCTCTAAGAAGCTATAAAGCCTTAAACGATTCCGGCCCTGTTTACTAGGCTTGGGTAACCACAGAAAAAATTGGTTCTAAACTCGTTTTGTTTTTAGGGGGCCCTTGCGTTTCGTTTTTTTTAATAATTCCGAAATTTTCCTTTTAAAATTTTTGAAATATACGAAATTTCGTATAATTACGAATCGATTCGTTAATGGCGGACGCGATTACGCAATATGCTAAAAAAAACCTCCAAACGGGACAGGGGGAACTTCTGAAGCTTCCCTCTCCCTCTGTTGTTGACTGTTGGTGTGATAAAACACACAACAACTATAAAACTTGCACCAGACATGCAAAAATAATTACGAAATAATTACAAAATAATTACGAAATAATTACAAAATAATTACGAAATAATTACAAAATAATTACGAAATAAATTGAAAAAATTGTTTTGAATCTAATTTACTCCTCACACTATTCCTGCATGGCTCAATATTGGATCGTAAGCTAATTTAAATACGAATTAATTACGAATTACAAAATTAACGAACGAAACCGCCCAAGCCTACTGTTTACCTCTCCGAACATATTCTCCCCTACGTACCATCAAGATTACTAAGATCGTCTGGAGAGGCCCTGCTCTCGGTCCCACCGGCCTCACAAGCGCGCCTGGTGGGGACGAGGGACAGGGCCTTCTCGGTGGTGTCCCCGTGACTCTGGAACTCTCTCCCACTGGAGGTCAGAACCGCCCCGTCTAACCTGACATTCAGGAAACGGGTGAAGACGTGGTTGTGGAGACAGGTTTTCGATGAATGAGACAGCACCCTAGGATTGTGGATGGAAGATGAGGTATACTTGTTTTTAATATGACGACTGACCACTGTAGTTTTAAATATAGTTGTTATTTTAAATGTGTTATTGTAATTATGAACTATGATATTTTACTGATTGTATGTTTTTATGGTTGTAAACCGGGCTGAGTCCCTCTAAGAGGTGAGAAGCTCAGTATAGAAAACTTTGAAATAAATAAATAAATAAATATAGTAAAAGTATGTGTATGTGTCTGTTTGCACAGGTGCATTAGATATATAAGCTGCTTTTCTGCTAAGGGCCCTTCCATATAGCCATATAACACAGAATATCAAGGCAGATAACCCACCATATCTCCTTTGAACTGGGTTACCTGAATCCACACTGCCATATAATCCAGTTCAATCTGGATTTTATACAGCTGTGTGGAAGGGACCTGATCTTACTGTTACAGGCAGTGAGCAATAAAATACAATTAAAATAAAATCTATCTTTCTATCTATTTATGTATAATTAAAATTAATCCTATCAAAAAACATCCCAAAATATAAAAGAAAAAAATATCAATAAGAAAGAAAAAACTGCATTTTTAAAAATTAAAATATTTTTAGCAACCTGTCATCTTATCCAACACAAATATGTTGCTGCATGCTGGTGGAAGGGCAGCAGAGTTGAGTTAGTAACCTTGTCAGGCATTTACGGATTTATCATAATGTCTGGATTCAAAAAGAGAGAGCCAATGCTTGCCTACTGTATCATGCAAACACTTTCCTACTGTATCATGCAATAGATTTGTTAAGCAATTTAATTCCAGCATAAATCATCATATGGCAGAGTTGCAAGGTGTCAGAATCCAAATCTAAAGCACTTTCCTATCTAATCTCTATTTAAAAATCTCCAACAAAGGGCAGCATACCAGCTTTTCATAGAATCATAGAATCATAGAATCAAAGAGTTGGAAGAGACCTCATGGGCCATCCAGTCCAACCCCCTGCCAAGAAGCAGGAATATTGCATTCAAAGCTTTTGGGTCCTTCGCTTTACTTTCAAACACTTCCTGCCACTGGGGGCACATCTAGACATCTCTTTTATTGTGGGAGTTACTGCAATAAAAGGGGGGCTGTCCAGATGAAGTGCAGGACCAACCCGAATTGATTCACCACAAACCAGTAAAATCAGGTGAATTAATTTGATAGTGGGTTTATTCCGTGCCTTCTTGAAAGGACCGAGGTAAACCCACTACTTCTGTTGTCTGGACTGCAGTCCAGACACTATTCCAATGATTTTCCAGGCTAAATTAGCCCAGAGAACTGAAAGAATACCAACCCCCTTTCCCAAAGACCCCTAAAAGCCCTTTTAAAAACAAAGGTACTTACTCAGCCTTCATTAGAGAGCTGCCAGAGTTCTCTTGGCACATAGAAAGGATGTCCCAGGACAAAAAAAAAAAGGGGGGGGGGAGGAAAATCTTTCTCTTGGTGCATCATTTCTATGTACCAGGAGAACTGTGGCAGCTTTCTAATGGAGGCTGGGTAAGTACTTTTATTTTTCAAAGGGCTTTTTGGGGTTTTGGGGGAGAGGGTTAGAGTGCCCAGGTGTTCTCCTGGGATGTTCCAGGAGAACATCTGGACAACCACTCCAGAAAGCATGCACTTTCTTGGGTGTTTGTAGATGGGCCCCCGGAACCATCCACATTTTTAAAATGCAAATGCTCCTGGGATAACGGCCCATCTGGAACCACCCTGGGAAGTTCGTCTCATCATTAAGTTGGGTTTTTCCTTTTTGTCTGTTGGTTCAGGTCATGTCCTCTGGAAGATCAAAAAACAGTATTAATAATATTGCATAACACCATCTACTTTATTCACAAGTGTTAGAGTACAGTGGTCCCTTGTTAGCTGTTGGGGTTTGATTCCAGGAACAAATCCCAAGCATCATTGTACACAATGGTATAGTAAAATGGTGTTCCTTATATAAAATGGTACAATCAAGGTTGCATTTCAACATATTGAGGGCTGGTATTTTAAAGCTCTGGATGGTTAAATTTGTGGATACAAAATTGATGGATATGGAGTGTTGATGATATTTTGATTGAACGAAACATTTTTCTTGGTGTCACACTGAAAGCAGTTAAGGGCAAGACAAGGTCATGTGGCCCATCTATGAGTTTTTATTTGCATTTCATATGAGGATGATGGTGGATGTGTGAAAAGATGTTTGAAATATAGCCTGTTTCAGTAAACTGTTACTTCACTCCACTGACTACATTTTAAAATGCACATGCTGTTATTCACATCAGCAGTATGTCTCATGGCATCTTCGTTCACAAATACTCTTGCTATTTTACACAAGCTCTTCTTTTAGCTACCCACGCAAACTACACCTACACACACTACAATGTCTTTGTGAAAGTGCAGCGAATCTTCTATATTACCAAACACTGGAAGAAATCAAAGGTGAATGGCAAATGTCCCTGTTTATGTGATGAGGTCTTAGTTATGCATGATAGTATCTCGTTGCTTTCTGCAATCCTATCCAAATGTTTAACCAAAGGCATTAGAATGCATTTTGGAGCAATCACTGTGCTACAGCCAACAATGAAAACATATCAAGGGTGATTAAGCCGATGTTTCAATTGAACTAGTTAGTTTTGTTAATTCCTAATTTGCAGGTTTTCCTAACAGTGGGAAGTGTTTAAAACACTAGAAATGACACAGCATGGTAGAAAAAAAAGAGAAATCTTTTGTTTAAACTACAAATTATGTAAAATGCTTTTTTTAAAAAAAAGAAAAAGAAAGAAAGAAAAGCTAAAGCGATTCATTCTTCCCCATGCCATGGAGCCAGGAGAAATATTAACATAATGAAGACGGCCATATGCTGCCTAAGGTGTAGGATTCACGTTCTTTTTGGCAGGGGTTCTGGAGACACCATGTGAGGTCCAAACAGATTCCAATTTAAATAGCTAAACTCCTGTTATTTTAATTTCCGATTTGGGTTGCTGTTATTAAAGAGGGTACTTGGAGATTATATAAATGTTGTGTAAAGGAAAACCAGCAGTACTGAGTATAATCTTAAATTATTTTAGACTTTAAGCAAGTAATTTTGGAGGACTTTAAAAGAGTTTATAGGGTCAAGTCATTCAATCAAATAAGTTTAATACTACTTCTATTGAAAATGATGGTTAACATGGGGAACAAATGTGCAAGATATATTTATACTTTAAATGCATATTGATGTTATCTTATATCCGTAAGCAAAGCAGGTTCAAGGATATCTCTAGGAGGGCAAAATTTCATTTTTACTTGTGAACCTGCTAATTGATAGAGCCAATCTAGTTGAGCAAGCAGTGGACCACAATGAGCAACCCTGACTACTTTTGTGTCTCGTACTACAGCACAAGCATAATGACGTGGATTTTGTTAGTTACTTCCAACAGAGTAAACCCATTGGGTCAATTATTTGATGTTACATAAACACAGAGGTAAATCTCATTGATTTACTCTACTTGGGACTAACAATAGGATTTATGCTGGTAACTATTTATAAAACAAGGATGGAAAATTTATGTGGCTTTGGGAGCACATAAATTTGTTCAGAAATACCTTGGTCCTTCACCATGCACCAATTGAATACTGCACTAAGGAAGTTTATGTGGCAACCCCCATACTCTAGTCAGTTCTCATTAAATAAACAAAGTCTGAAACCTGCAGACTCGGGCAGACCACTTATCCCGAGACTGATCTAGTGTGACATATGCTGGATCAGCCAAATGATAATTTATTTCACCAACTCCTTGGATACCTTTATCATTCCTTCCTGTTCTTCTCATTGTAGCAGACAGCTGGTGTGACATGGATGGTGTTACTTGCTCATCACCTGGAGTAACGTCAGCCAGGGGCACCAGAATTGTTTCCTTCTCTGTCACCTCCCTTCTCTGCTCTCCTCTTCACACTTGGTAATGAGCAACCAGCACAACCCATGTCACACTCGCTAGCTGCTGTGATGATAAGAGTGGGAGGAACTATGAATGCCATCCTATGTCATTGGGCCAGCCAATATGGGTTGGCTGTGTAAATAGTTGCAGCTAGTTCCATCTTAGAACCAGCCCAAACTGCCCAAAATTGCAGTTTGCTCTGGATTTTGAGGGCAAATTCAGAGCAACTCATGACTTGAGGTTATGCAGTTCAAGGCTACATTAAACAACTTTGGCCCACATTAACCTGGATTAGCATCATGTACCATTCAGCTGCCATGGAACTTATTTGTTGGTCTTTCATGCTAAATGGTCAGTGCAGATGTACACCTATCTTCTTCCTAAGCCAGCTCTGGAAGTCCAATCCACCAAAAAAGCCCTCCCAAAACATTTGTTAATTTGGGGGAAAGTCATTTTCTTCTTGTGAAGATGGTTTGCAGAAGAAATATATCTTGTTTACTTAGATAAAAGCAGTGATTTTGCTACTGCTCTGCTCCTGAAAATTGGGGGAACAAGAATAGTAGAGATTCTAAAAACCACTAGACAAAACAGAGCTACTGATCCTGGTACAGGTATGGTTGTCTATGAAAAGTAAGCTAACTGAAATAAATTGTAAAGGCATTTTCTGGGAAAAAAACATTGTTTCTGCACCAAAAACATTTTAATGCACAGAAAATGTGGGGAAAGACGATGTATGAATTTTTCACTGCAAATGGATTTCAAAAACAGTGTAGTTTTTGCAATGGATAAAAAATTGCTAAAACCACTCAGTGCTTTCTTTAAAACGAAATCTATCTCAAAAGTACATTCTTAGTAAAATTTTAATCATCTTTTTGAATTGCAATTTATAGCTATAACTGTGCTTTATCATGGCACCTTTACAATGTTAATGGCATAATACCAGTTACATAAACAGAAAATCTGAGCAATTTACAGAAAATACACAAAATAAGCAAGGTGGTTTGAATTTTATAGATATGACAGCATGCCAAGAGGTCTTCATTATACATTTTTTTTAAAAAAAATGTTTATAGGACTGTTACTGGGTGAATTTGAAATTTGCAAAATACAAGGATGTTCATTTTTACTTTTATGTTCTCTCTAATGAGACATGCCATCATATGTACAGCTGTCTGTTTTGGAACTATTCCTATTTGATTTGCTTTTCTGCAAATCAAGGTATTGAAAAGTTAATTTCTATAGTTTGTGCATGTGTGCATTTGCAAAAGATTAATATTGATATTGCCATGCCAAAGAGCGTAGTCTCCAATTTATCCCATAATCTCCCAGATTATGCAATCTGAAATTTCATTGTATATTTTGAAATCTGCTGAACCTACAACAAAATATGAAAAGAGCAAAAGCATATCACATTTTCACTGCTCAGCAAGATATATACACTTAAACCAAGCTCACTCCCACATTACTTGTGCATGGGATTGCAGCCATGAACTGATAATTTTAACTAGGATAATCTGAACTTCTCTTTTAGAGATATATAGAGAAAGGTTTTGAAACATGTTGGATCATCATATGGAGCTCAGCTAGCAATTTAGGTAAGCAAACAAAAACCTCTAACAAGACCAGCATCTCACTTAGGATGGTTTTAGCCTCCCAAAAAATTCAAAGCTGGAATGAAATCCTGTGACTTCAACCTCTTATGTAGCATCCAGTCTAGTAACAGGATGACTTGTTGGACCTTTATAGAGCCAAGACACAGGCAGTCGCCAAGTTACAAAGAAGATAGGTTCTGTAAGTTTATTCTTAAGTTGAATTTGTACATTTTTTACATTTGAGTTTACAAACTATGAGCTGTTTGTAAGTCAGATGTTTGTAACTTGAGGACTGCCTGTACCATCTTAGGGTTCTCTGCCAGGTTTGTAAATCATTCCTTCTACTTCTGGGTAACAATATAGATTTCTCTAAATCAGCATTGAGAGTAAGAAGACATTTTCTGGATTTATTCCACAATTGACGTCTGGAATTGTTTTTCCCTCCACCCAATCCATATGGTTATTTTGGTTCCTGGAATATCATTACCTAGACTAGGGGTCCCCAAACTAATGTCCGTGGGCTGATTATTTACCCAGCCCCACCATAAACTTTAGACTTAGGATCACCCTACACAACAACAACAATCCTAATTAACTTGATTATCTAGCCAAAAACAGGCTGACACTTCCCATTGAAATACTGGTAAGTTACTGACCAGTTCTAGCCCAGCCCCAAATATTGTTGAATATGGCCTTATACTTCCTACCTATTACTCCGGTCATCCCTCTAATGAGCAGCCACAGACCCGTATCTGCTATTTCTGTTAGCCTGTTATAGCACTGTACTTAATTCCTGGACCCCTCATATTTTGAGTTTGCACTAGCCTTGACCCAGCCTTTTAATTGCTCTAAACAGGCAGGATTATTTTTTAAATATATATGTGTAATTGTGACAATTTTATGCTTATGTTGTTTTGTTAATTTTGTTATGCTGTTTACTCTGTATGTTTTGGTGATGTTGCTTGGAAACTGTCCTGAGACCCCCTCGGGGAGATAGCGCGGTAGATAATAATAATAATAATAATAATAATAATAATAATAATAATCTACTTTTCTATACTGCTTTCCTCACCCCTGGGGGGACTCAAAGCGGTTTACAACATAATAAATGGCAAATTCAATGCCATATATATATATATATATATATATATATATATATATATATATATATCACATATCACAATCAATAACATATAACTGTAGATTAAAACATTTAAAACTATAAAAACATCAAACATAGACATAAGCATGAAACATATTATTGCTGCAATTAACAATGTAGACCCCCTTCTCCCCCCACTCCCCAATTCTCTCTCCATAGCGTCTCAGTCCTTCTTTTTTTACCCTCCTTGCTCCCCCCCACATCCGATCAAACACAAAGTTATTTAGGTACAGATTGAATACAAAATGGGGAGAGTAAAAAAAAAAGTCCTGGGCCTTCTTGGAGGATGGTAAATGTGATATGAGATATAAATAAAGTTTTATTATTATTATTATTATTATTATTATTATTATTATTATTATTTTATGTTGGTTAAAATTGTTATTTGTAATAATAATAATAATAATAATAATAATAATAATAATTTATTTATAACTCACCCTATCTCCCTGGGCAGACTCAGGGTGGTTTCCAACAAAAGATGGCAAACTTTCAAAACAAATCAAAACAGTAACCAAACACATCAATACAAACTTATAGTAACTAACTAGCCAAAAAGGTAAGAAATTAAATAGAAGTGGTAGATCTAAATCAATCACACTTACAGAATAATAAAAATCTAATTGACTAAAATGCATTAAAATTAACAAATGATTTACAGCAGCCAACAGAGCCAGGATGAGTCACCAGTTTTCAGATGAGGTTATACCTATATATACTAGTCCTCCTCCTCTCCATAAGCTAGAGAACATAGATGAGTTTTTAAAAAGTTTTTTAAACAAGAGGAGAGAGGTGACCATTTTTATTTCTTTGGGTAGGGAGTTCCAGAGGTGAGGGGCAATCATGGAGAAGGCCCCGTCTCTCATTCTCACCAGTTGCACTTGAGACGAGGGCGGGACTGAGACCAGGGACTCCTCCACAGACTGCAGATCCCAAGCTGGTTTATATATGGAGGTGCAGTTTGTCAGTCTGGTCCCGAACCACTTAGAGCTTTATAGGTAACGGTGAGCATTTTCTATTTAGCCTGGAAACAGACTGGAAGCCAGTGAAGCTGCTGCAGCATGGGAGTAGTTCTCTCCCTGTATGGCACTCCAGTTAGTAACCTGGCTGCTGATCTTGGACCAGCTGAAGCTTCCGAACTATCTTCAAAGGCAGTCCCATGTAGAGAGTGTTGCAGTAGTCCAAACGAGATGTAAGTAAGGTGTGGACTACCATGGCCAGATCTAGCATCTCAAGGTATGGGCATAGCTGGTGTACAAGTTTTAATTGTACGAAAGTGCTCCTGGCTACTGCTGACACCGGAGGTTAAAGGATCAGCAATGAATCCAGGAGCACCTCCTGATTGCGAACCTGTGTCTTCAGGCTGTAACCCCACGCCCTGATCCACCTTCTAACTTACTAGGAGTACCTCTGCCTTATCTGGATTTAATTTCAACTTATTAGCTCTCATTCAGTCCATTAGTGATGATAGGCACTGGTTTCGGACCAGGACGGTATCCTTGGCTTTTGATGGAAAGGAGTAAAAAAGTATTGTTCATTCATGTTTTTTGCACTACAAACTGCAGTGTGCATAGGAATTCATTCATTTTTTTTCAAACTATAGTCCCCATCTCTCCCAATTATATGTGAACTGGCTCTTGGCTTTAATGATCCCTGTTCTAGGTAATACCCACATATGTGATCATGAGCAAGGTCCCCTTTGTAAACTTGGAATAGCAAAATGATATATACTAGAAGATACATCTAATGATTCCTTTAATCTCAAGGCATTTGGTTCCTCTTGGCAAATCAACAAATCAATACTCTGAGTTAGACCTGGAATAGGCAGAATAGAGAATGGGTGTGGTACAGCATCTAGGGTTGTGCACTTGATTTAGTTGAATCCTAAATAGCAAAGTGAAACAAGCTTCCCAAGAAACCTGCCCCTGCCTTTTAATGTTCCTTTACATGTGGAGAAATGGAGTTATCAGGACCAGTGGCTGTTTTATATGAGCAATTCCAGATATAACTTTCTATTTCATCTCTGATCTTGTGATCTGAGCATTTGTGGAACAACTGTATAATGTGGGAATAAAGTAGAAAACCAGATCAATATGAGAGATGTGAGACTGTTCTAAGGAACTTTTTACATTTGATCTGGATTTTTAAGCTTCTCTACAAATTTGAAAGTGCAAAGAATGAGAAAGATTGACAAAAACCCAGAAGCTAAAGTAATAGCTCTGTGATGCTCTCGATCACCTTCTCTGTCCACTACTCCTTGGAAATGTTTTGTTACATTGCTGCAGCAAAACTCCAAGGTGACCATCTGTCAATTAACTTAAGGGATGCTCTCAAAGACCTTCTTATTTATTTACAAGCTAAACTGGGATTTGCCCTTCTGACACATCTTTAACATACAGGTCTACCAGGGCTAAATTGTTAATGGGATCAGAATAGTTAGCAATAAGTAAATAATAACATTAATTCTCATCTGATGTAAGAATATCATGCAAAGATTGTGTGATGAGGGTGAAAGCTATCATGGAAATTTGAATCAAATTTATTAGCAAATGTTCAGCAGTGCAGAAGACTGATGCATAAATAATAATGTGCAGCCCTAGCTAAGAGTTTTTCATTTTCTTCTTTTTGGAATGTCATTACCCCCAACCTCTCACTATTGTGTTGAATCTCAATTAAGCTGTACTGAAGAATCATTGAAGTGACAATGGTTTTTAAAACAGCAACAAGAAATGTAGATGTTATGAACTTTTTGATGACCACATGCATGTTAGTAAACATGATTAAATTAGCCTGCCAAGTCACACTTTATTGAATAGAAGGTAGATTATTCAAGACCAGTATATGCATTACATTCCCTCTTTGCTGGCTAATTCAGTTGTCATTGGGGTTTTTCCTCACTCTTTTATGTCCTGGGAGATGAAGTGAGTGCCCTGGGCTGGACTTCCAGTAACCTCTTTCCATGTGCCTTTTTTGGAGGCATCAGCTGGATTTTTGGGGTTCATAGAATCATAGAATCATAGAGTTGGAAGAGACCTCATGGGCCATCCAGTCCAACCCCCTGCCAAGAAGCAGGAATATTGCATTCAAATCACCCCTGACAAATGGCCATCCAGCCTCTGCTTAAAAGCTTCCAAAGAAGGAGCCTCCACCACACTCTGGGGCAGAGAGTTCCACTGCTGAACGGCTCTCACAGTCAGGAAGTTCTTCCTAATGTTCAGATGGAATCTCCTCTCTTGTAGTTTGAAGCCATTGTTCTGCGTCCTAGTCTCCAAGGAAGCAGAAAACAAGCTTGCTCCCTCCTCCCTGTGGCTTCCTCTAACATATTTATATATGGCTATCATGTCTCCTTTCAGCCTTCTCTGTTTCAGGCTAAACATGCCCAGCTCCTTAAGCCGCTCCTCATAGGGCTTGTTCTCCAGACCCTTGATCATTTTAGTCGCCCTCCTCTGGACAGCCACGGTGTCCTATGGCTTCCATCATACCCTGGAAAACTACTTCTGGGGCAGCTCTGTGGCATAAGTGCCACTATTGCAAAAAAAAAAAATGGCAGCGGCAGGCAATTGCAAGCTCCCCATCTTTCCATAAGGAAAAATGAGGTGAACTCTCAAAAATGGCTTCCCCCATGTGATGAGGAAGGGGGAAAGCTGTGATGGAATGGGGCGATAGGTCCCTAGATCCCCTGCGCAACCACTGCCAGGACACAGCAATCCACAACATCTTTGGCGGCATATCCGACTAGGTCCTAAATGACCAGATGGAGTGAGCACAGCATTGGATTGCTCTCAGAGTTAGATGCTTCTCCCAAGGGAAGGCTAGTGAAGTGGTCAAGAGTTTCATCTACCACAGCTTCAAAATATCCACCAGAAGAAATTAAACCCAGAAAGGAAAATCATCTTGCAATCCAGCACCACTGCTGTTCTGTTTTGCATGCTGGGCTACACCAGTAGAACTGGAGAGAACCTTGTCATTAATAACATTAACCATTGTGATCATACCCTGAAGTTGCTTGACCATGGCCATACATTTCCTAGCTTTTGTCAGTTGCTATTCAACTATAAGGTGTTTTATAGTTGAGTCACATGAAAGAGAAATGTGCTTAACCATTATGGTGCAGCTACACTATAGAAATAATGAAGTTTGGTACCACTTTAACTGCCATGGCTCAATGCTATGGAGTCCTAGGAGTTGTAGTTCATGAGGCACCAGCACTCATTGGCAAGGAAAACTAGAGACCTTGTAAAACTTTAATGCCCATGAGTCTATAGGACTGAGCAATGGAAATTAAAATAATTGCATTATTTCTACAGTGTATGCACTCTAGAATTGCTGCAGGTTTCCAACAGTGATGGGGCTGAATGGATCCTTCTATAGATTTGAGTGCTTTTAGTTATTCTCAAATGTAGCCTTTTCTGTGAAGAACAATAGCAGTCCCACTACTTTGAACTCTAGGTGCCAGTTTTAGTGCCTAATTTTCAAAGTGTATTGGACCTTGTTTTTATTCTGATTGTGGATAGCTTTTCTTTTTATTGCACTATATATCCTTATTTTTATAGTTTATAATTTTATTTTAAGTGGTTTTAATGCCATTGTAGACTGCCCAGACAACATGATTATGAGGCTTTATATGAATGTTGAATTTATTTATTTCGTATCAAAAGCATTGCATAAATTAGTATAAAATTGATAAAAATAGAAGGAGTGCAGGTGGCTAAATATCTTTTGACCACAAACGGGCAACAGCAACTGTATTGTCTGTAGCCTCCAACAATTCTTCCTCTGTACAAGAGGCAGGTTATTCAACCATGAATGTTGAATACTACTACTATTTTTTGTAGCTACCTTAATTCATGAGTCCCATTACTTTGTGGTCAGCAGTGTGTACCATCAGGAAGGTCTGCTAACTCTGAAAATGTAAAGGGCATTTTCAGTTGCGGAAGTTTGGAGTGAGAACAGGAAAAGAATGAGACTTTTTAAAAATATGTATTTTATAAATTGGAAATACAACTTTATGCAATAGATGGTGAGTCATGTCTCTGTAATGAGCCTCCTTTCACAGCTACATTGGTAAAGGAATAAGCAGAATGTTTAGAGCTTTCCTCACAATGAGAAATCTCATGCAAGCATTCCTTTAGATGCAAAAAAGGTAATTTTTACAATTTCCTATGAAGGTGCCTTATAGAATTTGTTTAAAGAGAGGGAGCTGTTCAACTGTAAGATGCATTTCTAATACTGTTGATTAGGTTTAATCATTTGATTAAGGTGAATCAGTATGGTTTTCTCACCAAATCAGACCAGTTTTTCAATTGCGTAGGATTCAAATTGTAAGGAAAACCACAAGAGTGACATTAATCACATTTAAAAGTGGGCTGCATGACCCAAAACATATTAAACTACATTTATTAAAAAAAATGAGAGGAGTCATAATAATAACCTGATAAAGTTTAGAATATGAGATCTAGAAGAAAGATGAACCAAAAAGTAAATTATGGGCAACTATAATATATAATCAGAACAAAATATTGTTTTCTGGCAAGCATTCCAGCACACACCTGTAAAGGACAAAATTGTGAAATCTAAAATGTTTTAAATATATATTTAAAAGGACTTATTCATATTTGGGAAATGTAAACCAAGGTGAAACCATTATTGGTGTGCGTGTGTATGTGTGTTGGGAGGGGGATGATATCATTAGATATGAAATAGTTTCAGCTTTAGAACTTTGATTTTGTATACATTACGAACGCAGGATTAATTTAGAAAGTCAGAAATAACCAATAGCATAACTATATTGTTTTAGGAGTTTGCTCTGTATTTTTAATCACTTTTTTTGCCTTGTTGAGTTTGGAATCCAGTCAACCTGTATTCTGGTGAACATAGAAAAACATGTCAACCATGAGAAGTTTTCAGTACATTAACATTTCCAATGAATGATTCTAAGTCTTTGATTTTACTTACCAGTGTTGCAGGCTCGTAGCCAGGATTTTGATTCGGGGGGGGGGGGGGGGGGGGCTGAGTTTGATTCGGGGAGGACTGAGTCTGAGTGAAAGAGGGTCTACCCTAGCAAACCTTTTGTATCGTTACCCCAATACCCCCATGCATATGGGATATATTGAGTATGGTGATCAGATCATGATATGAATACACATAACAGTTTAAATAATGCACCAGTAAGGCCTTCTCGCGGACCACCATGAGAATTTCGGGGGGGGGGGGGGGCTGAAGCCCCCCAAGGCCCCCCCCCCCCCCGGCTACATGCCTGCAGTGTTGCTATTCCAACGCTGGGCTTTTATTGCCTTGACCTCACAGCAAACCTTGGGTAATTATTTTTAGGAAGATGAAATATAATGACATGCTGAAGACTTTAGAATTGAACAGTACTAGGATAATGTTCTTGGATTAAGATGATCATCCTAACCATTGCTAATTATGAGTGACCAAGTCACTGTGATATTTAATATATTCTTTTTTTAAACCACATTCTGAGCTCTGTAAATGGGGATATTATTCCCAAAGAGGTAAGGCGAACCAATTTTCAATTGTTCGCTGAATGCAGGTGTTTTGTAGGAGAGAGACATACCTTATCTGAAAATGTTATGTCCATATTAGATTGGATGTAGAGTTTTTATTATACTGACAAAAGTGCCTGCAAAGTGCTCACTTCCAAGGGAGAAGATTATTGTCATCATTCCTCATCCCTTCACAGCCCTCACCACAATCATCATGACTCTTCTAGGAAATTTACAGGAATTTAGAGAGCGAAGATGAAGCAGAAACATTACTGTCTACTCCCATTCTGAGAATGGAAAAATTCCTCAGGATCAAAGTTGGACAAAAAATATTCAATCTATAGGAGATTCTTTCTGGACCAAAACCATTTGATTCTAACTTTGTTAAATTGTATTAGTGTTGCTAATTTTAACATGTTAATTGTTGATTGTTGATTTGCATTTTAATGTATTTGTTCTGTTATGAAATCCACTTTAAATTTTGAGAAACTATGGTCTAGATGTTTTAGTAATTAAGTAAAAAGATGAACAGAGAACCAAATAAAATATTAATAATTGTCATTATGATAACATAATAATATTATAACATTATCCATATTATAAATCTATGGTGTTTATTTATCCGACCATAATGAAGTGTAGTTTCAATATAATTGGATGGGTAAGGATTTCCATTAAGTTCATGTCCCAAAATTGCAAAACTTTAATGGAGCAGAAAACAAAAGTGACAGAATTGTCCATCCCCAATACAAGGGCAAACTACAAGTACAGAATGGCAGGACTAAAATGTAATATGCAGAAAAAGCTAAATAAATTCTCTGCGGTCTATTTGAATATTTGTGATTAACTTATGATATCAGCAAACCATTATTTTCAAGTTTATTCTGTTTAGTTGTATATTTATCATCTTCATAAAGGCACATTATCACATTTCAATTTTATTTTTATATCCAGTGTTTGTGTATGATGGGGAAAGAAAAAGCTACAAAAATCACCTAGCTTTATCCAGAAATCACACCTCTATAGTGGTAAATTAAAATAATTCTCATAAACAGGAATAGGTTTTTGTTTTTGTTTATCTCACTGATGTGGAACTTACTCCATTGTTCACATATTTGTATACAAATTGAATTTCGGATGTGTTAAATTGATCTAATAAGCAATCCACTTTAATTATTAAATCTAGTTCAATATTTAATTTAGTTTAATAAAAGTGGTCCTGCAAAATGTGTGGATTTAATTGATTGGTATTAGTAACATATCATTTAGAATACATTAAATATTTAATATAGAGCACTTCTTTAAATTATTCAGCATTGAGATGAGATAACATGGAAATTTTTGAATCAAAATGATGTGAAGACCACAGCAATAATTCAATTAAAAGTACCTCCTCCCACCCAGATGCATTAAATAGAATCATTGATACATTAGAATAAGAAATAACCTTTCGTTGTTTAATGGAAGCATCCATGAGTGAACCTATCAAAAAGCAACAAAACCCAGCAGGGTGTTAATACACAGCACACATAAAGAGACAATTAGGAGATGCAGAATATAACAGTGGTGCTCAAAATGAAATGAAATGGCTACTTAAGTTTTCTAGCTAGGATGTGCAGCTAAATTTGCCAGGCATTTCATACTAATGGCCAATCAGATTTTGGAAGGAAATTCAGAACACCTCTGTCAGACAATTTAATACTATGATGTGTGATTCAACTAGCTCACATCACCCCACCCCCACCATTCTGAGATCAACCTCAGAGCTGTACTTACAAAAGAGTGCATTTATATTCTGTGACTCCCCAAACCTACCTTAACAGCCAGCAAACATGTCCATAAACAGATCAGTGATCTGCATGGTAATATGGAGTTGTGACTAGAATTCTCAGTTGCCTGCACCCAGATCACCAATAGAACAGACCTCCAAAGTGGCTCCTGGCTGTTATAATAGATGTTGGTGGATGTATCTATATTGTGTAATTAATGCATTTTGGCACGACTTTAATTGCCATAGCTCAGTGCTATAAAATCATGGGTTTTGTAGTTTTGCAAGCTCTTTAGCCTTCTCTGCCAAAGAGTGTTCGTGCCTCGCCAAACTACACATTTTGGGATTCCATAGCTGTGAGCCATGGCAGTTAAACTAATGTCAAACTGCAATAATTCTACAGTCAGCCTCAGTGTGGGACATTTGTGATTGTGTCAATAGTTCATCGCTGTAAATATGAATAGATACAATGTACACATTTGTAACTGCTCAAGTGGTTGTTATTATTATTCCCATCTTTCCCTAAAATGACACTCAAGATAGCTTTTATGTGGTTATGCAATTCTAGTAAAGACCTACAACAGGGCTAGTCAAAGGTAGGCCTGGATCAGCTGGTACTTCTCAGAATAAAAGGACTTCTAAGCCCAAGTATTCAGCAACAACTGCACAAAAATGACTAAAACAATAGTTTTGCATGAAATAATTGTGACAAAATTTAATTCTGGAACTGAAAATGAATTTCTGTTACTCAGAGTTCAGATTCTTGTTGTATTTCAGGTTCCATTTTAAAAACCTGATAACATTTTCCCAAAAAGGCAAAAGATACTATATGCATTTCCCCCAATCCATACATCTTGAACTCATCAGTGCAGCCCCCAAATTGGTGGCTAGAACAGCTAGAAAGTAGTAAGAGAGACATTATAAGAAAGACTGTGGGCATGTACTAATACATGATTTCTAAGACCATGTACTAAAGTGTATGGTGAGACCATTTGCAAACACCACCAGTGATTCAGTGAAGTCAGGGCTCATGGATGTGATCTGCCTTGTCACCCATCACAGAATTCCCTACTCCCTCTGGAGGTATCTATCATTTTCATAGTGTCTGG
Source organism: Anolis sagrei (assembly GCF_037176765.1). Lineage (NCBI taxonomy): Eukaryota > Metazoa > Chordata > Lepidosauria > Squamata > Anolidae > Anolis > Anolis sagrei. The sequence goes on along the minus strand of NC_090021.1, from coordinate 103,664,213 downwards.
GGAAGAAAATTGATTTACACAGCAAGAACATATTGACTCAACTTATATTACTTCAACCTATTCTCGGTTATTCAAAGTATGTTGAAGATATTCGGACTTGAATGGACCAGTTTGTCCCAGTAGTTCGGCAAATATCAGTTGGGAGGAAATGAAAACTGCAAGAACTAGTTTGCCAATATTGATCAACACAGATAACTATGTTTTTGAACTCTAGTTTGGACATGATAAGATGGACTGTTATGAGCAGCATTGACAAAAACAAAGAATTTGCCACCACCAAAACTAACAAGTATTGGACACCTGCTGAAAATAAGACAAGGCTGAGAGCATTACAGGCGGCCATGTACTAAACACTAAAAGGGATGTAGCCCAAACTGCAGTAGCTGATTAGATGTTGCTTGATGGTCTGTATGCTATGTTATTTATGATATTTATTTCAGTCTTTTCCCAAAGAGAAGAAGGGAAATTATTTCGGCTAAATGTTCACCTATCTCTGCCGATCCATACTTTGAATGGAATTGGTAGACATGTTGAACAACTGAGCCAATGTGATGAATGAGTGAAATGAGTGAAATTATCAATAAGATATTGAATGAAATGTATATTATATAGCAGCCTTCTCTAAAAAAGAAAAAAACAGGAAAATTCACAGGCCTGGAACTCAAATGATCAAATTGCTCGTTTCCCAATCAGTGGCATGATTTAGCATAATATTTTTGACTAGGTTTAGGCAGAGGAGTTTGGCATGTGAAAGCAAAAACTGTGTTATTTCACTTTACACACTTTTCAGCCTTATTACCACCTTAAGTTCCCAATTTTTCATCTTGGATATTTCTCCAGAGGGGTCAGTGGATTGGCAGGTGAGATCCACGACTCACTATCCCTACCTCTCTAGTTACAGATCAGAAAACCTGGTTGAGCTCAGAAAAATGGCATGAAAATGCCTTGCTCCACTGCATAATATACAGCCAGAGTGTTAAGTTCATTTTGTGAGTCATTTGCAATTTCATGCTTTTTGCTGAATTTTAAATGGCATCAAATCATACCCCTGTAGCTGAAAAACCCAGCCACTCATGGGTCTCAGGCATGACAATCTAAAACAGCTGAGAAATAGCTTGGGATCAAATAGAGCATATGAAGCAGGGAAAGTCAAATTGACACAGTTGCATTGATTAGCAGAAGCATGAGTTCATTCAGTCACTAGGTGAACTGCGATGCACTTTCCCCTTTTGTGAGGTTTAGTCACTGGGATTAGCAGGCGTGTCAGTCCAAAGATTAAGGTGGATGGATTTTTTTTAATGTTAACATGACCCTTTTGATCTCGATCTTCAGAATAAACCTGTAAGGATAAAAGACTTGAGAACAAATCCATTGTCAGTATTCTTAAATAACATGGCAGACAGTCCCACATTTCTGACTGTTCCACAGATTAAAATCTGAGGGAGAAAAATAACATTATGCTAGTCTGAGCAGTTATTAGTTAATTATATTAATATGTTGGACTTGCATTAGCAATGCACTGGCATCATTGCTAAGTGAATGATGATTTAGCAATCAAATTCATTTCACAATGCTTTACATACAACTTGAATGGGGATTTCAGTGTTAATAACCCATTACTTTAACTTTCACCTTTCTTTTTCTCTTTTTCTTTTCGATGCTAATGGATGAATTTAATTCATGACAAGTGAAGCTTTTAACTGTCTGGTTTTGTTTGCCTTAAATTTTTATAAACTTGAAATACAGTCTCTCTGACAAATGAGGTTACAAGGAACTAAATGGAAAATCTTATTTGCCACCACAGTGGTGACATGAAGAATCACAGCCTTTAGCTCAGGGCTACTAAGCTCTTAATAACAAAAGAAAGGTACTTCATCTTTGCCCATAGGCATGATTACAATGGGGGGGGGGGGGGAGATGCCATGCCTTGTAGGGAAAAATATATATTCATGACACTGTGAAAAATATTGATTTTTAAAGGTAAGAAATGAAATATCGTAAAGTGGTTGATTCAATCAAGCTATCACATTTTAAAAATAAATTGAGAAGACTGCAAAATGTTCTGATGAAAACCTTTATGAAACGAGGGAGAGGGAGAAAAGCTATTGGGTAAAAGAAAACACATAGTTCTACAGAGTTAGCATAAATACACAAGGTAGGTCAACTGCAAGTCTTAGTAAATATGTTTTCTATGTACAGGGGTGCATGCCTTCTTACCTTCTTTATCAGAATAGATAGTAAAGCTTATCACAAAAACCTAGGAGGAAAAAGTAGAGATGGTTAGGATAATCTATGAGTTTTGACATGGGAAATCAAGCAAGGTTCTACCTCTTTATGGTAGAAACCACAAAAGTGGAAGCCTCAGCTTTTAATGCCTTTTGTAAAAAGACTCTTCTTGGGAGAGAAGGCATGCTTAAGATAACTTCTATCTGGAAAAAAAAAAAACAATTTCTCCCCAGTTCATCCTAACATTAACTAAGAGCCTCATCATGCGGCAGCCAAACGCGCGGCAGCCAGATTACTAACGGGGGCTGGGTACAGGGAGCACACCACTCCGCTGTTACGCCAGCTCCATTGGCTGCCAATTAGCTTCCGAGCACAATTCAAAGTGCTGGTGTTGACCTATAAAGCCCTAAACGACTCCGGCCCTGTTTACCTCTCCGAACGTATTCTCCCCTACGAACCATCAAGATTATTAAGATCATCTGGAGGGGCCCTGCTCTCGGTCCCACTGGCCTCGCAAGCGCGCCTGGTGGGGATGAGGGACAGGGCCTTCTCGGTGGTGGCCCCGCGACTCTGGAACTCTCTCCCTCTGGAGACCAGAATCGCCCCATCCATCCTAACATTTAGGAAACGGGTGAAGACGTGGCTGTGGAGTCAGGCCTTCGATAAATGAGACAACACCATAGGACCCTGGATGGAAGTTGATGTGTTGTTGTTGTTCATTCGTTCAGTCGTCTCCGACTCTTCGTGACCTCATGGACCAGCCCACGCCAGAGCTCCCTGTCGGCCGTTACCACCCCCAGCTCCCTCAAGGTCAGTCCAGTCACTTCAAGGATGCCATCCATCCATCTTGCCCTTGGTCGGCCCCTCTTCCTTTTGCCTTCCACTTTCCCCAGCATAATTGTCTTCTCTAGGCTTTCCTGTCTCCTCATGATGTGGCCAAAGTACTTCAACTTTGTCTCTAGTATCTTTCCCTCCAGTGAGCAGTCGGGCTTTATTTCCTGGAGGATGGACTGGTTGGATCTTCTTGCAGTCCAAGGCACTCTCAGAACTTTTCTCCAACACCAGAGCTCAAAAGCATCTATCTTCCTTCGCTCAGCCTTCCCTAAGGTCCAGCTCTCACATCCGTAGGTTACTACAGGGAATACCATGGCTTTGACTAGGCGGATCTTTGTTGCCAGTCTGATGTCTCTACTCTTGACTATTTTATCGAGATTGGACATTGCTCTCCTCCCAAGAAGTAAGCGTCTTCTGATTTCCTGGCTACAGTCTGCATCTGCAGTAATCTTTGCACCTAGAAATACAAAGTCTGTCACGGCCTCCACGGTTTCTCCCTCTATTTTCCAGTTGTCAATCATTCTTGTTGCCATAATCTTGGTTTTTTTGACGTTTAGCTGCAACCCGGCTTTTGCGCTTTCTTCTTTCACCTTGATTAGAAGGCTCCTCAGCTCCTCCTCGCTTTCGGCCATCAGGGTGGTGTCATCTGCATATCTGAGGTTGTTAATGTTTCTTCCATCAATTTTCACCCCAGCTTTGCATTCATCAAGCCCCGCACATCGCATGATGTGTTCTGCATACAAGTTAAAAAGGTTGGGTGAGAGGATGCAGCCTTGCCGTACGCCTTTCCCAATCTTGAACCAGTCTGTTGTTCCATGGTCAGTTCTGACTGTTGCTACTTGGTCCTTGTACAGATTCCTCAGGAGAGAGACAAGGTGGCTTGGGATGCCCATCCCACTAAGAACTTGCCACAATTTATTATGATCCACACAGTCAAAGGCTTTAGAATAGTCAATGAAGCAGAAGTAGATGTTTTTCTGAAACTCCCTGCCTTTCTCCATTATCCAGCGGATATTGGCAATTTGGTCTCTCGTTCCTCTACCTTTTCTAAACCCAGCTTGAACATCTGGCAACTCTCGCTCCATGTATTGCTGGAGTCTTCCTTGCAGGATCTTGAGCATTACCTTACTGGCATGAGAAATAAGGGCCACTGTACGGAAGTTTGAGCAGTCTTTCGCATTTCCCTTTTTTGGTATGGGGATATAAGTTGATTTTTTCCAGTCTGATGGCCATTCTTGTGTTTTCCATATTTGCTGGCAAATGGCATGCATCACCTTGACAGCATCATCTTTTAAGATTTTAAACAGTTCAGCTGGGATCCCGTCATCTCCTGCTGCCTTGTTGTTAGCAATGCTTCTTAAGGCCCATTCAACCTCACTCCTCAGGATGTCTGGTTCTAATTCATTCACCACACCGTCAAAACTATCCTCAATATTATTATCCTTCCTATACAGATCTTCTGTATAGTCTCGCCACCTTCTCTTGATCTCTTCAGCTTCTGTTAGGTCCCTGCCATCTTTGTTTCTTATCATACCAATTTTTGCCTGAAATTTACCTCCAATGTTTCTAATTTTCTGGAAGAGGTCTCTTGTCCTTCCTATTCTGTTGTCTTCTTCCACTTCCATGCATTGCTTATTTAAAAATAGTTCCTTGTCTCTTCTGGCTAACCTCTGGAATTGCGCATTTAACTGGGCATATCTCCCCTTATCCCTGTTTCCTTTTGCTTTCCTCCTTTCTTGGGCTACTTCCAGTGTCTCAGCAGACAACCATTTTGCCTTCTTGGTTTTCTTTTTCTTTGGAACGTACTTTGTTGCCGCTTCCTGAACAATGTCTCGGACTTCTGTCCATAGTTCTTCTGGGACTCTGTTTACTAAATCTAGTCCTTCAAATCTGTTCTTCACTTCCACTGTATATTTGCACGGAATGTTAGTGAGATCATATCTAACTGGTCTGTGTATTTTCCCTGATCTCTTTAGTTTTATTCTAAATTGGGCAATAAGAAGTTCGTGATCTGAGCTACAGTCAGCCCCAGGTCTTGTTTTCACCGACTGGATGGATGTCCGCCACCTTTGGCTGCAAAGGATGTAGTCAATCTGATTTCGGTGTTGACCGTCTGGTGAGGTCCATGTGTAAAGCCGTCTTTTAGGTTGTTGGAAGAGAGTATTCGTTATACACAGCGAGTTTTCCTGGCAAAATTCTATCAGCCTGCGTCCCGCTTCATTTTGTTCTCCCAGACCATGCTTGCCTGTGATCCCTGTTGTCATCTGACTTCCCACCTTGGCATTCCAGTCTCCTGTAATGAAAATAATGTCTCTTTTTGGTGTATTATCCAGTAGTTCCTGCAGATCCTCATAGAACTGATCTACTTCTCCTTCTTCAGCAGCTGTGGTTGGGGCGTATATTTGGATCACTGTAATGTTGAAAGGTTTTCCTTGCACTCGAATTGAGATCATTCTGTCATTTTTTGGGTTGTATCCAAGCACTGCTTTAGCGAATTTCTTATTAATTATGAAGGCTACTCCATTTCTTCGATGTTCCTCTTGTCCGCAGTAGTAGATCTGGTGGTCATCTGATGTGAAGTGGCCCATTCCAGTCCATTTCAGTTCGCTGACCCCCAGAATGTCTATCTTTAGTCTTGACATCTCACCAATAACAACATCCAATTTGCCCTGGCTCATAGATCTTACATTCCAGGTTCCTATGGTGTGTTGATCTTTAGAGCATCGGATTCGTCGTTCACCTCCACTACCGTCGGCCGCTAGCCTTCCTTTCGGCTTTGAGCTAGCTGCGTCATCACATCTGGGGCTAGTTGAACTTATCCTCTGCTCCTCCCCAGTAGCATTTTGGCCATCTTCCGACCTGGGAGTCCCATCTTCCAATGGCATACCGACATATCTCTGGTTGTACTGGTCCATTTAGTTTCCATCACACTAGGAAGTTGATGTAGATCCATCTTAATAGGACGACTGACCACTGTAGTTTTATATATAGTGTTTTTAAAGTTGTTTTTGTAATTGTGATATATGATATTTTAATGAGTGTATATGTTTTTTTATGGCTGGAAACCGGGCTGAGTCCCTCAATGAGGTTGAGAAGCTCGGTATAGAAAACTGTGAAATAAATAAATAAATAAATAAATCACACTAGAGAAAAAAATCCACTTAAAATCTGTTTTCTGCCTCGTTCCGAATTCTGGGATTTGTAGTTTTGGAAGGAGCCTTTAACAGCCTCACTAAACTACAAAACCCAGAATTCTGCAGGAGGCAGAAACCAGATTTTAAGTGGACTTTTTCTCTAGTGCGATGAAGTGATAAGTCCAGTTCTGGAGTTGTCAGTTCCAATTTTTTTGCTCTTGATGCTGATTCCTTCCTCTCAGGTGTTAGTGTATATGCTCAGGTACAAGTCAACTGACTGTATAAGTCAAGGACAGGTTTTGGGGCCAAAATTTTGGATTTTGAAATGACTTGAGGAAAAGTCTACGGTCATTCTGTGAAGAAGGGAAAGCACCAGTGTCACCCGAGGAGGTCAGTCACCCCTGGCTGACACTGCTATTTCCCTGCCCATATCTTTTTTTAAAAAGCCAGAAACTGTCATGGCAGACACAGAGAGGATTGGTGCTTCTATTAGTCTCTCTTAGGATGGTCTAAAATGCTCTCACCATTCACCACTCTGTACAGAGAAGGGTATGGTTCCTTTTTAAAATGAGACCTAAGGTACCATACTACTCACATAGATCTGTGAATAAATTGATTTAAGTTTTTTGGCTTGACTTTTTGACTAAATTTTTTAGAGTTATACATGAATATATAGAATATTCACCTTTCAATATGTTGAGTCTTTGTGTTTTTGGTCCTTTCCCTCCATTTTTCTTCTTAATCTTTTTTATAAACATGTTTAGACTGTTGTTACCCTCTTGTACAGGGATGGTGATATTTTTGCTACATAATCCACATTCATAGAGCAAATTTGCTTTTAGCATATAATTTGCTTCTATACATTACACAAACTGTTTTCTTCATATTAAAGAACAATCTATGACCAATGCATATTTCCAGCTCGCACAATCACTTTCATGAGTGGTTCTGATATTGATGTGGGTGGATACATAGCCAATTTGCAAAAGGAAAATGTGCATTTTCTTTTTCAATAAATTATGTACTTTTCAGAGAAATGAGTTTGTAATATACCTGTAGGACTAATCCTGTTACCAGAAAATGGAACATGTAAATCAGACCTTATGCTTAGGAGAGTAAGACACAGTGGAAGGCAATGTTTATTAAAGTATCTTCTGCTTTCAAAACATGATTAATTTAGCAACTATACTTTCTGATATTCAAATCTACTAAAATCTCACAGATTCATCTTTGTAATGGCTATGCCTTATGGTCTCCCCTATGCTTCTGTATTTCCTTTCCTCTGAGATATCACAAAAACAGGTGTTTTATTGTAGCTTAATTCCCCTTACATCAGTTGAGTTTGATTCATGTAATTTGCCTTAATTCACTAAATTTATTTAATTATTCTTTTTCAGAATCAAAGTCAAACCAAGTCATTAAAGGACTTTTCTATTAATTTTTTTAATCTAGTGAAACCAATGTTGTCTGCAACTAAGGATAAGGAAAAGGATACACTGCAAATGAATGTAAGTTTTTCACACAATTTGAAATTGGGAAGCAGTTTTTTAAAGGTCAATTTTTCCTCTCTCCCTCTCTCTCTCTCCATAAAAATGCCTCACTTTGTGGTATTCAATTCCTTTACCCACATTTCTATACAAACACTTTTACTTGTCATTGGGAAATTGGTTGGACCCAACCTATAGCAAAAAGATAGAGGAAGAACAATACTTCTGTAGTATGGGCATATGCAATAAGAATTCATAAAACAAAATTCCTTACTCCTACCATCATGAAACTATAGAAATTGCACTGAAAAAGTGTTTTAGGGATGCCCTGTGCAAACTATTCCATGGGCAACTGCCCAAGTGGAACAAAAGTAGTGGATTTAATATTTGTGCATTTATGAACTCAAGGCAGAAACATTATACTACTAGGGACCTCATCACATGATAAATTTTCAGCATCCTAGGATACTTTTACCCCAGTTGAGCCATGGAGCCCCACACCACACACTAGATGATGTTGGCTTACTTCCGACAGGGCTCCATAGCTCAACTTAGGTATAAGTGTGCTATGACACTTCACCAGCAACATTTTAAGGGTTGAGGGTATGAAAAAGAGGCTACCCTCGGGGCTGGAATGAGGATTTCTCATTCCAGAGGGATGTCCTTCCAGTTATGATCAGCTAAGAGGTGACGCCAAAGAATTTTGGATGGTCTTTAGGATCTATGGTGCCCGTATGTTCTTGGACGTGGTCAGAGGAAGTGTCACCTGGTCCAGGGACAATTCCCACTAGGTGGCTAATATACCATGAGTTAAGTCTTACAGATTCATGACCGCATCAGACATGCCACCGGAATTGCAAAGGATTGTGGCAAATCTTGTGGTGTGCAGCATGGGGAACTCGTCACCTTACACCCTGCATCGTCCAGCTCCCGCCACCTCATTCCATGGGGGGAAACATCCACCAGCTGACTTCCCCCTATTGAGCCAATGCAACACAGGAAGCTTCCCGTGTTGCTGCAGCAGCATATGCCAGTTCCTCAGCAGGTTTGCGACAAAGCCCTACAGGAAATAGTTCTACTTTGTGGGATGCGAGCCAGTAGGCTCTGTTGCAAAACTGCTAAGGAACCAGCATTACTGCCAAAAACAGCCCCGTCTAATGGGGCTGTTTATGTCATTAACTATGTTTTTTCCTTCAGAGGTTATTCCAGAAGTTCTTATAAATAAATAGATCAAGACATGGCTTTTTAGATCCATTTTCTTGTGTCTGGTCTTTTTATTTCATGGTGGGAAATCTACAATTCCTGTGTAGATGAAATTAAAATCCTGTTGTAGAACAAGAGGTTGACAGAGGTGATCCATGGCCTACTTCCACTTTGGAAAGTCTATGATTCCATATCCATGATGTACAAGGGAATAATGTCAGCGTGATGAATATTCATGTGCCTTCTGAATACTTTTAACATTTTCACAGCTGGCCTCTGACTGAGCAATCACAGCAGCAGTCAGAGGGTAATACATGTGAAATGCATGCTATTTACAGCCTGTATTTTTAAAATCAAATTGCTAAATGAATGCTGATAGCTACTCATTGAATACTGCTGTGCTGGGAAGTAATGCATAAGAAAGGACTGAACAAGAACTAGAGGATGCCAATCTGTACGTGTAAATGATTGTGATACAGCCTCTCAAATTTTCTACATGCACAAACTAAGCTCTTAATCTAAGCAAGGAACTGGTAATGTGTAAATGTGAATTAAAGCAATCATTTTCCAATAGGATATTGCCAATCTGACAGGACAATTGCTTTTAGTCATGTATTAATCAAAGCAAATTAGCATTGTTTTATGAAAAAAGAAAGTCATTTGCACCAAGCTCTATAAGTAATGGTTGCACAGCAAGCAGAGTTAGTGAAAGTTTCTGTCATTCTTCTAATGCTACTTTTTTATCTTAAATCATTTATATGAACTGCAAAAAATGGATACAGGAAAAATAATAAATGGTCCCAAATTTGAAATGGTAGATTAACAAAATATCATTTTCAGTATCGCAGTCTTTGTTTGCTTTTTGATGTTTGCCCCCTGGATTCAATACTAAGCAGCTTTGGCATATCCTGGTGTAATGTGAGCCCAGCGTATTCGTTAGCAAACCATGTATGAAGAACAGAGTTAATTCAAAATGACAAGATATCACAACCTAAGCCTTAATGACCATGTGTTAATAATGATCATGTCAACAGGACAGAGGAAAAAGGGAGAGCAGTAGCTATGTTTAGGTTGAGTTGAAAAACAAGCCACATTTTTTATTGATTACATCTCACAGATTTTGGCACAGACCAGGGCAAGGAGCTGCTAATTTGAGTTTAAAAGTTAGGTGATCTCAATATAGTCATCCATATGTGAAACAACAAAGAGAGGTCAGAGTTTTGGGCCCACCGTGGTTAAACCACTGGTCTTGTTGTGTGCCTTTATTTCCTAAGTATAGAGACCCTTGGGCAGATTTATACTGGGGTTTTCTGAGGCTGAGTATGTTATTTGCTCAAGGTCATCCAGTGAATTTTCATGACTGAGCATGGATTCAAGCCCTGTCCTCTAGAGCTGTAGTTGAACATTCAAACCACTATACCAGTCTGATGTCGAAGGGCCAATTTTATGCACTCTCCAAACATTTCATGTCCAATACCAATGAAATTACGACAAATTGTTTTATTGATTGTCATTTCAAGACATTACAGGAAATTATCTGCTAGCTTTAAGTCAAAGTATTGCTGAGCTTCTCCCAATAATCAATCACTACAATTGATCCATGGGGAGAGGTGGACAAGAAACTGATGCTATTGTTGTTGCTTGCTTCTCAGTATATGAGCCTGCCAGAATCTTTTTAAATCTTTGAGCACATGTTTCTCTTTAAGGTACAGTGGGCAAGGACATTGGAAAATGTCTTCTCAATGGCTCTTCTCATGCTATAGAGGTTAGGTTGTCTCCCTTTGTGAATTTGCTTCACCAGGAGGCAAATACATTTTTATTTAAAGCGATCTCTATCAGGTGTGATAGAAGTGTATTTTAATTCATTTTTTATTTTATTTGCTTCATTTATATCCTGCCTTTCTCACCTGTAGTGGACTCATGGCAGCTTAATGTGGTGCGCTGCACCTTGATGCCCCCTCACATGGCATCTGCTAAGGAGTTGCTTCTGGCAGGTGAAAAAGAGTCTCTTTAACATATGGAAACTGAATTGCCCCCAAAGCCAGACTAATCCAGATGTCCAACATCAAGAACACCAGGGATCACTCTAGACTCCTAGAATAGCCTGGGTAGGATTTGGTTCAGGGTGAGAAGGGGATTGTGTGTTTTAAAATGTATTTTAATTATATTTATTATATTTAACTGTATTTTAACCTAACCCATAGTGTTATTTGCTTTGTAATTTTTGTATTTGTTTTCTTTTAAATGGTGACCCAAGTGTATTGTTGTTAACCACCTTGAGTCCCCTCAGAATGAAAAGTAGGGCATAAGTAAAGTAAATAATCAATCAATAAAATAAACCCCCAGTTCTTCTTGCGATGGTGTAAAGGCTGTGGAACTCACCATATGTCCTTTCGACTAATCACAGTGGGTTTGAGGGTCATGTGGGCTTTTTTCCTTGTGAGTACAAGGTTAAATTTAAGATAAATTTCTAGCTTTTAAAGTAAATAACAACCCCAAAAGTGCAAATTATATCATTCAGAAGGCACTGTGCAAATATTAAATTCCTCAAGCTTCTCTATTTCAGCTTTGGGAAAGACAAGAGACAATTACCATGTGATTTGTGGAACTCTTTGAGACTACCATTCAATTCCCTTAGGGGTTTTTTTTCTGAATGGGGGGACAGCATTTACTGTGTCCAGTAAAAGCCAAATGCCAAAAGACCCCCTCCCCCCAATTGTGGGGGAATGTCTCTGTGTGTTAATGCACAGGCATTTTTGAACACTGTGTGGAAGGCTTGTGTAATAATCAGCAGAAGTATGGCTTCTTTGTGCCTTTGCAAATCATTTAAGACTCATACAGAAATCACCAGAATACTAAAGCAGTTTCTAAAAGCAATAGAGAGTGATCCTGTATTTAAATAATGAAGGACTATTCCCTTTTCCTCTTTAATATAACTGCAAGGGAACTGAAAATGATAACAAAAAGAACACCCTAATAAATACATATTTAAATTTAAGCAAGAAAATGAGATTTCTTCCTTCCCTACTGTTTCTGGTCTCTGTCCAAATATCATGGTAAAATAAAGATTATTGAAGCAGTAAACAGAATAATGTGAAAGTAAGACTGAAGTAAAAGCATGTGAGATTGAAATAACTACAACATTTTTCTTTTAAAGCAAATAAGGGCAAAAGTTTGAATGTGGAGAAAAGACTTTCCACTGATATCTAATATTTTTACCCAATTAACTCAAATGATGGCCAGCGTTAAGCCTTTTCATAGTGAGACTGTAGAAGAAAAAGGTTTTCTCATGCTGTGCTCATGTCTGCCAAATGATGCTGTATTATACGAAGGCATGTCATTCGCTACTGTTTTTATAGATTGAGCAACTGTTCAGAATGGAACCATTCACATGAATTCAACTCTATATAAACTATTTTATAGATGCTACCCATTAGCAAAGGAGAAAAAAAAAACCTCACACATCAAGAAAGACAACCATGAATGTTCACATAGAGAGATTTCTTTTGTATTAAAAACTGTAACTTAAAATTAATCAGAACTATGGATGGACTATCTTTGTGTTGTTCATTGCAGATGCAAAATGAATAAAAAACAATATTCTATAATGAAATATTATCAAGAAAAACAAAATATTGTAATGTACCAGTGACACAAAAATGTCATTTTAATTAATCTCTTTGTCATTCACTTAGTATTTTAACAAGAATAGCAGAAGGAGAAGGAGGAGAAGGTTGGAATAACACCTTCAAAGATATCCAAACTAAGGATAAAATAAGAAAGCAGGTGGCCTACATATATATCACAAGACTAATCCAGGAATGGTGGTCACCAGCTAGAAGTATGCATTAACCATGTACAAGTATGATGTTCAAAATTCTGAACTGGATCAAATTACTTTAGACCAGCCTGCACAACTTTTCAGTAGTAAGGGGCCACTTGCTTCCAGTCCATCAGTAATGTACTGAATAGGAGAAACAAACTGAAATTCAACCCATACACGGAAGAGATGCTCCTGGTCAGTCAGAAGGCAGATCAGGGAATAGTTGGTTACTCTCCCCCTGAAGACACAGGTCCATAGTTTGGGGGCACTCCTGGACTCAGTGTTCTGCAGTGGTTTTTGCACTATTAAAACTTGTGTGTCAACTGGACCATTCCTTGAGATGCCCAATCTGGCCACAGTAGTACATACCTTAGTTACAACCCATTTGAATTACTGTAATGCATTCTATGTGGGGCTGCCTTTGAAGAGTGTTTGGAAACTTCCAGTGGTTCAAAAAGCTGCAGTCAAGTTGCTAACTAGGGCTGGCTACAAGGAGCGAACAACCCCCCTGTTGGAGAAGCTCCATTGGCTGCTGTTTGTTTCTGGGAATAATTCAGAATGCTGGTTATGGTCTTTAAAGCCCCATATGGCTCAGGTTCAGGCTATTTAGCTGATCACATCTCCCTGTACAAACCTGCCTGAAATCTTCAAGCAAGGCCCTTCTCTTGGGCCCACCTCCATCACAAGCTCAGTTGGTGGGAATGAGAGAGAGGGCCTTTTCAATGGCTGCCACTTGACTCTGGAACTCCCTTCTTCCCAGGGAAGCCAGAATTTACCCCCTCCTTGCTGTCTTTCCAGAGGCAGACTAAATAGACCTTTCTATTTAGACAGGCTTTTAAAAATGGAGGTGTTTAAGATTTAGTCAGGAGGTGTTGTGGTTTTAGCTCTGAATAGGTTTTTAATCAGTTTTAAAGAATTTTAACTGTTTACTTTTTAATGCCATTATTATTAAATTCTATTTTAATGTTTTTAATTTTTTAGGTTTTCAATTATGTTTTGTTCGGTTTTACTGTAAACCGCTTTGAATCTCTTTTATAGATTCCTGTGCCGTTGACTGTTGATGGTTTTGTTTGGTACTTTATTGTATTTTGACATTCCATTTTGACACAAACAATTAGTGGGCTCCTATTTATTTATTTACTACATTTCTATACCGCTTTCCTCACCCCTAGGGGGACTCAAAGCGGTTTACAACATAATAAATGGCAAATTCAATGCCTCGTGTGTGTGTGTGTGTGTATCTGTATCTCACATATCTAAATCAATAACATATAACTGCAGATAAAAACCATTAAAACTATAAAAACATCAAACATAGACATAAGCATCAAACATATTATTGCTGCAATTAACAATGTAGACCCTGTCTCTACCCCCCCCCCCACTCCCCAACTCTCTCTCCATAGTGTTTCAGCCCTTCTTTTTATACCCTCCCTGCTCCCCCACATTCCAACAGGCACAACGTTATTTAGGTACAGATTGAGTACAAAATGGGGAGGGTAAAAAAAGCCCTGGACCTTCTTGGGGGATGGTAAATGTGATAGGAGGTCCTTGGGGTGGGTGGAGGGAGAGTCTTATCTGGTGATGGTAGTAGGCTACTGATCAGTTTCGTAGAAGTCCAGAGGAACATAGATTTTATCAGTTGTGGTGTCATAAGTTAGGTGTGAGCTATCACTTGCCAGTAGACTGAGGATGGGGAAGTGCATCTGCCTCTGAAGAGAGTTGGTATGTAGGCTGCACCTTGCACTCTGGAGGAGCTAAAGTCTCCTGGCCTCCTTTTCACCTCCTCCTTTTGCTGGCTGTTGGAGGGAGGGGGCAGCGAGGTGTAGCTGCTGCCGAGGAGGGTTGGTGTGTAGGCTGCACCTTGCACTCTGGAGGAGCTGAAGTCTCCTGGCCTCCTTTTCACCTCCTCCTTGCTGGCTGTTGGAGGGAGGGGGCAGCGAGGTGTAGCTGCTGCCGAGGAGGGTTGGTGTGTAGGCTGCACCTTGCACTCTGGAAGAGCTGAAGTCTCCTGGCCTCCTTTTCACCTCCTCCTTGCTGGCTGTTGGAGGGAGGGAGCAGCGAGGTGTAGCTGCTGCCGAGGAGGGTTCGTGTGTAGGCTGCACCTTGCACTCTGGAGAAGCTGAAATCTCCTGGCCTCCTTTTCACCTCCTCCTTGCTGGCTGTTGGAGGGAGGGAGCAGCGAGGTGTAGCTGCCGCCGAGGATGGTTGGTGTGTAGGCTGCACCTTGCACTCTGGAGGAGCTGAAGTCTCCTGGCTTCCTTTTCACCTTTGCCCTATAAACCACCGTACTTGCTCATCTGAAACTTCTGTTTTGTTTAAAGAACAAAAAAATTGTTGGTTCTGGACCTTGTATAGATCCCATCGCTAATAAACAAACCTCTTTCTCATTTTTAAAAAATGACACTCCTAGCAGCACACAGAAATGTTGATTTCCTTCTAAAGCAGTGGTTCTCAGCTGGCAAACTGGTTGGGATTTTTGGGAGTTGTAGGCCAAATCATCTGGGGACCCACAGATTGAGAACAGGATTTCTTGTTTCCCCTTTCTTTTATTTCCCCAAACTAAAATTAAATTTCTGATCACTTCTAGTTTTAAAATGTGGTGCTAGTCAATTAGCTGTACTGAACAATAACTTGCTTAATAGGTAACTAGAATGGAAGGAAATCTTTTATGCTCTGTTTTATGTCCAAAGCCAGAACACTGCCAGACTATGACAGAGAAGGAAGTATTAGAAAGAGGGACAGGGGAAATAGAAATGGAACGGAATGTCTTGAAAGATCATAGAATCATAGAATCAAAGACTTGGAAGAGACCTCATGGGCCATCGAGTCCAACCCCCTGCCAAGAATCAGGAATATTGCATTAAAATCACCCCTGACAGATGGCCATCCAGCCTCTGTTTAAAAGCTTCCAAAGAAGGAGCCTCCGCCACACTCTGGAGCAGAGAGTTCCACTGCTGAACGGCTCTCACAGTCAGGAAGTTCTTCCTCATGTTCAGATGGAATCTCCTTTCTTGTAGTTTGAAGCCATTGTTCCACCTCCTAGTCTCCAAGGAAGCAGAAAACAAGCTTGCTCCCTCCTCCCTGTGGCTTCCTCTCACATATTTATACATGGCTATCATGTCTCCTCTCAGCCTTCTCTTCTTCAGGCTAAACATGCCCAGCTCCTTAAGCCGCTCCTCATAGGGCTTGTTCTCCAGACCCTTGATCATTTTAGTCGCCCTCCTCTGGACACATTCCAGCTTGTCAATATCTCTCTTGAATTGTGGTGCCCAGAATTGGACACAATATTCCAGGTGTGGTCTAACCAAAGCGGAATAGAGGGGTAGCATTACTTCCCTGGATCTAGACACTATGCTCCTATTGATGCAGGCCAAAATCCCATTGGCTTTTTTTTTTGCCACCACATCACATTGTTGGCTCATGTTTAATTTGTTGTCCATGAGGACTCCAAGATCTTTTTCACACGTACTGCTCTCAAGCCAGGCATCCCCCATTCTGTATCTTTGCATTTCGTTTTTTCTGCCTAAGTGGAGCATTTGTCCCTGTTAAACTTCATTTTGTTAGCTTTGGCCCATCTCTCTAATCTGTCAAGATCGTTTTGAATCCTGCTCCTGTCCTCTGGAGTATTGGCTATCCCTCCCAATTTGGTGTCATCTGCAAACTTGATGGTCATGCCTTCTAGCCCTTCATCTAAGTCATTAATAAAGATGTTGAACAGGACCGGGCCCAGGACGGAACCCTGCAGCACTCCACTTGTCACTTCTTTCCAAGATGAAGAGGAAGCATTAGTGATCACCCTCTGAGTTCGTCCATTTAACCAATTACAGATCCACCTCACCGTAGTTTTGCCTAGCCCACATTGGACTAGTTTGTTTGCCAGAAGGTCTGTTTGCCAGAAGGTTTGTTTGCCAGAAGATGGCATTAGTAATTATCTGGATCTCTGAAAATGTGGACTCCATACTGCATGTTTTGGTTTTGGTTTGTATGAGAATTTCTCACTCAGAATGTTGTGATATCATGGGATTGTAGTTCCATGATTGGGGTCATAGTGGAGCCACCAGTGGTTCAATGGGTTAAACCCTTGTGCCGGCAGGACTGCTGACTGAAAGGTCAGCAGTTTGAATTTGGGGAGCGGGGTGAGCTCCCATCTGTAAGCTCCATCTTCTCATGTGAAGACATGACAGAAACACCCTACAGGATGATAAAACATCTGGGCAGATCTTGGGCGACTTGCAGTTTCTCAAGTTGCTCCTGACATTAAAAAAGGGATTTTCCAAGTTGGAAAATACTGGCTTATTCTGATATTTTATACAGAAATATGTTCTAAAAACAGAACTATCACTTTAAGAGAAGAAAAGCTGAAAAGGAAAAGTAGAGTGGAAAAGAAGAAGAAAGCTGCATGTTAGGTATGTTATTACATGAATTGTTAAACATAGTTATCGAAATATTTGTGTTTCAAGCTGATAATGATTGTTGAAGTTTATAAACAACAGCAGTATGCTATCTGCTCCATCCACACACCTAGATATTTCTTTTGCAATATTTGTTTGAAGTATGTAGGAGTATCAAGTTATAGACATGAATAACTATAGTGTCTTTCTGATCCTGTTCTTTTGTCTTGCCCCTTTTCTGCTGATCCCAATACATTTGAAATTGGTTGATGACCCAGCAGTGTGAGTTGATGCAAGTTGAACTGTTTCTGTGAGCAAGTCAAAGAAATATATGACTTATTTCTAAAGGAAGGCCTGATATTCTAATCATTTCAACATACAAGCAGAATTATAAAAAGGATGCATTTTTCTTTCTTTCTTTTTTTACCCAGAAGGGTCTGACTTGACAACAAACCACCAAATTGTAGGGAGATGAAGAGCAAAGGCCATGATCTTTCTAGTTCATCTTTCTTTCTTGCTTTGCTCAAAATAAACTCCTAGGACAATGCCAATTTCTGAAAAATCACTTTCCATTGATCGACCTGTTTTTTTAAAAAAACAAACAAACATCAGCACCTCTAGTTATGCTATCGAGTCACCACACCCCTATCAAATTAATCTAGACTTTTAAAGACTTCACAAAAAGTTATATGATTTTATTTTTATTTTTAAAACCTTTTCCACTTTATTGAAGTTTTGCTATTGCAAAACTGCTGAACGGTTTCGTTTGTACTTCAAACTATATTTAAAACTAAAGCCTTTAATAAATTTACTGAATTATATTTTTGGTGAAAATTATATTAATTTTGTGTTATATTACTTGTGAAAGCTAAAATCAAAAGTATTATGAAGGCACTTGTTCCCTCTATTAGCATAATTCCTTGGGAACAGAGATCACTGAGCCATCAGGAAATATCCCTCCAGAGATCTCCCAGGCCCCTTCCACACAGCTAAATAAAATCC
Organism: Anolis sagrei; assembly: GCF_037176765.1. Lineage (NCBI taxonomy): Eukaryota > Metazoa > Chordata > Lepidosauria > Squamata > Anolidae > Anolis > Anolis sagrei. The sequence continues at coordinate 103,646,110 of NC_090021.1, read as the reverse complement.
CACATTATCTCCTTTGAACTGGAATAGATGACAGTGTGGACTCAGATAACCCAGTACACAGCAGATATTGTGGAATTTTCTGTCTTGATATTCTGGACTATATGGCTGTGTGGAAGTGCCCCCAGACCTGATCATGTAATCTCTTTTGTATATGAGTGAGAGACAGATAATCCCTTTATCAATAAGGATGTGTTTTATACTGTTTACCTGGCTAGGTGAGGCTTATGGCTCCCACGAAAGGCAAAGCTAAACCAAAATGAATAAATTTGCCTTTTGAAAAGACAGTCAAGCCTCTGGATATCCAGCATTATCACAAAAACAATCTAGAAACATATTTTTATTAAATCAATTTAGGATAATCTTCTAAAATATCACCACTACCATCACGATCCTATAAAAATAACCATTTAAGAAAAATGTACTTTGGGACAAACCTAATTGTTTATCCCAAACAGAATGAATGGGAATTATGCAAATCTCACTGACATACTCTGGATGGGACTAACAAGTGGATTGCACCCTGCATATTAGAAGATTATGAAGTGTATGAAGTTCACAAGAAAAACATGTAAAAGAGTATGATAATTGTTATTTGTACATTTTTGTATTTGTGGTTGTTTGGGGAAAACAGGCAATATCAGACATAAAAGGGGACTAGGTTGCCATTGTATTGATATCTACAGTGGGGTCTGTTGTGATGGTTTTATATATAATCATGCATTTTAAAAGTTAAGCTAAAGTAAGGCTAAAAGAGATTTTTGATAAATGTGGGACTTTAGCCTCAATAGATTATTTGATGAAGGAGAAGCAGTTGATCAAGGAGTGACAAAACTACGGTGATACCCTGGGCACATCTACACTGCTTCTTGGCAGGGGGTTGGACTGGATGGCCCATGAGGCCTCTTCCAACTCTTTGAGTCTATGATTCTGACTACTGAAGTTGCTAAGCCCTACACAAGGCTGAGCCATATTAACCCATGGCAAAGCTGCTTAACATGACTATACCCCAGGTTAAACTAACTCAAGGGACTATCAACAGCCATCCTGCACACTCCAGGCTCAGGCACCTGATCCCATCTCACCTCACCTCATTTGCTGTAGTCAGCAGAGACATAGTGGGAGGGGGAGTTAGGGGAACTTGTCCAGCAACCCCAAACTATATTTGGTATGCCTGGATGATAGGGAAGAGGCTCAGACAATCCCTTTCAGTTCCACTTTTAGATTTAGTGTAGAATCACTCGGTGTCTCTTATCTGACCTGGCTTTTCCTTTCCCCAATACTAATGTATTCAGTTTCTATGACAAAGGATTTCCATGCAAATTGGAACCCTGTATGATCAGCTAGAACGCTATGGCCAGTATGAAAAGCCTATGCATGTGGAAACCTACGTGCACACTCCTTCCATTATAAGATATCAATGCTTAATGCATGGTCACAGGAAGCTATACCATCTCATAGAATCATAGAGTTGGAAGAGACCACTTGGGCCATCTAGTCCCCCTCCCCTGGCAAAATCTCATTCCCTTTTATGAATTATCTCTGTGCCAACAACCAAAATCCCTGTCATAATTCCCTCATTCTGGAGATTCTTTGTACAATGAATGTATAGTAGGAGAGTGGGAACATCAGTTGGTTGCTCTCTGAATAACAAGGGAAGAGAAACCCATAAATTGCAGCAACGGATGCCTGATAAGCGAGGATTTAGGGACTTTTATTATCTCTATGATATGTCCACTGAATTGGGGTTATATAGGAATTGTGAGTGTATCACAGCCATGAGTGTATCACCTGGGCTTATGCAGTTTTGTCTGCCATAGATGATTCCAAACAGTATGTGAAAATGACAGAAAAAGGTGTTTTTGCATGTTGCAAAATCCTGATGAGAATACTTATAGACTGACAAGGACCTTTTCGATTCAGTGATTATTCTTAGCCAGATGCACAGATGATTACAGAAAAAGCATTAGGCGTAAGGGAAACAGCTTTTTGGGCTGAAAGTACTGTTCCTGTGCTTTTTTTTTTAATTATTTACAGAAAAATCTGGGTATGGGTTGTGCAAAAGAACCACTGGAGTTTCTCATAAAATAAGTTTAAATATGAATAGACTGAAAATTGCGAGGTTTAAAAAAACCTCAGAGAAAGATGAAAATGGCTAAATTTGTGCTTTTGCTTTCTTGAGTAGAGCATTAGTAAAGAATTACAATCCTCTACCAACTCCATTTCAAACCACTCCTTTTTACCATGTTGCAAGTAACAATCAACGTGACATAAATTCTGTACTATTTTCAGCTAAGTCCTGCTTTGGCAGAAGCATATTGATTTTTATCAGCATTCACATGATGGGACAATCTGCAAAATCCTGATTTCCTAAGGGATGCCTTATTTGCAGAATGACATGAAGCTGTTTAGAGTTGAGAGCCATCTACTACAGATGAATGGTACAGATGAACTTTCTGTGTGGTTTTACAATCCTCCTGGATCCTCTTTGTGACATTCTCTTCTTTTTTTCTGATGCATGGTTTTCCAAATATGGAAATTCCCTATGCAATCTGCCAGATCTATATAGCAATTCCTGCTAGACGATTCAGCTCAGCAAGGAGTGACTTATTAGGTAATGTGCGCACTAGTTCTAGGTTTCAAAAGGGCAGTGGTTATTATTAGCTACTACTGTTAGATGGAAAGAGAAGTTTTTAAAAACAACTTCACAAGGGATTTAGATTCTATTGCTTTCTAATGAACTGAGCTGATAGCAAGGGAGAGAATTGCTTTTCAAGGGCTTTCTGTGGCATCAAAAACTAAAGATGACATCCAGGATACTAGGATACGCCTGTTCATTTGGGTTATACTCTTTTGAAAATTCCAAAATTATATCCTCAGTCTTCTTCTGTTCACTGTAGGGAGGGGTTTGGTGTGCATAATATTCAAATTATTTCTCTAGTTTCTCTGTTTCAGGCAATATGATGTTTCTTTATTAGTTATAAGATTCTTCCAGCCTTGTCACACTTTGATACTAGGAGAAGTCGTTTCATTTGGATGGCTTTCCAGTGCAGAATTTATGTAATTTATTCTGTTGAAAAATGTTATGTTCCCATTGCCTAATTTTGTGCTGTAAATTTCAAAGTACATAATTTCAGGCAGAGGCTAGGAGACAGATTGCTCTTGATAGAAAGACAGTCCTGTGAGCAGAATATTTTTTAAAAAATGATATATTTTGTCATGACAGTTTTGTTGGATGTACCAGTCCTCTGTGTCTAAAGCTAAAACCTTTGACCATCTTTTGATGATTGATCGATGACACTACTGTAAGCATCAGCTTTCCTACCCTTTTAACCAATAATTTAAAGTTTATAAAACTATCTGTCCTCAAAATCATCTCTGCAATGCATACCGATTTTTGAAGTAGCAATCAAATAATACTAAATGAAGAAGAGGCCAATGTCAATGGGAGAAAGAAAAAAAGAAATGAATGGAAGATTTCAAGTACAAGTGGTATGTTTCCTCACAAATGTTGCAGCTAACAAATAGTTCTATGAATGTTGAGCAAATATGGGCATACTTTAGTCAGTAAAACATCTGACAGTGAAGCCTCTTTTGACAAAGGCTTTTAAACACATCTCCCTTATCTCTTTCTCTTCTGTCAAGCTAAACATTTTTCAGTTGTATTATCACTGAAACAATGCAAAGGAGGTCTGGATAAATTCTGACATTCAGTGTCAGTTTGCAGCAGAATGTCTGTAATAAGCAATGCAATATATGTCACTCCCTGCAGAACCTAGCCTGCAACGCAGACCACTCACAAAGCTCACTTTGGATTTAGCTTTATTGCCCAGGTTTCTACAGTCAAGAAAGTCACTAATGGTGTTCCCGATCAAACCCCCTGCTTTTCTTACTCATTACCCTGACTATTCTTGCCTGTCCCAGTGCCCCCCCCCCATCTCTTATCACATCCATGAGAAAAAGTTGGCCCGACCAGCTGTCAGCACAGTCTTTCACCATTGCCTCCTGCTGGCCTCAAGAAGTCATGGAGAAGATTTATGGATCTTAAACAGCAGAAATTATCTCCTGAGATGATTCCTCCCTTTAAAAAAAAATCACAGACAACAAGCAGTACCAATCTAATGAACACTCAATAAAGTTTAGCAGGGTAGTTCACATGAAAGCATTTAACCAACTTTGTTGCCCTGACATCCTCCACCCTTACCCATTCAGAATCATTGAAATGTCACAGTTTCACTAAGTACTGCAATGTCCCATGATGCCTTCAAAAGTCTAAAATGTCTGTAACCTCAAAATAATGTTGTCCATCTACTATAATGGGGTCTGGGACCTTAATGGGTGGGTCCACCTAGGTTGGGTACAACTGGTATATGTTCCTCTAGCATTCTTGAATAAATTAATATGTTGTCCAAGAAAACTAGAACTCCCTTGTACAACAAAGGATGTAGTAATTCATTTATCTTGAGTCGCCTTCAGGCTGAAATGGGCAGGATAGAAATAATGTGAAAGGATGTTATCCTTTGCATGAATATCTGAAAAGTCCTTCCAGTCCAAATGGTAACACCTTGTACTGGAAGGCTCCCCGTGGGCAGTTGAATGCTGTCTTCCACTCATCACCCTTTTTAATCCTGATCTTGAAATAGGCTTTACACAAGTCCAGCTTTGTAAAGATCTTTTCCTTTGAGAAATGCCCCAATATATATTTTATTAGAGGCATAGGATATTGATTGAAGGTGCATATGGCAGTCAGGCCCCTACAATCAGTACAAAGTCTCAAAGTGTCAACTTTTTTGGTTTAAACAGTACAAGAGCTCTATAAACCCTCTATTGACTTGTTGCCTTGATTCACCACCATTAAAGCATCTGAATGATCTCCTGGATTTCTCCCTGCTTCTGGCTCTCAGTCTAGCCGCTGTGCCTCCTGTCACCCTCAAGCCTCACTTGGTCTCCGGAACTCTAGCCCTTTTTTCAGCTACTTTTTTGCACACTCGACCTTTTCTGCTAACAGGACCCACACTGTTAATCATCGGGATCATTTCTATGCGAACACCAATCCAAAAGTTCCATTCTCAAGCCATCTTTAAAATAATCCAACTTCATGGCTTCTGATCATTCTAGCACTTTCTCAGCCAGAGACTTAAAAATCCAGAGTATACTCTGATACAGAGCAGCCTCCTTGGCTCAGTCGCTCAAGCTGAGTTTTAGCTTTCATCCTTTCCAGTGGATTCTGGAACCTGGACCTCAAAGCCTCTAAAAAAGTTCCCAGCTTGTTCAGCTCGGGGGCTCACATTGCATGTAGGCGCCTTGCATGTAGGCGCTTTTGAGAATAGCTCCCAGTATTCTTACTTTGACTGATTCTGAAGGGAACAAATTTCCATAAGCCTGCATATAGTTCTCAACATTGATGAAGTCGAAAACTTATTGGGGGTCCCCTTTAAATTTGACCCTCAGCTCTCCCCTCAATAACCCATGCCCAAATGATGCCAGAGAGTCATCAGGGGCCCCAGCCGGAAATCCCCAGGATACTTACCTGAAAAGATCTGCACTCTCAAGATACTCCTCCTCTGACACCTCCACCTGGGTTTCCCCTCTCAATTGGGATGTTGCTGTTCCCTGGAAGGTTGCAGGAGTTCCTGGCTCTGTCTCTCCCCTTATCTGGAACAATATATGCTGATGCATCATCTCCATAGCAGACACTTTAGTTTCTATCAAATGCTATCTTCGAGGGTTTCCTCACCTTCAATAAGGCCCTGAATCTTCTTCTTCCTTCTTATAGCCACTCCTGACATCTCCTGGATTTTGGTGGGATCCCATGATAAATCCTCAGCCTCCATGGTTCCCGGGCCACTAAATGGAAACATCAACTTTCTCTCTACCTCCTGTGCCGAAGCAGCGGCGGCGGGGGGGGGGGGGGGTTGGGGGAATTGGCCTTGTGCCCACTGTTCTAGTATTCCTTTGTCTCTGCTGTCATTGCTGTTGTTCAGTATAAGTAGCAATTAAAAGGAATTAGCAACTTAATGTAATTCCCTGCAGAACCTAGGTGGCAATGCAGACCACTTACAAAGCACACTTTAGATTTAGCTTTATTGCCCATGTTTCTACAGTCAAAAAAGTCACTAATGGCATTCCCGATCAAAGCCCCTTGCTTTTCCTACTCACTACCCCACACATTCTTGCCCATTCTAGTTCTCCCACCAGTATCTTTCCCATAAGAAAAAGTTAGTCCAATCAGCTGTCCACACAGTCTTCCATAATATTTAAAAACTAAAGGGTTTAACTGCAGTTCATCACCTCCAATTGGACTATGCCAGCCTCCTTCTGGTCTTGATATGTCACAGAGAAGATTTATGGTGAACTTCTTAAATAGAGGAAAAGGGCTCCTGACAATATACATGGAATGGGCTGGGGAAAAGTGGCATTTTCTGCTCTAGCCAGTCATAGTATAGCCAGGTGTGCCTACCTATAACAGGCAAGATTACCAGCAGCTGCCTCCACATTCCCTGACTAAGAAACATTTATATATTTATATTTATTTATTTGTAGGAACCCCAAACAAAGGGTAGATGAGGACAGATAAGAAGAGACAAGGCTGGTGGAATTGAGGAATCATCCAATGTGTTTGGCAGAAGCCTTCAAATGGTCTTTTAAAGATTCAAAACATTTTAAAGCATATTTGACAAGTTTGTTTCATTTTACAGGTGCCTATTGTTAGTTTTGAATAAAAAATTTCCTTGCATTTTTTCTGGTATAAGAATCGAATTCTATTCTTGCCATGCTATTTTGCCTCTGGTACCACATTTCTGATAAAATGGTCATGCCCAGGAAAATATGTGCTTGAATTATATAACTGTACCTAGTTCTTTTTCATTTGCTTTGCATTTGTTAAAAGTGATTTTGTCTTTTAAGATTTTACCCAAGAGAATTCTTCTGTCCATGATTCTACAATGTCATTGAGAATGCTGTCCTGTATGTAGTGTTGTTTGAGACTAGGGGGACATCTATATTGCTCAGTAGATTTAACACAATTTGACACAACTTTAACTTTCATGACACAATGCTATGGAATCCTCTTTGGCACGGAAGGCCAAATACCCTATAAAATAACAATTCTCAAGATTCTATAGCCCTAAGCCATGGCAGTTAAAGTGATGTCAAACTGCATTAATTCTACAGTGTAGATGCACTATGGGCTGGGTATGACTTCTAGCTTTATAAGAAAATGTGTTCCAGTGTTTATTACTGAAGACAGTGTACTCAACTAGATGTTCCTTTGGCCTGTTTTAGAAAGGCATATTTTATTTTCTGAACTTCTACTTACTTTGGCAGAGCTCCACAAAATCAAGAGTAATGTATTCCTACTTGGTTAGCATTGTAAAAAGAGACCTTTAAAGAAAATAAGATCTGACATAATAGCCTTTTGGCTGTTAGACGACACTGTCAGGGGAGGTGAACTATGCCTGTATTGTCTGCGAGGCAAAGGCAATTTCTCTCTGAATAAGTTGCTGAAGTTAAAAAAAAACTTAGGATGGAAGATTTTAAAGGCCTAATGTTAATCTTGACCTCTTACTTCATTGTGTCATCTGCTTGATCCTGTTAGGCATCCTTCCTTGTTAGCTATTTCTATCTTCCACTGCCCCATATAAGGTTACTAGTTTCTAGGTGCTGGTATCTTTAGACTAGGACATATCTTTTGATGTATACATATATTATTTTTACACTATCTTGGTTTTTCCCCTGACAGTATTATGAAGAGCTCAGTGATATAGTGGTAATTATTGAAGTGTAAGTTCTTATCAGATCAGTTTCCCAATTCTATAATGAAACTCCAAACACTGTCCATCCCCTGCTCCTGCTTTCTCTTACCCACCTCACAGTTCAGGGGTAGGAAGAGGTTGATAATGTCATCCTGAAATCCACCATTCAGCCACACCACTGGCATCCATTGATTGGAGAAGCTTCTTTGAATTTAAGGCAGGTTTGTTGGGACTATAAGAACACAATGTTATGGATGTATAACTCTAGTGGGAAACAGGCATGTCTTCTCACTCATATCTCTTAGACTGAAGGATTGAAGGTACTTGTGATTTCCAGGTAGTTCTGGATTCTGTTTGGATTAGCGTTATGAAGTACTGGTCACCCAATTTAAGTTGCCCTTACCATGTGTGCAACAATATTTAAACCTTTAAAATATTTTACTTTAATGAATAATGAAAATTAAGAGAGATTTCTATAGCTTTTTGCATTTATTACACCACTTGGCAATGGAATAAATTATAAGGCATACGTGTGTGTGTGTGTGTGTGTGTGTGTGTGTGTGTGGTTTCTTAATTGAATCTATATTATTTTTTATTACCCATTAATTGTAGTAGCCTATATCTGCAATTATTACTGTAGTCAAATACTCCTTAAATTGCTTTTGGAACTAAAATCAACCTCTAGAGTGAAACATGTGTTTCACATTTGTGTGTGTGTGTGTGCGCGCCACACTTTTTGCCCCACATGACCCCTCCCGAGCTTATCCTCATAAAAATAGTTAAGTAGAGCAAGGACAGAAATAGTGAATGGGCCAAAGTTACCCAGTGAATTTCGGGCTCAGTAGACTAGATAACTGGCAACACAACTGATCAGAAAAGTTAACAAAAGAAAAAAATCACTGAAAAAAAGACTCACTATACATAGAACATATATCAGTAAATCCAACGTAAAATAATATCAGATTATTCTAAAGTGACTGTAATTCAAACAAGTGAATGTTCACAAGCAAAATCTGCAACAACTGGAATAATCAATCCAGCACTCCAACCACATTTTTATTTTACATCATATAAATGTATTTTAAAATCAATAGCTATTTTTATGCTTTCATGAATCATGGGGGGGGGGGGGGGGGGGGTTGGGGGGGTTGGTGAATTTTCCTCCACTACTATTTTTCAGGGTAACTAAGACTATGTGTGTATGTGTATGTTCTCTTGCCATTCTGCACTAATTCAATGGGTTTCTTCAAGCAAAGATTTGCAATTAGATTTAGGCCCTTACCTTGCCCCTGTCTTTCTGGCTTTGCTGTGTCCAGCAGGCATGAAAATAGTGCTGCTCACATCTCTAGAATACACAGGTCAACAAAAATATCTTTGTGTCTTGCCATTTCATCTCACACAATTAAATTAGCATTTCTATACATTTAAGAAACCACTGCTGATGGTGTCCTTTACATGATGCAAGCTTCAAATGTAGGGCAGAGGTGTGGGTTTCTCCTGTGATTCCTGAGTCAATTGGCAAGTGACTTATTCCTTGATTCCCCACATAGAGATGTGTAAAAATACCCAATTAACATGCGATGGGAATCCCTCCTTGCACATTTGTAAATAAAATGATAACGTAGTCATGGGGGGAGAAGCTGAGATGGGCAGTATAGAATCCTTTCTTTTGCATAATCTTTAGAACTGAGGAGGTAATTTATATCTTTTTTAAACAATGGCTAATGCTCCTTCAGTTGGTGTGGCTGCCACTGAAATAAGTGTTTAAAAAAAGGTGCCTTAACTCAGCTTCCCTGAAAAACTGTTGAGGGCAAACGACCCCAGAAAAAGTGTTTTCTAAAGGCTGATGCCTTAACTCAGGCCTAGTTGAAGGATATGATGGTAAAGGACCCCAGAAAAAAAATCGTTTCTTAAGTCTAATTCTTTGATTCAGGTGTAATTGATGGATACTAGGGGAAACAACCCCAGAAATAGTGGTTTCTAAAGACTGATGCCGTAACTCAGGTCTGGGTATAAGGGCAAATGACAGGTGAGAAGGCAGTGGGAGGGGACATATGTCTCTAGTGTGATGGCAAATCAAATTGATAAATCTTAAAGAAAGTGGAGAAAAGGATTTGGTGTGATGGGGGTAGGAAAATATTCCATTTAATTTCACAATGAGGCATGGTGAAACTTAAGGGAAAACCAACAATTTCCTTCATTTTATGTCTCCCATGGGATGAAGTCCTTGGTTTTTAAGCCTTGGGGTTAATTGGGGCTTTGATTCAGAGAATTGCATCGGACACACCACTTCAGCTCTAGTTTCTTAGATATGGCTATCATGATTTTCTAAGGGTGAGCAGATGACTAGTAGATGGCATATGTTCTGAATTGCAAAAACTAGAGCTGTCATACTTGAAATCAGCAATTAAAATATACCCAGAAATAGGGCTAACATTTGAGGTACCAAAATGTGTGTTGGCCAGTGATACCTTAAAAAAACAAATAAAGGTGCGTCTATACTGTAGAAGTAATGCAGTTTGATCCCACTTTAACTACCTTTGCTCAATGCCATGGACTCACAGGAGTTGTAGTTTTACAAGGTCTTTAGCCTTTTCTGCCAAAGAGTGTTGGTGCTTCACTAAACTGCAAATCTCAAAAGCATTGAGTCATGACAGTTCAAGTTGTATCAAATTGCAGTAATTCTGCTGTGTAGATGCATCCTGAGAAGATGTTGTCTCAATTAGTCTAAGAGATGCTACAAGATTTCTTTGCATACTGATTTTAGGTTGGACTAAATTTCCATTTTTTCTATGATTTGTATCTAAATAAATAATAGACCTGTTCCATTGAGGCTTGTTGTAACACAAGTTCAGGGAGCTGGCTGACACATAACACTGAATAACACAGAATCAAATTCAAAACAGATCAATTTTTGGTTTTATCATTTATTCTTTAATTTTGCATAATGTTTACTCAGAAAAGTTCTCTATGGGATCATGATTTTGCTCTAGAGCATGTTCATTTCACTTAAACTTCTAGCAGGGCTTTTTTTTTAATGCCATGAGCTTAAGAACAACAGCAACAAAGGCCAAAGTAAATGCAAGCACATATTATTTGTCATGCATTGTTTGGTGTGTGGCTTTTCCCCCTATAGCAACACTGACAAACTCTGTGTATCCATTAACCTTTTAGCAAAGAGCACAAGGTAAGCTAGTTAATATTTTCTGGCTTTCCAAGGTCTATTGACTTCTAATGAAAAATTCAGCAGTATACTCTATTTTCCCTATACCTGTCTATTTCATAGCATTAGCCACTGGTTCAGCTATTTCAATGACCCTGTTACAAAGAAGCCCATAATGTACCTGGCATTCCGTTTGCATTTTCTAACAAAAACATCATTAAGATTTATTTACTACATGAGTTTTAAAAGGCTCATTCAGTAGCATCTCATTTACGGATGAACTTTGGACTTTTTTCTAGTAGAATAAACTGCACGCATGGCAGTTGTTCTCTTGTGAATGGTTTTTAGTACATATATTAATGGCTATAGGAGGAAAAGACATTGCCTAAATGTACATTAGAATGTTGGTAAGAGAGGGGAGATAGGCGAAGATGTCCTTCATTTACTTTGGAAGGTGTCTAGGAAAATCCTAAAATTTGTTATAGTGTGAAAGTAATGGTTTTATCATAGCTTTGTCTAGCAAGGATACAGATGCAAAGTGTCATTTTGAAACCTCTGCAGTTAACTCCTAGAAATATAGAAGGTGAAAACAGCTCACCTCTTGTACAGTGTCATCAATCTTGGAACACCCTATCTTTGGTTTAATTAACAGATGGAGAGTGGATGGCAAAGTGATTATCATTAATAAAAGCTTTGCCTTTTAGTCTAAAGCTAGTTCAACAATCCCGGTATATATGGACTATTGCTTTTTTCACACCACTCATGGCAACTGCTCCCCTAGACACTGTGTTTGTGTTAAAAAGTCCTGTTATAAAGTTTCTGTTATGACAAAGAAATACGAAATGTATTGCAATAAAGCTTTCAAATCTATAAGATGTATAAGTTATGTTCTCTACAGAAACACATCTCTGCCCTCCCCCTATCCATAGACACATTCAACACATTAAAGATATTAAATGTGGACCAGCTTTTGCTTTGGAGGAAATCTGAGCAAATTTTGAAAGGGATGGTAATACTTTGAAAATAGCTTGGAACCCCCACATGATGGGCCCATTTTAAATTTCTCAGGGTGATTTAGCAGTACTTTCCAGATTTACCCTTTTTAATGGTCTTTTTAATGCAGGAGCTCATAATCTACAGTGAGTGATGATGAATACTCCAGAAGATGAAAGAGACAAATGACCCTTAAGGTTGGTGAATAATAGATATTAAAATATCCTTCTGGTATAACACTAGCACATCTGTGGTTCTTTAACTGCACATTTAATTACGCAAATATCGAATTTCACAATCTGTTTTGCTCATTCAATCTGTACGCAGATCCAGTATAAAGAGAACATTATTCTCGAGCATCTTTTAAATGCATTCTTTAAACACACACACACATACACACACACACACAGAGCACGTGAATGGCATAGAGTTCAATAATTATGCAAAGGGGTGGAGGGAGGGGGGAGAAACAAAGCAAAACACAGAGCTAGGTAAACTGAGCTCATTTAAGAAAAGGCAACAAAGACCTTTTAAAAACAGCATGTCAGCTATGATTTCCACACATTTTATATATTATCAGCAGTGCACTTAGCCAGCCAGAAGTTTGAGGGCTACTGAGTATGAAAACCACTGAGTTCTGTAAAGGTTCTCAGCAGTATATATCTGCATTATTTCTTTGTAGAAAAATTGTTCACCAGACCTCAGAATCTCTAAGCCCTAGAAGGATATTAACTTGAAATTGATAATTTATTTTGCTTGTGAGCAGAATCTGCATTATTATTATCTGTACCCAGATTACATGTGCATATATATCTATATCTGTTTTCTGACTGCAATAAATAAAACATGTGTACAAGAACCTTGATGGCAAATAAGCTAACTCATGCTGTATAAGTGATTCCCCTTCTCAATGTGAAAGCTAGAGTCAAATAGAAACATCATTACACAAATGTGAAACCCCACCAACCTATTTGTGGAAGGATTTGGTTATTGGGATGGAAAAATGGTCCCTACTCAACAGAGGATGGGACACGTCACTTAACTTTCTTCAATCATCTGTATGAAAGGGACAATGTAGTATAGTGATCAACATATCAGAACAGGACTATGGAAAGCCTGGTTTAAATCCTCACTCAGTCATGAAAGCAATTGGGTCACTGTGGATTAGTCACTACACTTGCCTTTAGCTACCTCTCAAAATTGTACGGATAACATGTGAGTGTGTGTGTGTATGGGGGGGGGGGGGTGTACAGTTCAAGTACTTTGAGATCCTATACGGAGAGCAGGAGAGGCCGTCCTCTGTGATTGTGACTTCACATCTGCACTTTCAGTTGTTTATCCCATCAAAGTTTTAGTGTTCAATTTTTTATTTGCTGTTGTAAGCCTTCCAGTACTTTCTGACTTTGGTTAAACAAAAGGTGAATCTATCACAGCCTTTCTGAAGCTAATAATGTGACTGGGGTTGTATCTACACTGCCATATAATGCAGTTCAAATTACATTATAAGGCAGTGTAGATCTAGCCTTATTCAAGGTCACTCAGTGAGTTACCTAATACCTACCTATTTTGCCAGACTGCTTTATCATTTGTTGTGCCTCTCTTTTTTTATTGCTCTTGCTATTTTATTAGATTGGCATTTGCTACCTTATCTTGCAATTATTTAATATCGTTAAACATTTTCCCAAGGACTGTTTTTCTGAGTCTCCTTTGGCCCATGTGATGATGCTTCTAGGACAGAGCCAGGACAGAACCTGCTGGAGCCCATCACATGACACAGGACTACTTCTGGTAGGGCTCTGTCCTGGCTCCATCATCACATGGAAGTGTCATCACATGGAGAAAAGGTGACTCAATAAAAGAGTACTCAGGGAAATGTCTAACAATATTAAATAATTGCAAAATAAGGTAGCAAATGCCAATCTAATAAAATAGCAATAGCAATAAAAAGAGATGAATAACAATTAGTTAAAAATAAGAAATAATAATATATTTTACAGGTTTAAGATATAGTTCAAGTATAATTCTGTTTCAGATTCTCCCCCCCCCCCCCACACACACAATAAACACAACTTATTTTATTTATTTATTTATTTATTTATTTATTTACTTCACTTGTATACCGCTATTCTCAGCCCTTAGGCGACTCATAGAGGTTAACAACAATAATAGCAAAAATTCAATGCAGCATAACAATGTATTTAAAAACAATTAACACAATAAGGTATCTATCAAACTGTAACAGTATTAAAAAGAGCCCCACTAGAGGAATGAGCAGCAATGTTGATATTGCATACATGTTGGACACAGGGCTGTAGCCAGAAAAAAATTCAGGGGGGGGGGGTTTTGAAAATTTTGGGGAGGGGTTGAAACCTTCCTCCTAGCTCACGCTGAAGCAAAGAGCACAGCAGGGGGCAGAGCAGCCTCCAATAGCCTGCAGCTCCGCCCATGTCAACCTCCGCCCATGTCAACCACCTCCACCAAGTCTGACCTCCTTAATGAGAGCATTCAACAACCCCCCCCCCCCCACAACTTGGTTGCTGCAAGTTATGACAGTGTGAATAAATTGTTAATATTTGCTTGAGATAGTGCTTGCAGTTCTGGAGGCACTCTTAATTTTTTGTGTCTCATAGACTTAGCATGGGGATTTTGTTAATCAGTTAAAATTCATGAGTAAACCAGGGTTTTTTTTTTAACCTGAAAAATTTCGGAGAGGGGGAGGTTGAACACCTAACCCCCCCCCCCCCCCCAATGGTTCAAAATGCATCTTTGGAGGAAAATACATTTAAAATACATATATTTGTATTGACATTTAAGACCACTTTAAAAAAAATGCAATTGAAAACAGAATGCAAATGGCCTTTTTTGTAAACATATCTGAACATGGCATGGATTCTAACTGATGCATCTATCACTAAATTTGAATTATGGCACTTTCTCTGGAGAAGATTTATAGAGTTTGAAACAAATTATTGTAATAACTGGCTCATCACACTACCATGATTTTAAGTAAGTAAATACATAAATAAATCCTTCAAAATTTAGCTTGATACCTATCCAGAGAGTAGACATTTTTTTCTGCCTATGTCTTGGCTTCTACCTACTCCTTGTTTATATAAATTCTTCTGGTCTATTTTGCAAAACATAATAATTCATGAGGATTGGCTTTTCCAACTACAGTCAGATGATGACAAAGATTCTACATTGGGTTTGCTTGGATAAATCTCATATGTAGATGTAAGCATTACTTTTTCAATGATGCTGCTATGCAGAAAGGCAAGATTAGAATCATAGAATTGTAGAATTTTAGAGTTGGAAGAAATTACAAGTCTTAAAATATGTATTTTACACAATGTTTTTAAATATGCGTTAACTGTGTTGTGCCCCACCGCGAGCATCAAGGAGAGGCAGGGAAGAAATAATAATAATAATAATAATAATAATAATAATAATAATAATCACCATCATCTACATACAGAAATGAAAGATGTCCATCCAATTTCTGTTTAAAGACCTCCAAAGATGGAGAGTGCACCATGTGATAAGGCAGTTGAACAGCTCTTACAGTAAATATGTTTTCTCTCTTCTTTTGCTACTATAAACTTACTCTGGCTTACCTACACCACGCACTAAAATTCAACCACTTCTTTAGAGGAACTTATGAATGAGCAAATGTCCTTACTGCGAAAGAACATGCAGTTCAAGAATAGGCCTCTACAGTCACCTACGGACCCACTGCCAAGACCCTACACTTGGAAGGCAATCATACTTGGCCATCAGTGATAGCCTATGATGATGATGGTGAATGAGTAAAACACCAATAGAGTTCCAGCTATTGGATTTTTAAGACATGTGAGATTGGGAGATAATAAAATATATATTTAGAATATACACTGAAGCTACAATTCTTGTACTTGGTAGTAAATTCCAATAAATTGTATAGAGCTTATATATCTTAGTAGAGGATTGCACTGAAAGAACACAAGCCAGACAGTTAATTTTCCTAAATAATTCTAATGATAATGAATTTCACAAGTCTGGCTGTTGTATATTTTCGTCCTATCAGAAGCAATGATGGGGTGCTGGAAGAAACTGGGTTTTTATTCATAGGGCAAATGAGAAAATTATCTGGCCTCAATTTCAGTTGGCTAATGGCCAGCTTAACTGAGATCAAAGCACAGCAGTTTGGCAATTCAGAATGATACACTGTGCTAATGCGCTCAAGCATACTATTTTTTTCTGCCTAAGCACCATGTAATTGATAGGCATCTACCTGCAGAGTTTCAATTATCTATCACAGTTAACACATACGTTACTTCCTGCTGTACCAATACATGTTTTATCCTAGATATTATTTTTACTAGTGACAGCATCCCATTCTATAGCTTCATACATTTTCCACTAGGGAACCAGATTAGAAGGAAAATTCTGTAAACTGTGAACCACCTGGAGAGCTTTTGTTACTGGGTGGTATACAAATACTGAAAATAATGAATTTGTACAAGGGAAGAACCCATGCACAGAGTGACCCAAATAGAACTCTACACAATCCTTTTCTCTCTTTGATTCACTCTGTGCCTGTCCAAAGTCAGCATATGAAGTAGAATGTCTGTGCATCTCATATCTCTCTGAGCCTGATTCAAATTATTCATAGGAAGCTTGCATGCAATATGGGTGATGCTGTAGAGGTATATGAGCAAGAGAAATAAGGAGGAGATCAGTTGTCTGAGCCATATTGGAACAAAATGTAAGTGCACACTTCACAGAATTAAAGACACAATGCTTGTTGACTGAATAGCAGTGTAGGTCTGGCCCGATTTTGCTGTGTTTGTCCTATGAAGTGAAATTATTGTATGTTTATAGAGCTGCTCCACAAAAATTCCTGGGCTGCAAATCAGAACATCTAACATATAAAAGAAAATATATTTATTTTCTTTCCCCATCCCAGCAACGGTTTTTGGATCATGGTGGCTAAAGACATAGTAGGGTGCATCTACACTATAGAATAATGAACAGTAATGTTTCCGTGGTATGGAATTCTGTGTTTTGTAATTTTACACACTCTTTAGTTTTCTGTGCCAAAGAGTGCTGATGCCCCACAAACCTTGGATCAAGCTCACTGTAAACCTCACCTACTGGGGGGAGGGGAGACTTATATGCTTTTTTGAACTTATTTTGGGAAAGTGGGAAACAAATGAAAATAATAATAGTTAATAGCCATTCTTCTCTTTCGTTATCTAATTTAGTTAAATACTTCTAGAAGAAATTGTGTCTGAACTTCCACTAGTCTCAAAATTCCAATCTTTTAACCAAAATGGTGGGGTTAATATTGTTAAGAATCCGTTTTATATATATATATATATATATATATATATATATATATCAGTGCAATCCTGAGAACATCCTCAAAGTATGTCAGTGTTACTTCTATATTACACTTGTGGGGGAGTATGTGTGTCACACTCTGAACTACTTGGGAATCAGTGTTTGAGTCTATGATGGAGTTAATCAACAAGAAACTATTTTAAAATATGACAAATAGAGCCATTTGATAGAAGACAGGAAATCAATACATCTTAAATTTTATGGTATGTAATTACTCAGCCCAAAGATGTGAATATGTTCAGTTATATTCCTGGAGCTCTTCTACTGCACTCATTTAATTTGGAAGAAACCGTGAAGTAATGTGTGCCTTCTTTAAAAAGGATGCCTGTAAAGAGGGTTAAGAGATCAGGGTTTCTTATTGCTCCTGTGTGACAGGAATATGTGATGGTGTTACACACAGGTGATGAGAGAGAAAGGTGTGTGTATATGGTAGGTATGCTGCCACCACCCCAAATCACCGTTTGAGGAATTAACTAGATGATATACTTGAGGTAAAATGTCCCTATACACCGGTTCTTCTTTTTGGCTCCCTTTCTTGTGACTGAACTGCAGAGATGTAGAGGCTGTCTGGAACTAGCTTTATATGACAAAACAAGGCTGAGGCAGATTAAAAGTAAACTAGGGAACAGGTTTATTGAAATATTTGAAACAGACAACTCATTACTGAGAGGTAAATATGCGTAGTTGGTTTCTGAGGCACAGACTAATAAAACAAATGGTTGCTTAAGAAGGAGTAACTTTTCTTTGACGTGAGTTACTTTCCTCACACTATCCCTATAACAAGTAACAGTGTGTTTCTTAGACCAGTCGCCCTGGCTGCCTGCAAGAGTAACTAGGTTCCTTCTAGACTACTCTGCACTGTAGGGAAATAAACCCACTTGTATTCTCTCTCAATACAAGTCAACAAGCCTTCACTTTGACTACCCAAGCCAAAGTACCCTGAAGCACTTGCCCTCTATTATTCCCTGACAGTCTAATTTCTCACTCACTCAGAAACTCTCTTCTCCCTGCCTGAAAATCTCAATCCTATCTCTTTCAGATCAAATCCCCCTTCTCTCCCTCAGATCAAAATCCTTCTCTCTCTAAGATCAAATCATTCTTCTCCCTCTGACAGAAAGTACAGCCTTTTTACACCCTCCTTCAACTCCTCCCCTAGGTGTCTGAGCCAATCAGAAGTTAGCTGACTCCTCCCCTTGCCTCTCTGCCTCCACCAAAATTTCAGCTATCCTGAGCTGCCCTCCCAACATGGAGGCCTGCTCACTGACTCCCAGGCTGCGACCTACGAAGCAAAGGTATGAGTTCATTACAATCCAAGTCCCTTGGTTTAATTTGATGTGGTCCTCAGTTAAATTGCAAAACCCTTCCACAAGGCCACATACCTTATATGCTTGTGTATATGTTGAAAAAATATGCCAACAAATTGATTTCTAAAGCCTTATACATGGGTCCATGTTGTACCTCTGTCCACCTCAGCATTGCTTCTGGACTTTTTGAATGCCTATGCCGGGAAATAGCAGCAGATGACATTTCCAAGAGCATTTGGTCCCTGAGATAAGATTGGCACTTTCTCCTCCCAGCAGAATGTATCCGAAGAACCCTATCTGAAACCTCAAAATTATACCATTGACTTATCCTCAGGTCATATCAAAATCCATAAATTAGCCACCAAACCTGCCCTTCTGTTATACATGAAATTGACTTATATACAAGTATTTATGGTACAGCTTGTAATGACATGAGATAGGCCTTGCTAGTGGCTGCCCCTGGAGAGCTATCTTCTTGGGCTACACTTCAGTCCCTTTGACTGTACCACCCCCAGCAGACAAAATCTGTTTTATTCTAATAGGTTTTTGAGAATTGTATGCCTTTTTTCAACCTGGGATCTTTTCAAACCACAAAGCTGTAGAATGATACACTACACAATTTTGCAGAATCCAGCATTTTGATGGTACCATAGCTGCAACCCAGATAACATGTCCCACAATCCCATAGAACTCAGCAACTAAAGCACAATTAAAGTGCTCCAAAAGCCTAGTATGAAGCCCATGGCTTCTATAGAACCACATGGTAACACGACATTTTCCCATGGTTCTACACAGTTTTACAACATCAGGGATTTCACATTTCCCCCGTTATACTAGCAGGTCACCCTTCATTTGTCACTATTTTGTTTGAAATAATAGGTAGTCTTTAGGGTTCTTCTGTGGTGGATTCAGCTCTTGCCGTTTACTACTTTGCTTAGAGAAGGGTTCATTCCCAGAGAAGGGTGCCTTCCCAGAATAGGAAATTTCCAATACCAAGTCCCAGAAGCACTTTATTAAAACTAAGATTGCCGCACGCTGCACACTGCACTTGCCCTATAAGCCTTATATACCTCCTGTCACATCAGCACTTTTAATCCTATACCCATTATCCTGGCCAGGCCCAGTTTCATTGTGTCCTAGTGTATTGTTTATTGCTTGTTGTTATATTGCTTTAATTGTTTTTAATTTGCCTTGGGTTTTGTATTGTTATGTTGTGTATTGAGGCCTTGGCCTTTGTAAGCCGCATCGAGTCCTTCGGGAGATGCTAGCGGGGTACAAATAAAGTTTAATAATAATAATAATAATAATAATAATAATAACTTACCCATGGATAAGCTGACCTCTTTTGGGGGGATGATTTTTTTTACTAATATTTCTATCCTTATACATGAGTATATACAAAAACCACTCAAACTCTTAAAATTGATAGTATTTCCATTTCCAAACCGTGAATATTGAGGCCTTTAACTACAAAACTGAAATTAACTTCTAAGCTATTCCTCTTCCAAAATTCTTTTTGTTACCCGTGAAAGTGATTTAAGGACCACATTGATCAGCAAGGACAAAACAGATTGCAAAAAATGTATTTTATTTCCTCTGTTAGCATGGGTTGAATCTCATCCTTTATTCAGTAACCATGGGATCCTGGGCTGCATGAATGCTCTGCCTGCTTTCCAGTCCAATCTATTCCAGTCATATGGCAAAGGTGCCAGTCCAATCTATTCCAGTCATATGGCAAAGGCACCTATTGGATGGACAGGCAGAAGACACCATGCAGCAAACACTGTGAGAGCCACTGATTATAACAGTAGCATTATGCATTAACATTCATTCATACTAGAAGGTTATATTCAAGGGACATGGACAAAAAAAACTTTCTGTGTAGACTATATATTTCTTTAAAGGTAAAGGTTTCTCCTTGACATTAAGTCTAGTCAAATCCGACTCTGGGGTGGTGGTGCTTATCTCAATTTCGAAGCCAAAGAGCAACGTTGTCCGTAGATGCCTCCTAGGTCATGTGGTCAGCATGACTGCATGGAACACCAAAGTCTTGCCAAAGTCGTACCTATTGATCTACTCACATTTGCATGTTTTCAAACTGCTAGGTTAGCAGAAACTGGGGCTAACAACAGGAATTCATCCTGTCCTGTGAATTTGAACTACCGGCCTTCTGGTCAGCAAGTCCTGCAGCTTAGTGGTTTAACCCACTGCACCACCGCAGCCCACTTTCTTTAACCTAACAGTTAAAGAACAGATAAACTCACCCTGCCACTAACCCAAAAGAAAGCCAGCATGCTGTAGTGATTTGAGCGATGGAATATATCACTGGGGACTGATTCGAATTCCTGCTTGGCCATTGAAACTTACTGGGTGACCTTGGGCAAGTGACACTCAGTCTCGGAGTTTGCAAATCCTTTCTGAACAAACCTTACCAAGAAAGCCCTATGATAGGATCACCTTAGGGCTGACATGTCAGAAATCATTTGAAGACATGTAGTAGTAGCAGCAGAAACTTCATTATGTATAATGTATTAAATCCACTGACATAAATTCTCTGTTTTTTGGTCTATCTATTGCTTCTGGCCAGGAAGTCTTTTTTTATGGCTATTACATTTTTAGCTCCCCTGCTCTCTTTTAGAATATAGAACCACATAATTTCTTCATTTTCTATCCCTCTTCTCTCCAACTTCAACTAGATTTGTTATACAGCCTTTCAGGTTTATATCACTTTTGCCCAAAAGTTCAATTCTTTCTATATACCAAAGTCCAGAAGGAGAGATAACCATTTGGAACGGATATATTATGTCATTTAACACACTGCATACCTGCAGCATTAATCTGCCTTTAGTCCATTGTTCATTTTGGGTTTGACAGTCTATGGGTTTTATTTCCACTCATCCATTCTGCAGTTTAAATTATTTTTCATTGGAAAAAAATGCAGCAAGAAATGTAGGCCACAAAAATACACAAGCATGGAGGAATTTCAATCCTCAGAAAAGAATGTATGGTCTCCAGATACACCGTTGGTATGATACTTCTATTGTTCATAATTTTAGCATGGCATTCTCCTCCTTTAAATTATTGGACAGATGCTAATAACTCCTTAGGAAACTAACGCCAAATCATGCTGTGTGAGGAAGTTTCTGAATAAGACATCAAGTTTCTGCCCATCAGAGGATAATTTATTGATACTTGTCAAAAGGAAGTATCAGTCTAACAGAAATCAAGACAAAAGGAATGCCTGATGAATTTCCTTTGAAGTGCCTTTTATAAAAGTCCTTGGTAATACATATTGATGAACTCCAAATTGTCTTGCCTAAAGGGAAAAGAAAGTAGACTGCTTTACACTGTCTTATAAATATTCATCAAAAGAACAAGACTTATGTTTCCAGGCATGAGGTGAATGATTACGGTTGTATGATTGCCTTGGAAGGCAGATAATTAGTAAAACAGCATTTGACAGTTGGAGAATTTTAAACTTGCTGTCTTGCCATCACTGCACTTGGATTTAAAGATGAATTTTTGAAAGGAAGCAAATTTAGGACTTGATGGATTGATACAATTAAGCTCTCCATCAGTTTCATCTACTGTTTTCTTGTTTGCTTAACTAAAAAAAAAAATGAAAAGCAGAGACTCCATTGTACTGGTAGCTTGACTTGAAAAAAGAGAATCATAGCAGCTGAAATGCAAGCCTTTCACCAAGGCAATGGAAAGTGTTCTGTAATTAAGACTTGATATAAAGTCAACAAGAGAAAATTATTCGTGGTTTCTGTTCTAGTAAATGCCCTCATGGAAGTCAGAAAGCTTGACTCATGTTAGGCTTTTCTTTCCAGGAAACTGTACGTATCTATGTTACATCGCCCCTTTGTATAATCCTTTAAATTTGGTTGTGCTTGCTTTCGTTCTTGGGATTCTTTCCCAAAAAGCTGTAGGTTAATTGCTGACACAGAGTTCTTCACAGAGAATAAAGAGAAAGAAGTGAAAGGATAATTTGCTAAGATATAGAAGTAATTGCTTCAGTTCCTGCAGCTGCATACCATTTTGGGTAAGCCCTAAGCAGAACATCAGAACACCAGTAGAAACCACATTATTTAAAAGTGGATTCTTTTGGCATAGCAAGAATGAAGACTTGAGCCTCAGATTGACATCTGGAGGTGGAATCCAGAACATAAGTTGTATGTCATTTGCTTAAGGAAAAAATCTCCAGCGCAATGTCCTTCAAGTATAATGGAACATGACTTCCTTGATTTCCAGTTAGAATGACCATTGGCCATCTGGATAGTATTAGACTGGAAAATAAATAAAGCTAACAAATGGATGCAATATATCTGGTGCTTGGAGCCTTCTAAACCTGGATTCCTTGTCTAGCAGGGTGTAACACAATGTAACAAGTGCTAAAATGCCAAAGAAGAGCTTGATCAGACAGCATGGTTCATTCTTAACTGATTTGTAACATAATTGAGGAGTCAGCAGCTTTCATTACATGCTTATTTAAGGCATGTGCAAAAGATGTAAGTGGTTGAAGAAACTGTGCACTCAATGGCTTGTGCATTTTGATCAGTTATTCAAATTTAATAGCCAATTTCTATTGACCCTTGTTGAAGGCAGTTAGCTTCATACTAGGTAAAGAGACAAGAGAAAAGCTATTCTCAGGAAACATTATCCTTTACAATGTTTAGCACTCAAATGCAATTAGGCAAATATAATATCCTCTTTGAAGGCAAAGAGTTGCTCTGTTAAAGTAACTGAAACTAATTATCTTTGCCAAATGAAGGACACTTCAAGAGTACTTATGCAGAGAGCTGTAGTAAAGAGGGGGGGGGGGGGAGATCTTCATTATATGACTAGAAAGTGAAATGTGTGCTTAGTTATGTTTGTATTGATTTAAAATGTTTTTCAATAATGACATTTCACAAAGAGAGCTAAGGTAGGGTGGATGTAGAAATGTGAGCTAAAGAAATGCCATCTTCAAATAAGATATTTTTCAGCACTACTATTCCAGTAATTCAGAACACTGAGGATCAATAGGGATTTCTTTTTTTAAAAAAAGGTTGTAATACAAAAAGCAATTATAGAACACTTGGTATTCCCTCAGGAAAACCCACTCATATTCAGATAAAATCAAAGCTGAAAGTTCTAGTTGGGCTGCAATCCACAAAAGCAAGCAGCATTCATTGTGTCTGTGCTGTGCCACCATAAATAGCAGTCTTTCTTTGAAGACCTGGTTGTTGAACAGGAAGTCATATTTTGCAGTAAAAGATGCCTGAATATTAAGATGGTTTTCCAAACATCTGAAAGGCATGGAGGTTGTCTAGTAAATAAATAAATAAATAAATAAATAACCTTCTTGATGTGGGTGTGGCTAAAAGCAGCGGGACTGGGCTTGAGCTGGGAAGAGGAGTGAGCCTCAGAGAAACTTTATAATTCTATAGTGACTTAGGTAAAGGTAAAGGTTTTCCCCTGACATGAAGTCAAGTTGTGTCCGACTGTGGTATGTGGTGATAATTTCCATTTCTCAGCTGAAGAGCCGGCATTGTCCATAGACACCTCCAAGGTCATGTGGCTGGCATGACTCCATGGAGCTCCATTAGCTTACCGCCGGAGTGGTACCTATTGATGTACTCACATTTGCATGTTTTTGAACTGCTAGGTTGGCAGAAGCTGGGGCTGACAGTGGAAGCTCACACCACTCCCTGGATTCGAACCTGTGACCTTTCAGTCAACAAGCTCAGTTGCTCAGTGCTTTAACCCACTGCACCACCAGACTTACTTGGAGCAAAAAAAAGAGCGTGGTGGAGTGCATTTCAGCTGTAACGTATGGCCATCCAGCAGACTGGAGGCCACAAGCATGCTTGTCTCTTTGGCCTATCTATTCACTTCTTTGGAATAAATAAATAATAGTGCCACTGTGTGAAAGTACAGGAGAAAAGCGTATTGTACATGACATTTATGCACATTTCAGTGAAAAACCGAGATGGAGAGTGTTAGATGCTGTAATGATATATTAAAAAAAAACCTTATTTAATGAAAAATTCATATTGTCTAAGTGAAATGACTTTCAGTGTTAGTCATGCAAATGATTTATGAAACATTTATTGTGTTTCAATATTGTTATTTTTATGCAAATTTTAATTTCATTTAAATATTTAAAAAGAGCATCAGTGTGAGCAAGTGTGAGGGGCAAGGTGGAAACAGTGTCTGATTGGTGTCTCTTTGTCCTTATGCCTAGAAAAACGCAAAAAGAATTTTTGCTATAGCTGGAGGAACCTGATGTCCTTCTGGACTTTGATGTATAGAAAGAATTGAACATGCAGAAACATCTTGGAAATAAAGGGTAGTCACCAGGAAATCCCACAAATATTTTTTTATGCAGTCTTCTAATTTCTAGCATAGCAGAGAATGAGATGCTGGATATTATTCACATGCTTAACTCCTATATATGCTGTGCAACTTTTTTGGATGCTGAAATTATTATTTAAAGTTTTAAGTTACTTCAATGCTAAAAATTAGCATTGACTTAGGGGATACAATTTTTATTTGGGACGCAATGCTGACATTTTGTGTCATTTGTAGTCACACTCCTGATAACCAAAGAATCCTAGATCTAACCCTTATCTCTTAGCTCCTTGGTTCTCAACCTGTGGGTCCCCAGGTGTTTTGGTCTACAACTCCTAGAAATCCCAGCCAGCCTACCAGCTGTTAGGATTTTTGGAAGTTGAAGGCCAAAACATTTGGGGACCCACAGGTTGAGAACCAGTCTTAGCTGCAGTAGTAGTGTGATTACCTGACAGGAGCCTCCTCCGTTTTACTTCATATTCTATTAAACCCACCAGTCTTCCATGCTACTACTTCACATTTCCCATCTTCCTGTCTTGTATCTCAGAAAAGGAAGGGGCAGCTGAGTTCCTTGTGAAGAACAGACTGTTCAGGCAAATCATAGAATCATACTATTGAAAACGACCCCGAAGGTTCAACTTTTTGGTAATTGCTCAGATTTCCCTGAGAGGTAGACATCCAACAGGAAGAAATTAAGTAGACAAAGTATTGTAAAGCATTTTAGGATGGATTCAATCTGCATTTTCTGGATGCCTACCAGAACTTTAATAAGTTCACTTCCCACCTCCAAATGCTGAATTTCTGCTGGATCCTCTGCTTTTGGATACAGAGATCTTTTTATCTTTCCAAGGCAGGGGTGTCCAAACTTTTTAAGCTGAGAATCAGGCCACAGTGTTTCAGCCTGTTTATAGTTCCTGTCTGTTGGAGGGAGCCCCCAGTGGCGCAGTGGGTTAAAGCCCTGTGCTGGCAGGACTGAAGACCAACAGGTTGCAGGTTCGAATCCGGGGAGAGGCGGATGAGCTCCCTCTATCAGCTCCAGCTCCTCATGCAGGGACATGAGAGAAGCCTCCCACAAGGATGATATTGTCCAGGTGTCCCCTGGGCAATGTCCTTGCAGATGGCCAATTCTCTCACACCAGTAGTCACTCCTGACACGACAAAAAAAAAAAAAAAAGCCTGTTGGAGGGCCAGACTATAGTTTGAAAAGAAAATAAACTCATGCCTATGCACACTGCATATGCCTTTTTTGTAGTGATAAAAACCCACAAAAGAACAATACAATATATAAAACAAAGTACAATTTTAACCAATGTAAAAATACCAGTATTTCATTGGAAACTGTGGAGCTGCTTTTGTCTAATGAGAGTCAAGTTAATTAGAATTGTTGTTATTGTGTACCTTCAAGTTGTTTCATGCTGCCTCAGAGTCTGGTGGAGTCTCCTTCTCTGAAGGGTTTTCAGGGGAGATTGCATGGCCATCTGTCAGGAGGGCTTTGATTGTGGTGGTGGCAGTGGTGGTGGTGGTGTGTGTGGAGGGGTGTTTATAGTTCCTGCCTGGCTCTCCCGTTTTCTTCCCAAGGGAAGAGCCACAGCGAAGGGCATCCTTTTGGAAAACACAGGGCAGTGATGTGGGACAAAGTTGGGATGAAGGCAGGGAAAGAGGGAAGGGAGGGAAGGAATCCAGGCAGGCCCTCGGATGCAGCAGCAGTGACGGTAGCAGAAACAAGTGCCTGGGGCAAGCAGGGCAATTGGGGAGACTTCCTTTGCAAAGAAATAAAGAAAATGTTGTGAGGGGGAAGAGAGAGAGAGAAGGGGTCTCTGGGATGGGATGCACAAGGCCAGAACCACCTGAGGAGAAGGCGATGCTTAATCGGAGTGAAGGAACACCAGGGGCTGCCATCTTTCTCTCTCTCCTTTTGAGGAGACTACCTTTTCTGGGGCCCTGATCTCTAAGAAGAATGGAAGGGAGTGAGGAAGGAAGTCAAGAAAGGGAGGGGGGAAGGAAAGAAGCAAGTAGTGAGGGAGGTAGGTCTGGAGAGCGAGGGATTTGGAGATTTGAACAGAGACCACAATTGGCCCCCAGGCTGGACTTTGGACATGTCTGTTCTAAGGGAGAAGAGCTAGGACTATTCTACCTCTTTCTACTTCAGACATAAAAGTTACTCCTTTTAAATTAATGGAGCAAAATAATCCTGCCCCAGGACACTCACCATGTTGATTTACCAAACTGTGCCTTTGCCAAAATAAATAGTATTTGGATCAAATGTTCACTGTTTTCTTCAGAATGGCAATGACTAAACCACTTCAGTCTTTCTTGCAGGAAATGTATACCTTTGGAATCCATATTGATTACTATTTTTGCACTTTCCCAGCTTTTACAAAATTATTTTATTCTATTAAAGAGTTAGAAAAATATTTATGTTGTCATTACTCCTTACAATGTGGGAAAGGCCACTTGTTATTTTATTTATAATATACTGCTTGCTATTTTTTTGCATTACTTTTGTTACTTTTTTGAAGCAAAAGAAGTATGAGGATGATGAAAGGACGAAATAAAACTTGAAGAAATTCTTGTCAAAATGCCTCTAGGAATTCCTTTTAAAAGCAATGCTTGAAAGTAACTAGAAACCATAGCAACTAGAAATGGCAATATAATAAGTTCACTCTTGTGATGGTTGGGAGTGTAACTTTATTTCATCTCTATAGTTATAGCTAGTTTCATTGACTGTCACTTGTCATTTCCAATGTCTCGTATTTCCTTCATAAGATGGTATGAAGAAAACTGTGCATTGTATTCCTAATTTGGTTTTTATATAGACAATAGAACACTGGTCCTATTTTCCCATTAATAAAGAATTTGCCCTTCAAAAATTCTTGTTGCATCTATTCTTGAAGATTGTGGTTTCACACACAGAAATGTTTCACATAGATATGTAAAGCTAGGGTTTTGGTTTGTTCAATGCATTGGGATACATCTTTTTGAACTTATGTGAAATTTGTGTTGCTCTTTGTCTTATCTTCTTGACTTTAACTGTCCTCAATAATGTCCTATCACCTGAAAATTTGGCTAACTCATTGTTCACCCCTGACTAGGCCATTTACTGATAAATTAAATTGAAACTGTCCTAGTACAAATCCTTCAGAGAGAGCTCACCTTATTTCCTTCCATTGCTACAACTGTCATTTTTTGCTCCCCCTTTCTTCCCCTTCTCTAATCAGCTATGGATCCATAAGAGGATCGTCAAAGGGAATGATTTATGAATCCCTTTCCCCAATTTTCCTATAGCCGGAGGTTTCACAGCCTGTGAGTCAATCTCCTGAGTAATATATAATTCCTTCAAAATTGAAGTATGAAATTGCAGCAGAGTAGCACAATGAGCCGTGCTACAGTGGGGGAATGCTAGTCCTGAATTCTGGAATGTAAACTCTCCTTCCTTTCACATCTCCATACTCATCAGTCACAAACTTCTTAATGTCACACTGGACTCAAATTCTCCATGGAAAAGAAGGGATGCAAAGTATGATTGTATGTATGAATGAGATCTATAGGCACAAATATCATAATGTCTAAATGCCTGACTCACATCTGAAAATTGTAAATTGGGGAGTACATCCTTGTGCTTCTTTAGCAATAGTGATAGCCAGGTAAAAATGGGAACATATTGCAATTCAAAATTATCTAGGGCAGTCCCAAATCCCAGAAAGCCTGATGAGCACCAAAGCAACTAACTACAAAATCAAATACAGCAGGTACAGTGGCCAGAATTCACTAAGGCAGTTATGAATGTGCAAAGATAATATATAGCATTTCTTGGCCTGATTTCTCCATCCCCACTTACTAGGTAGCTGCTGTTCTCCTGTTGATCAGGGAGTGGGTGGCTGATATTGAAAGATTTTGTGAGCTACCTTCTTTGCAACAAGCAGAAACAATGTCCCTGACGCAATTCCCCTTTATACAGGGTTAGTCAAAATGAATAGGCCAATAAGAAAATTAATTGTACCCGAATGTATGTTTACTGTAACCAAACCACAGCTACGTAGCGACAGATAAACTACCAAAGTTTTTTTTGAGCAACACACATGTACGTTAATGCCGCTAGGCGTCGCTAGGAGTTGCTGTTTTCAAAATGGCGGAATCAGGCAAAGAGAAGGCGTTTTGTGTGATGACATTTGCTAAAACAATGTCAGTAATTACGGTCCAGCGAGAATTTCGAGCCAAGTATGGCAAGGAACCACCTCATCGACATTCCATTGCGAGGTGGGTAAAGCAATTTGAGGAGACGGGCTGCTTATGCAAGGGTAAAACCACAGGACGACCGCGTGTCTCCGAAGACACAGTGGAATCCATTCGTGCATCCTTTCAACGAAGTCCCCAGAAGT
Organism: Anolis sagrei; assembly: GCF_037176765.1. Taxonomy (NCBI): domain Eukaryota; kingdom Metazoa; phylum Chordata; class Lepidosauria; order Squamata; family Anolidae; genus Anolis; species Anolis sagrei. The sequence continues at coordinate 103,616,802 of NC_090021.1, read as the reverse complement.
CGACAAATCGTGTTTCCATGGAATTGAACGTTCCGCAAAAAACTGTGTGGCGCGTGTTACGCAAACGTTTGCAGTTCAAGCCGTATAAATTGCAAATGGTGCAGGCTTTGAAAAAACGACACGATTTTTGCGAATCAATGCAGCGAAGACTAGAGGAGGAAGGCTTTGCCAACAGACTGGTCTTCAGTGACGAGGCAACGTTTCACCTGTGCGGGAAGGTCAATAGGCATAATCTCCGCTTTTGGGGATCTGAAAATCCTCATGCCGTATTGGAACATGTAAGGGATTCGCCGAAGGTAAACGTTTTCTGTGCAATAACCAACCGTCACGTGTTTGGCCCATTCTTTTTCACGGAGAAAACCGTAACAGGCATAGTGTACGCTGACATGTTGTCTGAATGGTTGATGCCACAGTTAGAAGAGAAAGTGCCCGATTTCATATTCCAACAGGACGGTGCCCCTCCGCATTGGCACAACAATGTACGCGAGTACCTCAACGAACACCTTCCCAGACGTTGGATTAGCCGTGCTGGAGTGACTGATCTTCCATTCCTCCTGTGGCCCCCCAGGTCCCCCGACCTCACACCATGCGACTTTTCTCTCTGGGGGTATGTGAAAGACACTGTGTTCCGACCTCCATTACCGCTGACCTTGGACGACTTAAAACAGCGCATATGTGCTGCATTCGATGCCATTACGTCGGATGTGCTGCAACGGATGTGGAATGAACTGGACTATCGCTTGGACGTCTGCCGTGTCACACGGGGCGCCCATATCGAACATCTCTGAAGGTGAGACAAAACTTTGATAATTTATCTGTCGATACGTAGCTGTAGTTTGGTTACAATAAACATACATTCGTCTAAAATTAATTTTCTTATTGGCCTATTCATTTTGACTAACCCTGTATATGAGATTGCTCATGTGAGGGGTCATGGAAATGTCAGTCAACTGCCTTCCAGTTAAGAGGGGAACAGGCCCCTTTGATCACAGCAGTTGCTGACTGGTAAATATGGATTGGGGGACTTTCAAAATCACTGCATATGTCCTAAATTCGGAAATACTTAAGGATCATGAATATGAACCGGTCACATTACTCTAGCGCATTCATAAGTGCATTAGTGAACTCCAGCCCATCTCTCTTTTGCTGTCTTCTTTCTGAATGACACCAAGGCAAAATTTAAAATGCAATTAAAATATATCACCGGGGGGCATGCAGTATCCAAATGGAGGAACCTTGGCAGATGGACATCAAGGAAAGGACCAGCTTAGCCCCCTTTGGTAGGAATGTTTGGTAGTATGAGAACCATCACTGAGGAAATCTGAAAACTGAAATAGAAGCTTCCTCAAATGTCCAAATGTCCAGAAGTCCAGACATAGCTCATAAGTTCATGGTGCATGCTTTTGTTCATTTAGCTGAACCTTTGGTAGAGATATATGTGTTTCCGTTGTAGTCACTATGAAAGTGAAGGACCCAGTATTTCATAAATGAGTGACAAATCCAATAACCATAAGTCCAACAGTCTTGCTTACAGTCACGTTTGCTATTGGAAAAGGAAGAGGGGAATATATAAGAGAAATATTTGCACCAGCATTTTGTACTTCATGACATGTTTCAAGAACATCTTATCAAGGAGAAAATCTTCATTCAAAAGGTCAAAATGATTACTCTTCCTGCTTCTTGAAGCAAATATTTCTAAGCAATCATTTGGACGTTAGGATGAAATCAAGAATTTTCTTGCTGATGGTGGTATGTTCATAAGTTCTAGGAACTGCATAATATTATGCAGCTGTCTTTGTTTTGTTTTGGTCAGTTTAGCTTTTATAGTTTTTAAAATCCCACTGTTAACATGTTCAGTATCTCTTGTATTACAAGATGCTGCAGGGCACAAGTAACTTATTTCTCTTTGGAGTTCTGGGCATCTGTCACATCATTACTTGCAAACAAAATGCAGAGCTAGATGGATTAATGATCTGACCCAGCAGGACAGTTCTTAAGCATTCCTTGTTAGAGCTCTATCTACGAGGAAACGTATTGCATGCAGAAGAATTTTATCTCATTGAATGCCATTTTCAGTTGTGAATGATTCATCCCTGGAAATGTTTGGTAATCGGTCTCATTCACAAAGCTTTCAGAGAAAACAGTTTGGGACCATTTAAATCCATCACAGAGAATGCTTTAAACACACAGAGCCAAAACAATCCCATGAAAGAGCAACAGCATTGCTTTTCCCCCTGTGATTTCTTTGCTGAAATTGTTTCCAAAGCTTTACAAAAACCGTAGGACAGCCTAATGTGAGCTATTTCAAAAGACTTTCGCACTACCTGCCACGATAACTTGCAATGTCAAATAGTGAGCCTTGAATGTGTTCTGAAGTAAAAATAAACTGACACAAGACAGACAATGTCACTGACACTGCGAGTCTGGGTAAGAACTGAAGCTAAACTTCACATCAGATCACCAAGCAAAAATGCTAAAAAGAAAAAAGCCGCAGTAGTAGAGGAAAGAGGAAAATGGTTCATTGTGGTTGTAGGAGAGAATTCTCACATTAGTACTGTTGATCCCCCATATCCACATTTTCTGCTGTCACAGATGCAATAATCTGTGGCTTGAAAATATTCTTTTAAGTATCCAAAAGACAAACCTTGCATATCTTGGTATCCAGAGGGAGCCTGGAACCAAACCCAGGTGGATACAAAGGACCCCCTCTTTTATCACATACCTGTATCACTGTGATGTGTTTCCAAATAGTTTGCTTATTAATAACATTCAAAACATACCAAACCAATAGAAAAATTAAGCCAAGAAGGTCATAGCTGAAACACCCACATGCTTCAAAGAACATGTTAGCAAACATTATGTCAAAGCTTGTTTAGATAATACAGTCAATTTGGTTAATCATGATATAAACTTCCTCTGACTCCAGAAAAAAAACAAAACAAAACAGAATCTCACATTTATATACAGATTGATTCCTCCTTGTTGAAAAGATCTACCTTGAAATAAATAAGATGTTATTCCTTAATACATCGCTGTCAGAGCTCAAAATTAACTAATCAAGAAGAACACAGTTATCTATAATGAGTTACATTTGCTATACAGTGAGAGTATAACAAAGTCACATTTCAAAAGGAACATAGCAAGAGTGAATGAAGTTCCATTATTGTTGTAATCTATAACATTGTACAGTTGCTTCAAAATAATTTCTTAAGGTCATTTTAGAGGCAATTCAAGTTTTTTTCATCCTTTATGTCCAAAGTGTTGTTTTAAGAGACAAAAAGTTGGGAAAAAATAAAACCGCCAAGGTACTAACCATTTTCACATAGTAAAGAGTAATGGCAATGGATCGCTTTCAAAGCACAAAAGCAAGCAATGGGAATGAATTAATTTCAAAGCTCTGATTGCCACTGCAATCCTATACCGATTTATTGTTGTTTTGCTTTCAGGTCAACTCCAACCTGTCTTGAGTCCAGATTTGAAGGGAAAGTTGGGATAATGATAATGACAATGAAGACACTAACAACAAATATACTGTATTCCTATCACTGTTAGCCACTAGCTGATTGTTATGTCATTTGGGATGAAATGTAGTTAGCACAGACTATGTGCATTGCGATAATCAAATACTTCTTAGGCATAAAGTATGATTGCCTTTGTGAAGACAACATGATTGAAGGAAGCTCATTTGGTTCTTTTGAAGACAAAAATGTACGTTGGCATCTACCCTTGAGCTCTGGGGATCCAAGGGGGCATGAAACATGTTTAATGATATAATAAACCTAACGAAGATGTTTAGAACAGTAGTCTGTATTTAGCTTACTATGTAGGCATCACACATGGCTAATTAACACCTTTAAGGTGCTCTCAGAGTCTTCCAAAACAAAGATCACTATATCTTGCTGATAAGAACAAACATGGGACCTTCAATGATACACTATTTATAGCAACCTTTTCATTGATTGAGTCTCTTTTTCATCCTCCAAACCCTGTTAATTTCTTCCCTTGGTGACACCTTTCAGGTGGGGGTAAATAGTTCACATTGGCAACCAGAGAGAAATTATTTTCATGACCTTGGTTGCCATTGTATTAAATGATTTGCCTAATAGGAGCAGGAAAGCACAGTTATGAACTGCCTATTATGTATTTGGTTTTAACTTATGGTTTTAAGCCAATTGAATACAAACATGTTTTGTCCCCCTAAGTGTCCTCCATTGTCCCTGACTTGTGGAGTGCTAGAACTATCTTTTCAAAATTATATTAGGGTTGAATTCACATTCACATTTATTTGTTTAATAGTAAGTTCCTAACAAAGCAGAAGACTTATCTCACAAAATACTCAAATGTGCAGTAGTTCAAAAAATTGAAATAAAAACTGAAGAGTAATCACCAGAGTTATTGCATAGGATGTATCATTATACTCCAAAGTTCTCTGCAGATTTTTGACTGCCACTTAAAAATAGCCATTTCATGTATTATAATGATGCTTTGGATGTTCAAACATAAATTGTATTAGCACTACACTGGTACATTCCAGGAAGCCTGTCAAGAGGCCTAATGGTGGCCCGGTAAATTTTTCTTTTATTTTAAAGGGATTTTTTTTTGGGGGGGGGGGGGGTTGAGTTGTTCCCATTGTAATGCAGTTGTTACCACAGTACAATGGAAAAAAACTCATGGGAAAGCTCTCTTCTTTAGGTTGCTTGTGCAGACAGCAATGTGGGATAAAACAGGTCACTTTAACCCATTTTCTCCCGCTGTCTGGAAGTGGCCTTAAACGTTCTTTTTACCCACTGGACACCCTGGTCTTATCTCTCTGTTACTCTAAACTGAAGAGTTGACTATTTTGGTCCTATTCTGATTTGCCCTCTATTGTCATCCTCTGTCTTTTTCTCCATTACAAAAAAGAAAGAAAGAAAGAAAGAAAGAGAAAGATATAGCCTATAATATTTCAAAATCAATAAGAAGCTTGCAATCCATTTATGGTAACATATCCAAACACTATTTTCCTTTGGCTTTTGTTTGTGCATTTGCTTTTATATGTAAGATGTTCTGTTGTGTAAACCAGGATTTAAGAAGAAGAAGAAGAACAACAACAACAACAACCACCCACAACAACCACCCTAAACCCCACCAAATAAAAACTAAACGGGACTCTCACGGGAGTATGAGTTGCCACAAATTATGGCTAGCTGAACTACTTTGTTTTTCTTTTAAACAAGTCTTTGCAGCCAGATCTTCATCTGAACATTTAAGTATTTGTAACCAAATAAAAGCACCCTTTTTCTGTTCCATTGAAAAGTTTCATGTGACAGTATGACAATGCAACTGCTGCTAGGGACTGTTATCAATGTAATTGCACCAATGTCTTCTTTGCTGAGCTGATTACCATATGGTGGATTTTGGTAACAGGCAAAAAGCAAAGGGCCATGGTACTTGCAAATTTCTACTATAATAGCATCAAAGAAGGGGGAAAATAGCCTCCCAGAACCTCAGAGAGTTTTCACTTCTACTGTTGTAAGTGACTGAATCTAATTAATGACTGGCTTGTACTGTATTCTCTAAATTCTCGAAGATTGTTCAGAAACACAAAAATAAAAAAAAACCCAACACTATGGCTTTTCTTAAAAAGCTCAAGAAAAAGGCGAAGTTCATGTACATTTAACATGAACAGGGGACAAAATCCCAAAGGGAGGGCAGCAGAAGCATAAAGTACCATTTCTTTTAGCTAAGGGAGGTCAAGCTTTAACAACTCCCAAGAATCTTTTGAAGATATATCCATGACATAACAGATAAGTGGAATTCAGTGGCTCTACTCTAATAGCCTTCTTTTTTTCAAGAAACACTTGCCAAACTTTTATATCCCAGATTACGGAGGTAAAGCACAGACAATATTGAGTGATGGAGAGAAAACTGAATAGAAAGCAAGAAAGGAAGTCAAACTATGTATCAGACTACATGTCAGAAAAGGTGAAAGCAAAGGTGTACTTCAAATGGGGAATTTTAAAACTGCAGAAAATTACCACATTTAGATTTTCTACAATAAGTAAATCTCCTGTGTGTCCCTAGGACTAAATGGGGATAAGGTTTGGACAAGACTTTTTCTGGTCCTAAAGCCTTTTTTCTGGGGTTCCTTGAACAAAAGGGATGAACATCTTCCTGAATTTCATGTTCAGGGGCAAAAAAAAAAATTGTTATTTTTGTCTTTGCTGTGCAGAAGTCCTCAAACACTGAAATAAAAAAACTATAAGCAAAAAGAAATAAAAAAATTAGCTCTCTATGTTTTTTAAATTTTTCACACAATAATTCTTGGTGAAAAAAAATAACCAAAAATTCATCAAAAACTATTTTGTACAAATAATCCTCAGCCCCCACAACTTTCTGTGTAAAATGTCCATTTTTTTACTGTGTACAAAATCATATTAAAAACTGCTCAAGAAAATTTATCTTTGCACAAAAAATGTGTTTGCTGCACAAAAATGACAATTTTGAAAGAGAATAAATTATAAAGCTTTCCATATTATCTTTATCATGGTCCTGATACTTTGTGATTATCGTTCTGTGGGTAGGGATGGGATTACACTCCCCCTGAAGACACATGTTCGCATCTTGAGAGTGATCCTGGGTTCATCGCTGACCTTGGAACCCCAGGTTTTGGCAGTCCCCAGGGGAGTATTTGCACAGTTAAAACTTGTGCACCAGCTGCGCTTGTACCTTGGGAAGTTGGACTTGGCCATGGCAGTCTATGCTCTGGTTACATTGTGTATAGACTACTGCAACATGCTCTGTGTGGAGTTGCCTTTGAAAACTGTTCAAAGATTTCAAATGGTCCAGTGGGTGGCAGCCAGGTGACTAATGGGGGCGGCACTCAGGGAGCACATTACTCCTCTGTTGCATCAGCTCCATTGACTGCCGATTTGCTACCGGGCACAATTCAAAGTGCTGGCTTTAGCCTATAAAGTCCTAAATGGTTCTGGCCCAGGTTACCTGTCCGAACTTATCTCCTCCTATGAACCATCTAGGAGCTTAAGATCATCTGGGGAGGCCTTGCTCTTGATCCTGCCTGCATCGCAAGCATGATTGGTGGGGATGAGGGACAGGGCCTTCTCAGTGGTGGCCCCCCGGCTATGGAACTCCCTCCCCAGGGATATTAGATCATCCCCCTCCCTCCTGACTTTCCAAAAAAAGGTAAACACTTGTCTCTTTGAGCAAACTTTTGAGAATGCAACAGTATAGATAACATGAAACTATGAATGATGAACATGGAATGGCCAGGCGATGTTACTGGAAAATGATTTTAACAAGATGACAGGATAACACAATTAATGTATATTGTTTTTAATGCTTATTTACGTACTATGTGATTATTTACAATGTTTATTTATTTATATTTTGACAGTGATTGATTTTGTATTGTATTTTAAGTTTTTCGGTAGCCGCATTGTGGGAGAAAAGCAGCATATAAATAAAGCTTTATTATTATTGTTGTTGTTATTGTTATTATTAATCAGAATTGTTTCTGTGAAATCGAAACAATTGGGGAATATGCCTTTTGTGGCCTTTCCCAGGGACAGCTGAGAGACAACACAATGTTACATTTCCCTTTACTATTATAAATTGTGTTGAATGATTGTCTGAAATTAGCTTTAGAAACTGGCAGTGGCATTTATTTTCCTGAAATATCCACATTTTCCTCACATTCTAGCCACATTTCAGTTTGCTATTTTCTTGAACCTATCGATCTTTCAGTGTCACTGTTAAATATTTCTCTGTGGCTGATAAAGCTGGCATGACTCTGCATAGTTTTATACAAATGCAAAGACCTGGTTGCCCCACTTATAATAAAACTGAGACACCTTCGTCATTCTGGTTCTTCAATTTTACACACTTTCACTTCTTGTTTGTGGAAAGCATTATCAATGCCTTCCCACTCATGCCCAATACTAAACGTTACAAAGAAACAGAGATCTTTTTGAAGAAAAATTCCTGTGCATGTAAATTGCCACCCAAATTACTTAATCTTCCCAATGCCCAGTAGTTGAAGACATAATACACATTGAACAGGGTCTAGGGGACTTTTATTGCAGAACTACAGAATCCATCAAAATTAAGAGGAACCTTCCATTCCCCCACTGAGGCTGATTTTTAAGTGATATGGAAGAGATATAGGGAAAAGAAAGAAAATCCCATTATTACCAACAGCACAATGTTGGATCTAGTGCTATCTGAGAACACATGAGCATGAGTTAATCATTACCGAGAAGGACATATCAGAATGATAATGGCTTCAAGTCAAGGAAAATGAGTAGGCTACTGCTTGGTGCTGTGTGCCTTCAAGACCCCAAGGTGGCCCTCTCACAGGGTGTCCTTGACAATTGCTGATGCATATTTATTTATTCATTTCTTTTATTTACGACATTTATATATTTGCATTTGTTCAGAAGATGTTTGCCATTGCTTTCCTCTGAAATTGAGAGAGTATAACTTGTCTAAAGTCATCCAGTGGGTTTTATGAGTGAGTGGGGATCTGGTCTCCAGAGTCACAGTCCAATGCTCAACCTACTATACTACATGGACTATGGGGCTGCCCTTAGTGAGTGCTATATCCTGTAAGCTTTATTTTTATGATTGTATCTATGAATGTACCAAGTGTAATTTTGTGTAGTTTTTTGCTGATGTATACTTGCATGCCATCACATGGGTACAAAAAAAAATTAAGGCAGCCATATATACATACTAGGCCTGGGTAACAACGGAAAAATTTGTTTCTAAAATCGATTCGTTTTTTGGGGGTTTTTGCGTTTCGTTATTTAAAATAATTACAAAATTTTCCTTTAAAAAAGTTCGATATTTACGAAATTTCGTAAATGTGAAAAAATTACAAAACATTAACGAATCGATTTCCGAAACAATAACAAATCGATTCGTTAATGGCGGACGCGACCGCGAAATACGCTAAAAAACCTCCAAAAACTTCTGAAGCTTCCCTCTCCCTCTGTTATTGACTGTTGGTGTGATATTATAATTTTTTTCACTAATTAAACAAAAAACAACCATAAAACTTGCCCCAGACATGCGGAAATAATAACGAAACAACCTCAAAACAATAACGAAACGAATACAATAACGAAATACGAAGCATTTACAAAACTATTTAAAAATTCATTTTTTTTAAAAATTGCTCCAGAATGGTTCGTAATCGTTTTGTAATTTAAAAAATTAACGAATTTTTAACGAATTACGAATTAACGAAACGAAACCGCCCAGCCCTAATACATACTGATTAATTCTATTTGACACTACACCATTATAGCCCCATGCTTCCATTTTCATTGCACACCTGTATCCTGGGGTTTGTAGTTTTATGACATGCTAATGTTCTATGACTGAGAATACTAAATATTATTTCCAAACCTACAAGTCCCACAATTCTGTAGGATGAACCCACAGCAGCCAGAGCTATAACTGTGAAATTTCCTGTTGATAAGTGAATTATCTCTTTCTTCCCAAATGTCCAGGGATAAGGTTTCAACAGCAGTCAGCTGATGAAAAGAGAATATTTGAAGGTCTCAGAAATCACCATACATATGGACTGAGATTATGCCTAGGTTGGCATATCTACAACAGAGATTTGTTATTGTAGCTGCTTCTGGCAATGTGGCCATTTCCCCCAAACTATCTCTGAATTCAAGTCAGCGCCACAATGTAGAAGGGCTTATAAAGCACTGCAGATTGGGGTGCTGGGAAGTGGAAGAGCCTTCTCAGGTAACCTCTACCATTGAAGGATTTCCTTGTGGTCTCATGGATTCCTGCCAAAAACAATCTATAGCCCTGCCTGTCATTAGCTCTTTCACATTTTGATTTAGGTTTTCAAATGTGGGGGAATTTATACTGAAATAATCATTGTATCTGCAGCACTGCACTGGGGCAAAAGACCAAGTGGAATGTAAAAAGATTCAAAAAATCATCTTCTCTTAACATCTCCCTTATTTTGTTTTTAAATAGAACTCCACTAGAGAATTATTGCATAGTAATATTTTTATTTGAGGCATGAGTTCCAAGCCATTACCACCTGTTTCAAACCTGCTTTCCAAGGAGACACTATTTCAAGATTTATTTTGTTTTTATTGCGTATAAACACACACTTCCAAGTAGATGTTCTCATGCAAATGCAGCAGAAAATGTGTGTAGAGTGTCAACGAGAGATCCTTAAATATTTCAAATCTTCAGTTGCAACTTTGCATCATTATTTTAAAAATTATCTGAAGATCATTTAGAAACCATATTTTAACTTTAAAGAGGGAATTCTGAACTAGTTTAATGCTTACAGAGATGCAAACATTTTAAAAGTTCAAAGAAAAAACCAGAAGGAGTTAGGAAAATGTGTTATATTGATTCTGCAGAACTATCAGTCCATCTAATGAAGCATTATTCCCTTGGGGTCCCAAACTGTGGCCTGTAAAACCCATGGAACCTAACTTGCCCCCGCCCAATTTGCATAGATAACACTATGTACCAAAATTTGAAGAAAAAAAAACCCCAAGTTCCTGGTTTGAAAGTATTATCTCTTGTTTAATTGTGTAGTACTCATTTCTGAAAGTACCTGTTATACTCTAGAAATTTCATTTTTGTGGCTGCCACAAACAATGTTGAATTGGTTGAGACCCTATGAGATATTCTTTGAAAAACTATAGCAAAATGTGCTGCAGGAGGTCTTGCAAAAATAACCTGTTTGATGTTTTTTATGACAGAACAAATTTGGAAATGATATTTAGAACCCAGGAACAACCCCCTCCCAAAAAATAAACATCCCCCAATGCCACAAAGAACCATAAACCATCTACAAATGTGATAGTTTACTTCAAAAACCAAGACCCGAAGCCATTGAAAACCCCTGAATCTCCCCCCTCTCAAAGAACAGCCTAAAATAGCTAAAATGACTGCTAAAATGACATTATACCATTTCCAAGGTGCAAAACATGGCAGTGTACCCCCTTGGAGGCCATGGGGGAAATAGCCCCCAGCACCTTCTCAGTTGCTTACTCCTGATATATAACGTATATTCCATACTGGTAAAAAAATTACTTTGACTACACTGATTCTCAATGGTTTCTCAGTACACAACCTGTGAACCACAATGGTTTCCCATTGCACTATCAATGAACCAAATTCCTCTTTGGTAACTTGTCTGCAAAAATGGTCGAATATTTATCTGGCCCTCTGTGGATACTATGCTGTTAATATTTCTTTCCCTTCACATTAAAAGGTAAGTGAAAACTTAAATTGATTTTAATGGACAATAAAATGGACCTCCCAGCAGTACTTTACAGATATTGTAAATTTACAGTGCTTGTCAATAACTTAATAATGAATTTAATAGAAAATATGATGTCCTCCAGGAGCTCCATGGTAGCGCAGCGGGTTAAACCGCAGAGCTGCTAAACTTGCTGAACAAAAGTTTGAATCTAGGGAGTGGGGTGAGCTCCCACTGTTAGGTCCAGCTTCTGTCAGTTCAAAAACATACAAATGTGAGTAGATCAATAGGTACCACTTTGGCGGGAAGGTAGCGGCACTCCATGCAATCATGCTGGCCACATGATTTAGGAGATGTCTATGGACAATGCCGGCTTAGAAATGGAGATGAGCACCACCCTCCAGAGTTGGACACGGCTAGACTTAATGTCAAGGGGAAACCTTTACCTTTACTATTTATGATGTTCTTTATGTTTGAAGGTGGTGATCTCGCTCCCCCGCCCTCTCTCTCTCTCTCTCTCTATATATATATATATAGAGAGAGAGAGAGAGAGGGGGGGGGGGTGAAGGGAGATGTGGAGATTATGCAGCACTACGTTCCAGCTACCATAGTGGTAAGGAATGCTAGGAGTTGACATTTGACATCACTTGGAGGGTTTTGGCTTTCCCATACCTACTATAAATGATAATACCATACAATGTCAATAAAATTATAGTTGTATAGCAAACATGACTTACAGAATGACATACTCCTACAAAATATAGGTATATTGTGGGCAAAAGCAACATAAAACATAACACCTTAAAGACTAACAAATGTATTGTAGTACAGTATATGCATCCATGGTTGCGGTTCCCTTCATCTTCATCTGCATGAAGTGTTAGGATGAAATTAGCAGAATTCTATATGTATGATGGTGGTGTGTGTGTAAACAATGAGAACAGGTGGAACCAAAATACAGAAAAAATAAAACCATCTCCATCCATAGAACATTTTCTCTCTTGGAGATTCATTGTTAGACCCAGATCTTTCTAGCACTTAAAAGCAATTGTAAAAAAGCACCAGCATTGTTTAGTAACAAGATCTCAAAGGCATAATTTATAACCCTCACAAAATGGTAAGATATTTTGAAGAGAATCTGAATGACAAATACTGTGAAATACTGCCCAAAGATAGCTGGGTAATACAAAAGAATGTTTTAGTGATACCCATTTTTGATTGAGGAGCTGCCAAACATGAAAAAAGACAAGCACAAACTGATGCGCATAAACATATGCAAGAGACATACATCCCAATGCCCTGAACAGAAGTGCATTGTTATTCAGAGCCACACATACATAATCTACATTAGCATGTCCCTATGCACAAGGGACACTTTTAAGCATATAGTGGCTAATTCACAATGCTAGAAGTGAGATTACAATGTTTTCAATGACAGAGCCCTGTATATTTTGACCTAAAGATGTAGAATATGAATTTGCAGTGCAATGAAAGATAAAATTAAATTTGATTATCCCAGTGGACTAGTCCAGATTAAATAAAGCTAAATAGCCTGCTCACTCGTCCAAAGAAACATACTCTCATTTTCCTACAGATGCTGCAATAAAAGCAGCTCTAATCTAATGATAGCATTTAAAAAATAAATTGTTTTTGTGGAGTGTGGCAAATAATTGCTAAAGCTCTTCAAAAAGTAGCATCCCACTTAGAGAGGAGAGAATAACAGGAAAGCCAGGGATAAGGGAAATGTATATATAGAGATAGCATTGTACTACCTACAAATATTTTCCCATTTAGCAGGGGCTGAGCCCATTAATGTGGATTTTTCCAAGTGAATTTCTGATCATGATTTCATTTTATACTGTAAGAAATTCAGCCATATATCCCCATATTCACAGGACCAGTATCCACAGTTTAAATTATCCATGTCTGACATAATATGTCCTTACTAGGCATGTTTGAAGTCTTTCTCACTGTGGTATTCTTGGTCAAGAAGTCCATTCTTACAACATAGTTTGCTATTATGTGCAGTTTTATGAATCCACACAAAGTCTGGAAATGCATCCCCCACATATACAAGGATCATACTGTAAAGATGTCAGATTAGAGAGAATACTCAGGTTTAAATCCCCCTCCAACTATGATTTATACTGATGCACTGTTACTGAGCTATCATTGAACCAGTCATTCTCTTTAAGCATTACCTATAGCCTATAGCCCCATTCAGGATATCATGTTCTAAAGAGGGAAATGCATGCACCTTGCTCCCTTCTCTGCAATAGTCACGCAGATAGCACCAGCTGCAAGAAGGGAGTCTTCATGTCTCCACACGAAAAATCAGAATACCTAATCATGTTGAGAGCTCTATGCATAATAGAGTTCCCTCTTCAGGTGATCCTTCATCTCGCATGGTGAAAGATGAAGCAGGGAATGTGTGTGTTTACCTTAATGAGATAACATATGGATCAATTAGAATTTATTTCATGAGGTCGTTATGAAGGTAAGGTAGACGAAAGGTGAGAACACTAACTTAAGTTTGTGGATAAAAGGTAGGATAGATATGCATTAAATTGTACCCAAACATCTAAACTGATTAAATCTTTAGACCATGAATATGACCAAACATCTTAATATGACATGAAAAGGGAGGTGCACAATCAAGACTTGCCTATGTTATTATTGCCTTTAAGACAGACATAGTATCCAAGAGGACTTCCATATTTGTCCATTTAAAAGCTATGAAACAGGATAACATTCAGTGGATCTTGTTTTATTTTCTGATTTCTGTACTGATAAGACTGAAGAATGTGTGATTTTCATAGTACAAAATGGGAATGAAGTCTTACTTTTTAAAAATACTTTCATCATAGTGACAATAATAGTGAGAGGTTATTTAACTATTCCTGGAAGCCATTGAAACCTTCACCTCCACAGACAGTGCCAAAGCAAGATGTACTTTCTAGCTGCATGCCTAGCAGAAAGGGTGTGACCCCCATTCAGAGTTAGACCTAAATTTCTCTCCAGATTTAACAGAGTTTCCATTTTCCATTTTTTTAACTTGGTGTACTTCATTCAGCCCAATATGGGTCTCAGACACCTGTTTGGGCTTTCAGCTGCTTCCCTGCAACTAGATAGTAGAAAAAGTAGATTACTGCCATCTACATATTTTCCTAGCTGTTTCATGTAGTTACTGAGAAGTGCAAATGATAAATTGGAAACCTGATGCACTGCCATTTCAGTGGCCTTGTGGCCCTAGCACTAGGATGAAAGGAAATCACAATAAAACCATCTCCATCTTAGAGAGATGGTTAAGAAAGACACCATGGTCAAAAGCAATGGGAAATTCAGGAGAAGCAACAGTGCCACAAAACCTTACCCCATTCCTTTGTGTAAGTCAAAGTCATTCACTAGGTCAACAAAATCAGTTATCCTGAATTGAAAGTGGAATTGATCTAAAAAATCAGCCAGCATATCCATAAGCTACAAATTAAATATCTTCAGCAACTCAGTTTATAATCTGCTTCTGACAATGATCCCAAAAATTGTGTTATATTGAAAGTTGTGAGGAAAATAGTAAATTTAAATGGTTGGACTTCCTGTGCTCTAAAAAGAGAATGGCTATCTCTACCTGACTGATAAGGATGCACTTTATGGTCAATAGTTTCAGTAGACAATAGAAATTTAGTACAAAAGTTTAGGGATGGTTTCTCAGTCATAATATGGGCAAGCATTTCTCTGCAACCATTTCATCAGTTCTGGGCTCAATAAATATGCTTACAGAACTTTTAGTAAATAATTTAGGCTTGATTTGTGTGGCACAAGTTGCTCATGTTTTTTTTTCCTGAGAAGGAGGGTCACAAGGTATTATCTTCGCAATGCTATGGTATAGGTAGACTGAGCAACTCAAGGCAGGGCTGTCTTAACAGCATTATAGGCCCCTGGGCAAAGCAGTGCACTGGGTCCTGAATATACAATCACTCACAGGTATAAAAATGTAAATTATTGATAAAATAAAAATATTTATTGGTATCTCAAACAAAATCACTGCTTGTTTTCTCTTTTTCCTCTACAGCTCTTTTCCTCTTCCATGCTTCATTCAAAAATTGTGTTTCATTTCCGCTCACAGGGTTATTTGTGAATTTCACTAACATGTAATAACTCTACAGTTTCCTTTTCCTCACTTCACTTTCTTATACTTTCTTTAATAAATTGGAACACAAACAACAGAGGCTCTGCTTCTGATAATGGAAATGCACATTGTCACCCATTGTTGTCCCCAGCCATTAATTGCCTGTGGTGAATCCATTACAATATTCTGCCCTCCCCTCCCAACATTGAAAGCAATAAAAACACTAAAAATTATCTTACAAATGCAGATATGCGAGTTCTCCACTACAAGTCATCATTTTCTCCTACCAGCTTAATAGAAGATTTGAATGTTGAGGCAGTTAATCGGAAAATTAGTGTTAAATTCTGGTTTGTGCATGAATTTTCATGGGATCTCTATGATCATGCCCCCCCCCCTCCCCGGGGCAAGTGCCCATCATGCCCATGCATTAAGATGCACTATCTCAAGGCATAGCATATCAAGGGATAAGCAAGAAGCTGAACATAGGTTTCACGCACATACACACCCATACACCAACTGCTTAACACTCATTGTTCTGTATACAGCTGCTTGAGGGAAAAAACATAGATGAAGAGCCGTTAGAGAAATTTGAGTTTTTACATGGGAAAGTTATGAAGATTTTGCTATACACACTTTAGATTGTGACATGGTGACTATAGACACAGTCTCTCAAAGCAGTGATGGGTGGTGCAAGTGAAATGTTATACTCCCAACTCTCCTACCCACTGCCCAACCCTGTAATACGGAATTATATTTTTGGTTGAATAAGTTTTCTATAAGAGCATTTCCTTTATTTTCTGAAATGAAGGGAACCATAATATGCTATTCTTTATTATCTGCATTTGGTCTTCAAGGAGCCTGCGCTACAGATTTCAAATGAACATCAGACTTTATGGTACTGATTCACAAAATTGAAACACTGCACCACTGTTGCACATGTACTGCAAGCCCAGAGTGAATTGAATAAGTTTAATCATATGGAACACATCAGGAACTCATGCATATAATGGGAAGCTGATTTGCTTTTCATGTAGCTTTTTAAAAAATGAAATGTATTAATTGAATGGCTTCACAATTCTAAAATTCTGATAACTCAGATATAAAGTCATCTTCTATCTACAACAACCATTCCTCTAGATGTCTGGTAAGATTTCTCAGTACTCTGTGATGATGAACTAAATGTTTCAATTGATTTCTCTTCCCAAAATATTATTTGCACTTTGGAATAGAGAAAATGGATGTTTGGATACACTTGACAATTCATCATCATATACAATATATATATATATATATATATATATATATATATATATTCATGTGTGTGTGTGTGTGTGTGTGTGTGTATGAACACAAGTTTCATTAGTTTCCTTCCTAAAGTTCCTACATGGTCTCTATTATCTTGGTAAAATTGTCTCACAAACATTCATGACTGTAATTCATATCCTTTAAAGCTCATGAGAAGTACAATGGTATTTTCTCACCACCTGCTATTTAAATTGTGTCTTTCTGGTTCTCGCTTACTGTAACTATTAACGTTTTGTCCTCAATAGCAGTGCAAAATGTTCTCAAACTCAGTTTTTAAGTCACGGGACTATTATAAGCTGACAAGCCTTCTGGACAAAGCATTTAACACATGTCTCTTAATAAATTAATTTGGATTCTTAATCATAGTTCTATTCTTTTCCCTCTGTGCTTGGATTGTAATTTACTTTGGTCCATGGTTTTAACTCTATCAAGTAGTAGTGAGAGGAAATGTATAAAATCAATCCTAGATAATATGTGTGACAAAATCATTCCAGTATTCAGTAGAAGGGAAACAATGGCTTCCCTTGGTCCTGACAGTTTCATTCCTGAATGAATGATTGTCATCAAAGGTAAATCCATTAAAGTTTAGGGAAAAGAGAGAAATTGGTAGGAATAGCAAGAGAGGTACACCCCATGCAGAGCATAGCTTTAAGATTTACTTGGACAAAAGTATCATTACACATGATACTGATCTCTAAAATACCTTATTAAGGTATAATCTCTTTCAAAGACAAGATGTTGATGACCAAGTTAATATAACACAAAGCAAAATAAAATACATGCCTCCAACAACAGCAAAATAGCAAAAAGAATAAGATATGAAATTACCTACGTGAGTTACTTGTACAAATAAACACTTTACAGATTATCTAAGACTTACAGAAATGATGCACCAGTTTATTCATGTAGATTTGTTAAAGCACGTTTTTTAAAAGAAATAATAAAGAGGTCCAATGGCAGCATCCACGATTCTTCCCAGCAAAGGAATTCTAGGTCCTTGAGACCTCTTCACATGCACATTTCCAATGCAACAGAGCATGGCGGCATATTCCTGAATCTGAATGAACCAGGAGACTAGCAATGCTCCGCGTAAATGAAAGAAAGGTCCTAGTTTGGCTTGGGCTACCTTCAATGTCAACTGGAAAGCGAAATAAAAGGATTTGCCAATTCCATGTTCAGCTCCAAGACTGATCTTCTGAGATGTAGCCGCAGTATCCAGCTGCCTAAAATGACTGAGAGACACACACATATGTTCGCGCGCAACCTTTCCTATATGCCGACTCTTAACTCCTCCCATAGCTGCCCGTACAAACATGCACATGACAGCATTTATATTTATTAACCCTGTAAAGAGCTCTGCTAAGTTTTAAGGTTTTTATTCAAAGGGTAATTTATTTTGTCTTTTGCTGACATACTGTGAGAATAAGATACAATTCAGTTTGCCTTCAAGTCTGTCACAGTTCGCAGATCAAAGAATCAAGGTGCCAACACTTTTCCTTAATGTAGACATCACTTCTTTTTAGCCAAATAGTTTCACATGGTGCTTGGTTGGTTATTTTTTCCTGACCGAGACCTGATAAACCAGCTTTATATGGTGACCTATTTTCTTTTTTAGACTGCAGTCTGTTCATCAAAGAACAACAGCAAACCAAATAAAATCTAACTATATAGTTCATTGTAGTGTCTGTTCACTTTAATTTCTTTTTTAAAGCATCAAGAAGGAGGGAAAACTAAATACAGGAATTCATCATATCTCAGAAGTATCCCACTGAGTTCTATGAGATTTACCTCCAAGTAAGTGTGCATAAAATTGTGATGCTAATAGGATAGGTATGCATTGAGAGAGAAAGATTCATTTATTGCATTGCATTTTTATCAGAGTCAGCAGTTTGCATTGGCTTTGTCTAGAGAAAAGGAGCTTATTTTGACTGGGCGAAGCATTCCATTTAGTGACATGTCCGACAAATTAATTCATTTCCTTTAATATCCTCCACCCCTTGGTTAAAAGCAACGCTTATTCAGGAAATTTCCTCAGACGTCTCTGTCTTTCCACTGACACAATGCCTGTGCCAGTAATTTACAAGTAATGGGCTACAGCTGTGAACTCTGGCTTCCAAGTTGTTTTGGTAGCTTGAGTAATTACAACAGTTTCATTAACATTTAAAGGGAATACTCTGCTCAGTGCCAGTGAAGAGACTTTTATTCTGCATGGATCTATTATATATTTGCATTTGACATTTGATAATCTCTACACAGAAGCTCTGAGTCATGAAAATGAGGTGACTTGAGAACACAACAAATAAATAAATAAATAAAATTAAAATAACCCAAGTTGAATATCAGTCTTCGTAAGGCAGGCTTTAAAGTTCAAGTGCATGGGACAGGTGGTGTAGCATATGGGATGCTTCTTGGCAGGGGGCACACCGATTGATTTGAGAGCAAAAGGGCCATTTTGAACCCTTCTTTTGTGCCCACTATATATCTTACTTTATGAACAATGAAGGGTGTTGATTTTTCATACATTTAAGTAAAGATGTGGGGTAGGGAAACCTTTTTAGCAGAACTGCATTTTCTCTGCCCCCTCCTCATTGTTTAACATTTTGTTTATGGTGTTTAAAATGGAGCAATTGTTCTTTATTATATTTTAAATTATTGCAATATTATTCTCTTGGATGGTAAATTATAAATAGACATTAGGCCTGGGCGGTTCCGTTCGTTAATTTTGTAATTCGTTAAATATTCGTTATTTTTAACAATTACAAAATGAATACAAAACATATTTTCAAACCCGGAAGTGTTTTTCAATATCGAAACGGCATCCTCCATCTTTTTTACGAGCTTCCGCCCGTTTCGGAAATGACGTTTTAGGGATGGAGGATGCTGGGTGCCCTGGGAGCCAATCCGGCGCTCCCAAGCACCGTGGCTCATTGTGATTGGGCCGGCTGCCCTTTAAAAGCGGCTCCGCGTGGCCGCAGTGCTCATTGCGAAGGCGAGGGAGGAGACAGGACGTTCGGGAGGGAGGCTTGGCTTGGTTTGCATTCATTCATTGCTTGGCTTCTTGCATTCATTCATTGCTTGGCTTCTTGCATTCATTCATTGCTTGGCTTGCATTCATTCATTCTCATTGATTCATTGTTGTTGGGAGAGCGAGGGCGGTTGTGAGACCTGGGCTGGGAGCAGCGGGGAGGCTTTGCCCTGTTTTCGCCCTACAACAGGGCAGGGCAAGCTTTTTGTTAATTTTCCATTTTTAAATATTTTTCTTTTATTCTTCAAAAAATTCAAAAAATGTTCTAAAAAAAGAAAAGACCCTTGTGTACCTGTGTGCGTGCATTTGTCCCTGTCCTGTGGCTGTTTGCTCCACAGCAGGGCGAGCATTTTGTTAATTTTCCATTTTTAAATATTTCTGAAAAATATTTTTCTTTTATTCTTCAAAACATTCAAAAAATATTCTAAAAAAAGAAAAGACCCTTGTGTGCCTGTGTGTGTGAGTTTGTCCCTGTCCTGTGGCTGTGTTCGCTCCACAACAGGGCGAGCATTGTTAATTTTCCATTTTAAAATATTTCAAAAAATATTTATAAATAAATATTTCAAAAAAATTCAAAAAATATTCTAAAAACGAAATTAACGAAATTAACGAAATTTCGTAAATACTGAACTTTTTCAAAGGAAAATTTTGTAATTATTTTAAATATCGAAACACAAAAAACCCCCAAATACAAATCGATTTTAGAAACAAATTTTTGCGTTGTTACCCAGGCCTAATAGACATATGAATAACTGAATTGCCCATTTCTACACACACATCCATGCATCCATGTTTTTATATGGAAGACAGTTAAGACTGAGTCAAGGAGTGCTGTGTTTTTTGTAATTATATGGATTTGTTTAATGGTTATGTATTTTTTAAATATTTCTATGTTTAATTTTGGTTTCATATTTATATGCATTAGGTTTTACTTTACACATTCAACCTCATAATATGGGCTAATTTGCCTGTTGTATGGTGGTTA
The DNA here is from genome assembly GCF_037176765.1 of Anolis sagrei. Lineage (NCBI taxonomy): Eukaryota > Metazoa > Chordata > Lepidosauria > Squamata > Anolidae > Anolis > Anolis sagrei. Next base: position 103,596,113 of record NC_090021.1, on the reverse strand, counting down.
CTTTTGCCATGGAGCCCATTATATGAAATACATTTACTTCTGGCAGGGCTCTGTCAAAAGGGGAAAGGAAGTAGTATATGCTGCAGTAGTGGCCACACAGGAGGCTTCCCATGTTGCAAAAGAGAAAGCTGCTTCAGGAGCTGCACCTAGGGCTCCTCTTTGAGGGACTTCACCTGTAATTCAAAGACCATCACTCGATACTATGGGATTCTGGAATTTGTAGTTTGGTGAAGCATCCACATCCTTTGGCAGAGAAGGCTCAAGGCCTTGTAAAACCACAGCCCCTAGGGTTCCCTAGCAATAAACCAAGCCAATTTAAATGGATTCATTCTACAGCATAAATGCACCCAAGGTTTTCTTTTCCATTCCTGGAAGCTTTGGTGTTCTAACACAATTGATTATAACAAAGGAATTCTAAGCAGGCATCAACTGTAATGCACATTTTTGGCCAAATTAAAAAGAGTGCACATTTTACCATGTGCACATTACAAATGCTTTTTTTTTTTTTTTTGGTCTCAGGGTTCCAAAAATTGAGGTGTATATTACATTCAGTGGCACACGAAACTCAAGTAAATATGGGTATATCTGTATTTTAAATTTATCTGCTATGTAGCTATCATAGCAAAGGTGTTCCTCAGCTTTAATAATAGCTATTATCATCTGTTAAGCCCTGCAACATTTCTATTTAGAAACACTTTGGAACACCAAGTGAATGAAAATGATCATTAACAAGCAAGGGTTAGTGAGTGCTTTCATACACATTTACATAAGTTGCATGTGAACTGCATGAGTATTGGGTATAAACAGATTAGGAACGATTTTCTGTGAGGGTCATGATGAACAATGTACAGATTGTATGAATGGGGCCAATATGGTAATAATATGAAAATTATGCAACTAACTAATGTGATAAATCAGTGGAATTGACTATATTGTTCATTACTTAATTTAAGACCTCACTTTTTTGTCCTGGAAATAAATCCTAAAACAGATGTAAAGCTGTTTCACTTTCTTCCTTCAAGATATCACATTTTCTTTCTAGGTAATTCGAACTTCTGTTAGTAGTTGGATTTAGTTGTGGAATAACTTCACAGTTTAGCTTCAAAGATGTGAGGTAAGAGAAAATTCAGAGTGGTCTGTTTGTGAAAGACAATAGTAGTCTTCATGGATTGGACTAGATCCCAAGGATGTTCCTGCTTGGTACTTCTGGCCAGAAAGAAATTTCCAGAGAGAGAGGTGTGACATGGTGACTATAGACACAGTCTCTCAAAGCAGTGGTGGGTGTTGCAAGTGAAATGTTATACTCCAACTCTCCTACCCACTACCCAACCCATCCTGCTTTTTCATAGTGGAAGGGGATAGATAGAATCATAGAATCAAAGAGTTGGAAGAGACCTCATGGGCCATCCAGTCCAACCCCCTGCCAAGAAGCAGGAATATTGCATTCAAATCACCCCTGACAGATAGCCATCCAGCCTCTGTTTAAAAGCTTCCAAAGAAGGAGCCTCCACCACACTCCGGGGCAGAGAGTTCCACTGCTGAACGGCTCTCACAGTCAGGAAGTTCTTCCTCATGTTCAGATGGAATCTCCTCTCTTGTAGTTTGAAGCCATTGTTCCGCGTCCTAGTCTCCAGGGAAGCAGAAAACAAGCTTGCTCCCTCCTCCCTGTGGCTTCCTCTCACATATTTATACATGGCTATCATATCCCCTCTCAGCCTTCTCTTCTTCAGGCTAAACATGCCCAGCTCCTTGAGCCGCTCTTCATAGGGCTTGTTCTCCAGACCTTTTATCATTTTAGTCGCTCTCCTCTGGACACATTCCAGCTTGTCAATATCTCTCTTGAATTGTGGTGCCCAGAATTGGACACAATATTCCAGGTGTGGTCTAACCAAAGCAGAATAGAGGGGTAGCATTACTTCCCTAGATCTAGACACTATGCTTCTATTGATGCAGGCCAAAATCCCATTGGCTTTTTTTGCCGCCACATCACATTGTTGGCTCATGTTTAACTTGTTGTCCACGAGGACTCCAAGATCTTTTTCACACGTACTGCTCTCGAGCCAGGCATCCCCCATTCTGTATCTTTGCATTTCGTTTTTCCTACCAAAGTGGAGTATCTTGCATTTGTCCCTGTTGAACTTCATTTTGTTAGTTTTGGCCCATCTCTCTAATCTGTCAAGATCGTTTTGAATCCTGCTCCTGTCCTCTGGATTATTGGCTATCCCTCCCAATTTGGTGTCATCTGCAAACTTGATGATCCTGCCTTCTAACCCTTCATCTAAGTCATTAATAAAGATGTTGAACAGGACCGGGCCCAGGACGGAACCCTGCAGCACTCCACTTGTCACTTCTTTCCAGGATGAAGAGGAAGCATTGGTGAGCACCGTCTGGGTTCGTCCATTTAACCAATTACAGATCCACCTCACCGTAGTTTTGCCTAGCCCACATTGGACTAGTTTCCTTGCCAGAAGGTCATGGGGGACCTTGTCGAAGGCCTTACTGAAATCCAGGTACGCTACATCCACGGCATTCCCCGCATCTACCCAGCTTGTAACTCTATCGAAAAAAGAGATCAGATTAGTCTGACATGACTTGTTTTTGATAAATCCATGTTGACTATTAGCAATGACCGCATTTGTTTCTAAGTGTTTGCAGACCACTTCCTTAACAATCTTTTCCAGGATCTTGCCTGGTATTGATGTGAGGCTGACCGGACGGTAGTTGTTTGGGTCATCCTTTTTTCCCTTCTTGAAGATTGGGACCACATTGGAACAGTTGTTTGTGTAGCATTGAGTATACTTGGCATTTTGAAACTCGGGGCTGCTTTTTGTCTTTCATTTGAGTCCAGGGAGTGCTATTAAGTAATGTTTTAACATATTTTGAATGCTAGGATTTTCTGGGAGGAATTTGGCCCTAGCAGCTGCTTGCTATTGAAATTTCTCACAAGATCTTGAGAATGATCAAAGCAAAGGTTGTTTTGTCATAGGTAAAGACATTCATTTTGTTTGCAGACTCTGGCCAACACCTTTACAGGATTAGCTTTTCAAACGACTCTCTTTAACCTTACCTGTAACTTGATCTTGTAAATTTATCTGTTCACAGGCCCCCTGATGCAGACAATGGGGTTGTCATTAAGGATTTATGTCTTAGGTATCAAGGACTTTTTGGTGTATTTAATGCCTTGCAAGATAACACTCCTTCCATATATCTTGTTGTTTCCACTGGGAATTGTCCCAAAGATGGAAAATATAGAATCCATCCATATCTTTCTTTCCCAACTACGTAGTCAGTAAACGATGCAATTGTCAAACATTTATGAACAGTGTGTCTTTTGAAACTACTATTCACAACAAACATTGTGCAAAGGAGGCACTTTGGAACAATTCCCAATTTGATATCAGGCCCTCCTCTACCTTCTTCTGGTCCATTTTGAAGGTTCTGAATATCTAGTTTCCTCATATCACTCTTCCTTTCATACTGATGAAGTCCTGTCTATGGGATGGTCAATATCCATCGCAGTATATGAGTACCTCAGTTTGTTTTTGAAATATACCTGCAGAAAGAACTGAATAGGTCTATCCATTACTTGAATATGGTTTCTTATTTTTTATGTACCCCCAAACAGTAACCTTTCCTGTTGCAAGGTTAGTGTATAATTGGTTGGCTGTGGGGATGAGAAAGCTGGACATTAAGCAAACTGCTTAATGAATCTTTGAACTTAATTATATACAGAAGCTACAAGGTCTTGTTGGCCACCAACAACCTCATCATATGGACTAATATGCCAGGCTCCTCTCCCCTTTTACCGCGAAGCCCATTATACGATGTATATCTACTTTCAGCAGGGCTCCATGACAAAAGGGGAAGGGAAGCAATATACGCCACCAAAGCAGCAACATGGGAGGCTTCTTATGTTGCATTTGCAACAATGGGGGGAAGCTGGATGGTGGATGTTTCCCCCATGGGATGGGGCCAGTGGTAAGTTGGGGTGATGCAGGACGTCGGGTGATAGGTTCTCCACACACACACACACACACCCCTACCAGGACCCCACAAATTCAGAGATTAATGGGATAAAATCCTTACAATTTTGCATATAGAGACTCTCTTAATCACCTTGTGCAGAAAAGTTTGCATAAACCTCTTTACAGGATTAGATTTAGACAGATGGGGAAGGCCATGTGATTTATCTTCAGGTGACTATTTCACAGTGATTTCTCAAGTAAGTAGCAGCACAATAGGATATAATCAAACTATTGTGCACAATAAAACCACCTAATCCATGGGGAATGTGCTTGAAGAACTCATTTCCCATAGATGGATGAAACTGTGGATTATATCAAACCCCTATTATCCACCCCATTCAACTGCTGTACTGTGAATGGTGGGGGAGCCATTGCTCCCCCTTTTACTCTTGTCACTTCCTTAACAGATACTTACACAACAAGAGGAAGGCATGAGATCATATTTTTGTCAAGAGTACCATAGAACTGCACTGAAAAAGCAAAACAAACCACAATGGTGCCTTATTGCAGAGACTGCGGATAACTAAATATTCAGAAAATGAACCAGGTAGATAGGTTCAACAGTAAACTAATTCTTAAGTTAGGAATTCATTCCCTTCAAACAGTTTTCATTTTCTTCCCTAAGAAACAAAATGTAATATATTTTAAATGATTATTTTTTTTATTTAAAAACTCAGTGTGTTGCAGAACCTCAGGAGAACTACAAATGATCTATGTTTTACGCTTGTTCAGATTTCTGAACAGACATATTTTAGCACAATCATCAGACAATAATGGGAGAAAGATGTCATTCCCTACTCACAACCCATTCTCTATCATAAAGGAAAAACGATGCTTAGACATCTCCACTGATTTTTTAGTGCTTGATTTTTTTTGTTGCAACTTATTTATTTTCTTTTTCATGTCATTGCCTTTGTGCAGCTGATTTGCTATTCACATGCAGTCCTTTTTGGGCGATAAGAAGAATGGGCCTTGTGTTTGTCTTATGTTGCAAGGACAATTGAGCTTCAATCTCATCCAAGTAATTTGAGCTGAGCCTCTGAAATACTCGGTTGAATATATGTTGCAGGTACATTAAAGTGCAGTAGTGTTCACCATTTTCATGCATTTTAAACAGATTGTACATTCTATTCCTCATGGCTGCATTCCTTACTTGTTTCATTAAAGCCAATAGGATTTATCTAAGCAAGAACTTGAAATTTTAGACCACTGTTATTAATATGATAAGCCCCACTAACAAGATTTATTATTGTTGACTACATTAGCAAACAATTTTGCATTACCATAGAATACCTCATATGTTTGAGCCATAATCATTTTTGAAATTTTGTTCAAAGGAGAACTCTGTAAGTAATTCTAGACTGGATGATAAAATTGTATTCTACAATAACTAAGTTTTCAAAATGGTTAATAGGACCAAGTTCAAGTTCACTTTATTATGGTCAATGACCAGTTCGAGAGAAGAGGGACATAGTCCTGTACAAGCACATCAGAGTTAAGGGTTAAGAGGTTTAAAACTTTAAAATAAGTGTTTCATTGTTAGGACACTAAGATAATTAACTTAAGAATCTAAGCTATAAGTCATATACAGTATCATATTAAAACCCAACACCATTTATGGAATTAAAGGGAAATGAATCTAAAGAGAGGAAATAAGGGTACTGATGTGGCACTGTCAAGGTCAGAAGCCAGTCAATTAAAGAAGTAAAGTTTATTGTTCAAACAAACACAAAAACAGCCCAAAAACAAAACCACAGGGCAAAAAACACTTAGTTTACAGTGTGAAAAAGCCCAAACAGGCAAAAGAACCCACAAAAACCCCAAACAGAATATAACCTGGATTAACCAGAGATATAACTCGGATGAAACTCAAAATGCTTAAATGCAGCCTTTCAAGGGTTGTAAAATGTAATCCGAGCCTCCAACACAGCAGGAACTGGTATGCAGGAATGCAGGAAGGTTGATAACGCCAGCTCCAGAAGCTCAGCCGCAGATGTGGAGGAGAGAGAGTAACACCAGTGGATGAAGTCCAGTCCGAAGGGAAACAAACAGCTGCAAGGTCAGATCCCAATCCAATGAATAAACACAAGGAGCCAAAGAAGCGGGGCAATACGGCAGATAATGCAAACATCAAAACAGTGCAGTCCAGCAAAACCCCACACAGTTCCAGCCCCCTTTGCTGCTAAAACCCAGAGCATAACTTACGTACCAAAGTCTTCTTCCAAACCCGTCTTCTGTAACACAAAGATCCAGAAAGCGCCCAACAAGACTACTTGCCAATTGCAAGGCTACAATTGCAAACACTCCCATTTTATCTACAAGTCCTCGTCAGAACTTGATTCAGCCAACACCCTTGTCCCAGCTGCATCTTGTTGCAGCTCCTCATCCAAACTGGAGTCGCCTCTAGTTCGGCCCAACCCATCCCCAGCTGTGCCTCTTCCACTACTCCTCCAAGTAGTCCATCTTTGTTCTAATCCTGAAGTTCCCCAAGTCCCATCCATGTCTTCACTACTCCAACCTTCAAATGGACCACTGCTTGTGGATTCAGCACAAATATCTCGAATCTCTTGAACCCTTATCCAATCCATCCCATCAGACCCAGAATCTGATATCCCATCATCCATATCATTTGCATCAAAACCTTCAAAACAATCCTCATCTGTTGGCAAACTAGGTATCTCCTTTTCCTTTGTTGCTCTTCATCATAGTCTTGCTCGCGAGTAGTTTTCCTGCCTCTCCTAATACAACTAGTGTTACTATCATTGCCAGCAGACTCTATCACAACAGGCACAGTCCAGTCAAACAGAAGAGGGAACAACATCCATGCTATAATTAAAAGACTGTAATCCCAATTTTCTGATAGTATGAAGTCCTGGCTTGTACGAGCTTGTGCTATCAGTCATCAATCACTGGAATTTAATTGCTACCATGCAAAACTTCGAGACATTATAAGTTATAGCTGAGTTAGTGTCTGAAAGCAGCAGGGAGATGTAAAATTGTCTAGAGCTTCCTGGGTGTTTGTATAGTCATGACGGGATTGAATATCTCCATAGAACAGGCACTGAAGAAGCACATGTTCCATTGTCCTGAGCCACAGGGGCACAGTCTCTCAGAGTATGGGGTCTTCCGGTAATGGCCTTCCAATATCGCAGATGGGAGTGCATGGCAATGTGCCAGAGTGAAGGCTCTCCAATGGCTGCAAACCTCCAGCATGGTTAGATATGTCATGGGGGGGGGGGGGGGAGGGTGGCCTACTGACGCCATTGATGATAAAGGATAGGGTGCTGACTAAGTTTGATTGGCATTCAATGTCTATTAATTGTTGTTTAATCAGAGATTTGACTTGGCCGTAGCCCATACTGGCTATGGTTAGCAGTCCTGAAGAGAAGCCCAGAGATGAAATTTTGACTGCTATTGCCTTTTCCCATCTGGACTGAAAGTCATTCAACATAGTAAGTGGTGCAAGGCCAAAGAGAGAGAAGAATTGTTCAGTATAACCACTCACACCCTGGCCTCAATTCTCAGGAAGCCTGTCTCCAGACGTAGGGTGGTGTTGGAGACATACATTGGTACCTGGAAGGGGCCTAACTAGGCACAGTAAAGGAATTGTGCAACCGGCTTGACATCAGTTTGAGTGCCGCAGTGACCCCCTCTTGACTTGAGATATTGTAGTATAGCAGACAAGCTGCTCTGTACAGTCTCAGCCACTTGGACTGAGGTTTTTCTGCTGCTGGAGAAATGGAGGACCATCCCCTGATCTTTGAAGCATGGGCCCTGCTCAAAGCTTGGGTCTTTTGGCAAACACCATGATTTTAGTTTTTGGGTAGTTGAGTTGTAGCTGGTTCACATTGCAATATCATGCCAGAGCTCTCAATGCTCTTTAAAGTCCAACTGGTGTTCTTGAGAGTAGAGCATCAGCATCAGCAAACAGTAGGGTGGAGATATGTCTACCCACAAGTATTGATGGATGGAAGTCCATGTTAAGCAAGTGATCCACATGGAGTTAATGTAAAGATTCAGTAATAACAGAGCCAGGATGCAGCCTTGCTTAACAACTTTCTCTGTTCTAACAGCATTAGTTAGGTGGCCTTGAGGGCTGCATCTTATTTTGAGGGGCGTCTCTTTGTGGAATTGACCAACAGGACCAATATTTTTTAAAAAGGATATTTTCTCCCAGAAATTTTCTTATAGTTTACAAATGATACAGATGATGTAAGACTTAATGTATATGCTCATATATACGTCTAGCAATTTTAGTCAAAAATTAATCCAAAACCTTTTAACTGACTTATGCACAGGTCAATATAAATGCTCTACCTTAACTCTTATTTACATAAAAGAACCACTCCCTTCTCTGCGTAGAATACCAAAAAGCCTATCCCATCCTGAGAGAACTTAAAAGAAGAACCTCACACTCTCTCAATGCTTACTTGAGGAGAAACAGAAAAGGCACAAGATTTGCTCAGGAGTTTTGTTCCCATCCACCCACCACAACTGTTTACTGTTTGTGGTATTTTGCTTTTATTTTATGTCAAGAATTTTGAGCAACTTTTTTACATTTTATATGAGGCACGCTATCATTTGGATGAATAATAGAGCTTGGTAGACAGTCAGAGCCAGTTGGTTTTTTTTAATGGCACCTCATGGTGTTAGTAAATGTGGTTATACCCATCTCAAGGGCAGGTATTTTTTGCTTTAAATCAACTTCAGGAGAACCACACGGTAGCCCTTTGTGAATATGTCATTGCAGGTTTATCCAGTCATTGCACATATACCCAGTAGGAGGGGTGAGTGAGTTGGCTTACATCAAACATATTGACTGGTGTTTCAATACAGGTTTGATCTGGGGCCAGTTGATAGCATAATAATCCTGACTAGAGATGTAAAATTTCTGGAAATTTTGATGCCACAAGAAAAAAACCTGTTTTTTCCGCTGTTTATTTTTTCTGGAAAAAATTGAAATGTTGGGGAAAATATCAGTTTAGGATAGTTTCACAAATTGCACAAAGTGCAGGGCATATAAAAGTATTATGCTTGCAATAAAATGGATAGTCACCCCCTTTCCCTCAAAAGTAACAAAAAGGTAAGAAAGTATGAACATAACAAATAATCAGATTTGCCTCTTACCACCAACAGTAAATCAAGTTAAGGTCCACCTCAATATTTAAGCTCTATAGAAGGTCTACCCTTCGATTGGTGCTTAAAAAAAAAGAAACAGAAGAGGCAACACATGCATACAGTTTATTCTATCTCATTTTATGAACTACTGCTATCATTTTCTATTTCTTCGTCCTTCACTTTGTCATTTTTTTCATGAACTTCTAAAAACTTTAGGTTTGCATGGATTGAAACAAGCTTTTCTATCCTTTTATAGATCAGTTTGTTTCTTGATTTGGTATGAATATTATCAAACATAGACCAGATTCTCTTACATGCAGCAAAAGATGCAGGAATCTGTAGTAAGTGAAATGCAAGAGGTGTCAGAGGTTGTGTGGTGCAGAGAGCTTGCTACTATCTTACAGGAGGGCTCCTCCATGATGACATGATAGCAATAGTCTTGGACAGCAGTGGCTCCTAAAGTGAGCCATTTAAGGTGGAATAAGGTGTCAAACGAGGATGTGTTATTGCCCCAACTTTATTCTCCATCTTCATCGCTATGATACTTCATCTTGTTGATGGGAAGCTTCCCACCAGAGTGGAAATCATCTATCAGACAGATGGCAAGCTATTTAACCTCAGCAAACTGAAAGCCAAAACCAAGGTTACAACAACATCTGTTATAGAACTCCAGTATGCTGATGACAACGACATCTGTGCACATTCAGAAGAAGATCTACAAGCCACTCTAAACACCTTCGCAGAAGCATACGAGAAGCTCGGCCTGTCATTGAACATCGAGAAAACCAAAGTGCTGTTCCAGCAGTCACCAGCCAATCCCTCTCCAATGCCAGAGATACAGCTTAATGGTGTAGCATTAGAAAATGTGGACCATTTCCTTTAGCCTTGGCAGCCACCTCTCCACCAAAGTCAACATTGACAACGAAATACAACACCACTTGAGCTCTGTGAGTACAGCATTTTTCTGAATGAAGCAGAGAGTGTTTGAGGACTGGGACATCCATAGGGATATCAAGGTGCTTGTTTATAAAGCTATTGTCCTCCCAACCCTGCTATATAGACATATATATGAAACATGGACAGTCTACAGGCATCACATGCAACTTCTGGAACAAGTCCATCAGTGCTGCCTCTGGAAAATCCTGCAAATCTCTTGGGAAGACAAGCGGACAAATGTCAGCGCGCTGGAGGAAGCAAAGACCACCAGCATTGAAGCAATGGTCCTCCACCATCAACTCCGCTGGACCGGCCAGAATACATTCTCGGCCTAAATCCAGTCAAATGCAGCAGCTGTATTCTAATCACTCTAGACTAACATCTAGAGTTTGGAAACATTTCCAGTGCAATTTCTGTTGAGAGTAAAGCTGCAATACTGTGAGAAGAAATGTTCTTTTCCAAATGCTGCAAGAATGGCAAAACACATTTTTGCATGCCAGATGTGCCCTAAAGACATTAAAATACTTTATGGAATTAAATGATGAGGATCAGAATGAAAGGGCAAGTAGCTTTTCCTTCCAAGTTCTAATTCCAGAAACACAATTTTCTTACCAACAATTACTCAACTGTAGGAGGTCTGAGCACAAGTAAACTAAACTGGAGGCTTTTCTCTACAGTGCCCCCTAGTGGTATAAATGCATACTTCTCCTGTTTGAAAACTGCTTTGAGAACTACAGTGTTTTGTTCATTCGTTCAGTCGTCTCCGACTCCTCGTGACCTCATGGACCAGCCCACGCCAGAGCTCCCTGTCGGCCGTTACCACCCCCAGCTCCCTCAAGGTCAGTCCAGTCACTTCAAGGATGCCATCCATCCATCTTGCCCTTGGTCGGCCCCTCTTCCTTTTGCCTTCCACTTTCCCCAGCATAATTGTCTTCTCTAGGCTTTCCTGTCTCCTCATGATGTGGCCAAAGTACTTCAACTTTGTCTCTAGTATCTTTCCCTCCAGTGAGCAGTCGAGCTTTATTTCCTGGAGGATGGACTGGTTGAATCTTCTCGCAGTCCAAGGCACTCTCAGAACTTTCCTCCAGAACCACAGCTCAAAAGCATCGATCTTCCTTCGCTCAGCCTTCCCTAAGGTCCAGCTCTCACATCCGTAGGTTACTACAGGGAATACCATGTCTTTGACTAGGCTGTTATAGACTACAGTGTTATTTGAATACTATTCCAGGATTTGATTGTCTTCAGCTGAGAGAACCTGCAATAATTTAAGACTTTACAAACAGTCTCAGATATCTCTCATTAAGGTCTTCCTGTTATATAGTTTGAACAGCATGTCACAGATATAGTATTTATTATTGGAAAAGAACATATTCTACATATGTTTTTTCACTATTTTTTTCCTGGAAATAATGGCGTTGGGAAAGAAAGCTGGTTTCTCCCTCAATTTTTTTGACCCCCCCCCCCCAGACTTTTCCAGCTCTACTCCTGACTAGTTCCAGGTTAAGCAGTTGGTGTAGATTTGGTCTAACATATTTAGCACATCAGGAAAAGCTTACAAATTCCTATATATTCCCGCCTAGAAATAGAAATGAGAAAAATCATTGAAAAACTTACTGGCTTGAATGACTTTACTGCATCCTCAGCTGAACATCTAACCATTCTCACTTCTCACTCCAATTTGCAGGATTAGAAAGCTCCAATCTCAGGGTAGTAGCAGGTGCTGAATGTTCCATGCTAGCAATGTGAAAGATTGCACTGCAAGCAAATCTCCCACACCACAAATTAAGGCACGGTGTATATTGCTGTATGCCTCAGGCTCAGAAGTGAGCAACAATCATCACAGCTGTGGCTTGTACATTTGGGCGGGGGGGGGGGGGGCTTACAGGAGCGGAGACTACAACTTGTAAAATAAAAATTGTCAATTTTTCAGTCAGTTAAAACTGATATCAATATTTTAAAGAACATTTTCAATCGGACACATATGATTATAGGCACTTACACAAGTTTAGGTTTTAAAATAGCATACACCAGAGGAGTAGCTGTAACAAAAAAATAAACCTTTTTATAAAGTGAGTTTTGATCCATGTGAAATTTATACCATAATAAGTATGTCAAAATTTCCATGTGCCCAAAACGTATTGTCATTTTTCTAAACAATATCAACCTTGTAGTGATGTTAAGCAGGGATCATCAATTGAATATTAGAAGTATTACGATACTTTCAGTACCTGCTATACTAGAAAGTGTCCTGTTTCTCATCTGATTTCAGCTATGTAAAGAATAAATTTTCTTTTTTCCTCCCTCTCTCCCCAGTTCCACATATTGTTCCCTAAAGGTGTCTCAGCGCAGCTGTCTGCTTTAGTGACGAGTAGCTCAGACACCCAGTGTTATCAAGCAGTGCTCCGGGTGTCTCTGCAGTCCTCGATCTGACAGCTTGATACAGGAGAACCACAACAAAGAAGCTGACACCAAAGGAGAAGAAAAATGTGAGTTTCAACATATTTATATGGTGCCTAGAGAGGAGAAGAAATAGGGCAGTGAAGGACTTGTGTGATTCAAACTGGAAGAAGGTAAAAAGAAACCAATACTAATGAAATAAAAAAATTGAATGCCCCCAAATTAAGAAACATGTAAGACAGAGAAACTCCAAAGGTGCATTTGCCCTTTAGAATTAATAGTTTCACACCACTTTAGCTGTCATGGTTCAGTGCTATGGAATCCTGGAATTTGTACTTTGTTGAGACTCTAACACTTTTTGTCAGAAAAGTCTAAAGATCTTGTAAAACTACAGTGTTCAAGATTCCACTGCATTAGGCCATGAATTCAGTACCAAACTGGATTTATTCTGCATTGTAGATGCACCCTTAGATAATGACAGGTGGAGGAGAAAAGGACCGTGAGCTGGGAACTTAACTATGTCAGTCTCATAAGCAAGCATTTCTTGTCCCTGTTAATGTTCTGAACCAAAGAAGCGAGCTGCATACTGAGCATTTCTGCAAATAGTTTCTGCAAATAATATACACCCCTTTTTGTGGAAATGTGATTTGTATAATGTGTGCCTGTAAAATACATTACTAAATCAAGAAAAACCAAACAAATCACACATATCAGTGGCTTTATACCATAGTAATTTGAGATTCATACTGATTTCCTTTTTGTGTTTTGTGTTTGCTCTTTTATATGTAAGATTAAAGCTGTTATATGATGTTGTTATTCTGAAGTAACCTCTCCAAGAACTGTGCTAAAATAAAGGCCCATTCAGATAATACACAGGAGAGGATTTTGTTTCCAGATTGCTGAATGGACTCCAGTATTGCCATCAATTCTCATTCAAGATGCTTTTAAGAAATTGAATAAGAAGCATCTCTTAAAATAGGTTTTTTAACAGTGTTTTGATATTTATTATGATGATACACATGGGAAACGTGTATATGCAAACACTGTATGGTGCCATGCAGTGAGTGTTGGCATGACCTCCTGCCTCAGTTGCCACAAACCAGGAAATAGTCACTGTAATCAATGGCATTCTATCATTCAGGAATTAGATAACTGCTTTTCCACTGCCTTCTGGAAGTGATCTATGGTGCAACCAGCAGAAGCAAAGCCCTATCAAAATTTTTCCTTATGCTGGAGAAAACATGTGAAAATGGGTGGGGTGATACCTACCAGGTGCTTCTTGATCAACAGGAGAACAAATCATTATTGCTTGCAGCAGCAGCTGCCTAATAAATGAAGATTTGGTGGTGGTGGTGGTGGTGGTGGTGGGGGGGGGGTCATAACTAAGTTATAAAATCATAATTCCAATAGGAGATTCTGGTCCGTTATTTTGATTATTTGGAAGTGCTTAATGTTTGATTTGTTTTGCATTTCCTTATGAAAAATAATTATTGCTAAATGCCCTGCATGTTATATCTTTTAAAATAAATTCAGAGTAGAAGTATAATATATAGCAATAGATAATGCTGCTTTCACTGTGGCTATTATTCGTCTTGTTTCTGAAAAGTGCCAAAGATTAGCTATAGCCCAAGTGCCTCACATCAAAGTTTTTTTCACTTTTTGTTTTGCTAGACTTTGTACCTTTTATTTTCAACATTGGGAAAAGACTTCCTCTTTCTTACCTTTTAAAGCTTCCTTGACATTTCTCATTAACTAAGCTGTCACTCTTTTCAACTTCATAGCTTTACTAATCTGAGGTAGACATTTCATGTGGCTTCTGACTCTATGGTTTGTGTCTATAAAATTCCCATTGAGCTTCTATTATAACAATTATATAGCGGAGGGAATGTGACCCTACAGACTCTTCTTTTCAACTCCCTTAGCTAATCCCTTCAATTTTGAGGTTTCTTTTTTTTTTTTTTGGAAATGAAATTTGACCTTGCTGGAGTTCAGCACCATTTTCCATTAAAGGCATGTTGAATTGATAGCATTGTGGATCACTGTTCCCGAAGAGTTGAACAGCGTTTTCATCTCAGACCAGATCCTGGATATCAGATTGGATTAAAGCAAGGGGCATGATTCCATTATAGGCTTAATAACCAACTGTTCTAAGACACGATTGTTTATTGCACCTAAAAATGTGTTCTTTGTCGCAACTTCCATGAAAGTTTATTCCATCAGTGTGAAAATACTTGAAGTCACTCATTATTATAACATGTTTCTCTTTGTTTTCTTTCCCGATTTCTTTTTTCGATCTTCAGATTTGGTACAAATGAATATGCACATATTCTTGCAGTAATTCAAGAGCATTCCTCTTCTATGAATTCTATTCCCAATATAACATATAGATCAATATTTCACCCAATGTATCAGACATGGGGAAATGTCTAACCTGTAGCTATGGGACTTTTAACTGTTTCCTCTATAGTCTGAGAAGCCAAAGCGACCTCACGTATTAGCTGTAATGTGAGAAATACTATTCCTTAATTTAAAGATTTCTTTTATCTATGAATAGTTAAGAGTAGGAAGTGCAAAAATACTGTGTCTTTAAGGGGAGTATGTATGCTGGGTTTTGTGCATGCATAAATGAGAGCACCTTAATGTATGGCTTCCAACCTTGCAATCAGTATTAGAAACAGCATTTGAGGGCTACCTCATTTGCCCTGTAATTTGTAGTCACATAACCCTGACTTATAAACTAGTTTTGTTTCTTTGTCTGTTTGTTATGCCTATTATCTGTGCTATCTTTTAGTATGAAGCATTCAAGTTCCAGACTTCAATGTACCACAGGTGCAAATTGTCTCCTGGCTCTCACATGTGTGTATTTATCTCAACAGATTAAGAGACAACTGGCAGTTCCTCTATTTACTATTTCATATATTCTATCATATTCTTAAGCAGAGTTACAAATATTTGCTAATTTTGTTCTCCTAAGTGGCAAAATATTTTATATGTACACTGTATGATAGTAAGAGTTTTTATGCATCTTGCCCATATTTTAGGAATTTTCTGTGAAAAAAATCATTTGTGCAAAACAAAGGCTGTTGTGCAAAGGTAGATTGTTTAGCACAAATATAATAGAATTTTTTGCATAAACAATTTTTTTAATGTTGAAGGAACCCTTTCTTGTTCATTATAAGCACATTTACAAATATAATTTTTTGAAGTCGGAAAATCTGAAACATTTACACAATCATCCTGAGGGACAGATTTGATAAAATCAGTGGTCTCCTAGAACCAGTTCATTTTATACCAGAAATTAGCTTACAGTGATAGCTGCTCTACAGCATTTCAGCACTAGAAAATCATTTCTTTTAGATGCTGTTTCAAGTTGTCTTGTAATTTTTTTCCTGACAAAGTAATTCATTTTGATATTTGGTCTCAGATATGACTGTGTATTAGGGGACTTGGACACGTTCTTGACAAATGAAGTAATTCTACTGGCATATGAAGATGGGGAGATTCGACCACTGGGGAAGGAAAGGGTTGACCCTTGCACATGTCAGGAATACTTTAGAAAATTTGTTCACTGAAATCTTTTGTGTGCAAATGTGTGTGTGTTTTTTTGTAATATGTTGTGCCACAAACATTGGGTTTTGCACTAATTTATTGATCAATGTATGTTTTTCTCATATAAACGTACAATATAAATTAGGATGACATTCTTACTGTGTTACCGTATTAGTAATATTTTTAAACATGCTACTTTAGAGTTCTGGAATTTAACTTACATTCAGACTATATATTTCCCAAGGTCTGGGGAACAAATGTGCACCACTAGTAGTTTTTTTCTGCACTGTGTGCTGATCTAAACAGAACATTAGTTCATAATCTTCATATCAGTTAGGGTTTTCTTTTCTTTTCTGCTGTATGGTACGTTCTTTCCCTAAAGCCTCATCCTCCATAACAGCAAAAGAACATGTAGCTTGAATGTGACATCTCTACCATGTTTTAACCCTTTACCCTACAGGCAGATTTCCTAGCACTTCCCTATTTTGTTCAAGATTGCTTGATTAAACAGAAGGAGCTGAGTCTTGCATGTAAACATATTCATGTAATATATGAATCCTCTCAATGTAGCTGTTGCAAAAGAGATGTTCACAACAGAGACACTATTTTATATTCAATAAGCAAAAAGAGCAACTGCATTTTTAATGTTAATGAATTTAAGGGTCTGTAGTTGAAATTCAGCCAGCAACTTTCCAAAGGAAAACATATTTTCTATGCTCTCTTTCTCTATTTCTGTCTCTCCGATTGATTGATCTACATATCACACAAAAATGTCATAATCATGCAATATAAATGTATTAATATCGGCACTTGTTTCTTTCTTTCTACCTTCCTTCCACATTAAGGTGAATGGTGGTGAACTTTTTTCTTTTCTTTTCTCCTGGTGGGAGCAGGGAGATTTGAATCATTGTGAATGAACACTACAATGAAGCTCTGGTGTTTACAAAATGTGTCAGATGGATAATGTTCACTAATGAAGGGGTATATTAAAGCACAGCAATTCTTCCCAGTTTTATGATGTTTTAATGGTACTGGTAATAAGGGAACTGAAGATGGATACCAACAATAAATAAGTATCCAGCTCTGAATTAGTAAACAGTTTGGTATGCCATAATATTATCACTGTATAATGAACTAATTTAAAAGGAAGCATACCTATATCTGTATCCGTTGTATACCAGATAGTCTCATGCTATTTTGTGATTAACCCTTTTCATCCCTTTTATGGAGTACTCCAATGAGCACAGCAAAAGCACTCATATTCACAAAGAAAAAAAGCAGGAATTATCTTACACTGGGGGAACAGGATGGTCCATTTCCCCCAAATGCATAAGGTCAGCCAGAATACACTTGAGCAGACAGCTGAAGCCAAACAGTGACTAGAAATGTGGTCAGGAATCTCTTAGCTGTTGTTCTGCAGCAGATGATATATAATGAGGAGTCTCTATCTGCCACTCAACCCCTGTAATTATGTTTGTAAAACATATTTATTGGATAAATATGGTTTTATATGTGGCGAATAAAGTTAAAAAAGCAGAAATATTTAATTATAGACCTATGATAAGTATCAGAGTGATGAATAATGTTCTGCCATGTGGACAGAAATAAATGAAGATGGAGAAGCGATGGTTCTGTCACGTACCCATGTTCTGAACATCCTCTTTTCAGCATATTTCATCTTCATTTCAAGGATGAAGGAAAATGTATGATGACCAGAAGTAGGCAAACATCATGTGATGGGCTCTGTGCCTCTTTGTCTTTGAAATGGTGATGAAGTGTCCTACGATGGGGCAAATACTCCAAGTGATGAGGTCATTGGTCTCTACAGTAGGGCTGTGCACAGATCCATTTTTCAAAATGGGCTCTGGATGATTTGACATTTTTTGGCTGCCAGATCACCTGTAATGGCACTGGTGGCCATATTTTTTTCAGCCACAACAAAACATATGGGTTCAGAAAATGGCT